>NW_028322232.1:0-672916 GCF_059928025.1 Delphinapterus leucas | reverse complement strand
ATCACTATTTACAATATCCAGGTAATGGAAGCAACCTAAATGCCCACAGACAGACGAATGCATAAAGATGTGGTACATATATAAAATGGAATATTACTAAGCCATAAAAAGGAATGAAATTGGGTCATTTGTAGAGGCGTTGATGGATCTAGAGACTGTCATACAGAGTGAAGTAAGTCAGAAAGAGAAAAACAAATCTTGTCTATTAATGCATATATGTGGAACCTAGAAAAATTGTACAGATGAACCGTTTTGCAAGGCAGAAATAGAGCAACAGATGTAGACAACAAACGTATGGACACCAAGGGGGGAAAGCTGTTGGGGGGTGGTGGTGGGAGGAGTTGAGAGATTGGGATTGGCATGTATACATTTATATGTATAAAATAGATAACCAAAAAGAACCTGCTGTATAAAAAAATAAAATAAAATTCAAATTACAAAAAGTAAAACAGAAAAAATATTCTTCCCTTCACATACATGTATTTATATGAATAAATTATTTCCATGCTTATATCTGTAAATACAAAAAAGAGGAATAAAATCTACCTTGAACCAAAAACGAAAAAAAGAAAAAAAAACAGAACCCACCAGTTACACAGAGGAAAACCGTATCAGGGCACTTGCTCCAGTTGTAAACAATTCTGAAGTTGGCCAGTGGTGGGGAATCATCTCCCATTCAGCCAGCAGGCCCCACGCAACAAGCGTCCTCATTGCAAAGCTGGGGGACCATGCCGAGGCATCTGTGAGTAAACGTGGGCTGAGCCCCAGGCCAGCTGCTGCTGAAATGTTCCCACCCTTCCCAGGTAAAACACCTGAATATGTACAAGGACTTGAAAGCCTAGAGGAAGGGCCATGGAGCCACATGAGTGACAGCATGCCAGCCGACTTGGTGCCTGCAGGCCAGCCAGGATGGTCCTGGCCCTGGGTGCTCTTCTGGAAGCTTTCCATTTCCCTGCCTGAGATACCCCTGCTGTCCCGGCCCCCACTGCTTTCTTCCTCACTCACCTCTGCCCAGGGAGAAATTCCAGCGGCAGGTATGGGTGACACATCCTCTTCTTTAGCAGGTGGCATCTTGGCAACTGCTGCAGAAAGTCCAGCAGAGCCCCACTCACACTGGGCCACCCACAAAGCCGTGGCCTCTCACTCCCTCCCACCAGTCCAGCCCCAAGACTGCTGACAGGGCAGAGAAAATGGCGTCAGGCACAGCTGCAGGGGCTCTTGCTGCCTGGAGCGGTGTTTATATTGATCTGAACCCAGGCACACCTGGGGAGGTCTGGCCGGCACGGTCGGGCTTACCAGGCCAGCCAATAATCACCCCTCAGGGGCTCACAGTTGCAGAAACTGGAACTTGCTGAATCGGCCAGGTCCAAGGAACAGGTGTGGGCTCCTGAGGGTCAGGATAGACAAGGGGCTGCAGCTCTGGCTTGTTTTCTAATTATATTATCTGGCCCATGAGTGGGAGACAACTTCAAGAAAACCCTCTCCTAATGAGAGGAACCCAGGAGCCAGGGAGAGGAGGGGTGGCTGGTGGGTGGAGACAGAGTCCTGGTGCCCCGGGTGCAGTGGAAGTCTCTGGAAGACCAGGTGGAGGGAGGCCACACAGAGAGATGCCCAGGGTCACAGACCTGTCGGAGCTGCTGTTTGTTAGTTCAAGTCCTGCTCTGAGGTGCTCTGTGTCAGATCTGAGTGACAGGTGAGCTGGGAGTGCTCTGCAATGAGGGCGATATGCACGGTTCCTGTGTTCCCAGCCCTGCCATGGTACCTGCAAGGGTAGCTCTGTATCCTGGGAGGGACCTGACCACGAGAGCCCCATGGGCTGCAGGGGAACCTGTCCAGGGAACACTATATCCTGGGAGGGGCCTGAACACGAGAGCCCCGTGGGCTGGGGTGGGGGTGGGGTACCTGCCCAGGTGAGCTCCATATCCTGGGATTGGCCTGACCTCGAGAGCCCCATGGGCTGCTGGAGTCCTGGTAAAGGATGTCAGGACTGTCAGTGAAGCCACCGAGGATATACCTCCAGTAGTTCCTAAATCCTACACCCTGCTGGTCATTCTACCAACCACCAGGACATGGTATTCTGTATTAGTCTTCAATGATGCCTTCTTTTGTATTCTATTAGTCCCAGAGTCACAAGAAATTTTGGCTTGTGAGTGGCAGGACTCAACATACAACTAAAACAATACTTCCGGGCCGTGTTGCCCCAAGGGTTCAAAAATTCCCACACCATCTTTGGGGAAAGCTCAGCTAAAGAACTAAAAGTTCTACCTCTGGAAAAGGAAACACTCCTTCAATATGCAGATGACATTCTGATCGTCAGCCCTACTAAGGAGACCTCTGAACTACCAAGCCAATAAAGGATACAAGTTGTCCAAGAAAAAGCTCAAATATCACAGACTACGGTGACCTGCCTGGGCTTCATTCTCACAGAAGGTCGGAGAAGCCCATCCCAGGAAAGGGAAGAAACAATTTACAGCCTTACCCATTTCTGAAACTAGAAGACAGCTTAGGGGTTCCTGGGGAGGCCAGGGTTTGCTGCTTCTGGATCCCTAACTACAGTCTACTAGCTGGGCCTCTATATGAAACACTGAAAGGAAAAGATGATGATCCTTTTGAATAGAATGCAGAAGTGGCCTTTCAAGAATGGAAAGAGCAGTCAATTCAGACCCTTGCCCTGGAACTCCCTAATTTAGCTAAACCCTTTGACCTTTACATTCCTGGTGAACGGTGAATCGCCATTGGAGTATTAGTGCAAAACCTGGGACCACTTGAAATGGAACAATGCAAGAATGCGATCCAGGTAGGATAAACTACGGTCACCAAGGGGCTTGGCCCACCACCACATCTGGCCAAGATACTGGCAGTATCTGAAAACCTGGAAATTAGCAGCCCAAAAGGCCACCTCCCTCCTAAGGGAAAAGGACCCCACGTGGTGATCCTAACACCCAGCCATGCCCTGAAGTTGCAGGGTTGGCTCCGTGGGCACACTGACCTTGAGTGAGGAGGCCCTCCAACTCCAACCTCCATAGAGATAACCGGGGCAAAGAGGTACCATGACGACTCGTGTGAAGGTGTCTGCATGGGGAAATTTAACGCTCATTTCCCACCAGGAAGAGGAATTAACCAAAGGCTCAGCATGCCGTGCCAGAACCAGATTAGGGCCTGAAGCAATCCTGCGGGTTTGCGGCCAGCTCACAAGAAAGTGAGTAGAAGAAAGGAGCTCAGGGACACTGTAATTCACAAACCTGAAGAGTTATAAATGACAGCTATCACCCAAAAATATATTGAAGGAAGGCTGCGAAGAGGACTTGAAAGCGGAGCAGAATTGCAAGAAAACGATTTCAGGGGGTAGACTGGAATTGCATTTAAAGCATAGGAAAAGAGGCAGAACGTCGACAATGATGCACTTGGCCAAAAACGGCGTATGCGTTTTTTCCTGAATATATTCAGGAAAAAACGCATACGCCCTTTTTGGCCAACCAAGCAAGCATGTTAAAGAAATCTGCACTACAATGAAGTCTCACTGCCCCCAGTCAAAAGGGCCATCTGAAAAAAGTGTAAAATCCAGAAAGACAGCACAGGCCATGGAGAACAGGGAGCCTTATTATGCTGATGGGCGGGATGTAAATTGCCAACAGCCACTCTGGAGAATTGTATGGTGTTTCCTCAAAAACCTAAAAAACAAAGCAACGGAGCCTACGGCATTACCACTTATGGTCCTATAGCTTAGGGAAATTAAAATCAAAAACACACAGCCACCCCATAGATTCGGACGGCTCTGTTTACAAGAACTTCGTCTACGGTACAAGTTAAATATCCCAGAAAGCGAAAAATGGATAAAGAAGTGTGGTACTTACGTACAAAGGAATATCACTCACCAATGAAATCTATTTCATCAGGTCCGTCGCGGCATAATGAGTGGATTCAGGTACGATGATTCTAAGTGAAATAAGTCACACAGAAAATGAAACATCATAAGTTATCACTAATACACGGAATGTAAACTTGGCTACACATGAATTGAATTACAAAACAGAACAGGGTCTCAAATTTAGAAAAGCAACTTATGCTTGCTTAAGGGGAAAAGTGAGTTGGGGTGCTGCATAAAAGCAGAGATAGAAATTAGCACAGATACCTTTCCATAAGCCAAATATGTAATAGTCAAGACCTACCCCTTGCTCAACGAAATGGACTAAACACCTCATATTCAACGCCTAGGAATACACCTGACTAGTAAGAATCTTCAAACCCATGGATTTATATGTCTCCGTAAGACAATCAAGCGTGTGTTCAGCTGCATGAACGCAGCAGAGAAAATCCAATAAATCCCATTATCAAAATGAATTACAAAAACAAAACACAATGACAGTGAAATAGAGAGCAATTCTTAAATAATTCATTCAGGGCATGTGATGCAACCTGGATTTACCACATCTACACCCAGAGCTGAGTGAGACATAAGGTTGGACACTTCGGGCTGATAGCATTGGTGAGGTTCGATGAGCAAATGAAGACCCTTTGAAGTCATACTGCATGGTACCCATTCCATGGGCCCCAACTTTCCAGTTTTAAGGGATTCTTCCTTCAGCTAAAACGTGCATGGGAAAACCACAGTATGGTGCACCGTGTGACCAGGAGACGTTTTCAAATGCATCTCAGTTTTCGTCCCCTTTTACTCAGGTTCACCATTCCAGACCTTTACTAACACTCTCCCCAATTGGAGAGTCAGTGCCTTTAACCTCCTGTTTGGCACAGTTTGCAATTTCTGCGCAAGATGAACAGGAATAGGGAGAACCAATGAGAGACTAGCTGTAGGTGTCTGCACTGGAAATTTAACGCTCATTTCCCACCAGGAAGAAGAATGAACCAAAGGCTCAGCATGCCGTGCCGGAACCTGATTAGGGCCTGAAGCAATCCTGCGGGTTTGCGGCCAGCTCACAAGAAAGCAAGTTGAGAAAGGAGCTCAGGGGCACTGTAATTCACAAACTTGCAGAGTTATAAATGACAGCTATCGTCCAAAAATATATTGAAGGAAGGCTGTGAAGAGGACTTGAAAGTGGGGCAGAATTGCAGGAAAACGATTTCAGGGGATAGAATGGAATTGCATTTAAAGCATAGGAAAAGAGGCAGAACGTCGACAAAGATTCAGTTGGCCAAAAAGGGCGTATGCGTTTTTTCCTGAATATATTCAGGAAAAAACACATACGCCCTTTTTGGCCAACCAAGCAAGCATGTTAAAAATATCTGCACTACAATGAAGTCTCAATGCCCCCCGGTCAAAAGCGCAATCTGAAAAAAGTGTAAAATCCAGAAAGACAGCACAGGCCATGGAGAACATGGAGCCTTGTTATGCTGATGGGCGAGATGTAAATTGCCAACAGCCACTCTGGAGAAGTGTATTGTGTTTCCTGAAACACCTAAAAAACAAAGCAACGGAGCCTATAGCACTTCCACTTATGATCCTATAGCTTAGGGAAATTAAAATCAAAAACACACAGCCACCCCAAAGTTTCTGTTTACGGCTCTGTTTACAAGAACCTCTTCTACGGTACAAGTTAAATATCCCAGAAATCGAAAAATGGATAAAGAAGTGTGGTACGTATGTACAATGGAATATCACTCACCAATGAAATCTATTTCATCAGGCCCGTCGCGGCATAATGAGTGGATTCAGGTACGATGATTCTAAGTGAAATAAGTCACACAGAAAATGAAACATCATAAGTTATCACTAATACACGGAATGTAAACTTGGCTACACATGAACTGAATTACAAAACAGAACAGGGTCTCAAATTTAGAAAACCAACTTATGCTTGCTTAAGGGGAAAAGTGAGTTGGGGTGCTGCATAAAAGCAGAGAGAAAAATTAGCACAGATACCTTTCCATAAGCCAAATATGTAATAGTCAAGACCTACCCCTTGCTCAACGAAATGGACTAAACACCTCATATTCAAAGCCTAGAAATACACCTGACTAGTAAGAATCTTCAAACCCATGGATTTATATGTCTCCGTAAGACAATCAAGCGTGTGTACAGCTGCATGACGGCAGCAGAGAAAATCCAATAAATCCCATTATCAAAATGAATTACAAAAACAAAACACAATGACAGTGAAATAGAGAGCAATTCTTAAATAATTCATTCAGGGAATGTGATCCAACCTGGATTGACCACATCTACACCCAGAGCTGAGTGAGACATAAGATTGGACACTTCGGGCTGATAGCATTGGTGAGGTTCGATGAGCAAATGCAGACCCTTTGAAGTCATACTGCATGGTACCCATTCCATGGGTCCCAACTCTCCAGTTTTAAGGGATTCTTCCTTCAGCTAAAACGTGCATGGGAAACCCAGAGTATGGTGCACCGTGTGACCAGGAAACGTTTTCAAATGCATCTCAGTTTTCGTCCCCTTTTACTCGGGTTCACCGTTCCAGACGCTTTACTAACACTCTCCCCACTTGGAGAGTCAGTGCCTTTAACTTCCTGTTTGGCACAGTTTGCAATTTCTGCGCAAGATGAACAGGAATAGGGAGAACCAATGAGAGACTAGCTTTAGGTGTCTGCACGGGCAAATGTAACGCTCATTTACCACCAGGGAGAGGAATTAACCAAAGGGTCAGCGTGCCCTGCCGGAACCAGATTAGTGCCTGAAGGAATCCTGCGGTTTTGCGGCCAGCTCACAAGAAAGCGAGTTGAAGAAAGGAGCTCAGGGGCACTGTAATTCACAAACCTGCAGAGTTATGAATGACAGCTATCGTCCAAAAATGTATTGAAGTAAGTCTTCGAAGAGGACTTGAAAGCGGGGCAGAATTTCAGGAAAACGATTTCAGGGGGTAGACTGGAATTGCATTTAAAGCATAGGAAAATAGGCAGAATGTCGACAATGATGCACTTGGCGAAAAAGTGCGTATACGTTTTTTCCTGAATATATTCAGGAAAAAACGCATAGCCCATTTTGGCCAACCAAGCAAGCATGTAAGTGAAATCTGCACTACAATGAAGTCTCACTGCCCCCGGTCAAAAGGGCCATCTGAAACAAGTGTAAAATCCAGAAAGGCAGGACAGGTCATGGAGAACAGGGAGCCTTGTTATGCTGATGTGCTGGATGTAAATTGCCAACAGCCACTCTGGAGAAGTGTATGGTGTTTCCTGAAACACGTAGGAAAGAAAGCAACACAGCCTATGGCACTTCCACTTATGGTCCTTTGGCTTAGGGAAATTAAAATCAAAAACACACAGCCACCCCAAAGTTTGGGACGGCTCTGTTTACAAGAACCTCATCTACGTTCAAGTTAAATATCTGAGAAAGCAAAAAATGGATAAAGAAGTTGTGGTACGTATGTACAATGGAATATCACTCAGCAATGAGATCTACGTCATCAGGCCCGTAGCGGCATAATGAGTGGATTCAGGTACGACGATTCTACGAGAAATAAGTCACTCAGAAAAAGAAACATCATAAGATATCACTAATACACGGAACGTAAACTTGGCTACACATGAACTGAATTACAAAACAGAACAGGGTCTCAAATTTAGAAAACCAACTTATGCTTGCTTATGGGGAAAGGTGAGTTGGGGTGCTGCATCAAACCAGAGATTGAAATTAGCACAGATACCATTAGATAAGCCAAATATATAATAGACAAGACCTACTCCTTGCTCAACGAAATGGACTCAACACACCATATTCAACGCCTGGGAATATACCTGACAAGTAAGAATCTTAAGACCCATGGATTTATATGTCTCCATAAGGAAATCAATCGTGTGTACAGCGGCTGAAACGCAGCAGTGAAAATCCGATAAATCCCATTATCAAAATAAATTTCACAAACACAACACAGTGACAGTGAAATAGAGAGCAATTCTTAAATAATTCATTCAGGGCTTGTGATGCAACGTGGATTTACCACATCTACACCCAGAGCTGGTTGAGACATAAGGCTGGACACTTCGGGCTGATAGCATTGGTGAGGTTCGGTGAGCAAAGGCAGACCCTTTGACGTCATACTGCATGGTAGCCATTCCATGGGTCCCAACTCTCCAGGTTTCAGAGATTCTTCCTTCAGCTGAAACAAGCATGGGAAACCCAGAGTATGGTCCACCGTGTGATTGGGAAACGTTTTCAAATGCATCTCAGGTTTCGTCCCCTGGTACTCGGGTTCACCATTCCAGACGCTTTACTAGCACTCTCCCCACTTGGAGAGTCAGTGCCTTTAACCTCCTTTTGTCACAGTTTGCAATTTCTGCTCAAGATGAACAGGAATAGGGAGAACCAATGAGAGACTAGCTGTAGGTGTCTGCACGTGCAAATGGAACGCTCATTTCCCACCAGGAAGAGGGATTAACCAAAGGCTCAGCATGCGCTGCCACAACCAGATGAGGGCCTGAAGCAAACCTGCGGTTTTGCAGCCAGCTCACAAGAAAGCGAGTTGAAGAAAGGAGCTCAGGGGCACTGTAATTCACAAACCTGCAGAGTTATGAATGACAGCTATCGTCCAAAAATGTATTGAAGTAAGTCTTCGAAGAGGACTTGAAAGTGGGACAGAATTTCAGGAAAACGATTTCAGGGGGTAGACTGGAATTGCACTTAAAGCATAGGAAAAGAGGCAGAATATCGACAATGATGCACTTGGCCAAAAAGGGCGTATGCGTTTTTTCCTGAATATATTCAGGAAAAAACGCATACGCCCTTTTTGGCCAACCAAGCAAGCGTGTAAAGGAAATCTGCACTACAATGAAGTCTCACTGCCCCCCGGTCAAAAGGGCCATCTGAAAAAAGTGTAAAATCCAGAAAGGCAGGACAGGTCATGGAGAACAGGGAGCCTTGTTATGCTGATGGGCGGGATGTAAATTGCCAACAGCCACTCTGGAGAAGTGTATGGTGTTTCCTGAAACACGTAGGAAACAAAGCAACACAGCCTACGGCACTTCCACTTAGGGTCCTATAGATTAGGGAAATTAAATTCAAAAACACACTGCCACGCCAAAATTTGGGACGGCTCTGTTTACAAGAACCTCGTCTATGGTACAAGATAAATATCCGAGAAAGCAAAAAATGGATAAAGAATTTGTGGTACGTACGTACAATGGAATATCACTCAGCAATGAGATCTACGTCATCAGGCCCGTAGCGGCATAATGAGTGGATTCAGGTACGACGATTCTATGAGAAATAAGTCACACAGAAAAAGAAAGACCATAAGATATCACTAATACACGGAACGTAACCTTGGCTACACATGAACTGAATTACAAAACAGAACAGGGTCTCAAATTTAGAAAACCAACTTATGCTTGCTTATGGGGAAAGGTGAGTTGGGGTGCTGCATCAAACCAGAGATTGAAATTAGCACAGATACCGTTCCATAAGCCAAATATATAATAGACAAAACCTACTCCTTGCTCAACGAAATGGACTCAACACCCCATATTCAACGTCTGGGAATATACCTGACAAGTAAGAATCTTAAGACCCATGGATTTATATGTCTCCATAAGTAAGTCAAGCGTGTGTACAGTGGCCTAAATGCAGCAGTGAAAATCCGATAAATCCCATTAACAAAATAAATTTCACAAACAAAACACAATGACAGAGAAACAGAGAGCAATTCTTAAATAATTCATTCAGGGCTTGTGATGCAACCTGGATTTACCACAGCTACACGCAGAGCTGGTTGAGACATAAGGCTGGACACTTCGGGCTGATAGCATTGGTGAGGTTCGGTGAGCAAAGGCAGACCCTTTGAAGTAATCCTGCATGGTACCCATTCCATGTGTCCCAACTCACCAGGTTTAAGGAATTCTTCCTTCAGCTAAAACATGCATGGGAAACCCAGAGTATGGTCCACCGTGTGATTGGGAAACGTTTTCAAATGCATCTCAGGTTTCGTCCCCTGGTACTCGGGTTCACCGTTCCAGACGCTTTACTACACTATCCCCATTTGGAGAGTCAGTGCCTTTAACCTCCTGTTTGGCACAGTTTGCAATTTCTGCGCAAGATGAACAGGAATAGGGAGAACCAATGAGAGACTAGCTGTAGGTGTCTGCACGGGCAAATGGAACGCTCATTTCCCACCAGGAAGAGGATTTAACCAAAGGGTCAGCGTGCCCTGCCGGAATCAGATTAGGCCCTGAAGCAATCCTGCGGGTTTGCGGCCAGCTCACAAGATAGCGAGTTGAAGAAAGGAGCTCAGGGGCACTGTAACTCACAAACCTGCAGAGTTATGAATGACAGCTATCGTTCAAAAATATATTGAAGGAAGGCTGCGAAGAGGACTTGTAAGTGGGGCAGAATTGCAGGATAACGATTTCAGGAGGTAGACGGGAATTGCATTTAAAGCATAGGAAAAGAGGCAGAACGTCGACAATGATGCTCTTGGCCAAAAAGGGCGTATGCGTTTTTTCCTGAATATATTCAGGAAAAAACGCATACGCCCTTTTTGGCCAACCAAGCAAGCATGTTAAAGAAATCTGCACTACAATGAAGTCTCACTGCCCCCCGGTCAAAAGGGCCATGTGAAAAAAGTGTAAAATCCAGAAAGGCAGCACAGGCCATGGAGAACAGGGAGCCTTGTTCTGCTGATGGTCGGGATGTAAATTGCCAACAGCCACTCTGGAGAAGTGTATGGTGTTTCCTGGAACAGCTAAAAAACAAAGCAACGGAGCCTATGGCACTTCCACTTATGGTCCTATAGCTTAGGGAAATTAAAATCAAAAACACACAGCCACCCCAAAGTTTCGGACGGCTCTGTTTACATGAACCTCGACTACGGTACAAGTTAAATATCCCAGAACGTGAAAAATGGATAAAGAAGTTGTGGTACGTACGTACAAAGGAATATCACTCAGCAATGAAATCTATGTCATCAGGCCCGTCGCGGCATAATGAGTGGATTCAGGTACGATGATTCTAAGTGAAATGAGTCACACAGAAAATGAAACATCACAAGATATCACTAATACAAGGAATGTAAACTTGGCTACACATGAACTGAATTACAAAACAGAACAGGGTCTCAAATTTAGTAAACCAACTTATGCTTGCTTAAGGGGAAAGGTGAGTTGGGGTGCTGCATAAAACCAGAGATAGAAATTAGCACAGATACCTTTCCATAAGCCAAATATGTAATTGTCAAGACCTACCCCTTGCTCAACGAAATGGACTAAACACCCCATATTCAACGACTAGGAATACACCTGACTAGTAAGAATCTTCAAACCCATGGATTTATATGTCTCCGTAAGAGAATGAAGCGTGTGTACAGAGGCATGAATGCAGCAGAGAAAATCCGATAAATCCCATTATCAAAATGAATTACAAAAACAAAACACAAGGACAGTGAAATAGAGAGCAATTCTTAAATAATTCATTCAGGGCTTGTGATGCAACCTGGATTTACCACATCTACACCCAGAGCTGAGTGAGACATAAGGTTGGGCACTTCGGGCTGATAGCATTGGTGAGGTTCGATGAGCAAATGCAGACCCTTTGAAGTCATACTGCATGGTACCCATTCCATGGGTCCCATCTCTCCAGGTTTAACGAATTCTTCCTTCAGCTAAAACATGCGTGGGAAACCCACAGTATGGTGCACCGAGGGACCGGCAAACGTTTTCAAATGCATCTCAGTTTTCGTCCCCTTTTACTCAGGTTCACCATTCCAGACCCTTTACTAACACTCTCCCCACTTGGATAGTCAGTGCCTTTAACCTCCTGTTTGGCACAGTTTGCAAATTCTGCGCAAGATGAACAGGAATAGGGAGAACCAATGAGAGACTAGCTTTAGGTGTCTGGACGGGCAAAGGTAACGCTCATTTCCCACCAGGAAGAGGAATTAACCAAAGGCTCAGCATGCCGTGCCGGAACCGGATTAGGGCCTGAATCAATCCTGCGGGTTTGCGGCCAGCTCACAAGATAGCGAGTTGAAGAAAGGAGCTCAGGGGCACTGTAACTCACAAACCTGCATAGTTATAAATGACAGCTATCATCCAAAAATATATTGAAGGAAGGCTGCGAAGAGGACTTGTAAGTGGGGCAGAATTGCAGGATAACGATTACAGGAAGTAGACGGGAATTGCATTTAAAGCATAGGAAAAGAGGCAGAACGTCAACAATGATGCTCTTGTCCAAAAAGGGCGTATGCGTTTTTTCCTGAATATATTCAGGAAAAAACGCATACGCCCTTTTTGGCCAACCAAGCAAGCATGTTAAAGAAATCTGCACTACAATGTAGTCTCACTGCCCCCCGGTCAAAAGGGCCATGTGAAAAAAGTGTAAAATCCAGAAAGGCAGCACAGGCCATGGAGAACAGGGAGCCTTGTTCTGCTGATGGGCGGGATGTAAATTGCCAACAGCCACTCTGGAGAAGTGTATGGTGTTTCCTGGAACAGCTAAAAAACAAAGCAACGGAGCCTACGGCACTTCCACTTATGGTCCTATAGCTTAGGGAAATTAAAATCAAAAACACACAGCCACCCCAAAGTTTCGGACGGCTCTGTTTACAAGAACCTCGTCTACGGTACAAGTTAAATATCCCAGAACGTGTAAAATGGATAAAGAAGTTGTGGTACGTACGTACAATGGAATATCACTCAGCAATGAAATCTATGTCATCAGGCCCGTCGCGGCATAATGAGTGGATTCAGGTAGGATGATTCTAAGTGAAATGAGTCACACAGAAAATGAAACATCATAAGATATCACTAATACAAGGAATGTAAACTTGGCTACACATGAACTGAATTACAAAACAGAACAGGGTCTCAAATTTAGAAAACCAACTTATGCTTGCTTAAGGGGAAAGGTGAGATGGGGTGCTGCATAAAACCAGAGATAGAAATTAGCACAGATACCTTTCCATAAGCCAAATATGTAATTGTCAAGACCTACCCCTTGCTCAACGAAATGGACTAAACACCCCATATTCAACGACTAGGAATACACCTGACTAGTAAGAATCTTCAAACCCATGGATTTATATGTCTCCGTAAGAGAATGAAGCGTGTGTACAGAGGCATGAATGCAGCAGAGATAATCCGATAAATCCCATTATCAAAATGAATTACAAAAACAAAACACAAGGACAGTGAAATAGAGAGCAATTCTTAAATAATTCATTCAGGGCTTGTGATGCAACCTGGATTTACCACATCTACACCCAGAGCTGAGTGAGACATAAGGTTGGGCACTTCGGGCTGATAGCATTGGTGAGGTTCGATGAGCAAATGCAGACCCTTTGAAGTCATACTGCATGGTACCCATTCCATGGGTCCCATCTCTCCAGGTTTAACGAATTCTTCCTTCAGCTAAAACATGCGTGGGAAACCCACAGTATGGTGCACCGAGGGACCGGCAAACGTTTTCAAATGCATCTCAGTTTTCGTCCCCTTTTACTCGGGTTCACCATTCCAGACCCTTTACTAACACTCTCCCCACTTGGAGAGTCAGTGCCTTTAACCTCCTGTTTGGCACAGTTTGCAATTTCTGTGCAAGATGAACAGGAATAGGGAGAACCAATGACAGACTAGCTTTAGGTGTCTGCACGGGCAAATGTAACGCTCATTTCCCACCAGGAAGAGGAATTAACCACAGGCTCAGCATGCCGTGCCGGAACCAGATTAGGGCCTGAAGCAATCCTGGGGGTTTGCGGCCAGCTCACAAGATAGCGAGTTGAAGAAAGGAGCTCAGGGGCACTGTAACTCACAAACCTGCAGAGTTATAAATGACAGCTATCGTCCAAAAATATATTGAAGGAAGGCTGCGAAGAGGACTTGTAAGTGGGGCAGAATTGCAGGATAACGATTTCAGGAGGTAGACGGGAATTGCATTTAAAGCATAGGAAAAGAGGCAGAACGTCGACAATGATGCTCTTGGCCAAAAAGGGCGTATGCGTTTTTTCCTGAATATATTCAGGAAAAAATGCATACGCCCTTTTTGGCCAACCAAGCAAGCATGTTAAAGAAATCTGCACTACAATGAAGTCTCACTGCCCCCCGGTCAAAAGGGCCATGTGAAAAAAGTGTAAAATCCAGAAAGGCAGCACAGGCCATGGAGAACAGGGAGCCTTGTTATGCTGATGGGCGGGATGTAAATTGCCAACAGCCACTCTGGAGAAGTGTATGGTGTTTCCTGGAACAGCTAAAAAACAAAGCAACGGAGCCTACGGCACTTCCACTTATGGTCCTATAGCTTAGGGAAATTAAAATCAAAAACACACAGCCACCCCAAAGTTTCGGACGGCTCTGTTTACAAGAACCTCGTCGACGGTACAAGTTAAATATCCCAGAACGTGAAAAATGGATAAAGAAGTTGTGGTACGTACGTACAATGGAATATCACTCAGCAATGAAATCTATGTCATCAGGCCCTCGCGGCATAATGAGTGGATTCAGGTACGATGATTCTAAGTGAAATGAGTCACACAGAAAATGAAACATCATAAGATATCACTAATACAAGGAATGTAAACTTGGCTACACATGAACTGAATTACAAAACAGAACAGGGTCTCAAATTTAGAAAACCAACTTATGCTTGCTTAAGGCGAAAGTTGAGTTGGGGTGCTGCATAAAACCAGAGATAGAAATTAGCACAGATACCTTTCCATAAGCCAAATATGTAATTGTCAAGACCTACCCCTTGCTCAACGAAATGGACTAAACACCCCATATTCAACGACTAGGAATACACCTGACTAGTAAGAATCTTCAAACCCATGGATTTATATGTCTCCGTAAGAGAAAAAAGCATGTGTACAGAGGCATGAATGCAGCAGAGAAAATCCGATAAATCCCATTATCAAAATGAATTACAAAAACAAAACACAAGGACAGTGAAATAGAGAGCAATTCTTAAATAATTCATTCAGGGCTTGTGATGCAACCTGGATTTACCACATCTACACCCAGAGCTGAGTGAGACCTAAGGTTGGGCACTTCGGGCTGATAGCATTGGTGAGGTTCGATGAGCAAATGCAGACCCTTTGAAGTCATACTGCATGGTACCCATTCCATGGGTCCCATCTCTCCAGGTTTAACGAATTCTTCCTTCAGCTAAAACATGCGTGGGAAACCCACAGTATGGTGCACCGAGGGACCGGCAAACGTTTTCAAATGCATCTCAGTTTTCGTCCCCTTTTACTCGGGTTCACCCTTCCAGACCCTTTATTAACACTCTCCCCACTTGGAGAGTCAGTGCTTATAACCTCCTGTTTGGCACAGTTTGCAATTTCTGCGCAAGATGAACAGGAATAGGGAGAACCAATGACAGACTAGCTTTAGGTGTCTGCACGGGCAAATGTAACGCTCATTTCCCACCAGGAAGAGGAATTAACCAAAGGCTCAGCATGCCGTGCCGGAACCAGATTAGGGCCTGAAGCAATCCTGGGGGTTTGCGGCCAGCTCACAAGATAGCGAGTTGAAGAAAGGAGCTCAGGGGCACTGTAACTCACAAACCTGCAGAGTTATAAATGACAGCTATCGTCCAAAAGTATATTGAAGGAAGGCTGCGAAGAGGACTTGTAAGTGGGGCAGAATTGCAGGATAACGATTTCAGGAGGTAGACGGGAATTGCATTTAAAGTATAGGAAAAGAGGCAGAACGTCGACAATGATGCTCTTGGCCAAAAAGGGCGTATGCGTTTTTTCCTGAATATATTCAGGAAAAAACGCATACGCCCTTCTTGGCCAACCAAGCAAGCATGTTAAAGAAATCTGCACTACAATGAAGTCTCACTGCCCCCCGGTCAAAAGGGCCATGTGAAAAAAGTGTAAAATCCAGAAAGGCAGCACAGGCCATGGAGAACAGGGAGCCTTGTTATGCTGATGGGCGGGATGTAAATTGCAAACAGCCACTCTGGAGAAGTGTATGGTGTTTCCTGGAACAGGTAAAAAAAAAAGAAACGGAGCCTACGGCACTTCCACTTATGGTCCTATAGCTTAGGGAAATTAAAATCAAAAACACACAGCCACCCCAAAGTTTCAGACGGCTCTGTTTACAAGAACCTCGTCTACGGTACAAGTTAAATATCCCAGAACGTGAAAAATGGATAAAGAAGTTGTGGTACGTACGTACAATGGAATATCACTCAGCAATGAAATCTATGTCATCAGGCCCGTCGCGGCATAATGAGTGGATTCAGGTAGGATGATTCTAAGTGAAATGAGTCACACAGAAAATGAAACATCATAAGATATCACTAATACAAGGAATGTAAACTTGGCTACACATGAACTGAATTACAAAACAGAACAGGGTCTCAAATTTAGAAAACCAACTTATGCTTGCTTAAGGGGAAAGGTGAGTTGGGGTGCTGCATAAAACCAGAGATAGAAATTAGCACAGATACCTTTCCATAAGCCAAATATGTAATTGTCAAGACCTTCCCTTTGCTCAACGAAATGGACTAAACACCCCATATTCAACGACTAGGAATACACCTGACTAGTAAGAATCTTCAAACCCATGGATTTATATGTCTCCGTAAGAGAATGAAGCGTGTGTACAGAGGCATGAATGCAGCAGTGAAAATCCGATAAATCCCATTATCAAAATGAATTACAAAAACAAAACACAAGGACAGTGAAATAGAGAGCAATTCTTAAATAATTCATTCAGGGCTTGTGATGCAACCTGGATTTACCACATCTACACCCAGAGCTGAGTGAGACATAAGGTTGGGCACTTCGGGCTGATAGCATTGGTGAGGTTCGATGAGCAAATGCAGACCCTTTGAAGTCATACTGCATGGTACCCATTCCATGGGTCCCATCTCTCCAGGTTTAACGAATTATTCCTTCAGCTAAAACATGCGTGGGAAACCCACAGTATGGTGCACCGAGGGACTGGCAAACGTTTTCAAATGCATCTCAGTTTTCGTCCCCTTTTACTCGGGTTCACCCTTCCAGACCCTTTACTAACACTCTCCCCACTTGGAGAGTCAGTGCTTATAACCTCCTGTTTGGCACAGTTTGCAATTTCTGCGCAAGATGAACAGGAATAGGGAGAACCAATGAGAGACTAGCTTTAGGTGTCTGCACGGGCAAATGTAACGCTTATTTCCCACCAGGAAGAGGAATTAACCAAAGGCTCAGCATGCCGTGCCGGAACCAGATTAGGGCCTGAAGCAATCCTGGGGGTTTGCGGCCAGCTCACAAGATAGCGAGTTGAAGAAAGGAGCTCAGGGGCACTGTAACTCACAAACATGCAGAGTTATAAATGACAGCTATCGTCCAAAAATATATTGAAGGAAGGCTGCGAAGAGGACTTGTAAGTGGGGCAGAATTGCAGGATAAGGATTTCAGGTGGTAGACGGGAATTGCATTTAAAGTATAGGAAAAGAGGCAGAACGTCGACAATGATGCTCTTGGCCAAAAAGGGCGTATGCGTTTTTTCCTGAATATATTCAGGAAAAAACGCATACGCCCTTCTTTGCCAACCAAGCAAGCATGTTAAAGAAATCTGCACTACAATGAAGTCTCACTGCCCCATGGTCAAAAGGGCCATGTGAAAAAAGTGTAAAATCCAGAAAGGCAGCACAGGCCATGGAGAACAGGGAGCCTTGTTATGCTGATGGGCGGGATGTAAATTGCAAACAGCCACTCTGGAGAAGTGTATGGTGTTTCCTGGAACAGCTAAAAAACAAAGAAACGGAGCCTACGGCACTTCCACTTATGGTCCTATAGCTTAGGGAAATTAAAATCAAAAACACACAGCCACCCCAAAGTTTCGGACGGCTCTGTTTACAAGAACCTCATCTACGGTACAAGTTAAATATCCCAGAACGTGAAAAATGGATAAAGAAGTTGTGGTACGTACGTACAATGGAATATCACTCAGCAATGAAATCTATGTCATCAGGCCCGTCGCGGCATAATGAGTGGATTCAGGTACGATGATTCTAAGTGAAATGAGTCACACAGAAAATGAAACATCATAAGATATCACTAATACAAGGAATGTAAACTTGGCTACACATGAACTGAATTACAAAACAGAACAGGGTCTCAAATTTAGAAAACCAACTTATGCTTGCTTAAGGGGAAAGGTGAGTTGGGGTGCTGCATAAAACCAGAGATAGAAATTAGCACAGATACCTTTCCATAAGCCAAATATGTAATTGTCAAGACCTATCCCTTGCTCAACGAAATGGACTAAACACCCCATATTCAACGACTAGGAATACACCTGACTAGTAAGAATCTTCAAACCCATGGATTTATATGTCTCCGTAAGAGAATGAAGCGTGTGTACAGAGGAATGAATGCAGCAGAGAAAATCCGATAAATCCCATTATCAAAATGAATTACAAAAACAAAACACAAGGACAGTGAAATAGAGAGCAATTCTTAAATAATTCATTCAGGGCTTGTGATGCAACCTGGATTTACCACATCTACACCCAGAGCTGAGTGAGACATAAGGTTGGGCACTTCGGGCTGATAGCATTGGTGAGGTTCGATGAGCAAATGCAGACCCTTTGAAGTCATACTGCATGGTACCCATTCCATGGGTCCCATCTCTCCAGGTTTAACGAATTCTTCCTTCAGCTAAAACATGCGTGGGAAACCCACAGTATGGTGCACCGAGGGACCGGCAAACGTTTTCAAATGCATCTCAGTTTTCGTCCCCTTTTACTCGGGTTCACCCTTCCAGACCCTTTACTAACACTCTCCCCACTTGGAGAGTCAGTGCTTATAACCTCCTGTTTGGCACAGTTTGCAATTTCTGTGCAAGATGAACAGGAATAGGGAGAACCAATGACAGACTAGCTTTAGGTGTCTGCACGGGCAAATGTAACGCTCATTTCCCACCAGGAAGAGGAATTAACCACAGGCTCAGCATGCCGTGCCGGAACCAGATTAGGGCCTGAAGCAATCCTGGGGGTTTGCGGCCAGCTCACAAGATAGCGAGTTGAAGAAAGGAGCTCAGGGGCACTGTAACTCACAAACCTGCAGAGTTATAAATGACAGCTATCGTCCAAAAATATATTGAAGGAAGGCTGCGAAGAGGACTTGTAAGTGGGGCAGAATTGCAGGATAACGATTTCAGGAGGTAGACGGGAATTGCATTTAAAGCATAGGAAAAGAGGCAGAACGTCGACAATGATGCTCTTGGCCAAAAAGGGCGTATGCGTTTTTTCCTGAATATATTCAGGAAAAAATGCATACGCCCTTTTTGGCCAACCAAGCAAGCATGTTAAAGAAATCTGCACTACAATGAAGTCTCACTGCCCCCCGGTCAAAAGGGCCATGTGAAAAAAGTGTAAAATCCAGAAAGGCAGCACAGGCCATGGAGAACAGGGAGCCTTGTTATGCTGATGGGCGGGATGTAAATTGCCAACAGCCACTCTGGAGAAGTGTATGGTGTTTCCTGGAACAGCTAAAAAACAAAGCAACGGAGCCTACGGCACTTCCACTTATGGTCCTATAGCTTAGGGAAATTAAAATCAAAAACACACAGCCACCCCAAAGTTTCGGACGGCTCTGTTTACAAGAACCTCGTCGACGGTACAAGTTAAATATCCCAGAACGTGAAAAATGGATAAAGAAGTTGTGGTACGTACGTACAATGGAATATCACTCAGCAATGAAATCTATGTCATCAGGCCCTCGCGGCATAATGAGTGGATTCAGGTACGATGATTCTAAGTGAAATGAGTCACACAGAAAATGAAACATCATAAGATATCACTAATACAAGGAATGTAAACTTGGCTACACATGAACTGAATTACAAAACAGAACAGGGTCTCAAATTTAGAAAACCAACTTATGCTTGCTTAAGGCGAAAGTTGAGTTGGGGTGCTGCATAAAACCAGAGATAGAAATTAGCACAGATACCTTTCCATAAGCCAAATATGTAATTGTCAAGACCTACCCCTTGCTCAACGAAATGGACTAAACACCCCATATTCAACGACTAGGAATACACCTGACTAGTAAGAATCTTCAAACCCATGGATTTATATGTCTCCGTAAGAGAAAAAAGCATGTGTACAGAGGCATGAATGCAGCAGAGAAAATCCGATAAATCCCATTATCAAAATGAATTACAAAAACAAAACACAAGGACAGTGAAATAGAGAGCAATTCTTAAATAATTCATTCAGGGCTTGTGATGCAACCTGGATTTACCACATCTACACCCAGAGCTGAGTGAGACCTAAGGTTGGGCACTTCGGGCTGATAGCATTGGTGAGGTTCGATGAGCAAATGCAGACCCTTTGAAGTCATACTGCATGGTACCCATTCCATGGGTCCCATCTCTCCAGGTTTAACGAATTCTTCCTTCAGCTAAAACATGCGTGGGAAACCCACAGTATGGTGCACCGAGGGACCGGCAAACGTTTTCAAATGCATCTCAGTTTTCGTCCCCTTTTACTCGGGTTCACCCTTCCAGACCCTTTATTAACACTCTCCCCACTTGGAGAGTCAGTGCTTATAACCTCCTGTTTGGCACAGTTTGCAATTTCTGCGCAAGATGAACAGGAATAGGGAGAACCAATGACAGACTAGCTTTAGGTGTCTGCACGGGCAAATGTAACGCTCATTTCCCACCAGGAAGAGGAATTAACCAAAGGCTCAGCATGCCGTGCCGGAACCAGATTAGGGCCTGAAGCAATCCTGGGGGTTTGCGGCCAGCTCACAAGATAGCGAGTTGAAGAAAGGAGCTCAGGGGCACTGTAACTCACAAACCTGCAGAGTTATAAATGACAGCTATCGTCCAAAAGTATATTGAAGGAAGGCTGCGAAGAGGACTTGTAAGTGGGGCAGAATTGCAGGATAACGATTTCAGGAGGTAGACGGGAATTGCATTTAAAGTATAGGAAAAGAGGCAGAACGTCGACAATGATGCTCTTGGCCAAAAAGGGCGTATGCGTTTTTTCCTGAATATATTCAGGAAAAAACGCATACGCCCTTCTTGGCCAACCAAGCAAGCATGTTAAAGAAATCTGCACTACAATGAAGTCTCACTGCCCCCCGGTCAAAAGGGCCATGTGAAAAAAGTGTAAAATCCAGAAAGGCAGCACAGGCCATGGAGAACAGGGAGCCTTGTTATGCTGATGGGCGGGATGTAAATTGCAAACAGCCACTCTGGAGAAGTGTATGGTGTTTCCTGGAACAGGTAAAAAAAAAAGAAACGGAGCCTACGGCACTTCCACTTATGGTCCTATAGCTTAGGGAAATTAAAATCAAAAACACACAGCCACCCCAAAGTTTCAGACGGCTCTGTTTACAAGAACCTCGTCTACGGTACAAGTTAAATATCCCAGAACGTGAAAAATGGATAAAGAAGTTGTGGTACGTACGTACAATGGAATATCACTCAGCAATGAAATCTATGTCATCAGGCCCGTCGCGGCATAATGAGTGGATTCAGGTAGGATGATTCTAAGTGAAATGAGTCACACAGAAAATGAAACATCATAAGATATCACTAATACAAGGAATGTAAACTTGGCTACACATGAACTGAATTACAAAACAGAACAGGGTCTCAAATTTAGAAAACCAACTTATGCTTGCTTAAGGGGAAAGGTGAGTTGGGGTGCTGCATAAAACCAGAGATAGAAATTAGCACAGATACCTTTCCATAAGCCAAATATGTAATTGTCAAGACCTTCCCTTTGCTCAACGAAATGGACTAAACACCCCATATTCAACGACTAGGAATACACCTGACTAGTAAGAATCTTCAAACCCATGGATTTATATGTCTCCGTAAGAGAATGAAGCGTGTGTACAGAGGCATGAATGCAGCAGTGAAAATCCGATAAATCCCATTATCAAAATGAATTACAAAAACAAAACACAAGGACAGTGAAATAGAGAGCAATTCTTAAATAATTCATTCAGGGCTTGTGATGCAACCTGGATTTACCACATCTACACCCAGAGCTGAGTGAGACATAAGGTTGGGCACTTCGGGCTGATAGCATTGGTGAGGTTCGATGAGCAAATGCAGACCCTTTGAAGTCATACTGCATGGTACCCATTCCATGGGTCCCATCTCTCCAGGTTTAACGAATTATTCCTTCAGCTAAAACATGCGTGGGAAACCCACAGTATGGTGCACCGAGGGACTGGCAAACGTTTTCAAATGCATCTCAGTTTTCGTCCCCTTTTACTCGGGTTCACCCTTCCAGACCCTTTACTAACACTCTCCCCACTTGGAGAGTCAGTGCTTATAACCTCCTGTTTGGCACAGTTTGCAATTTCTGCGCAAGATGAACAGGAATAGGGAGAACCAATGAGAGACTAGCTTTAGGTGTCTGCACGGGCAAATGTAACGCTTATTTCCCACCAGGAAGAGGAATTAACCAAAGGCTCAGCATGCCGTGCCGGAACCAGATTAGGGCCTGAAGCAATCCTGGGGGTTTGCGGCCAGCTCACAAGATAGCGAGTTGAAGAAAGGAGCTCAGGGGCACTGTAACTCACAAACATGCAGAGTTATAAATGACAGCTATCGTCCAAAAATATATTGAAGGAAGGCTGCGAAGAGGACTTGTAAGTGGGGCAGAATTGCAGGATAAGGATTTCAGGTGGTAGACGGGAATTGCATTTAAAGTATAGGAAAAGAGGCAGAACGTCGACAATGATGCTCTTGGCCAAAAAGGGCGTATGCGTTTTTTCCTGAATATATTCAGGAAAAAACGCATACGCCCTTCTTTGCCAACCAAGCAAGCATGTTAAAGAAATCTGCACTACAATGAAGTCTCACTGCCCCATGGTCAAAAGGGCCATGTGAAAAAAGTGTAAAATCCAGAAAGGCAGCACAGGCCATGGAGAACAGGGAGCCTTGTTATGCTGATGGGCGGGATGTAAATTGCAAACAGCCACTCTGGAGAAGTGTATGGTGTTTCCTGGAACAGCTAAAAAACAAAGAAACGGAGCCTACGGCACTTCCACTTATGGTCCTATAGCTTAGGGAAATTAAAATCAAAAACACACAGCCACCCCAAAGTTTCGGACGGCTCTGTTTACAAGAACCTCATCTACGGTACAAGTTAAATATCCCAGAACGTGAAAAATGGATAAAGAAGTTGTGGTACGTACGTACAATGGAATATCACTCAGCAATGAAATCTATGTCATCAGGCCCGTCGCGGCATAATGAGTGGATTCAGGTACGATGATTCTAAGTGAAATGAGTCACACAGAAAATGAAACATCATAAGATATCACTAATACAAGGAATGTAAACTTGGCTACACATGAACTGAATTACAAAACAGAACAGGGTCTCAAATTTAGAAAACCAACTTATGCTTGCTTAAGGGGAAAGGTGAGTTGGGGTGCTGCATAAAACCAGAGATAGAAATTAGCACAGATACCTTTCCATAAGCCAAATATGTAATTGTCAAGACCTATCCCTTGCTCAACGAAATGGACTAAACACCCCATATTCAACGACTAGGAATACACCTGACTAGTAAGAATCTTCAAACCCATGGATTTATATGTCTCCGTAAGAGAATGAAGCGTGTGTACAGAGGAATGAATGCAGCAGAGAAAATCCGATAAATCCCATTATCAAAATGAATTACAAAAACAAAACACAAGGACAGTGAAATAGAGAGCAATTCTTAAATAATTCATTCAGGGCTTGTGATGCAACCTGGATTTACCACATCTACACCCAGAGCTGAGTGAGACATAAGGTTGGGCACTTCGGGCTGATAGCATTGGTGAGGTTCGATGAGCAAATGCAGACCCTTTGAAGTCATACTGCATGGTACCCATTCCATGGGTCCCATCTCTCCAGGTTTAACGAATTCTTCCTTCAGCTAAAACATGCGTGGGAAACCCACAGTATGGTGCACCGAGGGACCGGCAAACGTTTTCAAATGCATCTCAGTTTTCGTCCCCTTTTACTCGGGTTCACCCTTCCAGACCCTTTACTAACACTCTCCCCACTTGGAGAGTCAGTGCTTATAACCTCCTGTTTGGCACAGTTTGCAATTTCTGCGCAAGATGAACAGGAATAGGGAGAACCAATGAGAGACTAGCTTTAGGTGTCTGCACGGGCAAATGTAACGCTCATTTCCCACCAGGAAGAGGAATTAACCACAGGCTCAGCATGCCGTGCCGGAACCAGATTAGGGCCTGAAGCAATCCTGGGGGTTTGCGGCCAGCTCACAAGATAAGGAGTTGAAGAAAGGAGCTCAGGGGCACTGTAACTCACAAACCTGCAGAGTTATAAATGACAGCTATCGTCCAAAAATATATTGAAGGAAGGCTGCGAAGAGGACTTGTAAGTGGGGCAGAATTGCAGGATAACGATTTCAGGAGGTAGACGGGAATTGCATTTAAAGCATAGGAAAAGAGGCAGAACGTCGACAATGATGCTCTTGGCCAAAAAGGGCGTATGCGTTTTTTCCTGAATATATTCAGGAAAAAACGCATACGCCCTTCTTGGCCAACCAAGCAAGCATGTTAAAGAAATCTGCACTACAATGAAGTCTCACTGCCCCACGGTCAAAAGGACCATGTGAAAAAATTGTAAAATTCAGAAAGACAGCACAGGCCATGGAGAACAGGGAGCCTTGTTATGCTGATGGGCGGGATGTAAATTGCCAACAGCCACTCTGGAGAAGTGTATGGTGTTTCCTGGAACAGCTAAAAAACAAAGCAATGGAGCCTACGGCACTTCCACTTATGGTCCTATAGTTTAGGGAAATTAAAATCAAAAACACACAGCCACCCCAAAGTTTCGGACGGCTCTGTTTACAAGAACCTCGTCTACGGTACAAGTTAAATATCCCAGAACGTGAAAAATGGGTAAAGAAGTTGTGGTACGTACGTACAATGGAATATCACTCAGCAATGAAATCTATGTCATCAGGCCCGTCGCGGCATAATGAGTGGATTCAGGTAGGATGATTCTAAGTGAAATGAGTCACACAGAAAATGAAACATCATAAGATATCACTAATACAAGGAATGTAAACTTGGCTACACATGAACTGAATTACAAAACAGAACAGGGTCTCAAATTTAGAAAACCAACTTATGCTTGCTTAAGGGGAAAGGTGAGTTGGGGTGCTGCATAAAACCAGAGATAGAAATTAGCACAGATACCTTTCCATAAGCCAAATATGTAATTGTCAAGACCTACCCCTTGCTCAACGAAATGGACTAAACACCCCATATTCAACGATTAGGAATACACCTGACTAGTAAGAATCTTCAAACCCATGGATTTATATGTCTCCGTAAGAGAATGAAGCGTGTGTACAGAGGCATGAATGCAGCAGAGAAAATCCGATAAATCCCATTATCAAAATGAATTACAAAAACAAAACACAAGGACAGTGAAATAGAGAGCAATTCTTAAATAATTCATTCAGGGCTTGTGATGCAACCTGGATTTACCACATCTACACCCAGAGCTGAGTGAGACATAAGGTTGGGCACTTCGGGCTGATAGCATTGGTGAGGTTCGATGAGCAAATGCAGACCCTTTGAAGTCATACTGCATGGTACCCATTCCATGGGTCCCATCTCTCCAGGTTTAACGAATTCTTCCTTCAGCTGAAACATGCGTGGGAAACCCACAGTATGGTGCACCGAGGGACCGGCAAACGTTTTCAAATGCATCTCAGTTTTCATCCCCTTTTACTCGGGTTCACCCTTCCAGATCCTTTACTAACACTCTCCCCACTTGGAGAGTCAGTGCCCTTAACCTCCTGCTTGGCACAGTTTGCAATTTCTGCGCAAGATGAACAGGAATAGGGAGAACCAATGAGAGACTAGCTTTAGGTGTCTGCACGGGCAAAGGTAACGCTCATTTCCCAGCAGGAAGAGGAATTAACCAAAGGCTCAGCATGCCGTGCCGGAACCAGATTAGGGCCTGAAGCAATCCTGCGGGATTGCGGCCAGCTCACAAGATAGCGAGTTGAAGAAAGGAGCTCAGGGGCACTGTAACTCACAAACCTGCAGAGTTATAAATCACAGCTATCGTCCAAAAATATATTGAAGGAAGGCTGCGAAGAGGACTTGTAAGTGGGGCAGAATTGCAGGATAACGATTTCAGGAGGTAGACGGGAATTGCATTTAAAGCATAGGAAAAGAGGCAGAACGTCGACAATGATGCTCTTGGCCAAAAAGGGCGTATGCGTTTTTTCCTGAATATATTCAGGAAAACACGCATACGCACTTTTTGGCCAACCAAGCAAGCATGTTAAAGAAATCTGCACTACAATGAAGTCTCACTGCCCGCCGGTCAAAAGGGCCATGTGAAAAAAGTGTAAAATACAGAAAGGCAGCACAGGCCATGGAGAACAGGGAGCCTTGTTATGCTGATGGGCGGGATGTAAATTGCCAACAGCCACTCTGGAGAAGTGTATGGTGTTTCCTGGAACAGCTAAAAAACAAAGCAACGGATCCTATGGCACTTCCACTTATGGTCCTATAGCTTAGGGAAATTAAAATCAAAAACACACAGCCACCCCAAAGTTTCGGACGGCTCTGTTTACAAGAACCTCGTCTACGGTATAAGTTAAATATCCCAGAACGTGTAAAATGGATAAAGAAGTTGTGGCACGTACGTACAATGGAATATCACTCAGCAATGAAATCTATGTCATCAGGCCCGTCGCGGCATAATGAGTGGATTCAGGTAGGATGATTCTAAGTGAAATGAGTCACACAGAAAATGAAACATCATAAGATATCACTAATACAAGGAATGTAAACTTGGCTACACATGAACTGAATTACAAAACAGAACAGGGTCTCAAATTTAGAAAACCAACTTATGCTTGCTTAAGGGGAAAGGTGAGTTGGGGTGCTGCATAAAACCAGAGATAAAAATTAGCACAGATACCTTTCCATAAGCCAAATATGTAATTGTCAAGACCTACCCCTTGCTCAACGAAATGGACTAAACACCCCATATTCAACGACTAGGAATACACCTGACTAGTAAGAATCTTCAAACCCATGGATTTATATTTCTCCGTAAGAGAATGAAGCGTGTGTACAGAGGCATGAATGCAGCAGAGATAATCCGATAAATCCCATTATCAAAATGAATTACAAAAACAAAACAAAAGGACAGTGAAATAGAGAGCAATTCTTAAATAATTCATTCAGGGCTTGTGATGCAACCTGGATTTACCACATCTACACCCAGAGCTGAGTGAGACATAAGGTTGGGCACTTCGGGCTGATAGCATTGGTGAGGTTCGATGAGCAAATGCAGACCCTTTGAAGTCATACTGCATGGTACCCATTCCATGGGTCCCATCTCTCCAGGTTTAACGAATTATTCCTTCAGCTAAAACATGCGTGGGAAACCCACAGTATGGTGCACCGAGGGACCGGCAAACGTTTTCAAATGCATCTCAGTTTTCGTCCACTTTTACTCGGGTTCACCATTCCAGACCCTTTACTAACACTCTCCCCACTTGGAGAGTCAGTGCCTTTAACCTCCTGTTTGGCACAGTTTGCAATTTCTGCGCAAGATGAACAGGAATAGGGAGAACCAATGAGAGACTAGCTTTAGGTGTCTGCACGGGCAAAGGTAACGCTCATTTCCCACCAGGAAGAGGAATTAACCAAAGGCTCAGCATGCCGTGCCGGAACCAGATTAGGGCCTGAAGCAATCCTGCGGGTTTGCGGCCAGCTCACAAGATAGCGAGTTGAAGAAAGGAGCTCAGGGGCACTGTAACTCACAAACCTGCAGAGTTATAAATGACAGCTATCGTCCAAAAATATATTGAAGGAAGGCTGCGAAGAGGACTTGTAAGTGGGGCAGAATTGCAGGGTAACGATTTCACTAGGTAGACGGGAATTGCATTTAAAGCATAGGAAAAGAGGCAGAACGTCGACAATGATGCTCTTGGCCAAAAAGGGCGTATGCGTTTTTTACTGAATATATTAAGGAAAAAACGCATACGCCCTTTTTGGCCAACCAAGCAAGCATGTTAAAGAAATCTGCACTACAATGAAGTCTCTCTGCCCCCCGGTCAAAAGGACCATGTGAAAAAATTGTAAAATTCAGAAAGACAGCACAGGCCATGGAGAACAGGGAGCCTTGTTATGCTGATGGGCGGGATGTAAATTGCCAACAGCCACTCTGGAGAAGTGTATGGTGTTTCCTGGAACAGCTAAAAAACAAAGCAATGGAGCCTACGGCACTTCCACTTATGGTCCTATAGTTTAGGGAAATTAAAATCAAAAACACACAGCCACCCCAAAGTTTCGGACGGCTCTGTTTACAAGAACCTCGTCTACGGTACAAGTTAAATATCCCAGAACGTGAAAAATGGGTAAAGAAGTTGTGGTACGTACGTACAATGGAATATCACTCAGCAATGAAATCTATGTCATCAGGCCCGTCGCGGCATAATGAGTGGATTCAGGTAGGATGATTCTAAGTGAAATGAGTCACACAGAAAATGAAACATCATAAGATATCACTAATACAAGGAATGTAAACTTGGCTACACATGAACTGAATTACAAAACAGAACAGGGTCTCAAATTTAGAAAACCAACTTATGCTTGCTTAAGGGGAAAGGTGAGTTGGGGTGCTGCATAAAACCAGAGATAGAAATTAGCAGAGATACCTTTCCATAAGCCAAATATGTAATTGTCAAGACCTACCCCTTGCTCAACGAAATGGACTAAACACCCCATATTCAACGACTAGGAATACACCTGACTAGTAAGAATCTTCAAACCCATGGATTTATATGTCTCCGTAAGAGAATGAAGCGTGTGAACAGAGGAATCAATGCAGCAGAGAAAATCCGATAAATCCCATTATCAAAATGAATTACAAAAACAAAACACAAGGACAGTGAAATAGAGAGCAATTCTTAAATAATTCATTCAGGGCTTGTGATGCAACCTGGATTTACCACATCTACACCCAGAGCTGAGTGAGACATAAGGTTGGGCACTTCGGGCTGATAGCATTGGTGAGGTTCGATGAGCAAATGCAGACCCTTTGAAGTCATACTGCATAGTACCCATTCCATGGGTCCCATCTCTCCAGGTTTAACGAATTCTTCCTTCAGCTAAAACATGCGTGGGAAACCCACAGTATGGTGCACCGAGGGACCGGCAAACGTTTTCAAATGCATCTCAGTTTTCGTCCCCTTTTACTCGGGTTCACCATTCCAGACCCTTTACTAACACTCTCCCCACTTGGAGAGTCAGTGCCTTTAACCTCCTGTTTGGCACAGTTTGCAATTTCTGCGCAAGATGAGCAGGAATGGGGAGAACCAATGAGAGACTAGCTTTAGGTGACTGCACGGGCAAATGTAACGCTCATTTCCCACCAGGAAGAGGAATTAACCACAGGCTCAGCATGCCGTGCCGGAACCAAATTAGGGCCTGAAGCAATCCTGCGGGTTTGCGGCCAGCTCACAAGATAGCGAGTTGAAGAAAGGAGCTCAGGGGCACTGTAACTCACAAACCTGCAGAGTTATAAATGACAGCTATCGTCCAAAAATATATTGAAGGAAGGCTGCGAAGAGGACTTGTAAGTGGGGCAGAATTGCAGGATAACGATTTCAGGGGGTAGACGGGAATTGCATTTAAAGCATAGGAAGAGAGGCAGAACGTCGACAATGATGCTCTTGGCCAAAAAGGGCGTATGCGTTTTTTCCTGAATATATTCAGGAAAAAACGCATACGCCCTTTTTGGCCAACCAAGCAAGCATGTTAAAGAAATCTGCACTACAATGAAGTCTCACTGCCCCCCGGTCAAAAGGGCCATGTGAAAAAAGTGCAAAATCCAGAAAGGCAGCACAGGCCATGGAGAACAGGGAGCCTTGTTATGCTGATGGGCGGGATGTAAATTGCCAACAGCCACTCTGGAGAAGTGTATGGTGTTTCCTGGAACAGCTAAAAAACAAAGCAACGGAGCCTACGGCACTTCCACTTATGGTCCTATAGCTTAGGGAAATTAAAATCAAAAACACACAGCCACCCCAAAGTTTCGGACGGCTCTGTTTACAAGAACCTCGTCTACGGTACAAGTTAAATATCCCAGAACGTGAAAAATGGATAAAGAAGTTGTGGTACGTACGTACAATGGAATATCACTCAGCAATGAAATCTATGTCATCAGGCCCGTCGCGGCATAATGAGTGGATTCAGGTACGATGATTCTAAGTGAAATGAGTCACACAGAAAATGAAACATCATAAGATATCACTAATACAAGGAATGTAAACTTGGCTACACATGAACTGAATTACAAAACAGAACAGGGTCTCAAATTTAGAAAACCAACTTATGCTTGCTTAAGGGGAAAGGTGAGTTGGGGTGCTGCATAAAACCAGAGATAGAAATTAGCAGAGATACCTTTCCATAAGCCAAATATGTAATTGTCAAGACCTACCCCTTGCTCAACGAAATGGACTAAACACCCCATATTCAACGACTAGGAATACACCTGACTAGTAAGAATCTTCAAACCCATGGATTTATATGTCTCCGTAAGAGAATGAAGCGTGTGAACAGAGGAATCAATGCAGCAGAGAAAATCCGATAAATCACATTATCAAAATGAATTACAAAAACAAAACACAAGGACAGTGAAATAGAGAGCAATTCTTAAATAATTCATTCAGGGCTTGTGATGCAACCTGGATTTACCACATCTACACCCAGAGCTGAGTGAGACATAAGGTTGGGCACTTCGGGCTGATAGCATTGGTGAGGTTCGATGAGCAAATGCAGACCCTTTGAAGTCATACTGCATGGTACCCATTCCATGGGTCCCATCTCTCCATGTTTAACGAATTCTTCCTTCAGCTAAAACATGCGTGGGAAACCCACAGTATGGTGCACCGAGGGACCGGCAAACGTTTTCAAATGCATCTCAGTTTTCGTCCCCTTTTACTCAGGTTCACCATGCCAGACCCTTTACTAACACTCTCCCCACTTGGAGAGTCAGTGCCTTTAACCTCCTGTTTGGCACAGTTTGCAATTTCTGCGCAAGATGAACAGGAATAGGGAGAACCAATGAGAGACTAGCTTTAGGTGTCTTCACGGGCAAATGTAACGCTCATTTCCCACCAGGAAGAGGAATTAACCACAGGCTCAGCATGCCCTGCCGGAACCAGATTAGGGCCTGAAGCAATCCTGCGGGTTTGCGGCCAGAACACAAGATAAGGAGTTGAAGAAAGGAGCTCAGGGGCACTGTAACTCACAAACCTGCAGAGTTATAAATCACAGCTATCGTCCAAAAATATATTGAAGGAAGGCTGCGAAGAGGACTTGTAAGTGGGGCAGAATTACAGGATAACGATTTCAGGAGGTAGACGGGAATTGCATTTAAAGCATAGGAAGAGAGGCAGAACGTCGACAATGATGCTCTTGGCCAAAAAGGGCGTATGCGTTTTTTCCTGAATATATTCAGGAAAAAACGCATACGCCCTTCTTGGCCAACCAAGCAAGCATGTTAAAGAAATCTGCACTACAATGAAGTCTCACTGCCCCCCGGTCAAAAGGGCCATGTTAAAAAAGTGTAAAATTCAGAAAGGCAGCACAGGCCATGGAGAACAGGGAGCCTTGTTCTGCTGATGGGCGGGATGTAAATTGCCAACAGCCACTCTGGAGAAGTTTATGGTGTTTCCTGGAACAGCTAAAAAACAAAGCAACGGAGCCTACGGCACTTCCACTTATGGTCCTATAGCTTAGGGAAATTAAAATCAAAAACACACAGCCACCCCAAAGTTTCGGACGGCTCTGTTTACAAGAACCTCGTCTACGGTACAAGTTAAATATCCCAGAACGTGAAAAATGGATAAAGAAGTTGTGGTACGTACGTACAATGGAATATCACTCAGCAATGAAATCTATGTCATCAGGCCCGTCGCGGCATAATGAGTGGATTCAGGTACGATGATTCTAAGTGAAATGAGTTACACAGAAAATGAAACATCATAAGATATCACTAATACAAGGAATGTAAACTTGGCTACACATGAACTGAATTACAAAACAGAACAGGGTCTCAAATTTAGAAAACCAACTTATGCTTGCTTAAGGGGAAAGGTGAGTTGGGGTGCTGCATAAAACCAGAGATAAAAATTAGCACAGATACCTTTCCATAAGCCAAATATGTAATTGTCAAGACCTACCCCTTGCTCAACGAAATGGACTAAACACCCCATATTCAACGACTAGGAATACACCTGACTAGTAAGAATCTTCAAACCCATGGATTTATATTTCTCCGTAAGAGAATGAAGCGTGTGTACAGAGGCATGAATGCAGCAGAGATAATCCGATAAATCCCATTATCAAAATGAATTACAAAAACAAAACAAAAGGACAGTGAAATAGAGAGCAATTCTTAAATAATTCATTCAGGGCTTGTGATGCAACCTGGATTTACCACATCTACACCCAGAGCTGAGTGAGACATAAGGTTGGGCACTTCGGGCTGATAGCATTGGTGAGGTTCGATGAGCAAATGCAGACCCTTTGAAGTCATACTGCATGGTACCCATTCCATGGGTCCCATCTCTCCAGGTTTAACGAATTATTCCTTCAGCTAAAACATGCGTGGGAAACCCACAGTATGGTGCACCGAGGGACCGGCAAACGTTTTCAAATGCATCTCAGTTTTCGTCCACTTTTACTCGGGTTCACCATTCCAGACCCTTTACTAACACTCTCCCCACTTGGAGAGTCAGTGCCTTTAACCTCCTGTTTGGCACAGTTTGCAATTTCTGCGCAAGATGAACAGGAATAGGGAGAACCAATGAGAGACTAGCTTTAGGTGTCTGCACGGGCAAAGGTAACGCTCATTTCCCACCAGGAAGAGGAATTAACCAAAGGCTCAGCATGCCGTGCCGGAACCAGATTAGGGCCTGAAGCAATCCTGCGGGTTTGCGGCCAGCTCACAAGATAGCGAGTTGAAGAAAGGAGCTCAGGGGCACTGTAACTCACAAACCTGCAGAGTTATAAATGACAGCTATCGTCCAAAAATATATTGAAGGAAGGCTGCGAAGAGGACTTGTAAGTGGGGCAGAATTGCAGGGTAACGATTTCACTAGGTAGACGGGAATTGCATTTAAAGCATAGGAAAAGAGGCAGAACGTCGACAATGATGCTCTTGGCCAAAAAGGGCGTATGCGTTTTTTACTGAATATATTAAGGAAAAAACGCATACGCCCTTTTTGGCCAACCAAGCAAGCATGTTAAAGAAATCTGCACTACAATGAAGTCTCTCTGCCCCCCGGTCAAAAGGACCATGTGAAAAAATTGTAAAATTCAGAAAGACAGCACAGGCCATGGAGAACAGGGAGCCTTGTTATGCTGATGGGCGGGATGTAAATTGCCAACAGCCACTCTGGAGAAGTGTATGGTGTTTCCTGGAACAGCTAAAAAACAAAGCAATGGAGCCTACGGCACTTCCACTTATGGTCCTATAGTTTAGGGAAATTAAAATCAAAAACACACAGCCACCCCAAAGTTTCGGACGGCTCTGTTTACAAGAACCTCGTCTACGGTACAAGTTAAATATCCCAGAACGTGAAAAATGGGTAAAGAAGTTGTGGTACGTACGTACAATGGAATATCACTCAGCAATGAAATCTATGTCATCAGGCCCGTCGCGGCATAATGAGTGGATTCAGGTAGGATGATTCTAAGTGAAATGAGTCACACAGAAAATGAAACATCATAAGATATCACTAATACAAGGAATGTAAACTTGGCTACACATGAACTGAATTACAAAACAGAACAGGGTCTCAAATTTAGAAAACCAACTTATGCTTGCTTAAGGGGAAAGGTGAGTTGGGGTGCTGCATAAAACCAGAGATAGAAATTAGCAGAGATACCTTTCCATAAGCCAAATATGTAATTGTCAAGACCTACCCCTTGCTCAACGAAATGGACTAAACACCCCATATTCAACGACTAGGAATACACCTGACTAGTAAGAATCTTCAAACCCATGGATTTATATGTCTCCGTAAGAGAATGAAGCGTGTGAACAGAGGAATCAATGCAGCAGAGAAAATCCGATAAATCCCATTATCAAAATGAATTACAAAAACAAAACACAAGGACAGTGAAATAGAGAGCAATTCTTAAATAATTCATTCAGGGCTTGTGATGCAACCTGGATTTACCACATCTACACCCAGAGCTGAGTGAGACATAAGGTTGGGCACTTCGGGCTGATAGCATTGGTGAGGTTCGATGAGCAAATGCAGACCCTTTGAAGTCATACTGCATAGTACCCATTCCATGGGTCCCATCTCTCCAGGTTTAACGAATTCTTCCTTCAGCTAAAACATGCGTGGGAAACCCACAGTATGGTGCACCGAGGGACCGGCAAACGTTTTCAAATGCATCTCAGTTTTCGTCCCCTTTTACTCGGGTTCACCATTCCAGACCCTTTACTAACACTCTCCCCACTTGGAGAGTCAGTGCCTTTAACCTCCTGTTTGGCACAGTTTGCAATTTCTGCGCAAGATGAGCAGGAATGGGGAGAACCAATGAGAGACTAGCTTTAGGTGACTGCACGGGCAAATGTAACGCTCATTTCCCACCAGGAAGAGGAATTAACCACAGGCTCAGCATGCCGTGCCGGAACCAAATTAGGGCCTGAAGCAATCCTGCGGGTTTGCGGCCAGCTCACAAGATAGCGAGTTGAAGAAAGGAGCTCAGGGGCACTGTAACTCACAAACCTGCAGAGTTATAAATGACAGCTATCGTCCAAAAATATATTGAAGGAAGGCTGCGAAGAGGACTTGTAAGTGGGGCAGAATTGCAGGATAACGATTTCAGGGGGTAGACGGGAATTGCATTTAAAGCATAGGAAGAGAGGCAGAACGTCGACAATGATGCTCTTGGCCAAAAAGGGCGTATGCGTTTTTTCCTGAATATATTCAGGAAAAAACGCATACGCCCTTTTTGGCCAACCAAGCAAGCATGTTAAAGAAATCTGCACTACAATGAAGTCTCACTGCCCCCCGGTCAAAAGGGCCATGTGAAAAAAGTGCAAAATCCAGAAAGGCAGCACAGGCCATGGAGAACAGGGAGCCTTGTTATGCTGATGGGCGGGATGTAAATTGCCAACAGCCACTCTGGAGAAGTGTATGGTGTTTCCTGGAACAGCTAAAAAACAAAGCAACGGAGCCTACGGCACTTCCACTTATGGTCCTATAGCTTAGGGAAATTAAAATCAAAAACACACAGCCACCCCAAAGTTTCGGACGGCTCTGTTTACAAGAACCTCGTCTACGGTACAAGTTAAATATCCCAGAACGTGAAAAATGGATAAAGAAGTTGTGGTACGTACGTACAATGGAATATCACTCAGCAATGAAATCTATGTCATCAGGCCCGTCGCGGCATAATGAGTGGATTCAGGTACGATGATTCTAAGTGAAATGAGTCACACAGAAAATGAAACATCATAAGATATCACTAATACAAGGAATGTAAACTTGGCTACACATGAACTGAATTACAAAACAGAACAGGGTCTCAAATTTAGAAAACCAACTTATGCTTGCTTAAGGGGAAAGGTGAGTTGGGGTGCTGCATAAAACCAGAGATAGAAATTAGCAGAGATACCTTTCCATAAGCCAAATATGTAATTGTCAAGACCTACCCCTTGCTCAACGAAATGGACTAAACACCCCATATTCAACGACTAGGAATACACCTGACTAGTAAGAATCTTCAAACCCATGGATTTATATGTCTCCGTAAGAGAATGAAGCGTGTGAACAGAGGAATCAATGCAGCAGAGAAAATCCGATAAATCACATTATCAAAATGAATTACAAAAACAAAACACAAGGACAGTGAAATAGAGAGCAATTCTTAAATAATTCATTCAGGGCTTGTGATGCAACCTGGATTTACCACATCTACACCCAGAGCTGAGTGAGACATAAGGTTGGGCACTTCGGGCTGATAGCATTGGTGAGGTTCGATGAGCAAATGCAGACCCTTTGAAGTCATACTGCATGGTACCCATTCCATGGGTCCCATCTCTCCATGTTTAACGAATTCTTCCTTCAGCTAAAACATGCGTGGGAAACCCACAGTATGGTGCACCGAGGGACCGGCAAACGTTTTCAAATGCATCTCAGTTTTCGTCCCCTTTTACTCAGGTTCACCATGCCAGACCCTTTACTAACACTCTCCCCACTTGGAGAGTCAGTGCCTTTAACCTCCTGTTTGGCACAGTTTGCAATTTCTGCGCAAGATGAACAGGAATAGGGAGAACCAATGAGAGACTAGCTTTAGGTGTCTTCACGGGCAAATGTAACGCTCATTTCCCACCAGGAAGAGGAATTAACCACAGGCTCAGCATGCCCTGCCGGAACCAGATTAGGGCCTGAAGCAATCCTGCGGGTTTGCGGCCAGAACACAAGATAAGGAGTTGAAGAAAGGAGCTCAGGGGCACTGTAACTCACAAACCTGCAGAGTTATAAATCACAGCTATCGTCCAAAAATATATTGAAGGAAGGCTGCGAAGAGGACTTGTAAGTGGGGCAGAATTACAGGATAACGATTTCAGGAGGTAGACGGGAATTGCATTTAAAGCATAGGAAGAGAGGCAGAACGTCGACAATGATGCTCTTGGCCAAAAAGGGCGTATGCGTTTTTTCCTGAATATATTCAGGAAAAAACGCATACGCCCTTCTTGGCCAACCAAGCAAGCATGTTAAAGAAATCTGCACTACAATGAAGTCTCACTGCCCCCCGGTCAAAAGGGCCATGTTAAAAAAGTGTAAAATTCAGAAAGGCAGCACAGGCCATGGAGAACAGGGAGCCTTGTTCTGCTGATGGGCGGGATGTAAATTGCCAACAGCCACTCTGGAGAAGTTTATGGTGTTTCCTGGAACAGCTAAAAAACAAAGCAACGGAGCCTACGGCACTTCCACTTATGGTCCTATAGCTTAGGGAAATTAAAATCAAAAACACACAGCCACCCCAAAGTTTCGGACGGCTCTGTTTACAAGAACCTCGTCTACGGTACAAGTTAAATATCCCAGAACGTGAAAAATGGATAAAGAAGTTGTGGTACGTACGTACAATGGAATATCACTCAGCAATGAAATCTATGTCATCAGGCCCGTCGCGCCATAATGAGTGGATTCAGGTACGATGATTCTAAGTGAAATGAGTTACACAGAAAATGAAACATCATAAGATATCACTAATACAAGGAATGTAAACTTGGCTACACATGAACTGAATTACAAAACAGAACAGGGTCTCAAATTTAGAAAAGCAACTTATGCTTGCTTAAGGGGAAAGGTGAGTTGGGGTGCTGCATAAAACCAGAGATAAAAATTAGCACAGATACCTTTCCATAAGCCAAATATGTAATTGTCAAGACCTACCCCTTGCTCAACGAAATGGACTAAACACCCCATATTCAACGACTAGGAATACACCTGACTAGTAAGAATCTTCAAACCCATGGATTTATATGTCTCCGTAAGAGAATGAAGCATGTGTACAGAGGCATGAATGCAGCAGAGAAAATCCGATAAATCCCATTATCAAAATGAATTACAAAAACAATACACAAGGACAGTGAAATAGAGAGCAATTCTTAAATAATTCATTCAGGGCTTGTGATGCAACCTGGATTTACCACATCTACACCCAGAGCTGAGTGAGACATAAGGTTGGGCACTTCGGGCTGATAGCATTGGAGAGGTTCGATGAGCAAATGCAGACCCTTTGAAGTCATACTGCATAGTACCCATTCCATGGCTCCCATCTCTCCAGGTTTAACGAATTCTTCCTTCAGCTAAAGCATGCGTGGGAAACCCACAGTATGGTGCACCGAGGGACCGGCAAACGTTTTCAAATGCATCTCAGTTTTCGTCCCCTTTTACTCGGGTTCACCATTCCAGACCCTTTACTAACACTCTCCCCACTTGGAGAGTCAGTGCCTTTAACCTCCTGTTTGGCACAGTTTGCAATTTCTGCGCAAGATGAACAGGAATAGGGAGAACCAATGAGAGACTAGCTTTAGGTGTCTGCACGGGCAAATGTAACGCTCATTTCCCAACAGGAAGAGGAATTAACCAAAGGCTCAGCATGCCGTGCCGGAACCAGATTAGGGCCTGAAGCAATCCTGCGGGTTTGCGGCCAGCTCACAAGATAGCGAGTTGAAGAAAGGAGCTCAGGGGCACTGTAACTCACAAACCTGCAGAGTTATAAATGACAGCTATCGTCCAAAAATATATTGAAGGAAGGCTGCGAAGAGGACTTGTAAGTGGGGCAGAATTGCAGGATAACGATTTCAGGAGGTAGACGGGAATTGCATTTAAAGCATAGGAAAAGAGGCAGAACGTTGACAATGATGCTCTTGGCCAAAAAGGGCGTATGCGTTTTTTCCTGAATATATTCAGGAAAAAACGCATACGCCCTTTTTGGCCAACCAAGCAAGCATGTTAAAGAAATCTGCACTACAATGAAGTCTCACTGCCCCCCGGTCAAAAGGGCCATGTGAAAAACGTGTAAAATCCAGAAAGGCAGCACAGGCCATGGAGAACAGGGAGCCTTGTTCTGCTGATGGGCGGGATGTAAATTGCCAACAGCCACTCTGGAGAAGTGTATGGTGTTTCCTGGAACAGCTAAAAAACAAAGCAACGGAGCCTACGGCACTTCCACTTATGGTCTTATAGCTTAGGGAAATTAAAATCAAAAACACACAGCCACCCCAAAGTTTCGGACGGCTCTGTTTACAAGAACCTCGTCTACGGTACAAGTTAAATATCCCAGAACGTGAAAAATGGATAAAGAAGTTGTGGTACGTACGTACAATGGAATATCACTCAGCAATGAAATCTATGTCATCAGGCCCGTCGCGGCATAATGAGTGGATTCAGGTACGATGATTCTAAGTGAAATGAGTCACACAGAAAATGAAACATCATAAGATATCACTAATACAAGGAATGTAAACTTGGCTACACATGAACTGAATTACAAAACAGAACAGGGTCTCAAATTTAGAAAAGCAACTTATGCTTGCTTAAGGGGAAAGGTGAGTTGGGGTGCTGCATAAAACCAGAGATAGAAATTAGCACAGATACCTTTCCATAAGCCAAATATGTAATTGTCAAGACCTACCCCTTGCTCAACGAAATGGACTAAACACCCCATATTCAACGACTAGGAATACACCTGACTAGTAAGTATCTTCAAACCCATGGATTTATATGTCTCCGTAAGAGAATGAAGCGTGTGTACAGAGGCGTGAATGCAGCAGAGAAAATCCGATAAATCCCATTATCAAAATGAATTACAAAAACAAAACACAAGGACAGTGAAATAGAGAGCAATTCTTAAATAATTCATTCAGGGCTTGTGATGCAACCTGGATTTACCACATCTACACCCAGAGCTGAGTGAGACATAAGGTTGGGCACTTCGGGCTGATAGCATTGGAGAGGTTCGATGAGCAAATGCAGACCCTTTGAAGTCATACTGCATGGTACCCATTCCATGGGTCCCATCTCTCCAGGTTTAACGAATTCTTCCTTCAGCTAAAACATGCGTGGGAAACCCACAGTATGGTGCACCGAGGGACCGGCAAACGTTTTCAAATGCATCTCAGTTTTCGTCCCCTTTTACTCGGGTTCACCATTCCAGACCCTTTACTAACACTCTCCCCACTTGGAGAGTCAGTGCCTTTAACCTCCTGTTTGGCACAGTTTGCAATTTCTGCGCAAGATGAACAGGAATAGGGAGAACCAATGAGAGACTAGCTTTAGGTGTCTGCACGGGCAAATGTAACGCTCATTTCCCACCAGGAAGAGGAATTAACCACAGGCTCAGCATGCCGTGCCGGAACCAGATTAGGGCCTGAAGCAATCCTGCGGGTTTGCGGCCAGCTCACAAGATAGCGAGTTGAAGAAAGGAGCTCAGGGGCACTGTAACTCACAAACCTGCAGAGTTATAAATGACAGCTATCGTCCAAAAATATATTGAAGGAAGGCTGCGAAGAGGACTTGTAAGTGGGGCAGAATTGCAGGATAACGATTTCAGGAGGTAGACGTGAATTGCATTTAAAGCATAGGAAAAGAGGCAGAACGTCGACAATGATGCTCTTGGCCAAAAAGTGCCTATGCGTTTTTTCCTGAATATATTCAGGAAAAAACGCATAGGCCCTTTTTGGCCAACCAAACAAGCATGTTAAAGAAATCTGCACTACAATGAAGTCTCACTGCCCCCCGGTCAAAAGGGCCATGTGAAAAAAGTGTAAAATCCAGAAAGGCAGCACAGGCCATGGAGAACAGGGAGCCTTGTTCTGCTGATGGGCGGGATGTAAATTGCCAACAGCCACTCTGGAGAAGTGTATGGTGTTTCCTGGAACAGCTAAAAAACAAAGCAACGGAGCCTACGGCACTTCCACTTATGGTCCTATAGTTTAGGGAAATTAAAATCAAAAACACACAGCCACCCCAAAGTTTCGGACGGCTCTGTTTACAAGAACCTCGTCTACGTTACAAGTTAAATTTCCCAGAACGTGAAAAATGGATAAAGAAGTTGTGGTACGTACGTACAATGGAATATCACTCAGCAATGAAATCTATGTCATCAGGCCCGTCGCGACATAATGAGTGGATTCAGGTACGATGATTCTAAGTGAAATGAGTCACACAGAAAATGAAACATCATAAGATATCACTAATACAAGGAATGTAAACTTGGCTACACATGAACTGAATTACAAAACAGAACAGGGTCTCAAATTTAGAAAACCAACTTATGCTTGCTTAAGGGGAAAGGTGAGTTGGGGTGCTGCATAAAACCAGAGATAGAAATTAGCACAGATACCTTTCCATAAGCCAAATATGTAATTGTCAAGACCTACCCCTTGCTCAACGAAATGGACTAAACACCCCATATTCAACGACTAGGAATACACCTGACTAGTAAGAATCTTCAAACCCATGGATTTATATGTCTCCGTAAGAGAATGAAGCGTGTGTACAGAGGCATGAATGCAGCAGAGAAAATCCGATAAATCCCATTATCAAAATGAATTACAAAAACAAAACACAAAGACAGTGAAATAGAGAGCAATTCTTAAATAATTCATTCAGGGCTTGTGATGCAACCTGGATTTACCACATCTACACCCAGAGCTGAGTGAGACATAAGGTTGGGCACTTCGGGCTGATAGCATTGGTGAGGTTCGATGAGCAAATGCAGACCCTTTGAAGTCATACTGCATGGTACCCATTCCATGGGTCCCATCTCTCCAGGTTTAACGAATTCTTCCTTCAGCTAAAACATGCGTGGGAAACCCACAGTATGGTGCACCGAGGGACTGGCAAACGTTTTCAAATGCATCTCAGTTTTCGTCCCCTTTTTCTTGGGGTCACCATTCCAGACCCTTTACTAACACTCTCCCCACTTGGAGAGTCAGTGCCTTTAACCTCCTGTTTGGCACAGTTTGCAATTTCTGCGCAAGATTAACAGGAATAGGGAGAACCAATGAGAGACTAGCTGTAGGTGTCTGCACGGGCAAATGGAACGCTCATTTCCCACCAGGAAGAGGAATTAACCAAAGGCTCAGCGTGCCCTGCCGGAAACAGATTAGGGCCTGAAGCAATCCTGTGGTTTTGCGGCCAGCTCACAAGAAAGCGAGTTGAAGAAAGGAGCTCAGGGGCACTGTAATTCACAAACCTGCAGAGTTATGAATGACAGCTATCGTCCAAAAATGTACTGTAGTAAGAATTCGAAGAGGACTTGAAAGCGGGGCAGAATTTCAGGAAAACCATTTCAGGGGGTAGACTGGAATTGCACTTAAAGCATAGGAAAAGAGGCAGAATGTCGACAATGATGCACTTGGCCAAAAAGGACGTATGCGTTTTTTCCTGAATATATTCAGGAAAAAACGCCTACGCCCTTTTTGGCCAACCAAGCAAGCGTGTAAAGGAAATCTGCACTACAATGAAGTCTCACTGCCCCCCGGTCAAAAGGGCCATCTGAAAAAGTGTAAAATCCAGAAAGGCAGGACAGGTCATGGAGAACAGGGAGCCTTGTTATGCTGATGGGCGGGATGTAAATTGCCAACAGCCACTGTGGAGAACTGTATGGTGTTTCCTCAAACACCTAAAAAACTAAGCAACGGAGCCTACGGCACTTCAACTTATGGTTCTATAGCTTAGGGAAATTAAAATCAAAAAGACACAGCCACCCATAAATTTTGGACGGCTCTGCTTACAAGAACCTCGTTTACGGTACAAGTGAAATATCCCAGAAAGCAAAAAATGGATAAAGAAGTTGTTGTACGTACGTACAATGGAATATCACTCAGCAATGAAATCTATGTCATGAGGCCCGTCGTGGCATAATGAGTGGATTCAGGTACGATGATTCTAAGTTAACTAAGTCACACAGAAAAAGAAACACCATAAGATATCTCAAATACACGGAATGTAAACATGGCTGCACATGAACTCAATTACAAAACAGCAAAGGGTCCCAAATTTAGAAAACCAACTTATGCTTGCTTAAGGGGAAAGGTGAGTTGTGGTGCTGCATAAAACCAGAGATTGAAATTAGAACAGATATCTTTCCATAAGCAAATATGTAATAGTCAGGACCTCTCCTTGCTCCACGAAATGGACTCAACACCCCATATTCTATGCCTAGGAATATACCTGACTAGTAAGAATCTGAACACCCATGGATTTATATGTCTCCATAAAAGAATCAATCATGTGTACAGCGGCATAAACGCAGCAGTGAAAATCCGATAAATCCCATTATCAAAATAAATTACAAAAACAAAACACAATGACAGTGAAATAGAGAGCAATTCTTAAATCATTCATTCAAGGCTTGTGATGCAACCTGGATTTACCACATCTACACCCCGAGCTGAGTGAGACATAAGGCTGGACACTTCGGGCTGAAAGCATTGGTGACGTTCGGTGAGCAAAGGCAACCCTTTGAAGTCATACTGCACGGTACCCATTCCATGGGTCCCAACTCTGCAGGTTTAAGGGATTCTTCCTTCAGCTAAAACATGCATGGGCAACCCAGAATATGGTCCACCGTGTGACCGGGAAACCTTTTTAAATGCATCTCAGTTTTCGTCCCCTCGTACTCGGTTTTACCATTCCAGACGCTTTACTAAAACTCTCCCCACTGGAGAGTCAGTGCCTTAAACCTCCTGTTTGGCACAGTTTGGAATTTCTGCGCAAGATGAACAGGAATAGGGAGAACCAATGAGAGATTAGCTGTAGGTGTCTGCACGAACAAATTTAACGCTCATTTCCCACCAGAAAGAGGAATTAGCCAAAGGCTCAGCATGCCGTGCCGGAACCAGATTAGGGCCTGAAGCAATCCTGCGGTTTTGTGGCCAGCTCACAAGAAAGCGAGTTGAAGAAAGGAGCTCAGGGGCACTGTAATTCACAAACCTGCAGAGTTATAAATGACAGCTATCGTCCAAAAATATATTGAAGTAAGGCTGCATAGAGGACTTGAACGCGGGGCAGAATTCCAGGAATACGATTTCAGGAGGTAGACGGGAAGTCCTCTGAAAGTATAGGAGAAGAGGCAGAACCTCGACAATGATGCACTTGGTCAAAAAGGGCATATGCGTTTCTTCCAGGGCCCTTATTAAAGAGGGTAGGAGGCTCCCAGCATGCTTCAGTGGCCAACAGAGGGCCTACGTCGCCAAGGCGACATGAGCCATCCAGGCAGGAGTGACCTCACATCAGAGGGCCCACCTCACAGAAGGGTAAGGAACCCAGTCAGGATCAGACTCTCACCAGAGTGCCCACATAAGCAAGGGGCTGGGAACCAGGCAGGAGTGTCCTCACACCCGTGGGGCCACATCATCGAAAGTTGAGGTACCCAGCACATGTGGCCTCAAACCAGAGGACCCACATCACCATGGGTCTCGGAGCGAGGCAGGCAGGATTAACCTCAAAACACATGGCCCATTGTATAAAAAAGGTGAGGAATCCAGCAGTTGGAACATCCCAGCAGGCGGCCCAGAGCACCGAGGCTATGGGATCCAGGCAGTGATGAACTCACAACAGAGGGCTCTCATCGTGATACTGTAAGCAACCCAGCCGTTGTGACCTCAGAGCACAAGGCCCACATCCCCATGGGGAAGGGAACCAAGCAGGAGTGTCATCGCACCAGTGGGCACACATCAGAAAATGTGGGGAGCCCAGCAGTTAGGGCCGGACGCCAGAGGGCCCTCATCACTGAGGAGAGGAGGCTCCCAGCAAGCTCCAACTGCTACCAGAAGGCCGACGTCGCCAATGCGGGGTGTGCCAGCAAGGCAGGAGTGACCTCAGAGCAGAGGGCCAACCACACAAAAGTGTGAGGAACCCAAAGAGGATCAGACTCTCACCAGAGGGCCCACATCACCAAGGGAATGGAAACCAGGCAGGAGTGTCCTCACACCAGTGGGGCCACATCACCGAAATGTGACGGACCCAGCACACGTGGCCTCAAACTACAGGACACACATCACCAAGGGGCTGGGAGTGAGGCAGGCAGGAGGAGCCTCCAAACAGAGGGCCCATAGCGTAAAAAAGGTGAGGAGTCCCGCAGTTGGAACCTCCCAGCAGGTGGCCAGGAGCAGCGAGGCTATGGGATCCAGGCCTGACTGAACTCAAAACAGAGGGCCCTCATCATGAAACTGTGAGCAACCCAGCCGTTGGGACCTTAGAGCAGAAGGCCCACATTCCCATGTGGTTGGGAACCTGGCAGAAGTGTACTCGCACCACAGGGCGCACATCAGAGAATTTTGGGAGCCCAGAAGTTAGGGCCTGACGCCAGAGAGCCCTCATTACCAAGGGGAGGAGACCCCAAGCAGGCACCATCTCCCAACTGAGGGCCAATGTCGCCAAGGTGACGTGCAACAGCCAGGCAGGAGTGACCTCACAGCTGAGGGCCTACCTCACAGAATGGTGAGGAACTCAGCCAGGTTAAGACTCTCACCAGAGGGCCCACATCACCAAGGGCATCAGAACCAGGCAGGACTGTCTTCACACCACGGTGGCCACATCATAGAAAGGTGAGGAACCCAGCACATGTGGCCTAAACCAGAGGATCCAGATCTCTAAGGGGCTCGGAGTGAGGCAGGCAGGAGTAGCCTCACAACACAGGGCCAATAGAATAAAAAAGCTGAGGAATCCTGCAGTGGGAACCTCCCAGCAGGCGGCCCAGAGCACCGAGTCTATGCGATCCAGGCCACAGTGAACTCACAGCAGAGGGCCCACATCATGAAACTGTGAGCAACCCAGCCGTTGGGACCTCAGAGCAGAAGGCCCACATCCCCATGGGGTTGGGAACATGGCACGAGTGTCCTCGCACCACTTAGCACGTATCAGAAAATGTGGGTACCCAGCAGTTAGGGCCTGACGCCAGAGGGCCCTCATCACGGAGGAGAGGAGGCTCCCAGCAGGCTCCAACTGCCACAAGAGGACCGACATTGCCAAGGCGGGGTGTGCCAGCCAGGCAGGAGTGACCTCACAGCAGAGGGCCCACCTCACAGAAGTGGGAGGAACCCAGCCAGGATCAGACTCTCACCAGAGGGCCCACATCACCAAGGGGATAGGAACCAGGCAGGAGTGTCCTTACACCAGTGGGGCCACATCATCGAAAGGTGAGGGACCCAGCACACGTGGCCTCAAACCAGAGGACACACATCACCAAGGGGCTGGGAGTGAGGCAGGCAGGAGGAGTCTCAAAACAGAGGGCCCATAGAACGAAAAAGGTGAGGAATCCCGCAGTTGGAACCTCCCCGCAGGTGGCCAGGAGTAGCGAGGCTATGGGGTCCATTCTGGAGTGAACTCACACCAGAGGGCCCTCATCATGAAACAGAGCAACGTACCATTGGGACCTCAGAGCAGAAGGCCCACATTCCCATGGGGTTGGGAACCTGGCAGGAGTGTACTCGCACCACAGGGCGCACATCAGAAAATTTTGGGAGCCCAGGAGTTAGGGTCTGATGCCAGAGGGCCCTCATTACCGAGGGGAGGAGACTCCCAGCAGGCACCAACTCCCAACTGAGGGCCCACGTCGCCAAGTTGACGTGTGCCAGCCAGGCAGGAGTGACCTCACCGCAGAGGGCCTACCTCACAGAAGGGTGAGGAAACCAGCCAGGATAAGACTCTCACCAGAGGGCCCACATCACCAAGGGGATCAGAAAAAGGCAGCAGTGTCCTCACACCAGTGTGGCCACATTATATAAAGGTGAGGAACCCAGCACATGTGGCCTAAACCAGAGGACCCACATTTCCAAGGTGCTCCAAGTGAGGCAGGCAGCAGTAGCCTAACAACACAGGGCCCACAGAATAAAAAATGTGAGGAATCCAGCAGTTTGAACCTCCCAGCAGGTGGCCCAGAGCATGGAGTCTATGGGATCCAGACCACAGTGAACTCACAGCAGAGGGCCCACATCATGAAACTGTGAGCAACCCAGCCAGTGGGACCTCAGAGCAGAAGGCCCACATCCCCATGGGGATGGGAACCTCGCAGGAGTGTCCTCGCACAACTTAGCACGTATCAGAAAATGTGGGAACCCAGCAGTTATGGCCTGACGCCAGAGGGCACTCATCACAGAGGAGAGGAGGCTACCAGCAGGCTCCAAATGCCACCAGAGGGCCGACGTCACCAATGGAACGGGAGCAAGCCAGGCAGGAGTTACCTCACAGCAGAGGGCCCACCTCACAGAAGTGTGAGGAGCCCAAACAGGATCAGACTCTAACCAGAGCGCCCACATCACCAAGGGGATGGAAACCAGGCAGGAGTGTCCTCACACCAGTGGGGCCACATCAGCGAAAGGTGAGGAACACAGCACATGTGGCCTCAAACAAGGGGACACACATCACGAAAGGGCTGGGAGTGAGGCATGCAGGAGGAGACTCACAACAGAGCGCCCATAGAATAAAAAAGGTGAGGAACCCCGCAGTTGGAAGCTCCAAGCAGGTGGCCCAGAGCACCGAGGCTATGGGATCCATGCCGGAGTGAACTCACAGCAGAGGGCCCACATTCTGACACTGTGAGCAACCCAGCCGTTGGGACCTCAGAGCAGAAAGCCCACATCCCCATGGGGATGGGACCCTGGCTGGAGTGTACTCGCACGACAGGGCACACATCAGAAAATTTTGGGAGCCCATGAGTTAGGGCCTGACGCCAGAGGGCCCTCATTACCGAGGGGAGGAGACTCCCAGCAGGCACCAACTCCCAACTGAGGGCCCACATCGCCAAGGTGACGTGTGCCAGCCAGGCAGGAGTGACCTCACAGCAGAGGGCCCACCTCCCAGAAGTGTGAGCAATCCAGACAGGATCAGACTCTCACCAGAGGGCCCCCATCACCAAGGGGATGGGAACCAGGCAGGAGTGTCCTCACACCAGTGGGGCCACATCAATAAAGGTGAGGAAACCGGTACATGTGGCCTTAAACCAGAGGACCTCCATCACAAATGGGCTGGGAGTGAGTCAGGAAGTAGGAGCATGAAAACACAGGACCCAAAGAATAAAAAAGGTAAGGAATCCAGCAGTAGGAACCTCCCAGCAGGCCGCTCAGAGCACAGAGTCTATGGGATCTAGGCCTGAGTGAACTAACACCAGAGAGCCAACATCATGAAACGGTGAACAACACAGGTGTTGGGACCTTAGAGCAGAAGGCCCACATGCCCATGGGGATGGGAACCTCGCAGGAGTGTCCTCGCACCACTAAGCACGTATCAGAAAATGTGGGTACCTAGCAGTTAGGGCCTGATGCAAGAGGGCCCCCATCACCGAGGGGAGGTTCCCAGCAGGCTCCAACTGCCACAAGAGGGCCGATGTTGCCCAGGTGGGGTGTGCCAGCCAGGCAGGAGTGACGTCACAGCAGAGCGCCCACCTCACAGAAGGGTGAGGAACCCAGCCAGGATCAGACTCTCACCAGAGGGCCCACATCATCAAGGGGATAGGAACCAGGCAGGAGTGTCCTCACACCAGTGGGGCCACATCATCGAAAGGCGAGGGACCCAGCATACGTGGCCTCAAACCAGAGGACACACATCACCAAGGGGCTGGGAGTGAGGCAGGCAGGAGGAGTCTCAAAACAGAGGGCCCATAGAAGAAAAAAGGTGAGGAACCCCGCAGTTGTAACCTCCCCGCAGGTGGCCAGGAGCAGCGAGGCTATGGGATCCAGGCCGGAGAGAACTCACACCAGAGGGCCCTCATCATGAAACTGAACAACCCACGGTTGAGACCTCAGAGCAGAAGGCCCACATTCCCATGGGGTTGGGAACCTGGCAGGAGTGTACTCGAACCACAGGGCACATATCAGAAAATATTGGGAGCCCAGGAGTTAGGGCCTGACGCCAGAGGGCCCTCATTACTGAGGGGAGGAGATACCCAGCAGGCACCAAATCCCACCAGAGGGCCGACGTCGCCAAGGCAGGGTGTGCCAGCCAGGCAGGAGTGACCTCAGAGAAGAGGGCCCACCTCACAGAAGTGTGAGGAACCCAACCAGGATCAGACTCTCACCGGAGGGCCCACATCACCAAGGGGATGGGAACCAGGCAGGAGTGTCCTCACACCAGTGGGGCCACATCAGCCAAAGGTGAGGAACCCAGCACATGTGGCCTCAAACCAGAGGACACACATCACCAAGGGGCTAGGAGTGAGGCAGGTGTCTGGAGGGGCACATTTCACTCTAATTTCCCACCAGGAAATGGAATGAACCAAAGTCTCAGAGTGCCGTGCCGGACCCTGATTACGGCCTGAAGCAAACCTGCGGTTCTGTGGCCAGTTTTCAAGGAAACGAGTTAAGAAAGGAAATCACGGGCACTGTAATTCACAAACCTGCAGAGTTATAAATGACAGCTATTGGCAAAAATATATGGAAGTAAGTCTGCAAAGAGGACTTGAAAACGAGGCAGAATTGCAGGAATCATATTTCAGGAGGTAGATTGGAATTGCATTTAAAGCATGTGAAAAGCGGCAGATCTTTGACAGTGATGCACTTGGACAAAAGTGCGTAAACATTTTTTCCTGAATATATTCAGGAAAAAACACATATGCCCTTTTTGGCCAACCAAGCACTCGAGCAATGGAAATCCACACTACAATGAAGTCTCATTTCCCATTCGTCAAAAGGGCCATCTGAAAAAAGTGTAAAACCCAGAAACACAGGACAGGCCATGGAGAACAGGGAGCCTTGTTATGCTGACGGGCGGGATGTAAATTGCCAACAGACACTCTGGAGATGTTTATGGTGTATCCTGAAACATCTGAAAAACAAAGCTACAGGCCCTAGGGCACTTTTGGCCCTATAGCTTAGGAAAATTAAAATCAACAAGACATAGCCAACACAAAATTTAGGGCTGCTGTGTTTACAAGAACCTTGAGTCCAGTACAAATTAAATATCCCAGAAAGAAAAAAATGGATAAAGGAGTTGTGCTACTTACGTACAACGGAATATCACTCAGCAATGAAATCAATGTCATCAGGCCTGTAGCAGCAAATTGAGTGGATTTAAGTATGATGATTCTAAGAGAAATAGGTCACACAGAGAAAGATAATTATCATAAGATATCACTAATAGAGAGAGTGTAAACTTGGCTACACATAAACTGAATTCCAAAACCGAACAGAGTCTCACATTTAGATAAAAACTTATGCTTGCTTAAGGGGAAAGTTGAGTTGGGGTGCTGTATAAAACCAGAGATAGAAATTAGCACAGATACCTTTCCATAAGCCAAATATGTAATAGACAAGACCTACTCTTTGCTCAACGAAATAGACTCATCCATGGTGTATCACCTCACACCTGTTAGAATGGGCATCATCAGAAAATCTACAAACAACAAATGCTGGAAAGGGTGTGGAGATAAGGAACCCTCTTCCACTATTGTTGGGAATGTAAATTGATACAGTCACTGTGGAGAACATTATGGAGTTTCTTATAAAACTAAGAATAGAATTACCATATGATACAGCAATCCCACTACTGGGCATATACCCAGACAAAACCATAAATCAAAAAGAGACATTCACCGCAATGTTCATTGCATCACTATTTACAATATCCAGGTAATGGAAGCAACCTAAATGCCCACAGACAGACGAATGCATAAAGATGTGGTACATATATAAAATGGAATATTACTAAGCCATAAAAAGGAATGAAATTGGGTCATTTGTAGAGACGTTGATGGATCTAGAGACTGTCATACAGAGTGAAGTAAGTCAGAAAGAGAAAAACAAATCTTGTCTATTAATGCATATATGTGGAACCTAGAAAAATTGTACAGATGAACCGTTTTGCAAGGCAGAAATAGAGCAACAGATGTAGACAACAAACGTATGGACACCAAGGGGGGAAAGCTGTTGGGGGGTGGTGGTGGGAGGAGTTGAGAGATTGGGATTGGCATGTATACATTTATATGTATAAAATAGATAACCAAAAAGAAACTGCTGTATAAAAAAATAAAATAAAATTCAAATTACAAAAAGTAAAACAGAAAAAATATTCTTCCCTTCACATACATGTATTTATATGAATAAATTATTTCCATGCTTATATCTGTAAATACAAAAAAGAGGAATAAAATATACCTTGAACCAAAAACGAAAAAAAGAAAAAAAAACAGAACCCACCAGTTACACAGAGGAAAACCGTATCAGGGCACTTGCTCCAGTTGTAAACAATTCTGAAGTTGGTCAGTGGTGGGGAATCATCTCCCATTCAGCCAGCAGGCCCCACGCAACAAGCGTCCTCATTGCAAAGCTGGGGGACTGTGCCGAGGCATCTGTGAGTAAACGTGGGCTGAGCCCCAGGCCAGCTGCTGCTGAAATGTTCCCACCCTTCCCAGGTAAAACACCTGAATATGTACAAGGACTTGAAAGCCTAGAGGAAGGGCCATGGAGCCACATGAGTGACAGCATGCCACCCGACTTGGTGCCTGCAGGCCAGCCAGGATGGTCCTGGCCCTGGGTGCTCTTCTGGAAGCTTTCCATTTCCCTGCCTGAGATACCCCTGCTGTCCCGGCCCCCACTGCTTTCTTCCTCACTCACCTCTGCCCAGGGAGAAATTCCAGCGGCAGTTATGGGTGACACATCCTCTTCTTTAGCAGGTGGCATTTGGCAACTGCTGCAGAAAGTCCAGCAGAGCCCCACTCACACTGGGCCACCCGCAAAGCCGTGGCCTCTCACTCCCTCCCACCAGTCCAGCCCCAAGACTGCTGACAGGGCAGAGAAAATGGCGTCAGGCACAGCTGCAGGGGCTCTTGCTGCCTGGAGCGGTGTTTATATTGATCTGAACCCAGGCACACCTGGGGAGGTCTGGCCGGCACGGTCGGGCTTACCAGGCCAGCCAATAATCACCCCTCAGGGGCTCACAGTTGCAGAAACTGGAACTTGCTGAATCGGCCAGGTGCAAGGAACAGGTGTGGGCTCCTGAGAGTCAGGATAGACAAGGGGCTGTAGCTCTGGCTTGTTTTCTAATTATATTATCTGGCCCATGAGTGGAAGACAACTTCAAGAAAACCCTCTCCTAATGAGAGGAACCCAGGAGTCAGGGAGAGGAGGGGTGGCTGGTGGGTGGAGACAGAGGCCTGGTGCCCCGGGTGCAGTGGAAGTCTCTGGAAGACCAGGTGGAGGGAGGCCACACAGAGTGATGCCCAGGGTCACAGACCTGTCGGAGCTGCTGTTTGTTAGTTCAAGTCCTGCTCTGAGGTGCTCTGTGTCAGATCTGAGTGACAGGTGAGTTGGGAGTGCTCTGCAATGAGGGCGATATGCACGGTTCCTGTGTTCCCAGCCCTGCCATGGTACCTGCAAGGGTAGCTCTGTATCCTGGGAGGGGCCTGACCACGGGAGCCCCATGGGCTGCAGGGGAACCTGCCCAGGGAACCCCATATCCTGGGAGGGGCCTGAACACGAGAGCCCCGTGGGCTGGTGTGGGGGTGGGGTACCTGCCCAGGTGAGCTCCATATCCTGGGATTGGCCTGACCTCGAGAGCCCCATGGGCTGCTGGAGTCCTGGTAAAGGATGTCAGGACAGTCAGTGAAGCCACCGAGGATATACCTCCAGTAGTTCCTAAATCCTACACCCTGCTGGTCATTCTACCAACCACCAGGACATGGTATTCTGTATTAGTCTTCAATGATGCCTTCTTTTGTATTCTATTAGTCCCAGAGTCACAAGAAATTTTGGCTTGTGAGTGGCAGGACTCAACATACAACTAAAACAATACTTCCGGACCGTGTTGCCCCAAGGGTTCAAAAATTCCCACACCATCTTTGGGGAAAGCTCAGCTAAAGAACTAAAAGTTCTACCTCTGGAAAAGGAAACACTCCTTCAATATGCAGATGACATTCTGATCGCCAGCCCTACTAAGGAGACCTCTGAACTACCAAGCCAATAAAGGATACAAGTTGTCCAAGAAAAAGCTCAAATATCACAGACTACAATGACCTGCCTGGGCTTCATTCTCACAGAAGGTCGGAGAAGCCCATCCCAGGAAAGGGAAGAAACAATTTACAGCCTTACCCATTTCTGAAACTAGAAGACAGCTTAGGGGTTCCTGGGGAGGCCAGGGTTTGCTGCTTCTGGATCCCTAACTACAGCCTACTAGCTGGGCCTCTATATGAAACACTGAAAGGAAAAGATGATGATCCTATTGAATAGAATGCAGAAGTGGCCTTTCACGAATGGAAAGAGCAGTCAATTCAGACCCTTGCCCTGGAACTCCCTAATTTAGCTAAACCCTTTGACCTTTACATTCCTGGTGAACGGTGAATCGCCATTGGAGTATTAGTGCAAAACCTGGGACCACTTGAAATGGAACAATGCAAGAATGCGATCCAGGTAGGATAAACTACGGTCACCAAGGGGCTTCGCCCACCGCCACATCTGGCCAAGATACTGGCAGTATCTGAAAACCTGGAAATCAGCAGCCCAAAAGGCCACCTCCATCCTAAGGGAAAAGGACCCCACGTGGTGATCCTAACACCCAACCATGCCCTGAAGTTGCAGGGTTGGCTCCGTGGGCACACTGACCTTGAATGAGCAGGCCCTCCAACTCCAACCTCCATAGAGATAACCGGGGCAAAGGGGCACCATGACGACTCGTGTGAAGGTGTCTGCACGGGCAAATTTAATGCTCATTTCCCACCAGGAAGAGGAATTAAACAAAGGCTCAGCATGCCGTGCCGGAAACAGATTAGGGCCTGAAGCAATCCTGTGGGTTTGTGGCCAGCTCACAAGAAAGCGAGTTGAAGAAAGGAGCTCAGGGGCACTGTAATTCAAAAACCTGCAGAGTTATAAATGACAGCTATCATCCAAAAATATATTGAAGGAAGGCTGTGAAGAGGACTTGAAAGCGGGGCAGAATTGCAGGAAAACGATTTCAGGGGGTAGACTGGAATTGCATTTAAAGCATAGGAAAAGAGGCAGAACGTCGACAATGATTCAGTTGGCCAAAAAGGGCGTATGCGTTTTTTCCTGAATACAGGAAATTTTCCTGAATTCAGGAAAAAACGCATACGCCCTTTTTGGCCAACCAAGCAAGCATGTTAAAGAAATCTGCACTACAATGAAGGCTCAATGCCCCCCGGTCAAAAGCGCAATCTGAAAAAAGTGTAAAATCCAGAAAGAAAGCACAGGCCATGGAGAACATGGAGCCTTGTTATGCTGATGGGCAAGATGTAAATTGCCAATAGCCACTCTGGAGAAGTGTATTGTGTTTCCTGAAACACTTAAAAAAAAAAGCAACGGAGCCTATAGCACTTGCACTTATGGTCCTATAGCTTAGGGAAATTAAAATCAAAAACACACAGCCACCCCAAAGTTTTGGACGGCTCTGTGTACAAGAACCTCGTCTACGGTACAAGTTAAATATCCCAGAATGTGAAAAATGGATAAAGAAGTTGTGGTACGTATGTAAAATGGAATCTCACTCAGCAATGAAATCTATGTCATCAGGCCCGTCGCGGCATAATGAGGGGATTCAGGTACGATGATTCTAAGTGAAATAAGTCACACAGAAAATGAAACATCATAAGATATCACTAATACACGGAATGTAAACTTGGCTACACATGAACTGAATTACTAAACAGAACAGCGTCTCAAATTTAGAAAACCAACTTATGCTTGCTTAAGGGGAAAGGTGAGTTGGGGTGCTGCATAAAACCAGAGATAGAAATTAGCACAGATACCTTTCCATAAGCCAAATATGTAATAGTCAAGACCTCGCCCTTGCTCAACGAAATGGACTAAACACCCCATATTCAAGGCCTAGGATTACACATGACTAGTAAGAATCTTCAAACCCATGGATTTATATGTCTCCGTAAGAGACTCAAGTGTGTGTACAGAGCCATGAATGCAGCAGAGAAAATCCGATAAAATCCATTATCAAAATGATTTACAAAACAAACAAAATGACAGTGAAATAGAGAGCAATTCTTAAATAATTCATTCAGTGCTTGTGATGCAACCTGGATTTACCACATCTATACCCAGAGCTGGTTGAGACATAAGGCTGGACACTTCGGGCTGATAGCATTGGTTAGGTTCAGTGAGCAAACGCAGACACTTTGAAGTCATACTGCATGGTACCCATTCCATGGGTCCCAACTCTCCATTTTTAAGGGATTCTTCCTTCAGCTAAAACATGAATGGGAAACCCAGAGTATGGTCCACCGTGTGATTGGGAAACGTTTTCAAATGCATCTCAGGTATCGACCCCTGGTACTCGGGTGCACCGTTCCAGACGCTTTACTAACACTCTCTCCACTTGGAGAGTCAGTGCCTTTAACCTCCTGTTTGGCACAGTTTGCAATTTCTGCGCAAGATGAACAGGAATAGGGAGAACCAATGAGAGACTAGCTGTAGGTTTCTGCACGGGCAAATGGAACGCTCATTTCCCACCAGGAAGAGGAATTAACCAAAAGCTCAGCATGCCCTGCTGGAACGAGATTAGGGCCTGAAGCAATCCTGCTGCTTTGTGGCCAGCTCACAAGATAGCGAGTTGAAGAAAGGAGCCCAGGGGCACTGTAATTCAAAAACCTGCAGAGTTATGAATGACAGCTATCATCCAAAAATGTATTGAAGTAAGTCTTCGAAGAGGACTTGAAATCGGGGCAGAATTTCAGGAAAACGATTTCAGGGGGTAGACAGGAATTGCACTTAAAGCATAGGAAAAGAGGCAGAATGTCGACAATGATGCACTTGGCCAAAAAGGGCGTATGCGTTTTTTCCTGAATATATTCAGGAAAAAACGCATACGCCCTTTTTGCCAACCAAGCAAGCGTGTAAAGGAAATCTGCACTACAATGAAGTCTCACTGCCCCCCGGTCCAAACGGCCATCTGAAACAAGTGTAAAATCCAGAAAGGCAGGACAGGTCATGGAGAACAGGGAGCCTTGTTATGCTGATGGGCGGGATGTAAATTGCCAACAGCCACTCTGGAGAAGTGTACGGTGTTTCCTGAAACACGTAGGGAACAAAGCAACACAGCCTATGGCATTTCCACTTAGGGTCCTATAGCTTAGGGAAATTAAAATCAAAAACAGACAGCCACCCCAAAATTTGGGACGGCTCTGTTTACAAGAACCTCGTCTACGGTACAAGTTAAATATCCGAGAAAGCAAAAAATGGATAAAGAAGTTGTGGTACGTACGTACAATGGAATATCACTCAGCAATGAGATCTACGTCATCAGGCCCGTAGCGGCATAATGAGTGGATTCAGGTACGACGATTCTACGAGAAATACGTCACACAGAAAAAGAAACATCATAAGTTATCACTAATACACGGAACGTAAGCTTGGCTACACATGAACTGAATTACAAAACAGAACAGTGTCTCAACTTTAGAAAACCAACTTATGCTTGCTTATGGGGAAAGGTGAGTTGGGGTGCTGCATAAAACCAGAGATTTAAATTAGCACAGACACTGTTCCATAAGCCAAATATATAATAGAAAAGACCTACTCCTTTCTCAACGAAATGGACTCAACACTCCATATTCAACGCCTGGGAATATACCTGACAAGTAAGAATCTTAAGACCCATGGATTTATATGTCTCCATAAGCAAATCAAGCATGTGTACAGCGGCCTAAACGCAGCAGTGAAAATCCGATAAATCCCATATCAAAATAAATTTCAAAAACACAACACAATGACAGTGAAATAGAGAGCAATTCTTAAATAATTCATTCAGGGCTTGTGATGCAACCTGGATTTACCACATCTACACCCAGAGCTGGGTGAGACATAAGGCTGGACACTTCGGGCTGATAGCATTGGTGAGGTTCGGTGAGCAAACGCAGACCCTTTGAAGTCATACTGCATGGTAGACATTCCATGGGTCCCAACTCTCCAGGTTTAAGGGATTCTTCCTTCAGCTAAAACATGCATGGGAAACCCGGAGTATTGTCCACCGTGTGATTGGGAAACGTTTTCAAATGCATCTCAGGTTTCTTGCCCTGGTACTTGGGTTCACCGTTCCAGACGCTTTACTAACACTCTACCCACTTGGAGAGTCAGTGCCTTTAACCTCCTGTTTGGCACAGTTTGCAATTTCTCCGCAAGATGAACTGGAATAGGGAGAACCAATGAGAGACTAGCTGTAGGTGTCTGCACGGGCAAATGGAATGCTCATTTCCCACCAGGAAGAGGGACTAACCAAAGGCTCAGCGTGCCCTGCCGGAACCAGATTAGGGCCTGAAGCAATCCTGCGGTTTTGCGGCCAGCTCACAAGAAAGCGAGTTGAAGAAAGGAGCTCAGGGGCACTGTAATTCACAAACCTGCAGAGTTATGAATGACAGCTATCGTCCAAAAATGTATTGAAGTAAGTCTTCGAAGAGGACTTGAAAGCGTGGCAGAATTTCAGGAAAACGATTTCACGGGGTAGACTGGAATTGCACTTAAAGCATAGGAAAAGAGGCAGAATGTCCACAATGATGCCCTTGGCCAAAAAGGGCGTATGCGTGTTTTCCTGAATATATTCAGGAAAAAACGCATACGCCCTTTTTGGCCAACCAAGCAAGCGTGTAAAGGAAATCTGCACTACAATGAAGTCTCACTGCCCCCCGGTCCAAAGGGCCATCTGAAACAAGTGTAAAATCCAGAAAGTCAGTACAGGTCATGGAGAACAGGGAGCCTTGTTATGCTGATGGGCGGGATGTAAATTGCCAACAGCCACTCTGGAGAAATGTATGGTGTTTCCTGAAACACGGAGGAAACAAAGCAACTCAGCATATGGCACTTCCACTTAGGGTCCTATAGCTTAGGGAAATTAAAATTAAAAACAGACAGCCACCCCAAAGTTTGGGACGGCTCTGTTTACAAGGACCTCCTCTACGGTACAAGTTAAATATCCGAGAAAGCAAAAAATGGATAAAGAAGTTGTGGTACGTACGTACAATGGAATATCACTCAGCAATGAGATCTACGTCATCAGGCCCGTAGCGGCATAATGAGTGGATTCAGGTACGATGATTCTACGAGAAATAAGTCACACAGGAAAAGAAATATCATAAGATGTCACTAATAAACGGAACGTAAACTTGTCTACACATGAACTGAATTACAAAACAGAACAGGGTCTCAAATTTAGAAAACCAACTTATGCTTGCTTATGGGGAAAGGTGAGTAGGGGTGCTGCATCAAACCAGAGATTGAAATTAGCACAGATACCGTTCCATAAGCCAAATATATAATAGACAAGACCTATTCCTTGCTCAACGAAATGGACTCAACACCCCATATTCAACGCCTGGGAATATACCTGACAAGTAAGAATCTTAAGACCCATGGATTTATATGTCTCCATAAGGAAATCAAGCGTGTGTACAGCGGCCTAAACTCAGCAGTGAAAATCCGATAAATCACATTATCAAAATGAATTTCACAAACAAAACACAATGACAGTGAAATAGAGAGCAATTCTTAAATAATTCATTCAGGGCTTGTGATGCAACCTGGATTTACCACATCTACACCCAGAGCTGGATGAGACATAAGGCTGGACACTTCGGGCTGATAGCATTGGTGAGGTTCGGTGAGCAAATGCAGACCCTTTGAAGTCATACTGCATGGTACCCATTCCATGGGTCCCATCTCTCCAGGTTTAACGAATTCTTCCTTCAGCTAAAACATGCGTGGGAAACCCACAGTATGGTGCACCGAGGGACCGGCAAACGTTTTCAAATGCATCTCAGTTTTCGTCCCCTTTTACTCGGGTTCACCATTCCAGACCCTTTACTAACACTCTCCCCACTTGGAGAGTCAGTGCCTTTAACCTCCTGTTTGGCACAGTTTGCAATTTCTGCGCAAGATGAACAGGAATAGGGAGAACCAATGAGAGACTAGCTTTAGGTGTCTGCACGGGCAAATGTAACGCTCATTTCCCACCAGGAAGAGGAATTAACCACAGGCTCAGCATGCCGTGCCGGAACCAGATTAGGGCCTGAAGCAATCCTGCGGGTTTGCGGCCAGCTCACAAGATAGCGAGTTGAAGAAAGGAGCTCAGGGGCACTGTAACTCACAAACCTGCAGAGTTATAAATGACAGCTATCGTCCAAAAATATATTGAAGGAAGGCTGCGAAGAGGACTTGTAAGTGGGGCAGAATTGCAGGATAACGATTTCAGGAGGTAGACGTGAATTGCATTTAAAGCATAGGAAAAGAGGCAGAACGTCGACAATGATGCTCTTGGCCAAAAAGTGCCTATGCGTTTTTTCCTGAATATATTCAGGAAAAAACGCATAGGCCCTTTTTGGCCAACCAAACAAGCATGTTAAAGAAATCTGCACTACAATGAAGTCTCACTGCCCCCCGGTCAAAAGGGCCATGTGAAAAAAGTGTAAAATCCAGAAAGGCAGCACAGGCCATGGAGAACAGGGAGCCTTGTTCTGCTGATGGGCGGGATGTAAATTGCCAACAGCCACTCTGGAGAAGTTTATGGTGTTTCCTGGAACAGCTAAAAAACAAAGCAACGGAGCCTACGGCACTTCCACTTATGGTCCTATAGCTTAGGGAAATTAAAATCAAAAACACACAGCCACCCCAAAGTTTCGGACGGCTCTGTTTACAAGAACCTCGTCTACGGTACAAGTTAAATATCCCAGAACGTGAAAAATGGATAAAGAAGTTGTGGTACGTACGTACAATGGAATATCACTCAGCAATGAAATCTATGTCATCAGGCCCGTCGCGGCATAATGAGTGGATTCAGGTACGATGATTCTAAGTGAAATGAGTTACACAGAAAATGAAACATCATAAGATATCACTAATACAAGGAATGTAAACTTGGCTACACATGAACTGAATTACAAAACAGAACAGGGTCTCAAATTTAGAAAAGCAACTTATGCTTGCTTAAGGGGAAAGGTGAGTTGGGGTGCTGCATAAAACCAGAGATAAAAATTAGCACAGATACCTTTCCATAAGCCAAATATGTAATTGTCAAGACCTACCCCTTGCTCAACGAAATGGACTAAACACCCCATATTCAACGACTAGGAATACACCTGACTAGTAAGAATCTTCAAACCCATGGATTTATATGTCTCCGTAAGAGAATGAAGCATGTGTACAGAGGCATGAATGCAGCAGAGAAAATCCGATAAATCCCATTATCAAAATGAATTACAAAAACAATACACAAGGACAGTGAAATAGAGAGCAATTCTTAAATAATTCATTCAGGGCTTGTGATGCAACCTGGATTTACCACATCTACACCCAGAGCTGAGTGAGACATAAGGTTGGGCACTTCGGGCTGATAGCATTGGAGAGGTTCGATGAGCAAATGCAGACCCTTTGAAGTCATACTGCATAGTACCCATTCCATGGCTCCCATCTCTCCAGGTTTAACGAATTCTTCCTTCAGCTAAAGCATGCGTGGGAAACCCACAGTATGGTGCACCGAGGGACCGGCAAACGTTTTCAAATGCATCTCAGTTTTCGTCCCCTTTTACTCGGGTTCACCATTCCAGACCCTTTACTAACACTCTCCCCACTTGGAGAGTCAGTGCCTTTAACCTCCTGTTTGGCACAGTTTGCAATTTCTGCGCAAGATGAACAGGAATAGGGAGAACCAATGAGAGACTAGCTTTAGGTGTCTGCACGGGCAAATGTAACGCTCATTTCCCAACAGGAAGAGGAATTAACCAAAGGCTCAGCATGCCGTGCCGGAACCAGATTAGGGCCTGAAGCAATCCTGCGGGTTTGCGGCCAGCTCACAAGATAGCGAGTTGAAGAAAGGAGCTCAGGGGCACTGTAACTCACAAACCTGCAGAGTTATAAATGACAGCTATCGTCCAAAAATATATTGAAGGAAGGCTGCGAAGAGGACTTGTAAGTGGGGCAGAATTGCAGGATAACGATTTCAGGAGGTAGACGGGAATTGCATTTAAAGCATAGGAAAAGAGGCAGAACGTTGACAATGATGCTCTTGGCCAAAAAGGGCGTATGCGTTTTTTCCTGAATATATTCAGGAAAAAACGCATACGCCCTTTTTGGCCAACCAAGCAAGCATGTTAAAGAAATCTGCACTACAATGAAGTCTCACTGCCCCCCGGTCAAAAGGGCCATGTGAAAAACGTGTAAAATCCAGAAAGGCAGCACAGGCCATGGAGAACAGGGAGCCTTGTTCTGCTGATGGGCGGGATGTAAATTGCCAACAGCCACTCTGGAGAAGTGTATGGTGTTTCCTGGAACAGCTAAAAAACAAAGCAACGGAGCCTACGGCACTTCCACTTATGGTCTTATAGCTTAGGGAAATTAAAATCAAAAACACACAGCCACCCCAAAGTTTCGGACGGCTCTGTTTACAAGAACCTCGTCTACGGTACAAGTTAAATATCCCAGAACGTGAAAAATGGATAAAGAAGTTGTGGTACGTACGTACAATGGAATATCACTCAGCAATGAAATCTATGTCATCAGGCCCGTCGCGGCATAATGAGTGGATTCAGGTACGATGATTCTAAGTGAAATGAGTCACACAGAAAATGAAACATCATAAGATATCACTAATACAAGGAATGTAAACTTGGCTACACATGAACTGAATTACAAAACAGAACAGGGTCTCAAATTTAGAAAAGCAACTTATGCTTGCTTAAGGGGAAAGGTGAGTTGGGGTGCTGCATAAAACCAGAGATAGAAATTAGCACAGATACCTTTCCATAAGCCAAATATGTAATTGTCAAGACCTACCCCTTGCTCAACGAAATGGACTAAACACCCCATATTCAACGACTAGGAATACACCTGACTAGTAAGTATCTTCAAACCCATGGATTTATATGTCTCCGTAAGAGAATGAAGCGTGTGTACAGAGGCGTGAATGCAGCAGAGAAAATCCGATAAATCCCATTATCAAAATGAATTACAAAAACAAAACACAAGGACAGTGAAATAGAGAGCAATTCTTAAATAATTCATTCAGGGCTTGTGATGCAACCTGGATTTACCACATCTACACCCAGAGCTGAGTGAGACATAAGGTTGGGCACTTCGGGCTGATAGCATTGGAGAGGTTCGATGAGCAAATGCAGACCCTTTGAAGTCATACTGCATGGTACCCATTCCATGGGTCCCATCTCTCCAGGTTTAACGAATTCTTCCTTCAGCTAAAACATGCGTGGGAAACCCACAGTATGGTGCACCGAGGGACCGGCAAACGTTTTCAAATGCATCTCAGTTTTCGTCCCCTTTTACTCGGGTTCACCATTCCAGACCCTTTACTAACACTCTCCCCACTTGGAGAGTCAGTGCCTTTAACCTCCTGTTTGGCACAGTTTGCAATTTCTGCGCAAGATGAACAGGAATAGGGAGAACCAATGAGAGACTAGCTTTAGGTGTCTGCACGGGCAAATGTAACGCTCATTTCCCACCAGGAAGAGGAATTAACCACAGGCTCAGCATGCCGTGCCGGAACCAGATTAGGGCCTGAAGCAATCCTGCGGGTTTGCGGCCAGCTCACAAGATAGCGAGTTGAAGAAAGGAGCTCAGGGGCACTGTAACTCACAAACCTGCAGAGTTATAAATGACAGCTATCGTCCAAAAATATATTGAAGGAAGGCTGCGAAGAGGACTTGTAAGTGGGGCAGAATTGCAGGATAACGATTTCAGGAGGTAGACGTGAATTGCATTTAAAGCATAGGAAAAGAGGCAGAACGTCGACAATGATGCTCTTGGCCAAAAAGTGCCTATGCGTTTTTTCCTGAATATATTCAGGAAAAAACGCATAGGCCCTTTTTGGCCAACCAAACAAGCATGTTAAAGAAATCTGCACTACAATGAAGTCTCACTGCCCCCCGGTCAAAAGGGCCATGTGAAAAAAGTGTAAAATCCAGAAAGGCAGCACAGGCCATGGAGAACAGGGAGCCTTGTTCTGCTGATGGGCGGGATGTAAATTGCCAACAGCCACTCTGGAGAAGTGTATGGTGTTTCCTGGAACAGCTAAAAAACAAAGCAACGGAGCCTACGGCACTTCCACTTATGGTCCTATAGTTTAGGGAAATTAAAATCAAAAACACACAGCCACCCCAAAGTTTCGGACGGCTCTGTTTACAAGAACCTCGTCTACGTTACAAGTTAAATTTCCCAGAACGTGAAAAATGGATAAAGAAGTTGTGGTACGTACGTACAATGGAATATCACTCAGCAATGAAATCTATGTCATCAGGCCCGTCGCGACATAATGAGTGGATTCAGGTACGATGATTCTAAGTGAAATGAGTCACACAGAAAATGAAACATCATAAGATATCACTAATACAAGGAATGTAAACTTGGCTACACATGAACTGAATTACAAAACAGAACAGGGTCTCAAATTTAGAAAACCAACTTATGCTTGCTTAAGGGGAAAGGTGAGTTGGGGTGCTGCATAAAACCAGAGATAGAAATTAGCACAGATACCTTTCCATAAGCCAAATATGTAATTGTCAAGACCTACCCCTTGCTCAACGAAATGGACTAAACACCCCATATTCAACGACTAGGAATACACCTGACTAGTAAGAATCTTCAAACCCATGGATTTATATGTCTCCGTAAGAGAATGAAGCGTGTGTACAGAGGCATGAATGCAGCAGAGAAAATCCGATAAATCCCATTATCAAAATGAATTACAAAAACAAAACACAAAGACAGTGAAATAGAGAGCAATTCTTAAATAATTCATTCAGGGCTTGTGATGCAACCTGGATTTACCACATCTACACCCAGAGCTGAGTGAGACATAAGGTTGGGCACTTCGGGCTGATAGCATTGGTGAGGTTCGATGAGCAAATGCAGACCCTTTGAAGTCATACTGCATGGTACCCATTCCATGGGTCCCATCTCTCCAGGTTTAACGAATTCTTCCTTCAGCTAAAACATGCGTGGGAAACCCACAGTATGGTGCACCGAGGGACTGGCAAACGTTTTCAAATGCATCTCAGTTTTCGTCCCCTTTTTCTTGGGGTCACCATTCCAGACCCTTTACTAACACTCTCCCCACTTGGAGAGTCAGTGCCTTTAACCTCCTGTTTGGCACAGTTTGCAATTTCTGCGCAAGATTAACAGGAATAGGGAGAACCAATGAGAGACTAGCTGTAGGTGTCTGCACGGGCAAATGGAACGCTCATTTCCCACCAGGAAGAGGAATTAACCAAAGGCTCAGCGTGCCCTGCCGGAAACAGATTAGGGCCTGAAGCAATCCTGTGGTTTTGCGGCCAGCTCACAAGAAAGCGAGTTGAAGAAAGGAGCTCAGGGGCACTGTAATTCACAAACCTGCAGAGTTATGAATGACAGCTATCGTCCAAAAATGTACTGTAGTAAGAATTCGAAGAGGACTTGAAAGCGGGGCAGAATTTCAGGAAAACCATTTCAGGGGGTAGACTGGAATTGCACTTAAAGCATAGGAAAAGAGGCAGAATGTCGACAATGATGCACTTGGCCAAAAAGGACGTATGCGTTTTTTCCTGAATATATTCAGGAAAAAACGCCTACGCCCTTTTTGGCCAACCAAGCAAGCGTGTAAAGGAAATCTGCACTACAATGAAGTCTCACTGCCCCCCGGTCAAAAGGGCCATCTGAAAAAGTGTAAAATCCAGAAAGGCAGGACAGGTCATGGAGAACAGGGAGCCTTGTTATGCTGATGGGCGGGATGTAAATTGCCAACAGCCACTGTGGAGAACTGTATGGTGTTTCCTCAAACACCTAAAAAACTAAGCAACGGAGCCTACGGCACTTCAACTTATGGTTCTATAGCTTAGGGAAATTAAAATCAAAAAGACACAGCCACCCATAAATTTTGGACGGCTCTGCTTACAAGAACCTCGTTTACGGTACAAGTGAAATATCCCAGAAAGCAAAAAATGGATAAAGAAGTTGTTGTACGTACGTACAATGGAATATCACTCAGCAATGAAATCTATGTCATGAGGCCCGTCGTGGCATAATGAGTGGATTCAGGTACGATGATTCTAAGTTAACTAAGTCACACAGAAAAAGAAACACCATAAGATATCTCAAATACACGGAATGTAAACATGGCTGCACATGAACTCAATTACAAAACAGCAAAGGGTCCCAAATTTAGAAAACCAACTTATGCTTGCTTAAGGGGAAAGGTGAGTTGTGGTGCTGCATAAAACCAGAGATTGAAATTAGAACAGATATCTTTCCATAAGCAAATATGTAATAGTCAGGACCTCTCCTTGCTCCACGAAATGGACTCAACACCCCATATTCTATGCCTAGGAATATACCTGACTAGTAAGAATCTGAACACCCATGGATTTATATGTCTCCATAAAAGAATCAATCATGTGTACAGCGGCATAAACGCAGCAGTGAAAATCCGATAAATCCCATTATCAAAATAAATTACAAAAACAAAACACAATGACAGTGAAATAGAGAGCAATTCTTAAATCATTCATTCAAGGCTTGTGATGCAACCTGGATTTACCACATCTACACCCCGAGCTGAGTGAGACATAAGGCTGGACACTTCGGGCTGAAAGCATTGGTGACGTTCGGTGAGCAAAGGCAACCCTTTGAAGTCATACTGCACGGTACCCATTCCATGGGTCCCAACTCTGCAGGTTTAAGGGATTCTTCCTTCAGCTAAAACATGCATGGGCAACCCAGAATATGGTCCACCGTGTGACCGGGAAACCTTTTTAAATGCATCTCAGTTTTCGTCCCCTCGTACTCGGTTTTACCATTCCAGACGCTTTACTAAAACTCTCCCCACTGGAGAGTCAGTGCCTTAAACCTCCTGTTTGGCACAGTTTGGAATTTCTGCGCAAGATGAACAGGAATAGGGAGAACCAATGAGAGATTAGCTGTAGGTGTCTGCACGAACAAATTTAACGCTCATTTCCCACCAGAAAGAGGAATTAGCCAAAGGCTCAGCATGCCGTGCCGGAACCAGATTAGGGCCTGAAGCAATCCTGCGGTTTTGTGGCCAGCTCACAAGAAAGCGAGTTGAAGAAAGGAGCTCAGGGGCACTGTAATTCACAAACCTGCAGAGTTATAAATGACAGCTATCGTCCAAAAATATATTGAAGTAAGGCTGCATAGAGGACTTGAACGCGGGGCAGAATTCCAGGAATACGATTTCAGGAGGTAGACGGGAAGTCCTCTGAAAGTATAGGAGAAGAGGCAGAACCTCGACAATGATGCACTTGGTCAAAAAGGGCATATGCGTTTCTTCCAGGGCCCTTATTAAAGAGGGTAGGAGGCTCCCAGCATGCTTCAGTGGCCAACAGAGGGCCTACGTCGCCAAGGCGACATGAGCCATCCAGGCAGGAGTGACCTCACATCAGAGGGCCCACCTCACAGAAGGGTAAGGAACCCAGTCAGGATCAGACTCTCACCAGAGTGCCCACATAAGCAAGGGGCTGGGAACCAGGCAGGAGTGTCCTCACACCCGTGGGGCCACATCATCGAAAGTTGAGGTACCCAGCACATGTGGCCTCAAACCAGAGGACCCACATCACCATGGGTCTCGGAGCGAGGCAGGCAGGATTAACCTCAAAACACATGGCCCATTGTATAAAAAAGGTGAGGAATCCAGCAGTTGGAACATCCCAGCAGGCGGCCCAGAGCACCGAGGCTATGGGATCCAGGCAGTGATGAACTCACAACAGAGGGCTCTCATCGTGATACTGTAAGCAACCCAGCCGTTGTGACCTCAGAGCACAAGGCCCACATCCCCATGGGGAAGGGAACCAAGCAGGAGTGTCATCGCACCAGTGGGCACACATCAGAAAATGTGGGGAGCCCAGCAGTTAGGGCCGGACGCCAGAGGGCCCTCATCACTGAGGAGAGGAGGCTCCCAGCAAGCTCCAACTGCTACCAGAAGGCCGACGTCGCCAATGCGGGGTGTGCCAGCAAGGCAGGAGTGACCTCAGAGCAGAGGGCCAACCACACAAAAGTGTGAGGAACCCAAAGAGGATCAGACTCTCACCAGAGGGCCCACATCACCAAGGGAATGGAAACCAGGCAGGAGTGTCCTCACACCAGTGGGGCCACATCACCGAAATGTGACGGACCCAGCACACGTGGCCTCAAACTACAGGACACACATCACCAAGGGGCTGGGAGTGAGGCAGGCAGGAGGAGCCTCCAAACAGAGGGCCCATAGCGTAAAAAAGGTGAGGAGTCCCGCAGTTGGAACCTCCCAGCAGGTGGCCAGGAGCAGCGAGGCTATGGGATCCAGGCCTGACTGAACTCAAAACAGAGGGCCCTCATCATGAAACTGTGAGCAACCCAGCCGTTGGGACCTTAGAGCAGAAGGCCCACATTCCCATGTGGTTGGGAACCTGGCAGAAGTGTACTCGCACCACAGGGCGCACATCAGAGAATTTTGGGAGCCCAGAAGTTAGGGCCTGACGCCAGAGAGCCCTCATTACCAAGGGGAGGAGACCCCAAGCAGGCACCATCTCCCAACTGAGGGCCAATGTCGCCAAGGTGACGTGCAACAGCCAGGCAGGAGTGACCTCACAGCTGAGGGCCTACCTCACAGAATGGTGAGGAACTCAGCCAGGTTAAGACTCTCACCAGAGGGCCCACATCACCAAGGGCATCAGAACCAGGCAGGACTGTCTTCACACCACGGTGGCCACATCATAGAAAGGTGAGGAACCCAGCACATGTGGCCTAAACCAGAGGATCCAGATCTCTAAGGGGCTCGGAGTGAGGCAGGCAGGAGTAGCCTCACAACACAGGGCCAATAGAATAAAAAAGCTGAGGAATCCTGCAGTGGGAACCTCCCAGCAGGCGGCCCAGAGCACCGAGTCTATGCGATCCAGGCCACAGTGAACTCACAGCAGAGGGCCCACATCATGAAACTGTGAGCAACCCAGCCGTTGGGACCTCAGAGCAGAAGGCCCACATCCCCATGGGGTTGGGAACATGGCACGAGTGTCCTCGCACCACTTAGCACGTATCAGAAAATGTGGGTACCCAGCAGTTAGGGCCTGACGCCAGAGGGCCCTCATCACGGAGGAGAGGAGGCTCCCAGCAGGCTCCAACTGCCACAAGAGGACCGACATTGCCAAGGCGGGGTGTGCCAGCCAGGCAGGAGTGACCTCACAGCAGAGGGCCCACCTCACAGAAGTGGGAGGAACCCAGCCAGGATCAGACTCTCACCAGAGGGCCCACATCACCAAGGGGATAGGAACCAGGCAGGAGTGTCCTTACACCAGTGGGGCCACATCATCGAAAGGTGAGGGACCCAGCACACGTGGCCTCAAACCAGAGGACACACATCACCAAGGGGCTGGGAGTGAGGCAGGCAGGAGGAGTCTCAAAACAGAGGGCCCATAGAACGAAAAAGGTGAGGAATCCCGCAGTTGGAACCTCCCCGCAGGTGGCCAGGAGTAGCGAGGCTATGGGGTCCATTCTGGAGTGAACTCACACCAGAGGGCCCTCATCATGAAACAGAGCAACGTACCATTGGGACCTCAGAGCAGAAGGCCCACATTCCCATGGGGTTGGGAACCTGGCAGGAGTGTACTCGCACCACAGGGCGCACATCAGAAAATTTTGGGAGCCCAGGAGTTAGGGTCTGATGCCAGAGGGCCCTCATTACCGAGGGGAGGAGACTCCCAGCAGGCACCAACTCCCAACTGAGGGCCCACGTCGCCAAGTTGACGTGTGCCAGCCAGGCAGGAGTGACCTCACCGCAGAGGGCCTACCTCACAGAAGGGTGAGGAAACCAGCCAGGATAAGACTCTCACCAGAGGGCCCACATCACCAAGGGGATCAGAAAAAGGCAGCAGTGTCCTCACACCAGTGTGGCCACATTATATAAAGGTGAGGAACCCAGCACATGTGGCCTAAACCAGAGGACCCACATTTCCAAGGTGCTCCAAGTGAGGCAGGCAGGAGTAGCCTAACAACACAGGGCCCACAGAATAAAAAATGTGAGGAATCCAGCAGTTTGAACCTCCCAGCAGGTGGCCCAGAGCATGGAGTCTATGGGATCCAGACCACAGTGAACTCACAGCAGAGGGCCCACATCATGAAACTGTGAGCAACCCAGCCAGTGGGACCTCAGAGCAGAAGGCCCACATCCCCATGGGGATGGGAACCTCGCAGGAGTGTCCTCGCACAACTTAGCACGTATCAGAAAATGTGGGAACCCAGCAGTTATGGCCTGACGCCAGAGGGCACTCATCACAGAGGAGAGGAGGCTACCAGCAGGCTCCAAATGCCACCAGAGGGCCGACGTCACCAATGGAACGGGAGCAAGCCAGGCAGGAGTTACCTCACAGCAGAGGGCCCACCTCACAGAAGTGTGAGGAGCCCAAACAGGATCAGACTCTAACCAGAGCGCCCACATCACCAAGGGGATGGAAACCAGGCAGGAGTGTCCTCACACCAGTGGGGCCACATCAGCGAAAGGTGAGGAACACAGCACATGTGGCCTCAAACAAGGGGACACACATCACGAAAGGGCTGGGAGTGAGGCATGCAGGAGGAGACTCACAACAGAGCGCCCATAGAATAAAAAAGGTGAGGAACCCCGCAGTTGGAAGCTCCAAGCAGGTGGCCCAGAGCACCGAGGCTATGGGATCCATGCCGGAGTGAACTCACAGCAGAGGGCCCACATTCTGACACTGTGAGCAACCCAGCCGTTGGGACCTCAGAGCAGAAAGCCCACATCCCCATGGGGATGGGACCCTGGCTGGAGTGTACTCGCACGACAGGGCACACATCAGAAAATTTTGGGAGCCCATGAGTTAGGGCCTGACGCCAGAGGGCCCTCATTACCGAGGGGAGGAGACTCCCAGCAGGCACCAACTCCCAACTGAGGGCCCACATCGCCAAGGTGACGTGTGCCAGCCAGGCAGGAGTGACCTCACAGCAGAGGGCCCACCTCCCAGAAGTGTGAGCAATCCAGACAGGATCAGACTCTCACCAGAGGGCCCCCATCACCAAGGGGATGGGAACCAGGCAGGAGTGTCCTCACACCAGTGGGGCCACATCAATAAAGGTGAGGAAACCGGTACATGTGGCCTTAAACCAGAGGACCTCCATCACAAATGGGCTGGGAGTGAGTCAGGAAGTAGGAGCATGAAAACACAGGACCCAAAGAATAAAAAAGGTAAGGAATCCAGCAGTAGGAACCTCCCAGCAGGCCGCTCAGAGCACAGAGTCTATGGGATCTAGGCCTGAGTGAACTAACACCAGAGAGCCAACATCATGAAACGGTGAACAACACAGGTGTTGGGACCTTAGAGCAGAAGGCCCACATGCCCATGGGGATGGGAACCTCGCAGGAGTGTCCTCGCACCACTAAGCACGTATCAGAAAATGTGGGTACCTAGCAGTTAGGGCCTGATGCAAGAGGGCCCCCATCACCGAGGGGAGGTTCCCAGCAGGCTCCAACTGCCACAAGAGGGCCGATGTTGCCCAGGTGGGGTGTGCCAGCCAGGCAGGAGTGACGTCACAGCAGAGCGCCCACCTCACAGAAGGGTGAGGAACCCAGCCAGGATCAGACTCTCACCAGAGGGCCCACATCATCAAGGGGATAGGAACCAGGCAGGAGTGTCCTCACACCAGTGGGGCCACATCATCGAAAGGCGAGGGACCCAGCATACGTGGCCTCAAACCAGAGGACACACATCACCAAGGGGCTGGGAGTGAGGCAGGCAGGAGGAGTCTCAAAACAGAGGGCCCATAGAAGAAAAAAGGTGAGGAACCCCGCAGTTGTAACCTCCCCGCAGGTGGCCAGGAGCAGCGAGGCTATGGGATCCAGGCCGGAGAGAACTCACACCAGAGGGCCCTCATCATGAAACTGAACAACCCACGGTTGAGACCTCAGAGCAGAAGGCCCACATTCCCATGGGGTTGGGAACCTGGCAGGAGTGTACTCGAACCACAGGGCACATATCAGAAAATATTGGGAGCCCAGGAGTTAGGGCCTGACGCCAGAGGGCCCTCATTACTGAGGGGAGGAGATACCCAGCAGGCACCAAATCCCACCAGAGGGCCGACGTCGCCAAGGCAGGGTGTGCCAGCCAGGCAGGAGTGACCTCAGAGAAGAGGGCCCACCTCACAGAAGTGTGAGGAACCCAACCAGGATCAGACTCTCACCGGAGGGCCCACATCACCAAGGGGATGGGAACCAGGCAGGAGTGTCCTCACACCAGTGGGGCCACATCAGCCAAAGGTGAGGAACCCAGCACATGTGGCCTCAAACCAGAGGACACACATCACCAAGGGGCTAGGAGTGAGGCAGGTGTCTGGAGGGGCACATTTCACTCTAATTTCCCACCAGGAAATGGAATGAACCAAAGTCTCAGAGTGCCGTGCCGGACCCTGATTACGGCCTGAAGCAAACCTGCGGTTCTGTGGCCAGTTTTCAAGGAAACGAGTTAAGAAAGGAAATCACGGGCACTGTAATTCACAAACCTGCAGAGTTATAAATGACAGCTATTGGCAAAAATATATGGAAGTAAGTCTGCAAAGAGGACTTGAAAACGAGGCAGAATTGCAGGAATCATATTTCAGGAGGTAGATTGGAATTGCATTTAAAGCATGTGAAAAGCGGCAGATCTTTGACAGTGATGCACTTGGACAAAAGTGCGTAAACATTTTTTCCTGAATATATTCAGGAAAAAACACATATGCCCTTTTTGGCCAACCAAGCACTCGAGCAATGGAAATCCACACTACAATGAAGTCTCATTTCCCATTCGTCAAAAGGGCCATCTGAAAAAAGTGTAAAACCCAGAAACACAGGACAGGCCATGGAGAACAGGGAGCCTTGTTATGCTGACGGGCGGGATGTAAATTGCCAACAGACACTCTGGAGATGTTTATGGTGTATCCTGAAACATCTGAAAAACAAAGCTACAGGCCCTAGGGCACTTTTGGCCCTATAGCTTAGGAAAATTAAAATCAACAAGACATAGCCAACACAAAATTTAGGGCTGCTGTGTTTACAAGAACCTTGAGTCCAGTACAAATTAAATATCCCAGAAAGAAAAAAATGGATAAAGGAGTTGTGCTACTTACGTACAACGGAATATCACTCAGCAATGAAATCAATGTCATCAGGCCTGTAGCAGCAAATTGAGTGGATTTAAGTATGATGATTCTAAGAGAAATAGGTCACACAGAGAAAGATAATTATCATAAGATATCACTAATAGAGAGAGTGTAAACTTGGCTACACATAAACTGAATTCCAAAACCGAACAGAGTCTCACATTTAGATAAAAACTTATGCTTGCTTAAGGGGAAAGTTGAGTTGGGGTGCTGTATAAAACCAGAGATAGAAATTAGCACAGATACCTTTCCATAAGCCAAATATGTAATAGACAAGACCTACTCTTTGCTCAACGAAATAGACTCATCCATGGTGTATCACCTCACACCTGTTAGAATGGGCATCATCAGAAAATCTACAAACAACAAATGCTGGAAAGGGTGTGGAGATAAGGAACCCTCTTCCACTATTGTTGGGAATGTAAATTGATACAGTCACTGTGGAGAACATTATGGAGTTTCTTATAAAACTAAGAATAGAATTACCATATGATACAGCAATCCCACTACTGGGCATATACCCAGACAAAACCATAAATCAAAAAGAGACATTCACCGCAATGTTCATTGCATCACTATTTACAATATCCAGGTAATGGAAGCAACCTAAATGCCCACAGACAGACGAATGCATAAAGATGTGGTACATATATAAAATGGAATATTACTAAGCCATAAAAAGGAATGAAATTGGGTCATTTGTAGAGACGTTGATGGATCTAGAGACTGTCATACAGAGTGAAGTAAGTCAGAAAGAGAAAAACAAATCTTGTCTATTAATGCATATATGTGGAACCTAGAAAAATTGTACAGATGAACCGTTTTGCAAGGCAGAAATAGAGCAACAGATGTAGACAACAAACGTATGGACACCAAGGGGGGAAAGCTGTTGGGGGGTGGTGGTGGGAGGAGTTGAGAGATTGGGATTGGCATGTATACATTTATATGTATAAAATAGATAACCAAAAAGAAACTGCTGTATAAAAAAATAAAATAAAATTCAAATTACAAAAAGTAAAACAGAAAAAATATTCTTCCCTTCACATACATGTATTTATATGAATAAATTATTTCCATGCTTATATCTGTAAATACAAAAAAGAGGAATAAAATATACCTTGAACCAAAAACGAAAAAAAGAAAAAAAAACAGAACCCACCAGTTACACAGAGGAAAACCGTATCAGGGCACTTGCTCCAGTTGTAAACAATTCTGAAGTTGGTCAGTGGTGGGGAATCATCTCCCATTCAGCCAGCAGGCCCCACGCAACAAGCGTCCTCATTGCAAAGCTGGGGGACTGTGCCGAGGCATCTGTGAGTAAACGTGGGCTGAGCCCCAGGCCAGCTGCTGCTGAAATGTTCCCACCCTTCCCAGGTAAAACACCTGAATATGTACAAGGACTTGAAAGCCTAGAGGAAGGGCCATGGAGCCACATGAGTGACAGCATGCCACCCGACTTGGTGCCTGCAGGCCAGCCAGGATGGTCCTGGCCCTGGGTGCTCTTCTGGAAGCTTTCCATTTCCCTGCCTGAGATACCCCTGCTGTCCCGGCCCCCACTGCTTTCTTCCTCACTCACCTCTGCCCAGGGAGAAATTCCAGCGGCAGTTATGGGTGACACATCCTCTTCTTTAGCAGGTGGCATTTGGCAACTGCTGCAGAAAGTCCAGCAGAGCCCCACTCACACTGGGCCACCCGCAAAGCCGTGGCCTCTCACTCCCTCCCACCAGTCCAGCCCCAAGACTGCTGACAGGGCAGAGAAAATGGCGTCAGGCACAGCTGCAGGGGCTCTTGCTGCCTGGAGCGGTGTTTATATTGATCTGAACCCAGGCACACCTGGGGAGGTCTGGCCGGCACGGTCGGGCTTACCAGGCCAGCCAATAATCACCCCTCAGGGGCTCACAGTTGCAGAAACTGGAACTTGCTGAATCGGCCAGGTGCAAGGAACAGGTGTGGGCTCCTGAGAGTCAGGATAGACAAGGGGCTGTAGCTCTGGCTTGTTTTCTAATTATATTATCTGGCCCATGAGTGGAAGACAACTTCAAGAAAACCCTCTCCTAATGAGAGGAACCCAGGAGTCAGGGAGAGGAGGGGTGGCTGGTGGGTGGAGACAGAGGCCTGGTGCCCCGGGTGCAGTGGAAGTCTCTGGAAGACCAGGTGGAGGGAGGCCACACAGAGTGATGCCCAGGGTCACAGACCTGTCGGAGCTGCTGTTTGTTAGTTCAAGTCCTGCTCTGAGGTGCTCTGTGTCAGATCTGAGTGACAGGTGAGTTGGGAGTGCTCTGCAATGAGGGTGATATGCACGGTTCCTGTGTTCCCAGCCCTGCCATGGTACCTGCAAGGGTAGCTCTGTATCCTGGGAGGGGCCTGACCACGGGAGCCCCATGGGCTGCAGGGGAACCTGCCCAGGGAACCCCATATCCTGGGAGGGGCCTGAACACGAGAGCCCCGTGGGCTGGTGTGGGGGTGGGGTACCTGCCCAGGTGAGCTCCATATCCTGGGATTGGCCTGACCTCGAGAGCCCCATGGGCTGCTGGAGTCCTGGTAAAGGATGTCAGGACAGTCAGTGAAGCCACCGAGGATATACCTCCAGTAGTTCCTAAATCCTACACCCTGCTGGTCATTCTACCAACCACCAGGACATGGTATTCTGTATTAGTCTTCAATGATGCCTTCTTTTGTATTCTATTAGTCCCAGAGTCACAAGAAATTTTGGCTTGTGAGTGGCAGGACTCAACATACAACTAAAACAATACTTCCGGACCGTGTTGCCCCAAGGGTTCAAAAATTCCCACACCATCTTTGGGGAAAGCTCAGCTAAAGAACTAAAAGTTCTACCTCTGGAAAAGGAAACACTCCTTCAATATGCAGATGACATTCTGATCGCCAGCCCTACTAAGGAGACCTCTGAACTACCAAGCCAATAAAGGATACAAGTTGTCCAAGAAAAAGCTCAAATATCACAGACTACAATGACCTGCCTGGGCTTCATTCTCACAGAAGGTCGGAGAAGCCCATCCCAGGAAAGGGAAGAAACAATTTACAGCCTTACCCATTTCTGAAACTAGAAGACAGCTTAGGGGTTCCTGGGGAGGCCAGGGTTTGCTGCTTCTGGATCCCTAACTACAGCCTACTAGCTGGGCCTCTATATGAAACACTGAAAGGAAAAGATGATGATCCTATTGAATAGAATGCAGAAGTGGCCTTTCACGAATGGAAAGAGCAGTCAATTCAGACCCTTGCCCTGGAACTCCCTAATTTAGCTAAACCCTTTGACCTTTACATTCCTGGTGAACGGTGAATCGCCATTGGAGTATTAGTGCAAAACCTGGGACCACTTGAAATGGAACAATGCAAGAATGCGATCCAGGTAGGATAAACTACGGTCACCAAGGGGCTTCGCCCACCGCCACATCTGGCCAAGATACTGGCAGTATCTGAAAACCTGGAAATCAGCAGCCCAAAAGGCCACCTCCATCCTAAGGGAAAAGGACCCCACGTGGTGATCCTAACACCCAACCATGCCCTGAAGTTGCAGGGTTGGCTCCGTGGGCACACTGACCTTGAATGAGCAGGCCCTCCAACTCCAACCTCCATAGAGATAACCGGGGCAAAGGGGCACCATGACGACTCGTGTGAAGGTGTCTGCACGGGCAAATTTAATGCTCATTTCCCACCAGGAAGAGGAATTAAACAAAGGCTCAGCATGCCGTGCCGGAAACAGATTAGGGCCTGAAGCAATCCTGTGGGTTTGTGGCCAGCTCACAAGAAAGCGAGTTGAAGAAAGGAGCTCAGGGGCACTGTAATTCAAAAACCTGCAGAGTTATAAATGACAGCTATCATCCAAAAATATATTGAAGGAAGGCTGTGAAGAGGACTTGAAAGCGGGGCAGAATTGCAGGAAAACGATTTCAGGGGGTAGACTGGAATTGCATTTAAAGCATAGGAAAAGAGGCAGAACGTCGACAATGATTCAGTTGGCCAAAAAGGGCGTATGCGTTTTTTCCTGAATACAGGAAATTTTCCTGAATTCAGGAAAAAACGCATACGCCCTTTTTGGCCAACCAAGCAAGCATGTTAAAGAAATCTGCACTACAATGAAGGCTCAATGCCCCCCGGTCAAAAGCGCAATCTGAAAAAAGTGTAAAATCCAGAAAGAAAGCACAGGCCATGGAGAACATGGAGCCTTGTTATGCTGATGGGCAAGATGTAAATTGCCAATAGCCACTCTGGAGAAGTGTATTGTGTTTCCTGAAACACTTAAAAAAAAAAGCAACGGAGCCTATAGCACTTGCACTTATGGTCCTATAGCTTAGGGAAATTAAAATCAAAAACACACAGCCACCCCAAAGTTTTGGACGGCTCTGTGTACAAGAACCTCGTCTACGGTACAAGTTAAATATCCCAGAATGTGAAAAATGGATAAAGAAGTTGTGGTACGTATGTAAAATGGAATCTCACTCAGCAATGAAATCTATGTCATCAGGCCCGTCGCGGCATAATGAGGGGATTCAGGTACGATGATTCTAAGTGAAATAAGTCACACAGAAAATGAAACATCATAAGATATCACTAATACACGGAATGTAAACTTGGCTACACATGAACTGAATTACTAAACAGAACAGCGTCTCAAATTTAGAAAACCAACTTATGCTTGCTTAAGGGGAAAGGTGAGTTGGGGTGCTGCATAAAACCAGAGATAGAAATTAGCACAGATACCTTTCCATAAGCCAAATATGTAATAGTCAAGACCTCGCCCTTGCTCAACGAAATGGACTAAACACCCCATATTCAAGGCCTAGGATTACACATGACTAGTAAGAATCTTCAAACCCATGGATTTATATGTCTCCGTAAGAGACTCAAGTGTGTGTACAGAGCCATGAATGCAGCAGAGAAAATCCGATAAAATCCATTATCAAAATGATTTACAAAACAAACAAAATGACAGTGAAATAGAGAGCAATTCTTAAATAATTCATTCAGTGCTTGTGATGCAACCTGGATTTACCACATCTATACCCAGAGCTGGTTGAGACATAAGGCTGGACACTTCGGGCTGATAGCATTGGTTAGGTTCAGTGAGCAAACGCAGACACTTTGAAGTCATACTGCATGGTACCCATTCCATGGGTCCCAACTCTCCATTTTTAAGGGATTCTTCCTTCAGCTAAAACATGAATGGGAAACCCAGAGTATGGTCCACCGTGTGATTGGGAAACGTTTTCAAATGCATCTCAGGTATCGACCCCTGGTACTCGGGTGCACCGTTCCAGACGCTTTACTAACACTCTCTCCACTTGGAGAGTCAGTGCCTTTAACCTCCTGTTTGGCACAGTTTGCAATTTCTGCGCAAGATGAACAGGAATAGGGAGAACCAATGAGAGACTAGCTGTAGGTTTCTGCACGGGCAAATGGAACGCTCATTTCCCACCAGGAAGAGGAATTAACCAAAAGCTCAGCATGCCCTGCTGGAACGAGATTAGGGCCTGAAGCAATCCTGCTGCTTTGTGGCCAGCTCACAAGATAGCGAGTTGAAGAAAGGAGCCCAGGGGCACTGTAATTCAAAAACCTGCAGAGTTATGAATGACAGCTATCATCCAAAAATGTATTGAAGTAAGTCTTCGAAGAGGACTTGAAATCGGGGCAGAATTTCAGGAAAACGATTTCAGGGGGTAGACAGGAATTGCACTTAAAGCATAGGAAAAGAGGCAGAATGTCGACAATGATGCACTTGGCCAAAAAGGGCGTATGCGTTTTTTCCTGAATATATTCAGGAAAAAACGCATACGCCCTTTTTGCCAACCAAGCAAGCGTGTAAAGGAAATCTGCACTACAATGAAGTCTCACTGCCCCCCGGTCCAAACGGCCATCTGAAACAAGTGTAAAATCCAGAAAGGCAGGACAGGTCATGGAGAACAGGGAGCCTTGTTATGCTGATGGGCGGGATGTAAATTGCCAACAGCCACTCTGGAGAAGTGTACGGTGTTTCCTGAAACACGTAGGGAACAAAGCAACACAGCCTATGGCATTTCCACTTAGGGTCCTATAGCTTAGGGAAATTAAAATCAAAAACAGACAGCCACCCCAAAATTTGGGACGGCTCTGTTTACAAGAACCTCGTCTACGGTACAAGTTAAATATCCGAGAAAGCAAAAAATGGATAAAGAAGTTGTGGTACGTACGTACAATGGAATATCACTCAGCAATGAGATCTACGTCATCAGGCCCGTAGCGGCATAATGAGTGGATTCAGGTACGACGATTCTACGAGAAATACGTCACACAGAAAAAGAAACATCATAAGTTATCACTAATACACGGAACGTAAGCTTGGCTACACATGAACTGAATTACAAAACAGAACAGTGTCTCAACTTTAGAAAACCAACTTATGCTTGCTTATGGGGAAAGGTGAGTTGGGGTGCTGCATAAAACCAGAGATTTAAATTAGCACAGACACTGTTCCATAAGCCAAATATATAATAGAAAAGACCTACTCCTTTCTCAACGAAATGGACTCAACACTCCATATTCAACGCCTGGGAATATACCTGACAAGTAAGAATCTTAAGACCCATGGATTTATATGTCTCCATAAGCAAATCAAGCATGTGTACAGCGGCCTAAACGCAGCAGTGAAAATCCGATAAATCCCATATCAAAATAAATTTCAAAAACACAACACAATGACAGTGAAATAGAGAGCAATTCTTAAATAATTCATTCAGGGCTTGTGATGCAACCTGGATTTACCACATCTACACCCAGAGCTGGGTGAGACATAAGGCTGGACACTTCGGGCTGATAGCATTGGTGAGGTTCGGTGAGCAAACGCAGACCCTTTGAAGTCATACTGCATGGTAGACATTCCATGGGTCCCAACTCTCCAGGTTTAAGGGATTCTTCCTTCAGCTAAAACATGCATGGGAAACCCGGAGTATTGTCCACCGTGTGATTGGGAAACGTTTTCAAATGCATCTCAGGTTTCTTGCCCTGGTACTTGGGTTCACCGTTCCAGACGCTTTACTAACACTCTACCCACTTGGAGAGTCAGTGCCTTTAACCTCCTGTTTGGCACAGTTTGCAATTTCTCCGCAAGATGAACTGGAATAGGGAGAACCAATGAGAGACTAGCTGTAGGTGTCTGCACGGGCAAATGGAATGCTCATTTCCCACCAGGAAGAGGGACTAACCAAAGGCTCAGCGTGCCCTGCCGGAACCAGATTAGGGCCTGAAGCAATCCTGCGGTTTTGCGGCCAGCTCACAAGAAAGCGAGTTGAAGAAAGGAGCTCAGGGGCACTGTAATTCACAAACCTGCAGAGTTATGAATGACAGCTATCGTCCAAAAATGTATTGAAGTAAGTCTTCGAAGAGGACTTGAAAGCGTGGCAGAATTTCAGGAAAACGATTTCACGGGGTAGACTGGAATTGCACTTAAAGCATAGGAAAAGAGGCAGAATGTCCACAATGATGCCCTTGGCCAAAAAGGGCGTATGCGTGTTTTCCTGAATATATTCAGGAAAAAACGCATACGCCCTTTTTGGCCAACCAAGCAAGCGTGTAAAGGAAATCTGCACTACAATGAAGTCTCACTGCCCCCCGGTCCAAAGGGCCATCTGAAACAAGTGTAAAATCCAGAAAGTCAGTACAGGTCATGGAGAACAGGGAGCCTTGTTATGCTGATGGGCGGGATGTAAATTGCCAACAGCCACTCTGGAGAAATGTATGGTGTTTCCTGAAACACGGAGGAAACAAAGCAACTCAGCATATGGCACTTCCACTTAGGGTCCTATAGCTTAGGGAAATTAAAATTAAAAACAGACAGCCACCCCAAAGTTTGGGACGGCTCTGTTTACAAGGACCTCCTCTACGGTACAAGTTAAATATCCGAGAAAGCAAAAAATGGATAAAGAAGTTGTGGTACGTACGTACAATGGAATATCACTCAGCAATGAGATCTACGTCATCAGGCCCGTAGCGGCATAATGAGTGGATTCAGGTACGATGATTCTACGAGAAATAAGTCACACAGGAAAAGAAATATCATAAGATGTCACTAATAAACGGAACGTAAACTTGTCTACACATGAACTGAATTACAAAACAGAACAGGGTCTCAAATTTAGAAAACCAACTTATGCTTGCTTATGGGGAAAGGTGAGTAGGGGTGCTGCATCAAACCAGAGATTGAAATTAGCACAGATACCGTTCCATAAGCCAAATATATAATAGACAAGACCTATTCCTTGCTCAACGAAATGGACTCAACACCCCATATTCAACGCCTGGGAATATACCTGACAAGTAAGAATCTTAAGACCCATGGATTTATATGTCTCCATAAGGAAATCAAGCGTGTGTACAGCGGCCTAAACTCAGCAGTGAAAATCCGATAAATCACATTATCAAAATGAATTTCACAAACAAAACACAATGACAGTGAAATAGAGAGCAATTCTTAAATAATTCATTCAGGGCTTGTGATGCAACCTGGATTTACCACATCTACACCCAGAGCTGGATGAGACATAAGGCTGGACACTTCGGGCTGATAGCATTGGTGAGGTTCGGTGAGCAAATGCAGACCCTTTGAAGTCATACTGCATGGTACCCATTCCATGGGTCCCATCTCTCCAGGTTTAACGAATTCTTCCTTCAGCTAAAACATGCGTGGGAAACCCACAGTATGGTGCACCGAGGGACCGGCAAACGTTTTCAAATGCATCTCAGTTTTCGTCCCCTTTTACTCGGGTTCACCATTCCAGACCCTTTACTAACACTCTCCCCACTTGGAGAGTCAGTGCCTTTAACCTCCTGTTTGGCACAGTTTGCAATTTCTGCGCAAGATGAACAGGAATAGGGAGAACCAATGAGAGACTAGCTTTAGGTGTCTGCACGGGCAAATGTAACGCTCATTTCCCACCAGGAAGAGGAATTAACCACAGGCTCAGCATGCCGTGCCGGAACCAGATTAGGGCCTGAAGCAATCCTGCGGGTTTGCGGCCAGCTCACAAGATAGCGAGTTGAAGAAAGGAGCTCAGGGGCACTGTAACTCACAAACCTGCAGAGTTATAAATGACAGCTATCGTCCAAAAATATATTGAAGGAAGGCTGCGAAGAGGACTTGTAAGTGGGGCAGAATTGCAGGATAACGATTTCAGGAGGTAGACGTGAATTGCATTTAAAGCATAGGAAAAGAGGCAGAACGTCGACAATGATGCTCTTGGCCAAAAAGTGCCTATGCGTTTTTTCCTGAATATATTCAGGAAAAAACGCATAGGCCCTTTTTGGCCAACCAAACAAGCATGTTAAAGAAATCTGCACTACAATGAAGTCTCACTGCCCCCCGGTCAAAAGGGCCATGTGAAAAAAGTGTAAAATCCAGAAAGGCAGCACAGGCCATGGAGAACAGGGAGCCTTGTTCTGCTGATGGGCGGGATGTAAATTGCCAACAGCCACTCTGGAGAAGTGTATGGTGTTTCCTGGAACAGCTAAAAAACAAAGCAACGGAGCCTACGGCACTTCCACTTATGGTCCTATAGTTTAGGGAAATTAAAATCAAAAACACACAGCCACCCCAAAGTTTCGGACGGCTCTGTTTACAAGAACCTCGTCTACGTTACAAGTTAAATTTCCCAGAACGTGAAAAATGGATAAAGAAGTTGTGGTACGTACGTACAATGGAATATCACTCAGCAATGAAATCTATGTCATCAGGCCCGTCGCGACATAATGAGTGGATTCAGGTACGATGATTCTAAGTGAAATGAGTCACACAGAAAATGAAACATCATAAGATATCACTAATACAAGGAATGTAAACTTGGCTACACATGAACTGAATTACAAAACAGAACAGGGTCTCAAATTTAGAAAACCAACTTATGCTTGCTTAAGGGGAAAGGTGAGTTGGGGTGCTGCATAAAACCAGAGATAGAAATTAGCACAGATACCTTTCCATAAGCCAAATATGTAATTGTCAAGACCTACCCCTTGCTCAACGAAATGGACTAAACACCCCATATTCAACGACTAGGAATACACCTGACTAGTAAGAATCTTCAAACCCATGGATTTATATGTCTCCGTAAGAGAATGAAGCGTGTGTACAGAGGCATGAATGCAGCAGAGAAAATCCGATAAATCCCATTATCAAAATGAATTACAAAAACAAAACACAAAGACAGTGAAATAGAGAGCAATTCTTAAATAATTCATTCAGGGCTTGTGATGCAACCTGGATTTACCACATCTACACCCAGAGCTGAGTGAGACATAAGGTTGGGCACTTCGGGCTGATAGCATTGGTGAGGTTCGATGAGCAAATGCAGACCCTTTGAAGTCATACTGCATGGTACCCATTCCATGGGTCCCATCTCTCCAGGTTTAACGAATTCTTCCTTCAGCTAAAACATGCGTGGGAAACCCACAGTATGGTGCACCGAGGGACTGGCAAACGTTTTCAAATGCATCTCAGTTTTCGTCCCCTTTTTCTTGGGGTCACCATTCCAGACCCTTTACTAACACTCTCCCCACTTGGAGAGTCAGTGCCTTTAACCTCCTGTTTGGCACAGTTTGCAATTTCTGCGCAAGATTAACAGGAATAGGGAGAACCAATGAGAGACTAGCTGTAGGTGTCTGCACGGGCAAATGGAACGCTCATTTCCCACCAGGAAGAGGAATTAACCAAAGGCTCAGCGTGCCCTGCCGGAAACAGATTAGGGCCTGAAGCAATCCTGTGGTTTTGCGGCCAGCTCACAAGAAAGCGAGTTGAAGAAAGGAGCTCAGGGGCACTGTAATTCACAAACCTGCAGAGTTATGAATGACAGCTATCGTCCAAAAATGTACTGTAGTAAGAATTCGAAGAGGACTTGAAAGCGGGGCAGAATTTCAGGAAAACCATTTCAGGGGGTAGACTGGAATTGCACTTAAAGCATAGGAAAAGAGGCAGAATGTCGACAATGATGCACTTGGCCAAAAAGGACGTATGCGTTTTTTCCTGAATATATTCAGGAAAAAACGCCTACGCCCTTTTTGGCCAACCAAGCAAGCGTGTAAAGGAAATCTGCACTACAATGAAGTCTCACTGCCCCCCGGTCAAAAGGGCCATCTGAAAAAGTGTAAAATCCAGAAAGGCAGGACAGGTCATGGAGAACAGGGAGCCTTGTTATGCTGATGGGCGGGATGTAAATTGCCAACAGCCACTGTGGAGAACTGTATGGTGTTTCCTCAAACACCTAAAAAACTAAGCAACGGAGCCTACGGCACTTCAACTTATGGTTCTATAGCTTAGGGAAATTAAAATCAAAAAGACACAGCCACCCATAAATTTTGGACGGCTCTGCTTACAAGAACCTCGTTTACGGTACAAGTGAAATATCCCAGAAAGCAAAAAATGGATAAAGAAGTTGTTGTACGTACGTACAATGGAATATCACTCAGCAATGAAATCTATGTCATGAGGCCCGTCGTGGCATAATGAGTGGATTCAGGTACGATGATTCTAAGTTAACTAAGTCACACAGAAAAAGAAACACCATAAGATATCTCAAATACACGGAATGTAAACATGGCTGCACATGAACTCAATTACAAAACAGCAAAGGGTCCCAAATTTAGAAAACCAACTTATGCTTGCTTAAGGGGAAAGGTGAGTTGTGGTGCTGCATAAAACCAGAGATTGAAATTAGAACAGATATCTTTCCATAAGCAAATATGTAATAGTCAGGACCTCTCCTTGCTCCACGAAATGGACTCAACACCCCATATTCTATGCCTAGGAATATACCTGACTAGTAAGAATCTGAACACCCATGGATTTATATGTCTCCATAAAAGAATCAATCATGTGTACAGCGGCATAAACGCAGCAGTGAAAATCCGATAAATCCCATTATCAAAATAAATTACAAAAACAAAACACAATGACAGTGAAATAGAGAGCAATTCTTAAATCATTCATTCAAGGCTTGTGATGCAACCTGGATTTACCACATCTACACCCCGAGCTGAGTGAGACATAAGGCTGGACACTTCGGGCTGAAAGCATTGGTGACGTTCGGTGAGCAAAGGCAACCCTTTGAAGTCATACTGCACGGTACCCATTCCATGGGTCCCAACTCTGCAGGTTTAAGGGATTCTTCCTTCAGCTAAAACATGCATGGGCAACCCAGAATATGGTCCACCGTGTGACCGGGAAACCTTTTTAAATGCATCTCAGTTTTCGTCCCCTCGTACTCGGTTTTACCATTCCAGACGCTTTACTAAAACTCTCCCCACTGGAGAGTCAGTGCCTTAAACCTCCTGTTTGGCACAGTTTGGAATTTCTGCGCAAGATGAACAGGAATAGGGAGAACCAATGAGAGATTAGCTGTAGGTGTCTGCACGAACAAATTTAACGCTCATTTCCCACCAGAAAGAGGAATTAGCCAAAGGCTCAGCATGCCGTGCCGGAACCAGATTAGGGCCTGAAGCAATCCTGCGGTTTTGTGGCCAGCTCACAAGAAAGCGAGTTGAAGAAAGGAGCTCAGGGGCACTGTAATTCACAAACCTGCAGAGTTATAAATGACAGCTATCGTCCAAAAATATATTGAAGTAAGGCTGCATAGAGGACTTGAACGCGGGGCAGAATTCCAGGAATACGATTTCAGGAGGTAGACGGGAAGTCCTCTGAAAGTATAGGAGAAGAGGCAGAACCTCGACAATGATGCACTTGGTCAAAAAGGGCATATGCGTTTCTTCCAGGGCCCTTATTAAAGAGGGTAGGAGGCTCCCAGCATGCTTCAGTGGCCAACAGAGGGCCTACGTCGCCAAGGCGACATGAGCCATCCAGGCAGGAGTGACCTCACATCAGAGGGCCCACCTCACAGAAGGGTAAGGAACCCAGTCAGGATCAGACTCTCACCAGAGTGCCCACATAAGCAAGGGGCTGGGAACCAGGCAGGAGTGTCCTCACACCCGTGGGGCCACATCATCGAAAGTTGAGGTACCCAGCACATGTGGCCTCAAACCAGAGGACCCACATCACCATGGGTCTCGGAGCGAGGCAGGCAGGATTAACCTCAAAACACATGGCCCATTGTATAAAAAAGGTGAGGAATCCAGCAGTTGGAACATCCCAGCAGGCGGCCCAGAGCACCGAGGCTATGGGATCCAGGCAGTGATGAACTCACAACAGAGGGCTCTCATCGTGATACTGTAAGCAACCCAGCCGTTGTGACCTCAGAGCACAAGGCCCACATCCCCATGGGGAAGGGAACCAAGCAGGAGTGTCATCGCACCAGTGGGCACACATCAGAAAATGTGGGGAGCCCAGCAGTTAGGGCCGGACGCCAGAGGGCCCTCATCACTGAGGAGAGGAGGCTCCCAGCAAGCTCCAACTGCTACCAGAAGGCCGACGTCGCCAATGCGGGGTGTGCCAGCAAGGCAGGAGTGACCTCAGAGCAGAGGGCCAACCACACAAAAGTGTGAGGAACCCAAAGAGGATCAGACTCTCACCAGAGGGCCCACATCACCAAGGGAATGGAAACCAGGCAGGAGTGTCCTCACACCAGTGGGGCCACATCACCGAAATGTGACGGACCCAGCACACGTGGCCTCAAACTACAGGACACACATCACCAAGGGGCTGGGAGTGAGGCAGGCAGGAGGAGCCTCCAAACAGAGGGCCCATAGCGTAAAAAAGGTGAGGAGTCCCGCAGTTGGAACCTCCCAGCAGGTGGCCAGGAGCAGCGAGGCTATGGGATCCAGGCCTGACTGAACTCAAAACAGAGGGCCCTCATCATGAAACTGTGAGCAACCCAGCCGTTGGGACCTTAGAGCAGAAGGCCCACATTCCCATGTGGTTGGGAACCTGGCAGAAGTGTACTCGCACCACAGGGCGCACATCAGAGAATTTTGGGAGCCCAGAAGTTAGGGCCTGACGCCAGAGAGCCCTCATTACCAAGGGGAGGAGACCCCAAGCAGGCACCATCTCCCAACTGAGGGCCAATGTCGCCAAGGTGACGTGCAACAGCCAGGCAGGAGTGACCTCACAGCTGAGGGCCTACCTCACAGAATGGTGAGGAACTCAGCCAGGTTAAGACTCTCACCAGAGGGCCCACATCACCAAGGGCATCAGAACCAGGCAGGACTGTCTTCACACCACGGTGGCCACATCATAGAAAGGTGAGGAACCCAGCACATGTGGCCTAAACCAGAGGATCCAGATCTCTAAGGGGCTCGGAGTGAGGCAGGCAGGAGTAGCCTCACAACACAGGGCCAATAGAATAAAAAAGCTGAGGAATCCTGCAGTGGGAACCTCCCAGCAGGCGGCCCAGAGCACCGAGTCTATGCGATCCAGGCCACAGTGAACTCACAGCAGAGGGCCCACATCATGAAACTGTGAGCAACCCAGCCGTTGGGACCTCAGAGCAGAAGGCCCACATCCCCATGGGGTTGGGAACATGGCACGAGTGTCCTCGCACCACTTAGCACGTATCAGAAAATGTGGGTACCCAGCAGTTAGGGCCTGACGCCAGAGGGCCCTCATCACGGAGGAGAGGAGGCTCCCAGCAGGCTCCAACTGCCACAAGAGGACCGACATTGCCAAGGCGGGGTGTGCCAGCCAGGCAGGAGTGACCTCACAGCAGAGGGCCCACCTCACAGAAGTGGGAGGAACCCAGCCAGGATCAGACTCTCACCAGAGGGCCCACATCACCAAGGGGATAGGAACCAGGCAGGAGTGTCCTTACACCAGTGGGGCCACATCATCGAAAGGTGAGGGACCCAGCACACGTGGCCTCAAACCAGAGGACACACATCACCAAGGGGCTGGGAGTGAGGCAGGCAGGAGGAGTCTCAAAACAGAGGGCCCATAGAACGAAAAAGGTGAGGAATCCCGCAGTTGGAACCTCCCCGCAGGTGGCCAGGAGTAGCGAGGCTATGGGGTCCATTCTGGAGTGAACTCACACCAGAGGGCCCTCATCATGAAACAGAGCAACGTACCATTGGGACCTCAGAGCAGAAGGCCCACATTCCCATGGGGTTGGGAACCTGGCAGGAGTGTACTCGCACCACAGGGCGCACATCAGAAAATTTTGGGAGCCCAGGAGTTAGGGTCTGATGCCAGAGGGCCCTCATTACCGAGGGGAGGAGACTCCCAGCAGGCACCAACTCCCAACTGAGGGCCCACGTCGCCAAGTTGACGTGTGCCAGCCAGGCAGGAGTGACCTCACCGCAGAGGGCCTACCTCACAGAAGGGTGAGGAAACCAGCCAGGATAAGACTCTCACCAGAGGGCCCACATCACCAAGGGGATCAGAAAAAGGCAGCAGTGTCCTCACACCAGTGTGGCCACATTATATAAAGGTGAGGAACCCAGCACATGTGGCCTAAACCAGAGGACCCACATTTCCAAGGTGCTCCAAGTGAGGCAGGCAGCAGTAGCCTAACAACACAGGGCCCACAGAATAAAAAATGTGAGGAATCCAGCAGTTTGAACCTCCCAGCAGGTGGCCCAGAGCATGGAGTCTATGGGATCCAGACCACAGTGAACTCACAGCAGAGGGCCCACATCATGAAACTGTGAGCAACCCAGCCAGTGGGACCTCAGAGCAGAAGGCCCACATCCCCATGGGGATGGGAACCTCGCAGGAGTGTCCTCGCACAACTTAGCACGTATCAGAAAATGTGGGAACCCAGCAGTTATGGCCTGACGCCAGAGGGCACTCATCACAGAGGAGAGGAGGCTACCAGCAGGCTCCAAATGCCACCAGAGGGCTGACGTCACCAATGGAACGGGAGCAAGCCAGGCAGGAGTTACCTCACAGCAGAGGGCCCACCTCACAGAAGTGTGAGGAGCCCAAACAGGATCAGACTCTAACCAGAGCGCCCACATCACCAAGGGGATGGAAACCAGGCAGGAGTGTCCTCACACCAGTGGGGCCACATCAGCGAAAGGTGAGGAACACAGCACATGTGGCCTCAAACAAGGGGACACACATCACGAAAGGGCTGGGAGTGAGGCATGCAGGAGGAGACTCACAACAGAGCGCCCATAGAATAAAAAAGGTGAGGAACCCCGCAGTTGGAAGCTCCAAGCAGGTGGCCCAGAGCACCGAGGCTATGGGATCCATGCCGGAGTGAACTCACAGCAGAGGGCCCACATTCTGACACTGTGAGCAACCCAGCCGTTGGGACCTCAGAGCAGAAAGCCCACATCCCCATGGGGATGGGACCCTGGCTGGAGTGTACTCGCACGACAGGGCACACATCAGAAAATTTTGGGAGCCCATGAGTTAGGGCCTGACGCCAGAGGGCCCTCATTACCGAGGGGAGGAGACTCCCAGCAGGCACCAACTCCCAACTGAGGGCCCACATCGCCAAGGTGACGTGTGCCAGCCAGGCAGGAGTGACCTCACAGCAGAGGGCCCACCTCCCAGAAGTGTGAGCAATCCAGACAGGATCAGACTCTCACCAGAGGGCCCCCATCACCAAGGGGATGGGAACCAGGCAGGAGTGTCCTCACACCAGTGGGGCCACATCAATAAAGGTGAGGAAACCGGTACATGTGGCCTTAAACCAGAGGACCTCCATCACAAATGGGCTGGGAGTGAGTCAGGAAGTAGGAGCATGAAAACACAGGACCCAAAGAATAAAAAAGGTAAGGAATCCAGCAGTAGGAACCTCCCAGCAGGCCGCTCAGAGCACAGAGTCTATGGGATCTAGGCCTGAGTGAACTAACACCAGAGAGCCAACATCATGAAACGGTGAACAACACAGGTGTTGGGACCTTAGAGCAGAAGGCCCACATGCCCATGGGGATGGGAACCTCGCAGGAGTGTCCTCGCACCACTAAGCACGTATCAGAAAATGTGGGTACCTAGCAGTTAGGGCCTGATGCAAGAGGGCCCCCATCACCGAGGGGAGGTTCCCAGCAGGCTCCAACTGCCACAAGAGGGCCGATGTTGCCCAGGTGGGGTGTGCCAGCCAGGCAGGAGTGACGTCACAGCAGAGCGCCCACCTCACAGAAGGGTGAGGAACCCAGCCAGGATCAGACTCTCACCAGAGGGCCCACATCATCAAGGGGATAGGAACCAGGCAGGAGTGTCCTCACACCAGTGGGGCCACATCATCGAAAGGCGAGGGACCCAGCATACGTGGCCTCAAACCAGAGGACACACATCACCAAGGGGCTGGGAGTGAGGCAGGCAGGAGGAGTCTCAAAACAGAGGGCCCATAGAAGAAAAAAGGTGAGGAACCCCGCAGTTGTAACCTCCCCGCAGGTGGCCAGGAGCAGCGAGGCTATGGGATCCAGGCCGGAGAGAACTCACACCAGAGGGCCCTCATCATGAAACTGAACAACCCACGGTTGAGACCTCAGAGCAGAAGGCCCACATTCCCATGGGGTTGGGAACCTGGCAGGAGTGTACTCGAACCACAGGGCACATATCAGAAAATATTGGGAGCCCAGGAGTTAGGGCCTGACGCCAGAGGGCCCTCATTACTGAGGGGAGGAGATACCCAGCAGGCACCAAATCCCACCAGAGGGCCGACGTCGCCAAGGCAGGGTGTGCCAGCCAGGCAGGAGTGACCTCAGAGAAGAGGGCCCACCTCACAGAAGTGTGAGGAACCCAACCAGGATCAGACTCTCACCGGAGGGCCCACATCACCAAGGGGATGGGAACCAGGCAGGAGTGTCCTCACACCAGTGGGGCCACATCAGCCAAAGGTGAGGAACCCAGCACATGTGGCCTCAAACCAGAGGACACACATCACCAAGGGGCTAGGAGTGAGGCAGGTGTCTGGAGGGGCACATTTCACTCTAATTTCCCACCAGGAAATGGAATGAACCAAAGTCTCAGAGTGCCGTGCCGGACCCTGATTACGGCCTGAAGCAAACCTGCGGTTCTGTGGCCAGTTTTCAAGGAAACGAGTTAAGAAAGGAAATCACGGGCACTGTAATTCACAAACCTGCAGAGTTATAAATGACAGCTATTGGCAAAAATATATGGAAGTAAGTCTGCAAAGAGGACTTGAAAACGAGGCAGAATTGCAGGAATCATATTTCAGGAGGTAGATTGGAATTGCATTTAAAGCATGTGAAAAGCGGCAGATCTTTGACAGTGATGCACTTGGACAAAAGTGCGTAAACATTTTTTCCTGAATATATTCAGGAAAAAACACATATGCCCTTTTTGGCCAACCAAGCACTCGAGCAATGGAAATCCACACTACAATGAAGTCTCATTTCCCATTCGTCAAAAGGGCCATCTGAAAAAAGTGTAAAACCCAGAAACACAGGACAGGCCATGGAGAACAGGGAGCCTTGTTATGCTGACGGGCGGGATGTAAATTGCCAACAGACACTCTGGAGATGTTTATGGTGTATCCTGAAACATCTGAAAAACAAAGCTACAGGCCCTAGGGCACTTTTGGCCCTATAGCTTAGGAAAATTAAAATCAACAAGACATAGCCAACACAAAATTTAGGGCTGCTGTGTTTACAAGAACCTTGAGTCCAGTACAAATTAAATATCCCAGAAAGAAAAAAATGGATAAAGGAGTTGTGCTACTTACGTACAACGGAATATCACTCAGCAATGAAATCAATGTCATCAGGCCTGTAGCAGCAAATTGAGTGGATTTAAGTATGATGATTCTAAGAGAAATAGGTCACACAGAGAAAGATAATTATCATAAGATATCACTAATAGAGAGAGTGTAAACTTGGCTACACATAAACTGAATTCCAAAACCGAACAGAGTCTCACATTTAGATAAAAACTTATGCTTGCTTAAGGGGAAAGTTGAGTTGGGGTGCTGTATAAAACCAGAGATAGAAATTAGCACAGATACCTTTCCATAAGCCAAATATGTAATAGACAAGACCTACTCTTTGCTCAACGAAATAGACTCATCCATGGTGTATCACCTCACACCTGTTAGAATGGGCATCATCAGAAAATCTACAAACAACAAATGCTGGAAAGGGTGTGGAGATAAGGAACCCTCTTCCACTATTGTTGGGAATGTAAATTGATACAGTCACTGTGGAGAACATTATGGAGTTTCTTATAAAACTAAGAATAGAATTACCATATGATACAGCAATCCCACTACTGGGCATATACCCAGACAAAACCATAAATCAAAAAGAGACATTCACCGCAATGTTCATTGCATCACTATTTACAATATCCAGGTAATGGAAGCAACCTAAATGCCCACAGACAGACGAATGCATAAAGATGTGGTACATATATAAAATGGAATATTACTAAGCCATAAAAAGGAATGAAATTGGGTCATTTGTAGAGACGTTGATGGATCTAGAGACTGTCATACAGAGTGAAGTAAGTCAGAAAGAGAAAAACAAATCTTGTCTATTAATGCATATATGTGGAACCTAGAAAAATTGTACAGATGAACCGTTTTGCAAGGCAGAAATAGAGCAACAGATGTAGACAACAAACGTATGGACACCAAGGGGGGAAAGCTGTTGGGGGGTGGTGGTGGGAGGAGTTGAGAGATTGGGATTGGCATGTATACATTTATATGTATAAAATAGATAACCAAAAAGAAACTGCTGTATAAAAAAATAAAATAAAATTCAAATTACAAAAAGTAAAACAGAAAAAATATTCTTCCCTTCACATACATGTATTTATATGAATAAATTATTTCCATGCTTATATCTGTAAATACAAAAAAGAGGAATAAAATATACCTTGAACCAAAAACGAAAAAAAGAAAAAAAAACAGAACCCACCAGTTACACAGAGGAAAACCGTATCAGGGCACTTGCTCCAGTTGTAAACAATTCTGAAGTTGGTCAGTGGTGGGGAATCATCTCCCATTCAGCCAGCAGGCCCCACGCAACAAGCGTCCTCATTGCAAAGCTGGGGGACTGTGCCGAGGCATCTGTGAGTAAACGTGGGCTGAGCCCCAGGCCAGCTGCTGCTGAAATGTTCCCACCCTTCCCAGGTAAAACACCTGAATATGTACAAGGACTTGAAAGCCTAGAGGAAGGGCCATGGAGCCACATGAGTGACAGCATGCCACCCGACTTGGTGCCTGCAGGCCAGCCAGGATGGTCCTGGCCCTGGGTGCTCTTCTGGAAGCTTTCCATTTCCCTGCCTGAGATACCCCTGCTGTCCCGGCCCCCACTGCTTTCTTCCTCACTCACCTCTGCCCAGGGAGAAATTCCAGAGGCAGGTATGGGTGACACATCCTCTTCTTTAGCAGGTGGCATCTTGGCAACTGCTGCAGAAAGTCCAGCAGAGCCCCACTCACACTGGGCCACCCGCAAAGCCGTGGCCTCTCACTCCCTCCCACCAGTCCAGCCCCAAGACTGCTGACAGGGCAGAGAAAATGGCGTCAGGCACAGCTGCAGGGGCTCTTGCTGCCTGGAGCGGTGTTTATATTGATCTGAACCCAGGCACACCTGGGGAGGTCTGGCCGGCACGGTCGGGCTTACCAGGCCAGCCAATAATCACCCCTCAGGGGCTCACAGTTGCAGAAACTGGAACTTGCTGAATCGGCCAGGTGCAAGGAACAGGTGTGGGCTCCTGAGAGTCAGGATAGACAAGGGGCTGTAGCTCTGGCTTGTTTTCTAATTATATTATCTGGCCCATGAGTGGAAGACAACTTCAAGAAAACCCTCTCCTAATGAGAGGAACCCAGGAGTCAGGGAGAGGAGGGGTGGCTGGTGGGTGGAGACAGAGGCCTGGTGCCCCGGGTGCAGTGGAAGTCTCTGGAAGACCAGGTGGAGGGAGGCCACACAGAGTGATGCCCAGGGTCACAGACCTGTCGGAGCTGCTGTTTGTTAGTTCAAGTCCTGCTCTGAGGTGCTCTGTGTCAGATCTGAGTGACAGGTGAGTTGGGAGTGCTCTGCAATGAGGGCGATATGCACGGTTCCTGTGTTCCCAGCCCTGCCATGGTACCTGCAAGGGTAGCTCTGTATCCTGGGAGGGGCCTGACCACGGGAGCCCCATGGGCTGCAGGGGAACCTGCCCAGGGAACCCCATATCCTGGGAGGGGCCTGAACACGAGAGCCCCGTGGGCTGGTGTGGGGGTGGGGTACCTGCCCAGGTGAGCTCCATATCCTGGGATTGGCCTGACCTCGAGAGCCCCATGGGCTGCTGGAGTCCTGGTAAAGGATGTCAGGACAGTCAGTGAAGCCACCGAGGATATACCTCCAGTAGTTCCTAAATCCTACACCCTGCTGGTCATTCTACCAACCACCAGGACATGGTATTCTGTATTAGTCTTCAATGATGCCTTCTTTTGTATTCTATTAGTCCCAGAGTCACAAGAAATTTTGGCTTGTGAGTGGCAGGACTCAACATACAACTAAAACAATACTTCCGGACCGTGTTGCCCCAAGGGTTCAAAAATTCCCACACCATCTTTGGGGAAAGCTCAGCTAAAGAACTAAAAGTTCTACCTCTGGAAAAGGAAACACTCCTTCAATATGCAGATGACATTCTGATCGCCAGCCCTACTAAGGAGACCTCTGAACTACCAAGCCAATAAAGGATACAAGTTGTCCAAGAAAAAGCTCAAATATCACAGACTACAATGACCTGCCTGGGCTTCATTCTCACAGAAGGTCGGAGAAGCCCATCCCAGGAAAGGGAAGAAACAATTTACAGCCTTACCCATTTCTGAAACTAGAAGACAGCTTAGGGGTTCCTGGGGAGGCCAGGGTTTGCTGCTTCTGGATCCCTAACTACAGCCTACTAGCTGGGCCTCTATATGAAACACTGAAAGGAAAAGATGATGATCCTATTGAATAGAATGCAGAAGTGGCCTTTCACGAATGGAAAGAGCAGTCAATTCAGACCCTTGCCCTGGAACTCCCTAATTTAGCTAAACCCTTTGACCTTTACATTCCTGGTGAACGGTGAATCGCCATTGGAGTATTAGTGCAAAACCTGGGACCACTTGAAATGGAACAATGCAAGAATGCGATCCAGGTAGGATAAACTACGGTCACCAAGGGGCTTCGCCCACCGCCACATCTGGCCAAGATACTGGCAGTATCTGAAAACCTGGAAATCAGCAGCCCAAAAGGCCACCTCCATCCTAAGGGAAAAGGACCCCACGTGGTGATCCTAACACCCAACCATGCCCTGAAGTTGCAGGGTTGGCTCCGTGGGCACACTGACCTTGAATGAGCAGGCCCTCCAACTCCAACCTCCATAGAGATAACCGGGGCAAAGGGGCACCATGACGACTCGTGTGAAGGTGTCTGCACGGGCAAATTTAATGCTCATTTCCCACCAGGAAGAGGAATTAAACAAAGGCTCAGCATGCCGTGCCGGAAACAGATTAGGGCCTGAAGCAATCCTGTGGGTTTGTGGCCAGCTCACAAGAAAGCGAGTTGAAGAAAGGAGCTCAGGGGCACTGTAATTCAAAAACCTGCAGAGTTATAAATGACAGCTATCATCCAAAAATATATTGAAGGAAGGCTGTGAAGAGGACTTGAAAGCGGGGCAGAATTGCAGGAAAACGATTTCAGGGGGTAGACTGGAATTGCATTTAAAGCATAGGAAAAGAGGCAGAACGTCGACAATGATTCAGTTGGCCAAAAAGGGCGTATGCGTTTTTTCCTGAATACAGGAAATTTTCCTGAATTCAGGAAAAAACGCATACGCCCTTTTTGGCCAACCAAGCAAGCATGTTAAAGAAATCTGCACTACAATGAAGGCTCAATGCCCCCCGGTCAAAAGCGCAATCTGAAAAAAGTGTAAAATCCAGAAAGAAAGCACAGGCCATGGAGAACATGGAGCCTTGTTATGCTGATGGGCAAGATGTAAATTGCCAATAGCCACTCTGGAGAAGTGTATTGTGTTTCCTGAAACACTTAAAAAAAAAAGCAACGGAGCCTATAGCACTTGCACTTATGGTCCTATAGCTTAGGGAAATTAAAATCAAAAACACACAGCCACCCCAAAGTTTTGGACGGCTCTGTGTACAAGAACCTCGTCTACGGTACAAGTTAAATATCCCAGAATGTGAAAAATGGATAAAGAAGTTGTGGTACGTATGTAAAATGGAATCTCACTCAGCAATGAAATCTATGTCATCAGGCCCGTCGCGGCATAATGAGGGGATTCAGGTACGATGATTCTAAGTGAAATAAGTCACACAGAAAATGAAACATCATAAGATATCACTAATACACGGAATGTAAACTTGGCTACACATGAACTGAATTACTAAACAGAACAGCGTCTCAAATTTAGAAAACCAACTTATGCTTGCTTAAGGGGAAAGGTGAGTTGGGGTGCTGCATAAAACCAGAGATAGAAATTAGCACAGATACCTTTCCATAAGCCAAATATGTAATAGTCAAGACCTCGCCCTTGCTCAACGAAATGGACTAAACACCCCATATTCAAGGCCTAGGATTACACATGACTAGTAAGAATCTTCAAACCCATGGATTTATATGTCTCCGTAAGAGACTCAAGTGTGTGTACAGAGCCATGAATGCAGCAGAGAAAATCCGATAAAATCCATTATCAAAATGATTTACAAAACAAACAAAATGACAGTGAAATAGAGAGCAATTCTTAAATAATTCATTCAGTGCTTGTGATGCAACCTGGATTTACCACATCTATACCCAGAGCTGGTTGAGACATAAGGCTGGACACTTCGGGCTGATAGCATTGGTTAGGTTCAGTGAGCAAACGCAGACACTTTGAAGTCATACTGCATGGTACCCATTCCATGGGTCCCAACTCTCCATTTTTAAGGGATTCTTCCTTCAGCTAAAACATGAATGGGAAACCCAGAGTATGGTCCACCGTGTGATTGGGAAACGTTTTCAAATGCATCTCAGGTATCGACCCCTGGTACTCGGGTGCACCGTTCCAGACGCTTTACTAACACTCTCTCCACTTGGAGAGTCAGTGCCTTTAACCTCCTGTTTGGCACAGTTTGCAATTTCTGCGCAAGATGAACAGGAATAGGGAGAACCAATGAGAGACTAGCTGTAGGTTTCTGCACGGGCAAATGGAACGCTCATTTCCCACCAGGAAGAGGAATTAACCAAAAGCTCAGCATGCCCTGCTGGAACGAGATTAGGGCCTGAAGCAATCCTGCTGCTTTGTGGCCAGCTCACAAGATAGCGAGTTGAAGAAAGGAGCCCAGGGGCACTGTAATTCAAAAACCTGCAGAGTTATGAATGACAGCTATCATCCAAAAATGTATTGAAGTAAGTCTTCGAAGAGGACTTGAAATCGGGGCAGAATTTCAGGAAAACGATTTCAGGGGGTAGACAGGAATTGCACTTAAAGCATAGGAAAAGAGGCAGAATGTCGACAATGATGCACTTGGCCAAAAAGGGCGTATGCGTTTTTTCCTGAATATATTCAGGAAAAAACGCATACGCCCTTTTTGCCAACCAAGCAAGCGTGTAAAGGAAATCTGCACTACAATGAAGTCTCACTGCCCCCCGGTCCAAACGGCCATCTGAAACAAGTGTAAAATCCAGAAAGGCAGGACAGGTCATGGAGAACAGGGAGCCTTGTTATGCTGATGGGCGGGATGTAAATTGCCAACAGCCACTCTGGAGAAGTGTACGGTGTTTCCTGAAACACGTAGGGAACAAAGCAACACAGCCTATGGCACTTCCACTTAGGGTCCTATAGCTTAGGGAAATTAAAATCAAAAACAGACAGCCACCCCAAAATTTGGGACGGCTCTGTTTACAAGAACCTCGTCTACGGTACAAGTTAAATATCCGAGAAAGCAAAAAATGGATAAAGAAGTTGTGGTACGTACGTACAATGGAATATCACTCAGCAATGAGATCTACGTCATCAGGCCCGTAGCGGCATAATGAGTGGATTCAGGTACGACGATTCTACGAGAAATACGTCACACAGAAAAAGAAACATCATAAGTTATCACTAATACACGGAACGTAAGCTTGGCTACACATGAACTGAATTACAAAACAGAACAGTGTCTCAACTTTAGAAAACCAACTTATGCTTGCTTATGGGGAAAGGTGAGTTGGGGTGCTGCATAAAACCAGAGATTTAAATTAGCACAGACACTGTTCCATAAGCCAAATATATAATAGAAAAGACCTACTCCTTTCTCAACGAAATGGACTCAACACTCCATATTCAACGCCTGGGAATATACCTGACAAGTAAGAATCTTAAGACCCATGGATTTATATGTCTCCATAAGCAAATCAAGCATGTGTACAGCGGCCTAAACGCAGCAGTGAAAATCCGATAAATCCCATATCAAAATAAATTTCAAAAACACAACACAATGACAGTGAAATAGAGAGCAATTCTTAAATAATTCATTCAGGGCTTGTGATGCAACCTGGATTTACCACATCTACACCCAGAGCTGGGTGAGACATAAGGCTGGACACTTCGGGCTGATAGCATTGGTGAGGTTCGGTGAGCAAACGCAGACCCTTTGAAGTCATACTGCATGGTAGACATTCCATGGGTCCCAACTCTCCAGGTTTAAGGGATTCTTCCTTCAGCTAAAACATGCATGGGAAACCCGGAGTATTGTCCACCGTGTGATTGGGAAACGTTTTCAAATGCATCTCAGGTTTCTTGCCCTGGTACTTGGGTTCACCGTTCCAGACGCTTTACTAACACTCTACCCACTTGGAGAGTCAGTGCCTTTAACCTCCTGTTTGGCACAGTTTGCAATTTCTCCGCAAGATGAACTGGAATAGGGAGAACCAATGAGAGACTAGCTGTAGGTGTCTGCACGGGCAAATGGAATGCTCATTTCCCACCAGGAAGAGGGACTAACCAAAGGCTCAGCGTGCCCTGCCGGAACCAGATTAGGGCCTGAAGCAATCCTGCGGTTTTGCGGCCAGCTCACAAGAAAGCGAGTTGAAGAAAGGAGCTCAGGGGCACTGTAATTCACAAACCTGCAGAGTTATGAATGACAGCTATCGTCCAAAAATGTATTGAAGTAAGTCTTCGAAGAGGACTTGAAAGCGTGGCAGAATTTCAGGAAAACGATTTCACGGGGTAGACTGGAATTGCACTTAAAGCATAGGAAAAGAGGCAGAATGTCCACAATGATGCCCTTGGCCAAAAAGGGCGTATGCGTGTTTTCCTGAATATATTCAGGAAAAAACGCATACGCCCTTTTTGGCCAACCAAGCAAGCGTGTAAAGGAAATCTGCACTACAATGAAGTCTCACTGCCCCCCGGTCCAAAGGGCCATCTGAAACAAGTGTAAAATCCAGAAAGTCAGTACAGGTCATGGAGAACAGGGAGCCTTGTTATGCTGATGGGCGGGATGTAAATTGCCAACAGCCACTCTGGAGAAATGTATGGTGTTTCCTGAAACACGGAGGAAACAAAGCAACTCAGCATATGGCACTTCCACTTAGGGTCCTATAGCTTAGGGAAATTAAAATTAAAAACAGACAGCCACCCCAAAGTTTGGGACGGCTCTGTTTACAAGGACCTCCTCTACGGTACAAGTTAAATATCCGAGAAAGCAAAAAATGGATAAAGAAGTTGTGGTACGTACGTACAATGGAATATCACTCAGCAATGAGATCTACGTCATCAGGCCCGTAGCGGCATAATGAGTGGATTCAGGTACGATGATTCTACGAGAAATAAGTCACACAGGAAAAGAAATATCATAAGATGTCACTAATAAACGGAACGTAAACTTGTCTACACATGAACTGAATTACAAAACAGAACAGGGTCTCAAATTTAGAAAACCAACTTATGCTTGCTTATGGGGAAAGGTGAGTAGGGGTGCTGCATCAAACCAGAGATTGAAATTAGCACAGATACCGTTCCATAAGCCAAATATATAATAGACAAGACCTACTCCTTGCTCAACGAAATGGACTCAACACCCCATATTCAACGCCTGGGAATATACCTGACAAGTAAGAATCTTAAGACCCATGGATTTATATGTCTCCATAAGGAAATCAAGCGTGTGTACAGCGGCCTAAACGCAGCAGTGAAAATCCGATAAATCACATTATCAAAATGAATTTCACAAACAAAACACAATGACAGTGAAATAGAGAGCAATTCTTAAATAATTCATTCAGGGCTTGTGATGCAACCTGGATTTACCACATCTACACCCAGAGCTGGATGAGACATAAGGCTGGACACTTCGGGCTGATAGCATTGGTGAGGTTCGGTGAGCAAACGCAGACCCTTTGAAGTCATACTGCATGGTAGCCATTCCATGGGTCCCAACTATCCAGGTTTAAGGGATTCTTCCTTCAGCTAAAACATGCATGGGACCCCCGAGTAATGTAGACCATGTGATTGGGAAACGTTTTCAAATGCGTCTCAGGTTTCGACCCCTGGTACTCGGGTTCACCGTTCCAGACGCTTTACTAACACTCTCCCCACTTGGAGAGTCAGTGCCTTTAACCTCCTGTTTGGCACAGTTTGCAATTTCTGCGCAAGATGAACAGGAATAGGGAGAACCAATGAGAGACTAGCTGTAGGTTTCTGCACGGGCAAATGGAACGCTCATTTCCCACCAGGAAGAGGAATTAACCAAAAGCTCAGCATGCCCTGCTGGAACGAGATTAGGGCCTGAAGCAATCCTGCTGCTTTGTGGCCAGCTCACAAGATAGCGAGTTGAAGAAAGGAGCTCAGGGGCACTGTAATTCAAAAACCTGCAGAGTTATGAATGACAGCTATCATCCAAAAATGTATTGAAGTAAGTCTTCGAAGAGGACTTGAAATCGGGGCAGAATTTCAGGAAAACGATTTCAGGGGGTAGACAGGAATTGCACTTAAAGCATAGGAAAAGAGGCAGAATGTCGACAATGATGCACTTGGCCAAAAAGGGCGTATGCGTTTTTTCCTGAATATATTCAGGAAAAAACGCATACGCCCTTTTTGCCAACCAAGCAAGCGTGTAAAGGAAATCTGCACTACAATGAAGTCTCACTGCCCCCCGGTCCAAACGGCCATCTGAAACAAGTGTAAAATCCAGAAAGGCAGGACAGGTCATGGAGAACAGGGAGCCTTGTTATGCTGATGGGCGGGATGTAAATTGCCAACAGCCACTCTGGAGAAGTGTACGGTGTTTCCTGAAACACGTAGGGAACAAAGCAACACAGCCTATGGCACTTCCACTTAGGGTCCTATAGCTTAGGGAAATTAAAATCAAAAACAGACAGCCACCCCAAAATTTGGGACGGCTCTGTTTACAAGAACCTCGTCTACGGTACAAGTTAAATAGCCGAGAAAGCAAAAAATGGATAAAGAAGTTGTGGTACGTACGTACAATGGAATATCACTCAGCAATGAGATCTACGTCATCAGGCCCGTAGCGGCATAATGAGTGGATTCAGGTACGACGATTCTACGAGTAATACGTCACACAGAAAAAGAAACATCATAAGTTATCACTAATACACGGAACGTAAGCTTGGCTACACATGAACTGAATTACAAAACAGAACAGTGTCTCAACTTTAGAAAACCAACTTATGCTTGCTTATGGGGAAAGGTGAGTTGGGGTGCTGCATAAAACCAGAGATTTAAATTAGCACAGACACTGTTCCATAAGCCAAATATATAATAGAAAAGACCTACTCCTTTCTCAACGAAATGGACTCAACACTCCATATTCAACGCCTGGGAATATACCTGACAAGTAAGAATCTTAAGACCCATGGATTTATATGTCTCCATAAGCAAATCAAGCATGTGTACAGCGGCCTAAACGCAGCAGTGAAAATCCGATAAATCCCATATCAAAATAAATTTCAAAAACACAACACAATGACAGTGAAATAGAGAGCAATTCTTAAATAATTCATTCAGGGCTTGTGATGCAACCTGGATTTACCACATCTACACCCAGAGCTGGGTGAGACATAAGGCTGGACACTTCGGGGTGATAGCATTGGTGAGGTTCGGTGAGCAAACGCAGACCCTTTGAAGTCATACTGCATGGTAGACATTCCATGGGTCCCAACTCTCCAGGTTTAAGGGATTCTTCCTTCAGCTAAAACATGCATGGGAAACCCGGAGTATTGTCCACCGTGTGATTGGGAAACGTTTTCAAATGCATCTCAGGTTTCTTGCCCTGGTACTTGGGTTCACCGTTCCAGACGCTTTACTAACACTCTACCCACTTGGAGAGTCAGTGCCTTTAACCTCCTGTTTGGCACAGTTTGCAATTTCTCCGCAAGATGAACTGGAATAGGGAGAACCAATGAGAGACTAGCTGTAGGTGTCTGCACGGGCAAATGGAATGCTCATTTCCCACCAGGAAGAGGGACTAACCAAAGGCTCAGCGTGCCCTGCCGGAACCAGATTAGGGCCTGAAGCAATCCTGCGGTTTTGCGGCCAGCTCACAAGAAAGCGAGTTGAAGAAAGGAGCTCAGGGGCACTGTAATTCACAAACCTGCAGAGTTATGAATGACAGCTATCGTCCAAAAATGTATTGAAGTAAGTCTTCGAAGAGGACTTGAAAGCGTGGCAGAATTTCAGGAAAACGATTTCACGGGGTAGACTGGAATTGCACTTAAAGCATAGGAAAAGAGGCAGAATGTCCACAATGATGCCCTTGGCCAAAAAGGGCATATGCGTGTTTTCCTGAATATATTCAGGAAAAAACGCATACGCCCTTTTTGGCCAACCAAGCAAGCGTGTAAAGGAAATCTGCACTACAATGAAGTCTCACTGCCCCCCGGTCCAAAGGGCCATCTGAAACAAGTGTAAAATCCAGAAAGTCAGTACAGGTCATGGAGAACAGGGAGCCTTGTTATGCTGATGGGCGGGATGTAAATTGCCAACAGCCACTCTGGAGAAATGTATGGTGTTTCCTGAAACACGGAGGAAACAAAGCAACTCAGCATATGGCACTTCCACTTAGGGTCCTATAGCTTAGGGAAATTAAAATTAAAAACAGACAGCCACCCCAAAGTTTGGGACGGCTCTGTTTACAAGGACCTCCTCTACGGTACAAGTTAAATATCCGAGAAAGCAAAAAATGGATAAAGAAGTTGTGGTACGTACGTACAATGGAATATCACTCAGCAATGAGATCTACGTCATCAGGCCCGTAGCGGCATAATGAGTGGATTCAGGTACGATGATTCTACGAGAAATAAGTCACACAGGAAAAGAAATATCATAAGATGTCACTAATAAACGGAACGTAAACTTGTCTACACATGAACTGAATTACAAAACAGAACAGGGTCTCAAATTTAGAAAACCAACTTATGCTTGCTTATGGGGAAAGGTGAGTAGGGGTGCTGCATCAAACCAGAGATTGAAATTAGCACAGATACCGTTCCATAAGCCAAATATATAATAGACAAGACCTACTCCTTGCTCAACGAAATGGACTCAACACCCCATATTCAACGCCTGGGAATATACCTGACAAGTAAGAATCTTAAGACCCATGGATTTATATGTCTCCATAAGGAAATCAAGCGTGTGTACAGCGGCCTAAACGCAGCAGTGAAAATCCGATAAATCACATTATCAAAATGAATTTCACAAACAAAACACAATGACAGTGAAATAGAGAGCAATTCTTAAATAATTCATTCAGGGCTTGTGATGCAACCTGGATTTACCACATCTACACCCAGAGCTGGATGAGACATAAGGCTGGACACTTCGGGCTGATAGCATTGGTGAGGTTCGGTGAGCAAACGCAGACCCTTTGAAGTCATACTGCATGGTAGCCATTCCATGGGTCCCAACTATCCAGGTTTAAGGGATTCTTCCTTCAGCTAAAACATGCATGGGACCCCCGAGTAATGTAGACCATGTGATTGGGAAACGTTTTCAAATGCGTCTCAGGTTTCGAACCCTGGTACTCGGGTTCACCGTTCCAGACGCTTTACTAACACTCTCCCCACTTGGAGAGTCAGTGCCTTTAACCTCCTGTTTGGCACAGTTTGCAATTTCTGCGCAATATGAACAGGAATAGGGGCAACCAATGAGAGACTAGCTGTAGGTGTCTGCACGGGCAAATGGAATGCTCATTTCCCACCAGGAAGAGGGACTAACCAAAGGCTCAGCGTGCCCTGCCGGAACCAGATTAGGGCCTGAAGCAATCCTGCGGTTTTGCGGCCAGCTCACAAGAAAGCGAGTTGAAGAAAGGAGCTCAGGGGCACTGTAATTCACAAACCTGAAGATTTATGAATGACAGCTATCGTCCAAAAATGTATTGAAGTAAGTATTCGAAGAGGACTTGAAAGCGGGGCAGAATTTCAGGAAAACGAGTTCAGGGGGTAGACTGGAATTGCACTTAAAGCATAGGAAAAGAGGCAGAATGTCCACAATGATGCACTTGGCCAAAAAGGGCGTATGCGTTTTTTCCTGAATATATTCAGGAAAAAACGCATACGCACTTTTTGGCCAACCAAGCAAGCGTGTAAAGGAAATCTGCACTACAATGAAGACTCACTGCCCCCCGGTCAAAAGGGCCATCTGAAAAAAGTGTAAAATCCAGAAAGGCAGGACAGGTCATGGAGAACAGGGAGCCTGGTTATGCTGATGGGCGGGATGTAAATTGCCAACAGCCACTCTGGAGAAGTGTATGGTGTTTCCTGAATCACATAGGAAACAAAGCAACACAGCCTATGGCACTTCCACTTATGGTCCTATAGCTTAGGGAAATTAAAATCAAAAACACACAGCCACCCCAAAGTTTGGGACAGCTCTGTTTACAAGAACCTCGTCTACGGTACAAGTTAAATATCCGATAAAGCAAAAAATGGATGAAGAAGTTGTGGTACGTACGTACAATGGAATATCACTCAGCAATGAGATCCACGTCATCAGGCCCGTAGTGGCATAATGAGTGGATTCAGGTGTGACGATTCTACGAGAAATAATTCACACAGGAAAAGAAAGATCATAAGATATCACTAATACACGGAACGTAAACTTGGCTACACATGAACTGAATTACAAAACAGAACTGGGTCTCAAATTGAGAAAACCAACTTATGCTTGCTTATGGGGAAAGGTGAGTTGGGGTGCTGCATCAAACCAGAGATTGAAATTAGCACAGATACCGTTCCATAAGCCAAATATATAATAGACAAGACCTACTCCTTGCTCAACGAAATGGACTCAACACCCCATATTCAACGCCTGGGAATATACCTGACAAGTAAGAATCTTAAGGCCCATGGATTTATATGTCTCCATAAGGAAATCAAGCGTGTGTACAGCGGCCTAAACGCAGCAGTGAAAATCCGATAAATCCCACTATCAATATATATTTCAAAAACAAAACACAATGACAGAGAAATAGTGAGCAATTCTTAAATAATTCATTCAGGGCTTGTGAATCAACCTGGATTTACCACATCTACACCCACAGCTCGGTGAGACATAAGGCTGGGCACTTCGGGCTGATAGCATTGGTGAGGTTCGGTGAGCAAACGCAGACCCTTTGAAGTCATACTGCATGGTACCCATTCCATGGCTCCCAACTCTCCAGGTTTAAGGGATTCTTCCTTCAGGTAAAACATGCATGGGAAACCCAGAGTATGGTCCACCGTGTGATTGGGAAACGTTTTCAAATGCATCTCAGTTTTCGTCCCCTGGTACTTGGGTTCACCGTTCCAGACGTTTTACTAACACTCTCCCCACTGGGAGACTCAGTGCCTTTAAACTCCTGTTTGGCACAGTTTGCAATTTCTGCGCAAGATGAAGAGGAATAGGGAGAACCAATGAGAGACTAGCTGTAGGTGTCTGCACGGGCAAATGGAACGCTCATTTCCCACCATTAAGAGGGATTAACCAAAGGCTCAGCGTGCCCTGCCGGAACCAGATTAGGGCCTGAAGCAATCCTGCGGTTTTGCGGCCAGCTCACAAGAAAGCGAGTTGAAGAAAGGAGCTCAGGGGCACTGTAATTCACAAACCTGCAGAGTTATGAATGACAGCTATAGTCCAAAAATGTATTGAAGTAAGTCTTCGAAGAGGACTTGAAAGCGGGGCAGAATTGCAGGAAAACGATTTCAGGGGGTAGACTGGAATTGCACTTAAAGCATAGGAAAAGAGGCAGAATGTCCACAATGATGCACTTGTCCAAAAAGGGCGTATGCGTTTTTTCCTGAATATATTCAGGAAAAAACGCATACGCACTTTTTGGCCAACCAAGCAAGCGTGTAAAGGAAATCTGCACTACAATGAAGTCTCACTGCCCCCCGGTCAAAAGGGCCATCTGAAACAAGTGTAAAATCCAGAAAGGCAGGACAGGTCATGGAGAACAGGGAGCCCTGTTATGCTGATGGGCGGGATGTAAATTGCCAACAGCCACTCTGGAGAAGTGTATGGTGTTTCCTGAAACACGTAGGAAACAAAGCAACACAGCCTATGGCACTTCCACTTACGGTCCTATAGCTTAGGGAAATTAAATTCAAAAACACACTGCCACCCCAAAGTTTGGGACGGCTCTGTTTACAAGAACCTTGTCTACGGTACAAGTTAAATATCCGAGAAAGCAAAAAATGGATAAAGAAGTTGTGGTAAGTACGTACAATGGATTATCACTCAGCAATGAGATCCACGTCATCAGGCCCGTAGCGGCATAATGAGTGGATTCAGGTACGACGATTCTACGAGAAATAAGTCACACAGAAAAAGAAACATCATAAGATATCACTAATACACGGAACGTAAACTTGGCTACACATGAACTGAATTACAAAACAGAACATGGTCTCAAACTTAGAAAACCAACTTATGCTTGCTTATGGGGAAAGGTGAGTTGGGGTGCTGCATAAAACCAGAGATTGAAATTAGCACAGATACCGTTCCATAAGGCAAATATATAATAGACACGACCTACACCTTGCTCAACGAAATGGACTCAACACCCCATATTCAACGCCTGGGAATATACCTGACATGTAAGAAACTTAAGACCCATGGATTTATATGTCTCCATAAGGATATCAAGCGTGTGTACAGCGGCCTAAACGCAGCAGTGAAAATCCGATAAATCCCATTATCAAAATATATTTCAAAAACAAAACACAATGACAGTGAAATAGAGAACAATTCTTAAATAATTCATTCAGGGCTTGTGATGCAACCTGGATTTACCACATCTACACCCAGAGCTGGGTGAGACATAAGGCTGGACACTTCGGGCTGATAGCATTGGTGAGGTTCGGTGAGCAAACGCAGACCCTTTGAAGTCATACTGCATGGTACCCATTCCATGGGTCCCAACTCTCCAGGTTTAAGGGATTCTTCCTTCAGCTAAAATATGAATGGGAAACACAGAGTAATGTCCACCATGTGATTGGGAAACGGTTTCAAATGCGTCTCAGGTTTCGACCCCTGGTACTCGGGTTCACCTTTCCAGACGCTTTATTAACACTCTCCCCACTGGGAGACTCAGTGCCTTTAACCTCCAGTTTGGCACAGTTTGCAATTTCTGTGCAATATGAACAGGAATAGGGAGAAAAAATGAGAGACTAGCTGTAGGTGTCTGCACGGGCAAATTGAACGCTCTTTTCCCACCAGGAAGAGGGATTAACCAAAGGCTCAGCGTGCTCTGCCGGAACCAGATTAGGGCCTGAAGCAATCCTGCGGTTTTGCGGCCAGCTCACAAGAAAGCGAGTTGAAGAAAGGAGCTCAGGGGCACTGTAATTCACAAACCTGCAGAGTTATGAATGACAGCTATCGTCCAAAAATGTATTGAAGTAAGTCTTCGAAGAGGACTTGAAAGCGGGGCAGAATTTCAGGAAAACGATTTCAGGGGGTAGACTGGAATTGCACTTAAAGCATAGGATAAGAGGCAGAATGTCCACAATGATGCACTTGGCCAAAAAGGGCGTATGCGTTTTTTCCTGAATATATTCAGGAAAAAACGCATACGCACTTCTTGGCCAACCAAGCAAGCGTGTAAAGGAAATCTGCACTACAAGGAAGTCTCACTGCCCCCCGGTCAAACGGGCCATCTGAAAAAAGTGTAAAATCCAGAAAGGCAGGACAGGTCATGGAGAACAGGGAGCCTTGTTATGCTGATGGGCGGGATGTAAATTGCCAACAGCCACTCTGGAGAAGTGTATGGTGTTTCCTAAAACACGTAGGAAACAAAGCAACACAGCCTATGGCACTTCCACTTATGGTCCTATAGCTTAGGGAAATTAAAATCAAAAACACACAGCCACCCCAAAGTTTGGGACGGCTCTGTTTACAAGAACCTCGTCTACGGTACAAGTTAAATATCCGAGAAAGCAAAAAATGGATAAAGAAGTTGTGGTACGTACGTACAATGGAATATCTCTCAGCAATGAAATCTATGTCATCAGGCCCGTAGCGGCATAATGAATGGATTCAGGTACGACGATTCTACGAGAAATAAGTCACACAGAAAAAGAAAGATCATAAGATATCACTAATACACGGAACGTAAACTTGTCTACACATGAACTGAATTACAAAACAGAACAGGGTCTAAATTTAGAAAACCAACTTATGCTTGCTTATGGGGAAAGGTGAGTTGGGTTGCTGCATCAAACCAGAGATTGAAATTAGCACAGATACCGTTCCATAAGCCAAATATATAATAGACAAGACCTACTCCTTGCTCAACGAAATGGACTCACACACCATATACAACGCCTGGGAATATACCTGACAAGTAAGAATCTTAAGACCCATGGATTTATATGTCTCCATAAGGAAATCAAGTGTGTGTACAGCGGCCTAAACGCAGCAGTGAAAATCCGATAAATCCCATTATCAAAATATATTTCAAAAACAAAACACAATGACAGTGAAATAGAGAGCAATTCTTAAATAATTCATTCAGGCCTTGTGAATCAACCTGGATTTACCACATCTACACCCACAGCTCGGTGAGACATAAGGCTGGACACTTCGGGCTGATAGCATTGGTGAGGTTCGGGGAGCTAACGCAGACCCTTTGAAGTCATACTGCATGGTACCCATTCCATGGGTCCCAACTCTCCAGGTTTAAGGGATTCTTCCTTCAGCTAAAACATGCATGGGAATCCCAGACTAATGTCCACCGTGTGATTGGGAAACGTTTTCAAATGCATCTCATGTTTCGTCCCCTGGTACTCGGGTTCACCATTCCAGACGCTTTACTAACACTCTCGCCACTGGGAGACTCAGTGCCTTTAACCTCCTGATTGGCACAGTTTGCAATTTCTGCGCAAGATGAAGAGGAATAGGGAGAACCAATGAGAGACTAGCTGTAGGTGTCTGCACGGGCAAATGGAACGCTCATTTCCCACCATTAAGAGGGATTAACCAAAGGCTCAGCGTGCCCTGCCTGAACCAGATTAGGGCCTGAAGCAATCCTGCGGTTTTGCGGGCAACTCACAAGAAAGCGAGTTGAAGAAAGGAGCTCAGGGGCACTGTAATTCACAAACCTGCAGAGTTATGAATGACAGCTATCGTCCAAAAATGTATTGAAGTAAGTCTTCGAAGAGGACTTGAAAGCGGGGCAGAATTTCAGGAAAACGATTTCAGGGCGTAGACTGGAATTGCACTTAAAGCATAGGAAAAGAGGCAGAATGTCGACAATGATGCACTTGGCCAAAAAGTGCGTATGCGTTTTTTCCTGAATATATTCAGGAAGAAACGCATACGCCCTTGTTGGCCAACCAAGCAAGCGTGTAAAGGAAACCTGCACTACAATGAAGTCTCACTGCCCCCCGGTCAAAAGGGCCATCTGAAAAAAGTGTAAAATGCAGAAAGGCAGGACAGGTCATGGAGAACAGGGAGCCTTGTTATGCTGATGGGCGGGATGTAAATTGCCAACAGCCACTCTGGAGAAGTGTATGGTGTTTCCTGAAACACGTAGGAAACAAAGCAACACAGCCTATGGCACTTCCACTTATGGTCCTATAGCTTAGAGAAATTAAAATCAAAAACACACAGCCAACCCAAAGTTTGGGACGGCTCTATTTACAAGAACCTCGTCTAGGGTACAAGTTAAATATCCGAAAAATCAAAAAATGGATAAAGAAGTTGTGGTACGTACGTACAATGGAATATCACTCAGCAATGAGATCTACGTCATCAGGCCCATAGCGGAATAATGAGTGCATTCAGGTACGACGATTCTACGAGAAATAAGTCACACAGAAAAAGAAACATCATAAGATATCACTAATACAGGGAACGTAAACTTGGCTACACATGAACTGAATTAGAAAACAGAACAGGGTCTCAAATTTAGAAAACCAACTTATGCTTGCTTATGGGGAAAGGTGAGTTGGGGTGCTGCATCAAACCAGAGATTGAAATTAGCACAGATACCGTTCCATAAGCCAAATATATAATAGACAAGACCTACTCCTTGCTCAACGAAATGGACTCAACACACCATATTCAACGCCTGGGAATATACCTGACAAGTAAGAATCTTAAGACCCATGGATTTATATGTCTCCATAAGGAAATCAAGCGTGTGTACAGCGGCTGAAACGCAGCAGTGAAAATCCGATAAATCCCATTATCAAAATAAATTTCACAAACAAACCACAATGACAGTGAAATAGAGAGCAATTCTTAAATAATTCATTCAGGGCTTGTGATGCAACCTGGATTTACCACATCTACACCCAGAGCTGGGTGAGACATAAGGCTGGACACTTCGGGCTGATAGCATTGGTGATGTTCGGTGAGCAAACGCAGACCCTTTGAAGTCATACTGCATGGTACCCATTCCATGGGTCCCAAGTCTCCAGGTTTAAGGGATTCTTCCTTCAGTTAAAACATGCATGGGAAACCCAGAGTATGGTCCACCGTGTGATTGGGAAACGTTTTCAAATGCATCTCAGGTTTCGTCCCCTGGTACTCGGGTTCACCGTTCCAGAAGCTCTATTAACACTCTCCCCACTGGGAGACTCAGTGCCTTTAACCTCCAGTTTGGCACAGTCTGCAATTTCTGCGCAAGATGAAAAGGAATAGGGAGAACCAATGAGAGACTAGCTGTAGGTGTCTGCACGGGCAAATGGAACGCTCATTTCCCACCAGGAAGAGGAATTAACCAAAGGCTCACCGTGCCCTGCCGGAAACAGATTAGGGCCTGAAGCAATCCTGTGGTATTGCAGCCAGCTCACAAGAAAGCGAGTTGAAGAAACGAGCTCAGGGGCACTGTAATTCACAAACCTACAGAGTTATGAATGACAGCTATCGTCCAAAAATGTATTGAAGTAAGTCTTCGAAGAGGACTTGAAATCGGGGCAGAATTTCAGGAAAACGATTTCAGGGGGTAGACTGGAATTGCACTTAAAGCATAGGAAAAGAGGCAGAATGTCGACAATGATGCACTTGGCCAATAAGTACGTATGTGTTTTATCCTGAATATATTCAGGAAAAAACGCATACGCCCTTTTTGTCCAACCAAGCAAGCGTGTAAAGGAAATCTGCACTACAATGAAGTCTCACTGCCCCCCGGTCAAAAGGGCCATCTGAAAAAAGAGTAAGATCCAGAAAGGCAGGACAGGTCATGGAGAACAGGGAGCCTTGTTATGCTGATGGGCGGGATGTAAATTGCCAACAGCCACTCTGGAGAAGTGTATGGTGTTTCCTGAAACACGTGGGAAACAAAGCAACACAGCCTATGGCACTTCCACTTACGGTCCTACAGCTTAGGGAAATTAAAATCAAAAACACACAGCCACCCCAAAGTTTGGGACGGCTCTGTTTACAAGAACCTCGTCTAGGGTACAAGTTAAATATCCGAGAAAGCAAAAAATGGATAAAGAAGTTGTGGTACGCACGTACAATGGAATATCACTCAGCAATGAAATCTACGTCATCAGGCCCATAGCGGCATAATGAGTGGATTCAGGTACGATGATTCTACGAGAAATAAGTCACACAGGAAAAGAAACATCATAAGATATCACTAATACACGGAATGTAAACTGGACTACACATGAACTGAATTACAAAACAGAACAGGGTCTCAAATTTAGAAAACCAACTTATGCTTGCTTATGGGGAAAGGTGAGTTGGGGTGCTACATAAAACCAGAGATTGAAATTAGCACAGATACCTTTCCATAAGCCAAATATATAACAGACAAGACCTAATCCTTGCTCAACGAAATGGACTCAACACCCCATATTCAACGCCTGGGAATATACCTGACAAGTAAGAATCTTAAAACCCATGGATTTATATGTCTCCATAAGGAAATCAAGCGTGTGTACAGCGGCCTAAACATACCAGTGAAAATCCGATAAATCCCATTATCAAAATAAATTTCAAAAACAAAACACAATGCCAGTGAAATAGCGAGCAATTCTTAAATAATTCATTCAGGGCTTGTGATGCAACCTGGATTTACCACATCTACACCCAGAGCTGGGTGAGACATAAGGCTGGACACTTCGGGCTGATAGCATTGGTGAGGTTCGGTGAGCAAACGCAGACCCTTTGAAGTCATACTGCATGGTACCCATTCCATGGGTCCCAACTCTCCAGGTTTATGGGATTCTTCCTTCAGCTAAAACATGCATGGGAAACCCAGAGTATGGTCCACCGTGTGATTGGGAAACGTTTTCAAATGCATCTCAGTTTTCGAACCCTGGTACTCGGGTTCACCATTCCAGACACTTTACTAACACTCTCCCCACTTGGAGAGTCAGTGCCTTTAACCTCCTGTATGGCACAGTCTGCAATTTCTGCGCAAGATGAAAAGGAATAGGGAGAACCAATGAGAGACTAGCTGTAGGTGTCTGCACGGGCAAATGGAACGCTCATTTCCCACCAGGAAGAGCAATTAACCAAAGGCTCAGCGTGCCCTGCCGGAAACAGATTAGGGCCTGAAGCAATCCTGTGGTTTTGCGGCCAGCTCACAAGAAAACGAGTTGAAGAAACGAGTTCAGGGGCACTGTAATTCACAAACCTACAGAGTTATGAATGACAGCTATCGTCCAAAAATGTATTGAAGTAAGTCTTCGAAGAGGATTTGAAATCGGGGCAGAAGTGCAGGAAAACGATTTCAGGGGGTAGACTGGAATTGCACTTAAAGCATAGGAAAAGAGGCAGAATGTCGACAATGATGCACTTGGCCAAAAAGGGCGTATGTGTTTTATCCTGAATATATTCAGGAAAAAACGCATAGGCCCTTTTTGGCCAACCAAGCAAGCGTGTAAAGGAAATCTGCACTACAATGAAGTCTCACTGCCCCCCGGTCAAAAGGGCCATCTGAAAAAAGAGTAAGATCCAGAAAGGCAGGACAGGTCATGGAGAACAGGGAGCCTTGTTATGCTGATGGGCGGGATGTAAATTGCCAACAGCCACTCTGGAGAAGTGTATGGTGTTTCCTGAAACACGTGGGAAACAAAGCAACACAGCCTATGGCACTTCCACTTACGGTCCTACAGCTTAGGGAAATTAAAATCAAAAACACACAGCCACCCCAAAGTTTGGGACGGCTCTGTTTACAATAACCTCGTCTACGGTACAAGTTAAATATCCGAGAAAGCAAAAAATGGATAAAGAAGTTGTGGTACGCACGTACAATGGAATATCACTCAGCAATGAAATCTACGTCATCAGGCCCATAGCGGCATAATGAGTGGATTCAGGTACGATGATTCTACGAGAAATAAGTCACACAGGAAAAGAAACATCATAAGATATCACTAATACACGGAATGTAAACTGGACTACACATGAACTGAATTACAAAACAGAACAGGTTCTCAAATTTAGAAAACCAACTTATGCTTGCTTATGGGGAAAGGTGAGTTGGGGTGCTACATAAAACCAGAGATTGAAATTAGCACAGATACCTTTCCATAAGCCAAATATATAACAGACAAGACCTAATCCTTGCTCAACGAAATGGACTCAACACCCCATATTCAACGCCTGGGAATATACCTGACAAGTAAGAATCTTAAGACCCATGGATTTATATGTCTCCATAAGGAAATCAAGTGTGTGTACAGCGGCCTAAACGCAGCAGTGAAAATCCGATAAATCCCATTATCAAAATATATTTCAAAAACAAAACACAATGACAGTGAAATAGAGAGCAATTCTTAAATAATTCATTCAGGCCTTGTGAATCAACCTGGATTTACCACATCTACACCCACAGCTCGGTGAGACATAAGGCTGGACACTTCGGGCTGATAGCATTGGTGAGGTTCGGGGAGCTAACGCAGACCCTTTGAAGTCATACTGCATGGTACCCATTCCATGGGTCCCAACTCTCCAGGTTTAAGGGATTCTTCCTTCAGCTAAAACATGCATGGGAATCCCAGACTAATGTCCACCGTGTGATTGGGAAACGTTTTCAAATGCATCTTATGTTTCGTCCCCTGGTACTCGGGTTCACCATTCCAGACGCTTTACTAACACTCTCCCCACTGGGAGACTCAGTGCATTTAACCTCCTGTTTGGCACAGTTTGCAATTTCTGCGCAAGATGAAGAGGAATAGGGAGAACCAATGAGAGACTAGCTGTAGGTGTCTGCACGGGCAAATGGAACGCTCATTTCCCACCATTAAGAGGGATTAACCAAAGGCTCAGCGTGCCCTGCCTGAACCAGATTAGGGCCTGAAGCAATCCTGCGGTTTTGCGGGCAACTCACAAGAAAGCGAGTTGAAGAAAGTAGCTCAGGGGCACTGTAATTCACAAACCTGCAGAGTTATGAATGACAGCTATCGTCCAAAAATGTATTGAAGTAAGTCTTCGAAGAGGACTTGAAAGCGGGGCAGAATTTCAGGAAAACGATTTCAGGGCGTAGACTGGAATTGCACTTAAAGCATAGGAAAAGAGGCAGAATGTCGACAATGATGCACTTGGCCAAAAAGTGCGTATGCGTTTTTTCCTGAATATATTCAGGAAGAAACGCATACGCCCTTGTTGGCCAACCAAGCAAGCGTGTAAAGGAAACCTGCACTACAATGAAGTCTCACTGCCCCCCGGTCAAAAGGGCCATCTGAAAAAAGTGTAAAATGCAGAAAGGCAGGACAGGTCATGGAGAACAGGGAGCCTTGTTATGCTGATGGGCGGGATGTAAATTGCCAACAGCCACTCTGGAGAAGTGTATGGTGTTTCCTGAAACACGTAGGAAACAAAGCAACACAGCCTATGGCACTTCCACTTATGGTCCTATAGCTTAGAGAAATTAAAATCAAAAACACACAGCCAACCCAAAGTTTGGGACGGCTCTATTTACAAGAACCTCGTCTAGGGTACAAGTTAAATATCCGAAAAATCAAAAAATGGATAAAGAAGTTGTGGTACGTACGTACAATGGAATATCACTCAGCAATGAGATCTACGTCATCAGGCCCATAGCGGAATAATGAGTGCATTCAGGTACGACGATTCTACGAGAAATAAGTCACACAGAAAAAGAAACATCATAAGATATCACTAATACAGGGAACGTAAACTTGGCTACACATGAACTGAATTAGAAAACAGAACAGGGTCTCAAATTTAGAAAACCAACTTATGCTTGCTTATGGGGAGAGGTGAGTTGGGGTGCTGCATCAAACCAGAGATTGAAATTAGCACAGATACCGTTCCATAAGCCAAATATATAATAGACAAGACCTACTCCTTGCTCAACGAAATGGACTCAACACACCATATTCAACGCCTGGGAATATACCTGACAAGTAAGAATCTTAAGACCCATGGATTTATATGTCTCCATAAGGAAATCAAGCGTGTGTACAGCGGCTGAAACGCAGCAGTGAAAATCCGATAAATCCCATTATCAAAATAAATTTCACAAACAAACCACAATGACAGTGAAATAGAGAGCAATTCTTAAATAATTCATTCAGGGCTTGTGATGCAACCTGGATTTACCACATCTACACCCAGAGCTGGGTGAGACATAAGGCTGGACACTTCGGGCTGATAGCATTGGTGAGGTTCGGTGAGCAAACGCAGACACTTTGAAGTCATACTGCATGGTAGCCTATCCATGGGTCCCAACTCTCCAGGTTTAAGGGATTCTTCCTTCAGCTAAAACATGCATGGGAAACCCAGAGTATGGTCCACCGTGTGATTGGGAAACGTTTTCAAATGCATCTCAGGTTTCGTCCCCTGGTACTCGGGTTCATCATTCCAGACGCTCTACTAACACTCTCCCCACTTGGAGAGTCAGTGCCTTTAACCTCCTGTTTGGCACAGTTTGCAATTTCTGCGCAAGATGAACAGGAATAGGGAGAACCAATGAGAGACTAGCTGTAGGTGTCTGCACGGGCAAAAGGAACGCTCATTTTCCACCAGGAAGAGGTATTAAACAAAGGCTCAGCGTGCGCTGCCGGAACCAGATTAGGGCCTGAAGCAATCCTGCGGTTTTGCGGCCAGCTCACAAGAAAGCGAGTTGAAGAAAGGAGCTCAGGGGCACTGTAATTCACAAACCTGCAGAGTTATGAAATACAGCTATCGTCCAAAAATATATTGAAGTAAGTCTTCGAAGTGGACTTGAAAGTGGGGCAGAATTTCAGGAAAACGATTTCAGGGGGTAGACTGGAATTGCACTTAAAGCATAGGAAAAGAGGCAGAATGTCGACAATGATGCACTTGGCCAAAAAGGGCGTATGCGTTTTTTCCTGAATATATTCAGGAAAAAACGCATACGCACTTTTTGGCTAACCAAGCAAGCGTGTAAACGAAATCTGCACTACAATGAAGTCTCACTGCCCCCCGGTCAAAAGGGCCATCTGAAACAAGTGTAAAATCCAGAAAGGCAGGACAGGTCATGGAGAACAGGGAGCCTTGTTATGCTGATGGGCGGGATGTAAATTGCCAACAGCCACTATGGAGAAGTGTATGGTGTTTCTTGAAACACGTAGGAACAAAGCAACACAGCCTATGGCACTTCCACTTAGGGTCCTATAGCTTAGGGAAATTAAAATCAAAAACACACAGCCACCGCAAAGTTTGGGATGGCTCTGTTTACAAGAACCTCGTCTACGGTACAAGTTAAATATCCGAGAAAGCAAAAAATGGATAAAGAAGTTGTGGTACGCACGTACAATGGAATATCACTCAGCAATGAAATCTACGTCATCAGGCCCATAGCGGCATAATGAGTGGATTCAGGTACGACGATTCTACGAGAAATAAGTCACACAGGAAAAGAAACATCATAAGATATCACTAATACACGGAATGTAAACTTGGCTACACATGAACTGAATTAAAAAACAGAACAGGGTCTCAAATTTAGAAAACCAACTTATGCTTGCTTATGGGAAAGGTTGAGTTGGGGTGCTGCATAAAACCAGAGATTGAAATGAGCACAGATACCGTTCCATAAGCAAAATATATTATAGACAAGACCTACTCCTTGCTCAACGAAATGGACTCAACACCCCATATTCAACGCCTGGGAATATACCTGACAAGTAAGAATCTTAAAACCCATGAATTTTTATGTCTCCATAAGGAAATCAAGAGTGTGTACAGTGGCCTAAACGCAGCAGTGAAGATCCGAAAAATCCCATTATCAACATAAATTTCAAAAACAAAACACAATGCCAGTGAAATAGTGAGCCATTCTTAAATAATTCATTCAGGGCTTGTGATGCAACCTGGATTTACCACATCTACACCCAGAGCTGGGTGAGACATAAGGCTGGACACTTCGGGCTGATAGCATTGGTGAGGTTCGGTGAGCAAACGCAGACCATTTGAAGTCATACTGCATGGAACCCATTCCATGGGTCCCAACTCTCCAGGTTTATGGGATTCTTCCTTCAGCTAAAACATGCATGGGAAACCCAGAGTATGGTCCACCGTGTGATTGGGAAACGTTTTCAAATGCATCTCAGTTTTCGAACCCTGGTACTCGGGTTCACCATTCCAGACACTTTACTAACACTCTCCCCACTTGGAGAGTCAGTGCCTTTAACCTCCTGTTTGGCACAGTCTGCAATTTCTGCGCAAGATGAAAAGGAATAGGGAGAACCAATGAGAGACTAGCTGTAGGTGTCTGCACGGGCAAATGGAACGCTCATTTCCCACCAGGAAGAGGAATTAACCAAAGGCTCACCGTGCCCTGCCGGAAACAGATTAGGGCCTGAAGCAATCCTGTGGTATTGCAGCCAGCTCACAAGAAAGCGAGTTGAAGAAACGAGCTCAGGGGCACTGTAATTCACAAACCTACAGAGTTATGAATGACAGCTATCGTCCAAAAGTGTATTGAAGTAAGTCTTCGAAGAGGACTTGAAATCGGGGCAGAATTTCAGGAAAACGATTTCAGGGGGTAGACTGGAATTGCACTTAAAGCATAGGAAAAGAGGCAGAATGTCGACAATGATGCACTTGGCCAATAAGTACGTATGTGTTTTATCCTGAATATATTCAGGAAAAAACGCATACGCCCTTTTTGTCCAACCAAGCAAGCGTGTAAAGGAAATCTGCACTACAATGAAGTCTCACTGCCCCCCGGTCAAAAGGGCCATCTGAAAAAAGAGTAAGATCCAGAAAGGCAGGACAGGTCATGGAGAACAGGGAGCCTTGTTATGCTGATGGGCGGGATGTAAATTGCCAACAGCCACTCTGGAGAAGTGTATGGTGTTTCCTGAAACACGTGGGAAACAAAGCAACACAGCCTATGGCACTTCCACTTACGGTCCTACAGCTTAGGGAAATTAAAATCAAAAACACACAGCCACCCCAAAGTTTGGGACGGCTCTGTTTACAATAACCTCGTCTACGGTACAAGTTAAATATCCGAGAAAGCAAAAAATGGATAAAGAAGTTGTGGTACGCACGTACAATGGAATATCACTCAGCAATGAAATCTACGTCATCAGGCCCATAGCGGCATAATGAGTGGATTCAGGTACGATGATTCTACGCGAAATAAGTCACACAGGAAAAGAAACATCATAAGATATCACTAATACACGGAATGTAAACTGGACTACACATGAACTGAATTACAAAACAGAACAGGGTCTCAAATTTAGAAAACCAACTTATGCTTGCTTATGGGGAAAGGTGAGTTGGGGTGCTACATAAAACCAGAGATTGAAATTAGCACAGATACCTTTCCATAAGCCAAATATATAACAGACAAGACCTAATCCTTGCTCAACGAAATGGACTCAACACCCCATATTCAACGCCTGGGAATATACCTGACAAGTAAGAATCTTAAAACCCATGGATTTATATGTCTCCATAAGGAAATCAAGCGTGTGTACAGCGGCCTAAACATACCAGTGAAAATCCGATAAATCCCATTATCAAAATAAATTTCAAAAACAAAACACAATGCCAGTGAAATAGCGAGCAATTCTTAAATAATTCATTCAGGGCTTGTGATGCAACCTGGATTTACCACATCTACACCCAGAGCTGGGTGAGACATAAGGCTGGACACTTCGGGCTGATAGCATTGGTGAGGTTCGGTGAGCAAACGCAGACCCTTTGAAGTCATACTGCATGGTACCCATTCCATGGGTCCCAACTCTCCAGGTTTATGGGATTCTTCCTTCAGCTAAAACATGCATGGGAAACCCAGAGTATGGTCCACCGTGTGATTGGGAAACGTTTTCAAATGCATCTCAGTTTTCGAACCCTGGTACTCGGGTTCACCATTCCAGACACTTTACTAACACTCTCCCCACTTGGAGAATCAGTGCCTTTAACCTCCTGTATGGCACAGTCTGCAATTTCTGCGCAAGATGAAAAGGAATAGGGAGAACCAATGAGAGACTAGCTGTAGGTGTCTGCACGGGCAAATGGAACGCTCATTTCCCACCAGGAAGAGCAATTAACCAAAGGCTCAGCGTGCCCTGCCGGAAACAGATTAGGGCCTGAAGCAATCCTGTGGTTTTGCGGCCAGCTCACAAGAAAACGAGTTGAAGAAACGAGTTCAGGGGCACTGTAATTCACAAACCTACAGAGTTATGAATGACAGCTATCGTCCAAAAATGTATTGAAGTAAGTCTTCGAAGAGGATTTGAAATCGGGGCAGAAGTGCAGGAAAACGATTTCAGGGGGTAGACTGGAATTGCACTTAAAGCATAGGAAAAGAGGCAGAATGTCGACAATGATGCACTTGGCCAAAAAGGGCGTATGTGTTTTATCCTGAATATATTCAGGAAAAAACGCATAGGCCCTTTTTGGCCAACCAAGCAAGCGTGTAAAGGAAATCTGCACTACAATGAAGTCTCACTGCCCCCCGGTCAAAAGGGCCATCTGAAAAAAGAGTAAGATCCAGAAAGGCAGGACAGGTCATGGAGAACAGGGAGCCTTGTTATGCTGATGGGCGGGATGTAAATTGCCAACAGCCACTCTGGAGAAGTGTATGGTGTTTCCTGAAACACGTGGGAAACAAAGCAACACAGCCTATGGCACTTCCACTTACGGTCCTACAGCTTAGGGAAATTAAAATCAAAAACACACAGCCACCCCAAAGTTTGGGACGGCTCTGTTTACAATAACCTCGTCTACGGTACAAGTTAAATATCCGAGAAAGCAAAAAATGGATAAAGAAGTTGTGGTACGCACGTACAATGGAATATCACTCAGCAATGAAATCTACGTCATCAGGCCCATAGCGGCATAATGAGTGGATTCAGGTACGATGATTCTACGAGAAATAAGTCACACAGGAAAAGAAACATCATAAGATATCACTAATACACGGAATGTAAACTGGACTACACATGAACTGAATTACAAAACAGAACAGGTTCTCAAATTTAGAAAACCAACTTATGCTTGCTTATGGGGAAAGGTGAGTTGGGGTGCTACATAAAACCAGAGATTGAAATTAGCACAGATACCTTTCCATAAGCCAAATATATAACAGACAAGACCTAATCCTTGCTCAACGAAATGGACTCAACACCCCATATTCAACGCCTGGGAATATACCTGACAAGTAAGAATCTTAAGACCCATGGATTTATATGTCTCCATAAGGAAATCAAGTGTGTGTACAGCGGCCTAAACGCAGCAGTGAAAATCCGATAAATCCCATTATCAAAATATATTTCAAAAACAAAACACAATGACAGTGAAATAGAGAGCAATTCTTAAATAATTCATTCAGGCCTTGTGAATCAACCTGGATTTACCACATCTACACCCACAGCTCGGTGAGACATAAGGCTGGACACTTCGGGCTGATAGCATTGGTGAGGTTCGGGGAGCTAACGCAGACCCTTTGAAGTCATACTGCATGGTACCCATTCCATGGGTCCCAACTCTCCAGGTTTAAGGGATTCTTCCTTCAGCTAAAACATGCATGGGAATCCCAGACTAATGTCCACCGTGTGATTGGGAAACGTTTTCAAATGCATCTTATGTTTCGTCCCCTGGTACTCGGGTTCACCATTCCAGACGCTTTACTAACACTCTCCCCACTGGGAGACTCAGTGCATTTAACCTCCTGTTTGGCACAGTTTGCAATTTCTGCGCAAGATGAAGAGGAATAGGGAGAACCAATGAGAGACTAGCTGTAGGTGTCTGCACGGGCAAATGGAACGCTCATTTCCCACCATTAAGAGGGATTAACCAAAGGCTCAGCGTGCCCTGCCTGAACCAGATTAGGGCCTGAAGCAATCCTGCGGTTTTGCGGGCAACTCACAAGAAAGCGAGTTGAAGAAAGGAGCTCAGGGGCACTGTAATTCACAAACCTGCAGAGTTATGAATGACAGCTATCGTCCAAAAATGTATTGAAGTAAGTCTTCGAAGAGGACTTGAAAGCGGGGCAGAATTTCAGGAAAACGATTTCAGGGCGTAGACTGGAATTGCACTTAAAGCATAGGAAAAGAGGCAGAATGTCGACAATGATGCACTTGGCCAAAAAGTGCGTATGCGTTTTTTCCTGAATATATTCAGGAAGAAACGCATACGCCCTTGTTGGCCAACCAAGCAAGCGTGTAAAGGAAACCTGCACTACAATGAAGTCTCACTGCCCCCCGGTCAAAAGGGCCATCTGAAAAAAGTGTAAAATGCAGAAAGGCAGGACAGGTCATGGAGAACAGGGAGCCTTGTTATGCTGATGGGCGGGATGTAAATTGCCAACAGCCACTCTGGAGAAGTGTATGGTGTTTCCTGAAACACGTAGGAAACAAAGCAACACAGCCTATGGCACTTCCACTTATGGTCCTATAGCTTAGAGAAATTAAAATCAAAAACACACAGCCAACCCAAAGTTTGGGACGGCTCTATTTACAAGAACCTCGTCTAGGGTACAAGTTAAATATCCGAAAAATCAAAAAATGGATAAAGAAGTTGTGGTACGTACGTACAATGGAATATCACTCAGCAATGAGATCTACGTCATCAGGCCCATAGCGGAATAATGAGTGCATTCAGGTACGACGATTCTACGAGAAATAAGTCACACAGAAAAAGAAACATCATAAGATATCACTAATACAGGGAACGTAAACTTGGCTACACATGAACTGAATTAGAAAACAGAACAGGGTCTCAAATTTAGAAAACCAACTTATGCTTGCTTATGGGGAAAGGTGAGTTGGGGTGCTGCATCAAACCAGAGATTGAAATTAGCACAGATACCGTTCCATAAGCCAAATATATAATAGACAAGACCTACTCCTTGCTCAACGAAATGGACTCAACACACCATATTCAACGCCTGGGAATATACCTGACAAGTAAGAATCTTAAGACCCATGGATTTATATGTCTCCATAAGGAAATCAAGCGTGTGTACAGCGGCTGAAACGCAGCAGTGAAAATCCGATAAATCCCATTATCAAAATAAATTTCACAAACAAACCACAATGACAGTGAAATAGAGAGCAATTCTTAAATAATTCATTCAGGGCTTGTGATGCAACCTGGATTTACCACATCTACACCCAGAGCTGGGTGAGACATAAGGCTGGACACTTCGGGCTGATAGCATTGGTGAGGTTCGGTGAGCAAACGCAGACACTTTGAAGTCATACTGCATGGTAGCCTATCCATGGGTCCCAACTCTCCAGGTTTAAGGGATTCTTCCTTCAGCTAAAACATGCATGGGAAACCCAGAGTATGGTCCACCGTGTGATTGGGAAACGTTTTCAAATGCATCTCAGGTTTCGTCCCCTGGTACTCGGGTTCATCATTCCAGACGCTCTACTAACACTCTCCCCACTTGGAGAGTCAGTGCCTTTAACCTCCTGTTTGGCACAGTTTGCAATTTCTGCGCAAGATGAACAGGAATAGGGAGAACCAATGAGAGACTAGCTGTAGGTGTCTGCACGGGCAAAAGGAACGCTCATTTTCCACCAGGAAGAGGTATTAAACAAAGGCTCAGCGTGCGCTGCCGGAACCAGATTAGGGCCTGAAGCAATCCTGCGGTTTTGCGGCCAGCTCACAAGAAAGCGAGTTGAAGAAAGGAGCTCAGGGGCACTGTAATTCACAAACCTGCAGAGTTATGAAATACAGCTATCGTCCAAAAATATATTGAAGTAAGTCTTCGAAGTGGACTTGAAAGTGGGGCAGAATTTCAGGAAAACGATTTCAGGGGGTAGACTGGAATTGCACTTAAAGCATAGGAAAAGAGGCAGAATGTCGACAATGATGCACTTGGCCAAAAAGGGCGTATGCGTTTTTTCCTGAATATATTCAGGAAAAAACGCATACGCACTTTTTGGCTAACCAAGCAAGCGTGTAAACGAAATCTGCACTACAATGAAGTCTCACTGCCCCCCGGTCAAAAGGGCCATCTGAAACAAGTGTAAAATCCAGAAAGGCAGGACAGGTCATGGAGAACAGGGAGCCTTGTTATGCTGATGGGCGGGATGTAAATTGCCAACAGCCACTCTGGAGAAGTGTATGGTGTTTCTTGAAACACGTAGGAACAAAGCAACACAGCCTATGGCACTTCCACTTAGGGTCCTATAGCTTAGGGAAATTAAAATCAAAAACACACAGCCACCGCAAAGTTTGGGATGGCTCTGTTTACAAGAACCTCGTCTACGGTACAAGTTAAATATCCGAGAAACAAAAAATGGATAAAGAAGTTGTGGTACGCACGTACAATGGAATATCACTCAGCAATGAAATCTACGTCATCAGGCCCATAGCGGCATAATGAGTGGATTCAGGTACGACGATTCTACGAGAAATAAGTCACACAGGAAAAGAAACATCATAAGATATCACTAATACACGGAATGTAAACTTGGCTACACATGAACTGAATTAAAAAACAGAACAGGGTCTCAAATTTAGAAAACCAACTTATGCTTGCTTATGGGAAAGGTTGAGTTGGGGTGCTGCATAAAACCAGAGATTGAAATGAGCACAGATACCGTTCCATAAGCAAAATATATTATAGACAAGACCTACTCCTTGCTCAACGAAATGGACTCAACACCCCATATTCAACGCCTCGGAATATACCTGACAAGTAAGAATCTTAAAACCCATGAATTTTTATGTCTCCATAAGGAAATCAAGAGTGTGTACAGTGGCCTAAACGCAGCAGTGAAGATCCGAAAAATCCCATTATCAACATAAATTTCAAAAACAAAACACAATGCCAGTGAAATAGTGAGCCATTCTTAAATAATTCATTCAGGGCTTGTGATGCAACCTGGATTTACCACATCTACACCCAGAGCTGGGTGAGACATAAGGCTGGACACTTCGGGCTGATAGCATTGGTGAGGTTCGGTGAGCAAACGCAGACCATTTGAAGTCATACTGCATGGAACCCATTCCATGGGTCCCAACTCTCCAGGTTTATGGGATTCTTCCTTCAGCTAAAACATGCATGGGAAACCCAGAGTATGGTCCACCGTGTGATTGGGAAACGTTTTCAAATGCATCTCAGTTTTCGAACCCTGGTACTCGGGTTCACCATTCCAGACACTTTACTAACACTCTCCCCACTTGGAGAGTCAGTGCCTTTAACCTCCTGTTTGGCACAGTCTGCAATTTCTGCGCAAGATGAAAAGGAATAGGGAGAACCAATGAGAGACTAGCTGTAGGTGTCTGCACGGGCAAATGGAACGCTCATTTCCCACCAGGAAGAGGAATTAACCAAAGGCTCACCGTGCCCTGCCGGAAACAGATTAGGGCCTGAAGCAATCCTGTGGTATTGCAGCCAGCTCACAAGAAAGCGAGTTGAAGAAACGAGCTCAGGGGCACTGTAATTCACAAACCTACAGAGTTATGAATGACAGCTATCGTCCAAAAATGTATTGAAGTAAGTCTTCGAAGAGGACTTGAAATCGGGGCAGAATTTCAGGAAAACGATTTCAGGGGGTAGACTGGAATTGCACTTAAAGCATAGGAAAAGAGGCAGAATGTCGACAATGATGCACTTGGCCAATAAGTACGTATGTGTTTTATCCTGAATATATTCAGGAAAAAACGCATACGCCCTTTTTGTCCAACCAAGCAAGCGTGTAAAGGAAATCTGCACTACAATGAAGTCTCACTGCCCCCCGGTCAAAAGGGCCATCTGAAAAAAGAGTAAGATCCAGAAAGGCAGGACAGGTCATGGAGAACAGGGAGCCTTGTTATGCTGATGGGCGGGATGTAAATTGCCAACAGCCACTCTGGAGAAGTGTATGGTGTTTCCTGAAACACGTGGGAAACAAAGCAACACAGCCTATGGCACTTCCACTTACGGTCCTACAGCTTAGGGAAATTAAAATCAAAAACACACAGCCACCCCAAAGTTTGGGACGGCTCTGTTTACAATAACCTCGTCTACGGTACAAGTTAAATATCCGAGAAAGCAAAAAATGGATAAAGAAGTTGTGGTACGCACGTACAATGGAATATCACTCAGCAATGAAATCTACGTCATCAGGCCCATAGCGGCATAATGAGTGGATTCAGGTACGATGATTCTACGAGAAATAAGTCACACAGGAAAAGAAACATCATAAGATATCACTAATACACGGAATGTAAACTGGACTACACATGAACTGAATTACAAAACAGAACAGGGTCTCAAATTTAGAAAACCAACTTATGCTTGCTTATGGGGAAAGGTGAGTTGGGGTGCTACATAAAACCAGAGATTGAAATTAGCACAGATACCTTTCCATAAGCCAAATATATAACAGACAAGACCTAATCCTTGCTCAACGAAATGGACTCAACACCCCATATTCAACGCCTGGGAATATACCTGACAAGTAAGAATCTTAAAACCCATGGATTTATATGTCTCCATAAGGAAATCAAGCGTGTGTACAGCGGCCTAAACGTACCAGTGAAAATCCGATAAATCCCATTATCAAAATAAATTTCAAAAACAAAACACAATGCCAGTGAAATAGCGAGCAATTCTTAAATAATTCATTCAGGGCTTGTGATGCAACCTGGATTTACCACATCTACACCCAGAGCTGGGTGAGACATAAGGCTGGACACTTCGGGCTGATAGCATTGGTGAGGTTCGGTGAGCAAACGCAGACCCTTTGAAGTCATACTGCATGGTACCCATTCCATGGGTCCCAACTCTCCAGGTTTATGGGATTCTTCCTTCAGCTAAAACATGCATGGGAAACCCAGAGTATGGTCCACCGTGTGATTGGGAAACGTTTTCAAATGCACCTCAGTTTTCGAACCCTGGTACTCGGGTTCACCATTCCAGACACTTTACTAACACTCTCCCCACTTGGAGAGTCAGTGCCTTTAACCTCCTGTTTGGCACAGTCTGCAATTTCTGCGCAAGATGAAAAGGAATAGGGAGAACCAATGAGAGACTAGCTGTAGGTGTCTGCACGGGCAAATGGAACGCTCATTTCCCACCAGGAAGAGGAATTAACCAAAGGCTCACCGTGCCCTGCCGGAAACAGATTAGGGCCTGAAGCAATCCTGTGGTATTGCAGCCAGCTCACAAGAAAGCGAGTTGAAGAAACGAGCTCAGGGGCACTGTAATTCACAAACCTACAGAGTTATGAATGACAGCTATCGTCCAAAAATGTATTGAAGTAAGTCTTCGAAGAGGACTTGAAATCGGGGCAGAATTTCAGGAAAACGATTTCAGGGGGTAGACTGGAATTGCACTTAAAGCATAGGAAAAGAGGCAGAATGTCGACAATGATGCACTTGGCCAATAAGTACGTATGTGTTTTATCCTGAATATATTCAGGAAAAAACGCATACGCCCTTTTTGTCCAACCAAGCAAGCGTGTAAAGGAAATCTGCACTACAATGAAGTCTCACTGCCCCCCGGTCAAAAGGGCCATCTGAAAAAAGAGTAAGATCCAGAAAGGCAGGACAGGTCATGGAGAACAGGGAGCCTTGTTATGCTGATGGGCGGGATGTAAATTGCCAACAGCCACTCTGGAGAAGTGTATGGTGTTTCCTGAAACACGTGGGAAACAAAGCAACACAGCCTATGGCACTTCCACTTACGGTCCTACAGCTTAGGGAAATTAAAATCAAAAACACACAGCCACCCCAAAGTTTGGGACGGCTCTGTTTACAATAACCTCGTCTACGGTACAAGTTAAATATCCGAGAAAGCAAAAAATGGATAAAGAAGTTGTGGTACGCACGTACAATGGAATATCACTCAGCAATGAAATCTACGTCATCAGGCCCATAGCGGCATAATGAGTGGATTCAGGTACGATGATTCTACGAGAAATAAGTCACACAGGAAAAGAAACATCATAAGATATCACTAATACACGGAATGTAAACTGGACTACACATGAACTGAATTACAAAACAGAACAGGGTCTCAAATTTAGAAAACCAACTTATGCTTGCTTATGGGGAAAGGTGAGTTGGGGTGCTACATAAAACCAGAGATTGAAATTAGCACAGATACCTTTCCATAAGCCAAATATATAACAGACAAGACCTAATCCTTGCTCAACGAAATGGACTCAACACCCCATATTCAACGCCTGGGAATATACCTGACAAGTAAGAATCTTAAAACCCATGGATTTATATGTCTCCATAAGGAAATCAAGCGTGTGTACAGCGGCCTAAACGTACCAGTGAAAATCCGATAAATCCCATTATCAAAATAAATTTCAAAAACAAAACACAATGCCAGTGAAATAGCGAGCAATTCTTAAATAATTCATTCAGGGCTTGTGATGCAACCTGGATTTACCACATCTACACCCAGAGCTGGGTGAGACATAAGGCTGGACACTTCGGGCTGATAGCATTGGTGAGGTTCGGTGAGCAAACGCAGACCCTTTGAAGTCATACTGCATGGTACCCATTCCATGGGTCCCAACTCTCCAGGTTTATGGGATTCTTCCTTCAGCTAAAACATGCATGGGAAACCCAGAGTATGGTCCACCGTGTGATTGGGAAACGTTTTCAAATGCACCTCAGTTTTCGAACCCTGGTACTCGGGTTCACCATTCCAGACACTTTACTAACACTCTCCCCACTTGGAGAGTCAGTGCCTTTAACCTCCTGTTTGGCACAGTCTGCAATTTCTGCGCAAGATGAAAAGGAATAGGGAGAACCAATGAGAGACTAGCTGTAGGTGTCTGCACGGGCAAATGGAACGCTCATTTCCCACCAGGAAGAGGAATTAACCAAAGGCTCACCGTGCCCTGCCGGAAACAGATTAGGGCCTGAAGCAATCCTGTGGTATTGCAGCCAGCTCACAAGAAAGCGAGTTGAAGAAACGAGCTCAGGGGCACTGTAATTCACAAACCTACAGAGTTATGAATGACAGCTATCGTCCAAAAATGTATTGAAGTAAGTCTTCGAAGAGGACTTGAAATCGGGGCAGAATTTCAGGAAAACGATTTCAGGGGGTAGACTGGAATTGCACTTAAAGCATAGGAAAAGAGGCAGAATGTCGACAATGATGCACTTGGCCAATAAGTACGTATGTGTTTTATCCTGAATATATTCAGGAAAAAACGCATACGCCCTTTTTGTCCAACCAAGCAAGCGTGTAAAGGAAATCTGCACTACAATGAAGTCTCACTGCCCCCCGGTCAAAAGGGCCATCTGAAAAAAGAGTAAGATCCAGAAAGGCAGGACAGGTCATGGAGAACAGGGAGCCTTGTTATGCTGATGGGCGGGATGTAAATTGCCAACAGCCACTCTGGAGAAGTGTATGGTGTTTCCTGAAACACGTGGGAAACAAAGCAACACAGCCTATGGCACTTCCACTTACGGTCCTACAGCTTAGGGAAATTAAAATCAAAAACACACAGCCACCCCAAAGTTTGGGACGGCTCTGTTTACAATAACCTCGTCTACGGTACAAGTTAAATATCCGAGAAAGCAAAAAATGGATAAAGAAGTTGTGGTACGCACGTACAATGGAATATCACTCAGCAATGAAATCTACGTCATCAGGCCCATAGCGGCATAATGAGTGGATTCAGGTACGATGATTCTACGAGAAATAAGTCACACAGGAAAAGAAACATCATAAGATATCACTAATACACGGAATGTAAACTGGACTACACATGAACTGAATTACAAAACAGAACAGGGTCTCAAATTTAGAAAACCAACTTATGCTTGCTTATGGGGAAAGGTGAGTTGGGGTGCTACATAAAACCAGAGATTGAAATTAGCACAGATACCTTTCCATAAGCCAAATATATAACAGACAAGACCTAATCCTTGCTCAACGAAATGGACTCAACACCCCATATTCAACGCCTGGGAATATACCTGACAAGTAAGAATCTTAAAACCCATGGATTTATATGTCTCCATAAGGAAATCAAGCGTGTGTACAGCGGCCTAAACGTACCAGTGAAAATCCGATAAATCCCATTATCAAAATAAATTTCAAAAACAAAACACAATGCCAGTGAAATAGCGAGCAATTCTTAAATAATTCATTCAGGGCTTGTGATGCAACCTGGATTTACCACATCTACACCCAGAGCTGGGTGAGACATAAGGCTGGACACTTCGGGCTGATAGCATTGGTGAGGTTCGGTGAGCAAACGCAGACCCTTTGAAGTCATACTGCATGGTACCCATTCCATGGGTCCCAACTCTCCAGGTTTATGGGATTCTTCCTTCAGCTAAAACATGCATGGGAAACCCAGAGTATGGTCCACCGTGTGATTGGGAAACGTTTTCAAATGCATCTCAGTTTTCGAACCCTGGTACTCGGGTTCACCATTCCAGACACTTTACTAACACTCTCCCCACTTGGAGAGTCAGTGCCTTTAACCTCCTGTATGGCACAGTCTGCAATTTCTGCGCAAGATGAAAAGGAATAGGGAGAACCAATGAGAGACTAGCTGTAGGTGTCTGCACGGGCAAATGGAACGCTCATTTCCCACCAGGAAGAGCAATTAACCAAAGGCTCAGCGTGCCCTGCCGGAAACAGATTAGGGCCTGAAGCAATCCTGTGGTTTTGCGGCCAGCTCACAAGAAAACGAGTTGAAGAAACGAGTTCAGGGGCACTGTAATTCACAAACCTACAGAGTTATGAATGACAGCTATCGTCCAAAAATGTATTGAAGTAAGTCTTCGAAGAGGATTTGAAATCGGGGCAGAAGTGCAGGAAAACGATTTCAGGGGGTAGACTGGAATTGCACTTAAAGCATAGGAAAAGAGGCAGAATGTCGACAATGATGCACTTGGCCAAAAAGGGCGTATGTGTTTTATCCTGAATATATTCAGGAAAAAACGCATAGGCCCTTTTTGGCCAACCAAGCAAGCGTGTAAAGGAAATCTGCACTACAATGAAGTCTCACTGCCCCCCGGTCAAAAGGGCCATCTGAAAAAAGAGTAAGATCCAGAAAGGCAGGACAGGTCATGGAGAACAGGGAGCCTTGTTATGCTGATGGGCGGGATGTAAATTGCCAACAGCCACTCTGGAGAAGTGTATGGTGTTTCCTGAAACACGTAGGAAACAAAGCAACACAGCCTATGGCACTTCCACTTATGGTCCTATAGATGAGGGAAATTAAAATGAAAAACACACAGCCACCCCAATGTTTGGCATGGCTGTGTTTACAAGAACCTCGTCTACGGTCCAAGTTAAATATCCGAGAAAGCAAAAAATTTATAAAGAAGTTGTGGTACGCACGTACAATGGAATATCACACAGGAATGAAATCTACGTCATCAGGCCCGTAGCGGCATAATGAGTGGATTCAGGTACGACGATTCTACGAGAAATAAGTCACACAGAAAAAGAAACATCATAAGATATCACTAATACACGGCATGTAAACTTGGCTACACATGAACTGAATTACAAAACAGAACAGGGTCTCAAATTTAGAAAACCAACTTATTCTTGCTTATGGGGAATGTTGAGTTGGGGTGCTGCATAACACCAGAGATTGAAATTAGCACAGATACCGTTCCATAAGCCAAATATATTATAGAGAAGACCTACTCCTTGCTCAACGAAATGGACTCAACACCCCATATTCAACGCCTGGGAACATACCTGACAAGTAAGAATCTTAAAACCCATGGATTTTTATGTCTCCATAAGGAAATAAAGCGTGTGTACAGTGGCCTAAAGGCAGCAGTGAAAATCCGATAAATCCCATTATCAACATAAATTTCTAAAACAAAACACAATGACAGTGAAATAGAGAGCGATTCTTAAATAATTCATTCAGGGCTTGTGATGCAACCTGGATTTACCACCTCTACACCCAGAGCTGGGTGAGCCATAAGGCTGGACACTTCGGGCTGATATCATTGGTGAGGTTCGGTGAGCAAACTTAAACCCTTTGAAGTCATACTGCATGGTACCCATTCCATGGGTCCCAGCTCTCCATGTTTAAGAGATTCTTCCTTCAGCTAAAACATGCATGGGAAACACAGAGTATGGTCCACCGTGTGGGAAACGTTTTCAAATGCATCTCAGTTTTCGAACCCTGGTACTCGGGTTCACAATTCCAGACGCTTTACTAACACTCTCCCCAATTGGAGAGTCAGTGCCTTTAACCTCCTGTTTGGCACAGTTTGCAATTTCTGCGCAAGATGAACAGGAATAGGGAGAACCAATGAGAGCCTTGCTGTAGGTGTCTGCACGGGCAAATGGAACGCTCATTTACCACCAGGAAGGGGAATTAACCAAAGACTCAGCGTGCCCTGCCGGAAACTGATTACCGCCTGAAGCAATCCTGCGGTTTTGCGGCCAGCTCACAAGAAAGCGAGTTGAAGAAAGGAGCTCAGGGGCACTGTAATTCACAAACCTGCAGAGTTATGAATGACAGCTATCATCCAAAAATGTATTGAAGTAAGTCTTCGAAGAGAACTTGAAAGCGGGACAGAATTTCAGGAAAACGATTTCAGGGGGTAGACTGGAATTGCACTTAAAGCATAGGAAAAGAGGCAGAATGTCGACAATGTTGCGCTTGGCCAAAAACGGCGTATGCGGTTTTTCCTGAATATATTCAGGAAAAAATGCATCCGCCCTTTTTGGCCAACCAAGCAAGCATGTAAAGGAAATCTGCACTACAATGAAGTCTCACTGCCCCCCGGTCAAAAGGGCCATCTGAAAAAAGTGTAAAATCCAGAAAGGCAGGACAGGTCATGGAGAACAGGGAGCCTTGTTATGCTGATGGGCGGGATGTAAATTGCCAACAGCCACTCTGGAGAACTGTATGGTGTTTCCTGAAACACCTAAAAAACAAAGCAACGGAGACTACGGCACTTCCACTTATGGTCTTATAGCTCAGGGAAATTAAAATCAACTACACACAGCCACCCCAAAGTTTCGGACGGCTCTGTTTACAAGAACCTCATCTACGGTAGAAGTTAAATATCCCAGAAAGCGAAAATGGATAAAGAAATTGTGGTACGTATGTACAATGGAATATCACTTTCCAATGAAATCTACGTCATCAGGCCCTTCGCGGCATAATGAGTGGATTCAGGTACGATGATTCTAAGTGAAATAAGTCACACAGAAAATGAAACATCATAAGATATCACTAATACACGGAATGTAAACTTGGCTACACATGAACTGAATTACAAAACAGAACAGTGTCTCAAATTAGATAACCAACTTATGCTTGCTTAAGGGGAAAAGTGAGTTGTGGTGGTGCATAAATCAGAGATAGAAATTAGCACAGATACCTTTCCATAAGCCAAATATGTAATAGTGAAGACCTACCCCTTGCTCAACGAAATGGACTAAACACCTCATATTCAACGCCTAGGAATACACCTGACTAGTAAGAATCTTCAAACCCATGGATTTATATGTCTCCGTAAGACAATCAAGCGTGTGTACAGCTGCATGAACGCAGCAGAGAAAATCCGATAAATCCCATTATCAAAATGAATTACAAAAACAAAACACAATGACAGTGAAATAGAGAGCAATTCTTAAATAATTCATTCAGGGCTTGTGATGCAACCTGGATTTACCACATCCACACCCAGAGCTGAGTGAGACATAAGGTTGGACACTTCGGGCTGATAGCATTGGTGAGGTTCGATGAGCAAATGCAGACCGTTTGAAGTCATACTTCATGGTACCCATTCCATGGGTCCCAACTCTCCAGGTTTAAGGGATTCTTCCTTCATCTAAAACATGCATGGGAAACCCACAGTATGCTGCACCGTGTGACCGGGAAACGTTTTCAAATGCATCTCAGTTTACGTCCCCTTTTACTCGGGTTCAACATTCCAGAGCCTTTAATAACACTCTCCCCACTTGGAGAGTCAGTGCCTTTAACCTCCTGTTTGGCACAGTTTGCAATTTCTGCGCAAGATGAACAGGAATAGGGAGAACCAATGAGAGACTACCTGTAGGTGTCTGCACGGGCAAATGGAACGTTCATTTCCCACCAGGAAGAGGAATTAACCAAAGGCTCAGCGTGCCCTGCCGGAAAAAGATTAGGGCCTGAAGCAATCCTGCGGTTTTGCGGCCAGCTCACAGGAAAGCGAGTTGAAGAAAGGAGCTCAGGGGCACTGTAATTCACAAACCTGCACAGTTATAAATGACAGTTATCGTCTAAAAATATATTGAAGGAAGGCTGCAAAGAAGACTTTTAAGCGGGGCAGAATTGCAGGAAAATGCTTTCAGGGGGTAGACTGGAATTGCATTTAAAGCATAGGAAAAGAGGCAGAACGTCGACAATGATGCACTTGGCCAAAAAGTGCGTATGCGTCTTTTCCAGAATATATTCAGGAAAAATCGCATACGCCCTTTTTGGCCAACCAAGGAAGCATGTTAAAGAAATATGCATTACAATGAAGTCTCACTGCCCCCCTGTCAAAAGGGATATCTGAAAAAAGTGAAAAATCCAGAAAGGCAGGACAGGCCATGGAGAACAGGGAGCCTTGTTATGCTGATGGGCGGGATGTAAATTGCCAACAGCCACTCTGGAGAAGTGTATGGTGTTTCCTCAAACACCTAAAAAACTAAGCAACGGAGCCTACGGCACTTCAATTTATGGTTCTATAGTTTAGGGAAATTAAAATCAAAAAGACACAGCCACCCCTAAATTTTGGACGGCTCTGCTTACAAGAACCTCATTTACGGTACAAGTGAAATATCCTAGAAAGCAATAAATGGATAAAGAAGTTTTTGTACGTACGTACAACGGAATATCACTCAGCAATGAAATCTATGTCATGAGGCCCGTCGCGGCATAATGAGTGGATTCAGGTACGATCATTCTAAGTTAACTAAGTCACACAGAAAAAGAAACACCATAAGATATCTCAAATACACGGAATGCAAACATGGCTGCACATGAACTCAATTACAAAACAGAAAAGGGTCTCAAATTTAGAAAACCAACTTATGCTTGCTTATGGGGAAAGGTGAGTTGTGGTGCTGCATAAAACCAGAGATTGAAATTAGCACAGATAACTTTCCATAAGCAAATATGTAATAGTCAGGACCTGCTCCTTGCTCCACGAAATGGACTCAACACCCCATATTCAATGCCTAGGAATATACCTGACTAGTAAGAATCTGAAAACCCATGGATTTATATGTCTCCATAAGAGCATCAAGCATGTGTACAGCGGCATAAACGCAGCAGTGAAAATCCGATAAATCCCATTATCAAAATAAATTACAAAAACAAAACACAATGACAGTGAAATAGAGAGCAATTCTTATAGAATTCATTCAGGGCTTGTGATGCAACGTGGATTTACCACATCTACACCCCGAGCTGAGTGAGACATAAGGCTGGACACTTCGGGCTGATAGCATTGGTGACGTTCGGTGAGCAAAGGCAACCCTTTGAAGTCATACTGCATGGTACCCATTCCATGGGTCCCAACTCTCCAGGTTGAAGGGATTCTTCCTTCAGCTAAAACATGCATGGGAAACCCAGAATATGGTCCACCGTGTGACCGGGAAACCTTTTTAAATGCATCTCAGTTATCGTCCCCTCATACTCGGTTTTACCATTCCAGACGCTTTACTAACACTCTCCCCACTTGGAGAGTCAGTGCCTTTAACCTCCTGTTTGGCACAGTTTGCAATTTCTGCGCAAGATGAACAGGAATAGGGAGAACCAATGAGAGATTAGCTGTAGGTGTCTGCACGAACAAATTTAACGCTCATTTCCCACCAGGAAGAGGAATTAGCCAAAGGCTCAGCATGCCGTGCCGGAACCAGATTAGGGCCTGAAGCAATCCTGCGGTTTTGCGGCCAGCTCACAAGAAAGCGAGTTGAAGAAAGGAGCTCAGGGGCACTGTAATTCACAAACATGCAGAGTTATAAATGACAGCTATCGTCCAAAAATATATTGAAGTAAGGCTGCAAAGAGGACTTGAACGCGGGGCAGAATTCCAGCAATACGATTTCAGGAGGTAGACGGGAAGTCCTCTGAAAGTATAGGAGAAGAGGCAGAACCTCGACAATGATGCTCTTGGTCAAAAAGGGCATATACGTTTCTTCCAGGGCCCTTATTAAAGAGGGTAGGAGGCTCCCAGCATGCTTCAGTGGCCAACAGAGGGCCTACGTCGCCAAGGCGACGTGAGCCATCCAGGCAGGAGTGACCTCACATCAGAGGGCCCACCTCACAGAAGGGTTAGGAAACCAGTCAGGATCAGACTCTCACCAGAGTGCCCACATAAGCAAGGGGCTGGGAACCAGGCAGGAGTGTCCTCACACCCGTGGGGCCACATCATCGAAAGTTGAGGTACCCAGCACATGTGGCCTCAAACCAGAGGACCCAAATCACCATAGGTCTTGGAGTGAGGCAGGCAGGATTAACCTCAAAACACATGGCCCATTGTATAAAAAAGGTGAGGAATCCAGGAGTTGGAACATCCCAGCAGGCGGCCCAGAGCACCAAGGCTATGGGATCCAGGCAGTGATGAACTCACAACAGAGGGCCCTCATCGTGATACTGTAAGCAACCCAGCCGTTGTAACCTCAGAGCACAAGGCCCACATCCCCATGGGGAAGGGAACCAAGCAGGAGTGTCATCGCACCAGTGGGCACACATCAGAAAATATGGGGAGCCCAGCAGTTAGGGCCGGACGCCAGAGGGCCCTCATCACTGAGGAGAGGAGGCTCCCAGCAAGCTCCAACTGCTACCAGAAGGCCGACGTCGCCAATGCAGGGTGTGCCAGCCAGGCAGGAGTGACCTCAGAGCAGAGGGCCAACCACACAAAAGTGTGAGGAACCCAAAGAGGATCAGACTCTCACCAGAGGGCCCACATCACCAAGGGAATGGAAACCAGGCAGGAGTGTCCTCACACCAGTGGGGCCACATCACCGAAATGTGACGGACCCAGCACACGTGGCCTCAAACTACAGGACACACATCACCAAGGGGCTGGGAGTGAGGCAGGCAGGAGGAGCCTCCAAACAGAGGGCCCATAGCGTAAAAAAGTTGAGGAATCCCGCAGTTGGAACTTCCCAGCAGGTGGCCAGGAGCAGCGAGGCTATGGGATCCAGGCCTGACTGAACTCAAAACAGAGGGCCCTCATCATGAAACTGTGAGCAACCCAGCCGTTGGGACCTTAGAGCAGAAGGCCCACATTCCCATGTGGTTGGGAACCTGGCAGAAGTGTACTCGCACCACAGGGCGCACATCAGAGAATTTTGGGAGCCCAGACGTTAGGGCCTGACGCCAGAGGGCCCTCATTACCAAGGGGAGGAGACCCCAAGCAGGCACCAACTCCCAACTGAGGGCCCATGTCGCCAAGGTGACATGCAACAGCCAGGCAGGAGTGACCTCACAGCTGAGGGCCTATCTCACAGAATGGTGAGGAACCCAGCCAGGGTAAGACTCTCACCAGAGGGCCCACATCACCAAGGGCATCAGAACCAGGCAGGACTGTCTTCACCCCAGGGTGGCCACATCATAGAAAGGTGAGGAACCCAGCACATGTGGCCTAAACCAGAGGATCCAGATCTCCAAGGGGCTCTGAGTGAGGCAGGCAGGAGTAGCCTCACAACACAGGGCCAATAGAATAAAAAAGCGGAGGAATCCTGCAGTGGGAACCTCCCAGCAGGCCGCCCAGAGCACCGAGTCTATGCGATCCAGGCCGCAGTGAACTCACACCAGAGGGCCCACATCATGAAACTGTGAGCAACCCAGCCGTTGGGACCTCAGAGCAGAAGGCCCACATCCCCATGGGGTTGGGAACATGGCACGAGTGTCCTCGCACCACTTAGCACGTATCAGAAAATGTGGGTACCCAGCAGTTAGGGCCTGACGCCAGAGGGCCCTCATCACCGAGGGGAGGAGGCTCCCAGCAGGCTCCAACTGCCACAAGAGGGCCGACATTGCCAAGGCGGGGTGTGCCAGCCAGGCAGGAGTGACCTCACAGCAGAGGGCCCACCTCACAGAAGTGGGAGGAACCCAGCCAGGATCAGACTCTCACCAGAGGGCCCACATCACCAAGGGGATAGGAACCAGGCAGGAGTGTCCTCACACCAGTGGGGCCACATCATCGAAAGGTGAGGGACCCAGCACACGTGACCTCAAACCAGAGGACACACATCACCAAGGGGCTGGGAGTGAGGCAGGCAGGAGGAGTCTCAAAACAGAGGGCCCATAGAAGGAAAAAGGTGAGGAATCCCGCAGTTGGAACCTCCCCGCAGGTGGCCAGGAGCAGCGAGGCTATGGGGTCCATGCCGGAGTGAACTCACACCAGAGGGCCCTCATCATGAAACTGAGCAATGTACCATTGGGATCTCAGAGCAGAAGGCCCACATTCCCATGGGGTTGGGAACCTGGCAGGAGTGTAGTCGCACCACAGGGCGCACATCAGAAAATTTTGGGAGCCCAGGAGTTAGGGTCTGACGCCAGAGGGCCCTCATTACCGAGGGGAGGAGACTCCCAGCAGGCACCAACTCCCAGTTGAGGCCCCACGTCGCCAAGTTGACGTGTGCCAGCCAGGCAGGAGTGACCTCATAGCAGAGGGCCTACCTCACAGAAGGGTGAGGAACCCATCCAGGATAAGACTCTCACCAGAGGGCCCACATCACCAAGGGGATCGGAACAAGGCAGGAGTGTCCTCACACCAGTGTGGCCACATTATAGAAAGGTGAGGAACCCAGCACATGTGGCCTAAACCAGAGGACCCACATTTCCAAGGTGCTCCGAGTGAGGCAGGCAGGAGTAGCCTAACAACACAGGGCCCACCGGATAAAAAATGTGAGGAATCCAGCAGTTTGAACCTCCCAGCAGGTGGCCCAGAGCATGGAGTCTATGGGATCCAGGCCACAGTGAACTCACAGCAGAGGGCCCACATCATGAAACTGTGAGCAACCCAGCCAGTGGGACCACAGAGCAGAAGGCCCACATCCCCATGGGGATGGGAACCTCGCAGGAGTGTCCTCGCACAACTTAGCACGTATCAGAAAATGTGGGAACCCAGCAGTTATGGCCTGACGCCAGAGGGCCCTCATCACAGAGGAGAGGAGGCTACCAGCAGGCTCCAAATGCCACCAGAGTGCCGACGTCACCAAGGCAATGGGAGCAAGCCAGGCAGGAGTTACCTCACAGCAGAGGGCCCACCTCACAGAAGTGTGAGGAGCCCAAACAGGATCAGACTCTAACCAGAGCGCCCACATCACCAAGGGGATGGAAACCAGGCAGGAGTGTCCTCACACCAGTGGGGCCACATCAGCGAAAGGTGAGGAACACAGCACATGTGGCCTCAAACAAGGGGACACACATCACGAAAGGGCTGGGAGTGAGGCATGCAGGAGGAGACTCACAACAGAGCGCCCATAGAATAAAAAAGGTGAGGAACCCCGCAGCTGGAAGCTCCAAGCGGTGGCCCAGAGCACCGAGGCTATGGGATCCATGCCGCAGTGAACTCACAGCAGAGGGCCCACATTCTGACACTGTGAGCAACCCATTCGTTGGGACCTCAGAGCAGAAAGCCCACATCCCCATGGGGATGGGACCCTGGCTGGAGTGTACTCGCACGACAGGGCGCACATCAGAAAATATTGGGAGCCCATGAGTTAGGGCCTGACGCCAGAGGGCCCTCATTACCGAGGGGAGGAGACACCCAGCAGGCACCAAATCCCACCAGAGGGCCGACGTCGCCAAGGCGGGTTGTGCCAGCCAGGCAGGAGTGACCTCAGAGAAGAGGACCCACCTCACAGAAGTGTGAGGAACCCTACCAGGATCAGACTCTCACCGGAGGGCCCACATCACCAAGGGGATGGGAACCAGACAGTAGTGTCCTCACACCAGTGGGGCCACATCAGCCAAAGGTGAGGAACCCAGCACATGTGGCCTCAAACCAGAGGACACACATCACCAAGGGGCTAGGAGTGAGGCAGGTGTCTGGAGGGGCACATTTAACTCTAATTTCCCACCAGGAAGTGGAATGAACCAAAGTCTCAGAGTGCCGTGCCGGACCCTGATTACGGCCTGAAGGAAACCTGCGGTTCTGTGGCCAGTTTTCAAGGAAATGAGTTAAGAAAGGAAATCACGGGCACTGTAATTCACAAACCTGCAGAATTATAAATGACAGCTATTGGCAAAAATATATGGAAGTAAGTCTGCAAAGAGGACTTGAAAACGAGGCAGAATTGCAGGAATCATATTTCAGGAGGTAGATTGGAATTGCATTTAAAGCATGTGAAAAGCGGCAGATCTTTGACAGTGATGCACTTGGACAAAAGTGCGTAAACATTTTTTCCTGAATATATTCAGGAAAAAATGCATATGCCCTTTTTGGCCAACCAAGCACTCGAGAAATGGAAATCCGCACTACAATGAAGTCTCATTTCCCATTCGTCAAAAGGGCCATCTGAAAAAAGTGTAAAAACCAGAGACACAGGACAGGCCATGGAGAACAGGGAGCCTTGTTATGCTGATGGGCGGGATGTAAATTGCCAACAGACACTCTGGAGATGTTTATGGTGTATCCTGAAACATCTGAAAAACAAAGCTACAGACCCTAGGGCACTTCCACTTTTGGCCCTATAGCTTAGGAGAATTAAAATCAACAAGACACAGCCAACACAAAATTTAGGGCTGCTGTGTTTACAAGAACCTTGAGTCCAGTACAAATTAAATATCCCAGAAAGAAGAAAATGGATAAAGGAGTTGTGCTACTTACGTACAACGGAATATCACTCAGCAATGAAATCAATGTCATCAGGCCTGTAGCAGCAAATTGAGTGGATTTAAGTATGATGATTCTATGAGAAATAGGTCACACAGAGAAAGATAATTATCATAAGATATCACTAATAGAGAGAGTGTAAACTTGGCTACACATAAACTGAATTCCAAAACCGAACAGAGTCTCACGTTTAGATAAAAACTTATGCTTGCTTAAGGGGAAAGTTGAGTTGGGGTGTTGTATAAAACCAGAGATTGAAATTAGCACACATACCGTTCCATAAGCCAAATATGTAATAGACAAGACCTACTCTTTGCTCAACGAAATAGACTCATCCATGGTGTATCACCTCACACCTTTTAGAATGGGCATCATCAGAAAATCTACAAACAACAAATGCTGGAAAGGGTGTGGAGATAAGGAACACTCTTCCACTATTGTTGGGAATGTAAATTGATACAGTCACTGTGGAGAACATTATGGAGTTTCTTATAAAACTAAGAATAGAATTACCATATGATACAGCAATCCCACTACTGGGCATATACCCAGACAAAACCATAAATCAAAAAGAGACATTCACCGCAATGTTCATTGCATCACTATTTACAATATCCAGGTAATGGAAGCAACCTAAATGCCCACAGACAGACGAATGCATAAAGATGTGGTACATATGTAAAATGGAATATTACTAAGCCATAAAAAGGAATGAAATTGGGTCATTTGTAGAGACGTTGATGGATCTAGAGACTGTCATACAGAGTGAAGTAAGTCAGAAAGAGAAAAACAAATCTTGTATATTAATGCATATATGTGGAACCTAGAAAAATTGTACAGATGAACCGTTTTGCAAGGCAGAAATAGAGCAACAGATGTAGACAACAAACGTATGGACACCAAGGGGGGAAAGCTGTTGGGGGGTGGTGGTGGGAGGAGTTGAGAGATTGGGATTGGCATGTATACATTTATATGTATAAAATAGATAACCAAAAAGAACCTGCTGTATAAAAAAATAAAATAAAATTCAAATTACAAAAAGTAAAACAGAAAAAATATTCTTCCCTTCACATACATGTATTTATATGAATAAATTATTTCCATGCTTATATCTGTAAATACAAAAAAGAGGAATAAAATCTACCTTGAACCAAAAACGAAAAAAAGAAAAAAAAACAGAACCCACCAGTTACACAGAGGAAAACCGTATCAGGGCACTTGCTCCAGTTGTAAACAATTCTGAAGTTGGCCAGTGGTGGGGAATCATCTCCCATTCAGCCAGCAGGCCCCACGCAACAAGCGTCCTCATTGCAAAGCTGGGGGACCATGCCGAGGCATCTGTGAGTAAACGTGGGCTGAGCCCCAGGCCAGCTGCTGCTGAAATGTTCCCACCCTTCCCAGGTAAAACACCTGAATATGTACAAGGACTTGAAAGCCTAGAGGAAGGGCCATGGAGCCACATGAGTGACAGCATGCCAGCCGACTTGGTGCCTGCAGGCCAGCCAGGATGGTCCTGGCCCTGGGTGCTCTTCTGGAAGCTTTCCATTTCCCTGCCTGAGATACCCCTGCTGTCCCGGCCCCCACTGCTTTCTTCCTCACTCACCTCTGCCCAGGGAGAAATTCCAGCGGCAGGTATGGGTGACACATCCTCTTCTTTAGCAGGTGGCATCTTGGCAACTGCTGCAGAAAGTCCAGCAGAGCCCCACTCACACTGGGCCACCCACAAAGCCGTGGCCTCTCACTCCCTCCCACCAGTCCAGCCCCAAGACTGCTGACAGGGCAGAGAAAATGGCGTCAGGCACAGCTGCAGGGGCTCTTGCTGCCTGGAGCGGTGTTTATATTGATCTGAACCCAGGCACACCTGGGGAGGTCTGGCCGGCACGGTCGGGCTTACCAGGCCAGCCAATAATCACCCCTCAGGGGCTCACAGTTGCAGAAACTGGAACTTGCTGAATCGGCCAGGTCCAAGGAACAGGTGTGGGCTCCTGAGGGTCAGGATAGACAAGGGGCTGCAGCTCTGGCTTGTTTTCTAATTATATTATCTGGCCCATGAGTGGGAGACAACTTCAAGAAAACCCTCTCCTAATGAGAGGAACCCAGGAGCCAGGGAGAGGAGGGGTGGCTGGTGGGTGGAGACAGAGGCCTGGTGCCCCGGGTGCAGTGGAAGTCTCTGGAAGACCAGGTGGAGGGAGGCCACACAGAGAGATGCCCAGGGTCACAGACCTGTCGGAGCTGCTGTTTGTTAGTTCAAGTCCTGCTCTGAGGTGCTCTGTGTCAGATCTGAGTGACAGGTGAGCTGGGAGTGCTCTGCAATGAGGGCGATATGCACGGTTCCTGTGTTCCCAGCCCTGCCATGGTACCTGCAAGGGTAGCTCTGTATCCTGGGAGGGACCTGACCACGAGAGCCCCATGGGCTGCAGGGGAACCTGTCCAGGGAACACTATATCCTGGGAGGGGCCTGAACACGAGAGCCCCGTGGGCTGGGGTGGGGGTGGGGTACCTGCCCAGGTGAGCTCCATATCCTGGGATTGGCCTGACCTCGAGAGCCCCATGGGCTGCTGGAGTCCTGGTAAAGGATGTCAGGACTGTCAGTGAAGCCACCGAGGATATACCTCCAGTAGTTCCTAAATCCTACACCCTGCTGGTCATTCTACCAACCACCAGGACATGGTATTCTGTATTAGTCTTCAATGATGCCTTCTTTTGTATTCTATTAGTCCCAGAGTCACAAGAAATTTTGGCTTGTGAGTGGCAGGACTCAACATACAACTAAAACAATACTTCCGGGCCGTGTTGCCCCAAGGGTTCAAAAATTCCCACACCATCTTTGGGGAAAGCTCAGCTAAAGAACTAAAAGTTCTACCTCTGGAAAAGGAAACACTCCTTCAATATGCAGATGACATTCTGATCGTCAGCCCTACTAAGGAGACCTCTGAACTACCAAGCCAATAAAGGATACAAGTTGTCCAAGAAAAAGCTCAAATATCACAGACTACGGTGACCTGCCTGGGCTTCATTCTCACAGAAGGTCGGAGAAGCCCATCCCAGGAAAGGGAAGAAACAATTTACAGCCTTACCCATTTCTGAAACTAGAAGACAGCTTAGGGGTTCCTGGGGAGGCCAGGGTTTGCTGCTTCTGGATCCCTAACTACAGTCTACTAGCTGGGCCTCTATATGAAACACTGAAAGGAAAAGATGATGATCCTTTTGAATAGAATGCAGAAGTGGCCTTTCAAGAATGGAAAGAGCAGTCAATTCAGACCCTTGCCCTGGAACTCCCTAATTTAGCTAAACCCTTTGACCTTTACATTCCTGGTGAACGGTGAATCGCCATTGGAGTATTAGTGCAAAACCTGGGACCACTTGAAATGGAACAATGCAAGAATGCGATCCAGGTAGGATAAACTACGGTCACCAAGGGGCTTGGCCCACCGCCACATCTGGCCAAGATTCTGGCAGTATCTGAAAACCTGGAAATTAGCAGCCCAAAAGGCCACCTCCCTCCTAAGGGAAAAGGACCCCACGTGGTGATCCTAACACCCAGCCATGCCCTGAAGTTGCAGGGTTGGCTCCGTGGGCACACTGACCTTGAGTGAGGAGGCCCTCCAACTCCAACCTCCATAGAGATAACCGGGGCAAAGAGGTACCATGACGACTCGTGTGAAGGTGTCTGCATGGGCAAATTTAACGCTCATTTCCCACCAGGAAGAGGAATTAACCAAAGGCTCAGCATGCCGTGCCAGAACCACATTAGGGCCTGAAGCAATCCTGCGGGTTTGCGGCCAGCTCACAAGAAAGCGAGTAGAAGAAAGGAGCTCAGGGACACTGTAATTCACAAACCTGAAGAGTTATAAATGACAGCTATCACCCAAAAATATATTGAAGGAAGGCTGCGAAGAGGACTTGAAAGCGGAGCAGAATTGCAAGAAAACGATTTCAGGGGGTAGACTGGAATTGCATTTAAAGCATAGGAAAAGAGGCAGAACGTCGACAATGATGCACTTGGCCAAAAACGGCGTATGCGTTTTTTCCTGAATATATTCAGGAAAAAACGCATACGCCCTTTTTGGCCAACCAAGCAAGCATGTTAAAGAAATCTGCACTACAATGAAGTCTCACTGCCCCCAGTCAAAAGGGCCATCTGAAAAAAGTGTAAAATCCAGAAAGGCAGCACAGGCCATGGAGAACAGGGAGCCTTATTATGCTGATGGGCGGGATGTAAATTGCCAACAGCCACTCTGGAGAATTGTATGGTGTTTCCTCAAAAACCTAAAAAACAAAGCAACGGAGCCTACGGCATTACCACTTATGGTCCTATAGCTTAGGGAAATTAAAATCAAAAACACACAGCCACCCCATAGATTCGGACGGCTCTGTTTACAAGAACTTCGTCTACGGTACAAGTTAAATATCCCAGAAAGCGAAAAATGGATAAAGAAGTGTGGTACTTACGTACAAAGGAATATCACTCACCAATGAAATCTATTTCATCAGGTCCGTCGCGGCATAATGAGTGGATTCAGGTACGATGATTCTAAGTGAAATAAGTCACACAGAAAATGAAACATCATAAGTTATCACTAATACACGGAATGTAAACTTGGCTACACATGAATTGAATTACAAAACAGAACAGGGTCTCAAATTTAGAAAAGCAACTTATGCTTGCTTAAGGGGAAAAGTGAGTTGGGGTGCTGCATAAAAGCAGAGATAGAAATTAGCACAGATACCTTTCCATAAGCCAAATATGTAATAGTCAAGACCTACCCCTTGCTCAACGAAATGGACTAAACACCTCATATTCAACGCCTAGGAATACACCTGACTAGTAAGAATCTTCAAACCCATGGATTTATATGTCTCCGTAAGACAATCAAGCGTGTGTTCAGCTGCATGAACGCAGCAGAGAAAATCCAATAAATCCCATTATCAAAATGAATTACAAAAACAAAACACAATGACAGTGAAATAGAGAGCAATTCTTAAATAATTCATTCAGGGCATGTGATGCAACCTGGATTTACCACATCTACACCCAGAGCTGAGTGAGACATAAGGTTGGACACTTCGGGCTGATAGCATTGGTGAGGTTCAATGAGCAAATGAAGACCCTTTGAAGTCATACTGCATGGTACCCATTCCATGGGCCCCAACTTTCCAGTTTTAAGGGATTCTTCCTTCAGCTAATACGTGCATGGGAAAACCACAGTATGGTGCACCGTGTGACCAGGAGACGTTTTCAAATGCATCTCAGTTTTCGTCCCCTTTTACTCAGGTTCACCATTCCAGACCTTTACTAACACTCTCCCCAATTGGAGAGTCAGTGCCTTTAACCTCCTGTTTGGCACAGTTTGCAATTTCTGCGCAAGATGAACAGGAATAGGGAGAACCAATGAGAGACTAGCTGTAGGTGTCTGCACTGGAAATTTAACGCTCATTTCCCACCAGGAAGAAGAATGAACCAAAGGCTCAGCATGCCGTGCCGGAACCTGATTAGGGCCTGAAGCAATCCTGCGGGTTTGCGGCCAGCTCACAAGAAAGCAAGTTGAGAAAGGAGCTCAGGGGCACTGTAATTCACAAACTTGCAGAGTTATAAATGACAGCTATCGTCCAAAAATATATTGAAGGAAGGCTGTGAAGAGGACTTGAAAGTGGGGCAGAATTGCAGGAAAACGATTTCAGGGGGTAGACTGGAATTGCATTTAAAGCATAGGAAAAGAGGGAGAACGTCGACAAAGATTCAGTTGGCCAAAAAGGGCGTATGCGTTTTTTCCTGAATATATTCAGGAAAAAACACATACGCCCTTTTTGGCCAACCAAGCAAGCATGTTAAAAAAATCTGCACTACAATGAAGTCTCAATGCCCCCCGGTCAAAAGCGCAATCTGAAAAAAGTGTAAAATCCAGAAAGACAGCACAGGCCATGGAGAACATGGAGCCTTGTTATGCTGATGGGCGAGATGTAAATTGCCAACAGCCACTCTGGAGAAGTGTATTGTGTTTCCTGAAACACCTAAAAAACAAATCAACGGAGCCTATAGCACTTCCACTTATGATCCTATAGCTTAGGGAAATTAAAATCAAAAACACACAGCCACCCCAAAGTTTCTGTTTACGGCTCTGTTTACAAGAACCTCGTCTACGGTACAAGTTAAATATCCCAGAAATCGAAAAATGGATAAAGAAGTGTGGTACGTATGTACAATGGAATATCACTCACCAATGAAATCTATTTCATCAGGCCCGTCGCGGCATAATGAGTGGATTCAGGTACGATGATTCTAAGTGAAATAAGTCACACAGAAAATGAAACATCATAAGTTATCACTAATACACGGAATGTAAACTTGGCTACACATGAACTGAATTACAAAACAGAACAGGGTCTCAAATTTAGAAAACCAACTTATGCTTCCTTAAGAGGAAAGGTGAGTTGGGGTGCTGCATAAAACCAGAGATAGAAATTAGCACAGATACCTTTCCATAAGCCAAATATGTAATAGTCAAGACCTACCCCTTGCTCAACGAAATGGACTAAACACCTCATATTCAACGCCTAGAAATACACCTGACTAGTAAGAATCTTCAAACCCATGGATTTATATGTCTCCGTAAGACAATCAAGCGTGTGTACAGCTGCATGACGGCAGCAGAGAAAATCCAATAAATCCCATTATCAAAATTAATTACAAAAACAAAACACAATGACAGTGAAATAGAGAGCAATTCTTAAATAATTCATTCAGGGAATGTGATCCAACCTGGATTGACCACATCTACACCCAGAGCTGAGTGAGACATAAGATTGGACACTTCGGGCTGATAGCATTGGTGAGGTTCGATGAGCAAATGCAGACCCTTTGAAGTCATACTGCATGGTACCCATTCCATGGGTCCCAACTCTCCAGTTTTAAGGGATTCTTCCTTCAGCTAAAACGTGCATGGGAAACCCAGAGTATGGTGCACCGTGTGACCAGGAAACGTTTTCAAATGCATCTCAGTTTTCGTCCCCTTTTACTCGGGTTCACCATTCCAGACGCTTTACTAACACTCTCCCCACTTGGAGAGTCAGTGCCTTTAACTTCCTGTTTGGCACAGTTTGCAATTTCTGCGCAAGATGAACAGGAATAGGGAGAACCAATGAGAGACTAGCTTTAGGTGTCTGCACGGGCAAATGGAACGCTCATTTACCACCAGGGAGAGGAATTAACCAAAGGGTCAGCGTGCCCTGCCGGAACCAGATTAGTGCCTGAAGGAATCCTGCGGTTTTGCGGCCAGCTCACAAGAAAGCGAGTTGAAGAAAGGAGCTCAGGGGCACTGTAATTCACAAACCTGCAGAGTTATGAATGACAGCTATCGTCCAAAAATGTATTGAAGTAAGTCTTCGAAGAGGACTTGAAAGCGGGGCAGAATTTCAGGAAAACGATTTCAGGGGGTAGACTGGAATTGCATTTAAAGCATAGGATAAGAGGCAGAATGTCGACAATGATGCACTTGGCGAAAAAGTGCGTATACGTTTTTTCCTGAATATATTCAGGAAAAAACGCATAGCCCATTTTGGCCAACCAAGCAAGCATATAAGTGAAATCTGCACTACAATGAAGTCTCACTGCCCCCGGTCAAAAGGGCCATCTGAAACAAGTGTAAAATCCAGAAAGGCAGGACAGGTCATGGAGAACAGGGAGCCTTGTTATGCTGATGTGCTGGATGTAAATTGCCAACAGCCACTCTGGAGAAGTGTATGGTGTTTACTGAAACACGTAGGAAACAAAGCAACACAGCCTATGGCACTTCCACTTATGGTCCTTTGGCTTAGGGAAATTAAAATCAAAAACACACAGCCACCCCAAAGTTTGGGACGGCTCTGTTTACAAGAACCTCATCTACGTTCAAGTTAAATATCTGAGAAAGCAAAAAATGGATAAAGAAGTTGTGGTACGTATGTACAATGGAATATCACTCAGCAATGAGATCTACGTCATCAGGCCCGTAGCGGCATAATGAGTGGATTCAGGTACGACGATTCTACGAGAAATAAGTCACTCAGAAAAAGAAACATCATAAGATATCACTAATACACGGAACGTAAACTTGGCTACACATGAACTGAATTACAAAACAGAACAGGGTCTCAAATTTAGAAAACCAACTTATGCTTGCTTATGGGGAAAGGTGAGTTGGGGTGCTGCATCAAACCAGAGATTGAAATTAGCACAGATACCATTCCATAAGCCAAATATATAATAGACAAGACCTACTCCTTGCTCAACGAAATGGACTCAACACACCATATTCAACGCCTGGGAATATACCTGACAAGTAAGAATCTTAAGACCCATGGATTTATATGTCTCCATAAGGAAATCAATCGTGTGTACAGCGGCTGAAACGCAGCAGTGAAAATCCGATAAATCCCATTATCAAAATAAATTTCACAAACACAACACAGTGACAGTGAAATAGAGAGCAATTCTTAAATAATTCATTCAGGGCTTGTGATGCAACGTGGATTTACCACATCTACACCCAGAGCTGGTTGAGACATAAGGCTGGACACTTCGGGCTGATAGCATTGGTGAGGTTCGGTGAGCAAAGGCAGACCCTTTGACGTCATACTGCATGGTAGCCATTCCATGGGTCCCAACTCTCCAGGTTTCAGAGATTCTTCCTTCAGCTAAAACAAGCATGGGAAACCCAGAGTATGGTCCACCGTGTGATTGGGAAACGTTTTCAAATGCATCTCAGGTTTCGTCCCCTGGTACTCGGGTTCACCATTCCAGACGCTTTACTAACACTCTCCCCACTTGGAGAGTCAGTGCCTTTAACCTCCTTTTGTCACAGTTTGCAATTTCTGCTCAAGATGAACAGGAATAGGGAGAACCAATGAGAGACTAGCTGTAGGTGTCTGCACGTGCAAATGGAACGCTCATTTCCCACCAGGAAGAGGGATTAACCAAAGGCTCAGCATGCGCTGCCACAACCAGATGAGGGCCTGAAGCAAACCTGCGGTTTTGCAGCCAGCTCACAAGAAAGCGAGTTGAAGAAAGGAGCTCAGCGGCACTGTAATTCACAAACCTGCAGAGTTATGAATGACAGCTATCGTCCAAAAATGTATTGAAGTAAGTCTTCGAAGAGGACTTGAAAGTGGGGCAGAATTTCAGGAAAACGATTTCAGGGGGTAGACTGGAATTGCACTTAAAGCATAGGAAAAGAGGCAGAATATCGACAATGATGCACTTGGCCAAAAAGGGCGTATGCGTTTTTTCCTGAATATATTCAGGAAAAAACGCATACGCCCTTTTTGGCCAACCAAGCAAGCGTGTAAAGGAAATCTGCACTACAATGAAGTCTCACTGCCCCCCGGTCAAAAGGGCCATCTGAAAAAAGTGTAAAATCCAGAAAGGCAGGACAGGTCATGGAGAACAGGGAGCCTTGTTATGCTGATGGGCGGGATGTAAATTGCCAACAGCCACTCTGGAGAAGTGTATGGTGTTTCCTGAAACACGTAGGAAACAAAGCAACACAGCCTATGGCACTTCCACTTAGGGTCCTATAGATTAGGGAAATTAAATTCAAAAACACACTGCCACGCCAAAATTTGGGACGGCTCTGTTTACAAGAACCTCGTCTACGGTACAAGATAAATATCCGAGAAAGCAAAAAATGGATAAAGAATTTGTGGTACGTACGTACAATGGAATATCACTCAGCAATGAGATCTACGTCATCAGGCCCGTAGCGGCATAATGAGTGGATTCAGGTACGACGATTCTACGAGAAATAAGTCACACAGAAAAAGAAAGACCATAAGATATCACTAATACACGGAACGTAACCTTGGCTACACATGAACTGAATTACAAAACAGAACAGGGTCTCAAATTTAGAAAACCAACTTATGCTTGCTTATGGGGAAAGGTGAGTTAGGGTGCTGCATCAAACCAGAGATTGAAATTAGCACAGATACCGTTCCATAAGCCAAATATATAATAGACAAAACCTACTCCTTGCTCAACGAAATGGACTCAACACCCCATATTCAACGTCTGGGAATATACCTGACAAGTAAGAATCTTAAGACCCATGGATTTATATGTCTCCATAAGTAAGTCAAGCGTGTGTACAGTGGCCTAAATGCAGCAGTGAAAATCCGATAAATCCCATTAACAAAATAAATTTCACAAACAAAACACAATGACAGAGAAACAGAGAGCAATTCTTAAATAATTCATTCAGGGCTTGTGATGCAACCTGGATTTACCACAGCTACACGCAGAGCTGGTTGAGACATAAGGCTGGACACTTCGGGCTGATAGCATTGGTGAGGTTCGGTGAGCAAAGGCAGACCCTTTGAAGTAATCCTGCATGGTACCCATTCCATGTGTCCCAACTCACCAGGTTTAAGGAATTCTTCCTTCAGCTAAAACATGCATGGGAAACCCAGAGTATGGTCCACCGTGTGATTGGGAAACGTTTTCAAATGCATCTCAGGTTTCGTCCCCTGGTACTCGGGTTCACCGTTCCAGACACTTTACTACACTATCCCCATTTGGAGAGTCAGTGCCTTTAACCTCCTGTTTGGCACAGTTTGCAAATTCTGCGCAAGATGAACAGGAATAGGGAGAACCAATGAGAGACTAGCTTTAGGTGTCTGCACGGGCAAAGGTAACGCTCATTTCCCACCAGGAAGAGGAATTAACCAAAGGCTCAGCATGCCGTGCCGGAACCGGATTAGGGCCTGAATCAATCCTGCGGGTTTGCGGCCAGCTCACAAGATAGCGAGTTGAAGAAAGGAGCTCAGGGGCACTGTAACTCACAAACCTGCATAGTTATAAATGACAGCTATCATCCAAAAATATATTGAAGGAAGGCTGCGAAGAGGACTTGTAAGTGGGGCAGAATTGCAGGATAACGATTACAGGAAGTAGACGGGAATTGCATTTAAAGCATAGGAAAAGAGGCAGAACGTCAACAATGATGCTCTTGTCCAAAAAGGGTGTATGCGTTTTTTCCTGAATATATTCAGGAAAAAACGCATACGCCCTTTTTGGCCAACCAAGCAAGCATGTTAAAGAAATCTGCACTACAATGTAGTCTCACTGCCCCCCGGTCAAAAGGGCCATGTGAAAAAAGTGTAAAATCCAGAAAGGCAGCACAGGCCATGGAGAACAGGGAGCCTTGTTCTGCTGATGGGCGGGATGTAAATTGCCAACAGCCACTCTGGAGAAGTGTATGGTGTTTCCTGGAACAGCTAAAAAACAAAGCAACGGAGCCTACGGCACTTCCACTTATGGTCCTATAGCTTAGGGAAATTAAAATCAAAAACACACAGCCACCCCAAAGTTTCGGACGGCTCTGTTTACAAGAACCTCGTCTACGGTACAAGTTAAATATCCCAGAACGTGTAAAATGGATAAAGAAGTTGTGGTACGTACGTACAATGGAATATCACTCAGCAATGAAATCTATGTCATCAGGCCCATCGCGGCATAATGAGTGGATTCAGGTAGGATGATTCTAAGTGAAATGAGTCACACAGAAAATGAAACATCATAAGATATCACTAATACAAGGAATGTAAACTTGGCTACACATGAACTGAATTACAAAACAGAACAGGGTCTCAAATTTAGAAAACCAACTTATGCTTGCTTAAGGGGAAAGGTGAGATGGGGTGCTGCATAAAACCAGAGATAGAAATTAGCACAGATACCTTTCCATAAGCCAAATATGTAATTGTCAAGACCTACCCCTTGCTCAACGAAATGGACTAAACACCCCATATTCAACGACTAGGAATACACCTGACTAGTAAGAATCTTCAAACCCATGGATTTATATGTCTCCGTAAGAGAATGAAGCGTGTGTACAGAGGCATGAATGCAGCAGAGAAAATCCGATAAATCCCATTATCAAAATGAATTACAAAAACAAAACACAAGGACAGTGAAATAGAGAGCAATTCTTAAATAATTCATTCAGGGCTTGTGATGCAACCTGGATTTACCACATCTACACCCAGAGCTGAGTGAGACATAAGGTTGGGCACTTCGGGCTGATAGCATTGGTGAGGTTCGATGAGCAAATGCAGACCCTTTGAAGTCATACTGCATGGTACCCATTCCATGGGTCCCATCTCTCCAGGTTTAACGAATTCTTCCTTCAGCTAAAACATGCGTGGGAAACCCAAAGTATGGTGCACCGAGGGACCGGCAAACGTTTTCAAATGCATCTCAGTTTTCGTCCCCTTTTACTCGGGTTCACCATTCCAGACCCTTTACTAACACTCTCCCCACTTGGAGAGTCAGTGCCTTTAACCTCCTGTTTGGCACAGTTTGCAATTTCTGCGCAAGATGAACAGGAATAGGGAGAACCAATGACAGACTAGCTTTAGGTGTCTGCACGGGCAAATGTAACGCTCATTTCCCACCAGGAAGAGGAATTAACCACAGGCTCAGCATGCCGTGCCGGAACCAGATTAGGGCCTGAAGCAATCCTGCGGGTTTGCGGCCAGCTCACAAGATAGCGAGTTGAAGAAAGTAGCTCAGGGGCACTGTAACTCACAAACCTGCAGAGTTATAAATGACAGCTATCGTCCAAAAATATATTGAAGGAAGGCTGCGAAGAGGACTTGTAAGTGGGGCAGAATTGCAGGATAACGATTTCAGGAGGTAGACGGGAATTGCATTTAAAGCATAGGAAAAGAGGCAGAACGTCGACAATGATGCTCTTGGCCAAAAAGGGCGTATGCGTTTTTTCCTGAATATATTCAGGAAAAAATGCATACGCCCTTTTTGGCCAACCAAGCAAGCATGTTAAAGAAATCTGCACTACAATGAAGTCTCACTGCCCCCCGGTCAAAAGGGCCATGTGAAAAAAGTGTAAAATCCAGAAAGGCATCACAGGCCATGGAGAACAGGGAGCCTTTTTATGCTGATGGGCGGGATGTAAATTGCCAACAGCCACTCTGGAGAAGTGTATGGTGTTTCCGGGAACAGCTAAAAAACAAAGCAACGGAGCCTACGGCACTTCCACTTATGGTCCTATAGCTTAGGGAAATTAAAATCAAAAACACACAGCCACCCCAAAGTTTCGGACGGCTCTGTTTACAAGAACCTCGTCTACGGTACAAGTTAAATATCCCAGAACGTGAAAAATGGATAAAGAAGTTGTGGTACGTACGTACAATGGAATATCACTCAGCAATGAAATCTATGTCATCAGGCCCTCGTGGCATAATGAGTGGATTCAGGTACGATGATTCTAAGTGAAATGAGTCACACAGAAAATGAAACATCATAAGATATCACTAATACAAGGAATGTAAACTTGGCTACACATGAACTGAATTACAAAACAGAACAGGGTCTCCAATTTAGAAAACCAACTTATGCTTGCTTAAGGCGAAAGTTGAGTTGGGGTGCTGCATAAAACCAGAGATAGAAATTAGCACAGATACCTTTCCATAAGCCAAATATGTAATTGTCAAGACCTACCCCTTGCTCAACGAAATGGACTAAACACCCCATATTCAACGACTAGGAATACACCTGACTAGTAAGAATCTTCAAACCCATGGATTTATATGTCTCCGTAAGAGAAAAAAGCATGTGTACAGAGGCATGAATGCAGCAGAGAAAATCCGATAAATCCCATTATCAAAATGAATTACAAAAACAAAACACAAGGACAGTGAAATAGAGAGCAATTCTTAAATAATTCATTCAGGGCTTGTGATGCAACCTGGATTTACCACATCTACACCCAGAGCTGAGTGAGACCTAAGGTTGGGCACTTCGGGCTGATAGAATTGGTGAGGTTCGTTGAGCAAATGCAGACCCTTTGAAGTCATACTGCATGGTACCCATTCCATGGGTCCCATCTCTCCAGGTTTAACGAATTCTTCCTTCAGCTAAAACATGCGTGGGAAACCCACAGTATGGTGCACCGAAGGACCGGCAAACGTTTTTAAATGCATCTCAGTTTTCGTCCCCATTTACTCGGGTTCACCATTCCAGAACCTTTACTAACACTCTCCCCACTTGGAGAGTCAGTTCCTTTAACCTCCTGTTTGGCACAGTTTGCAATTTCTGCGCAAGATGAACAGGAATAGGGAGAACCAATGAGAGACTAGCTTTAGGTGTCTGCACGGGCAAATGTAACGCTCATTTCCCACCAGGAAGAGGAATTAACCACAGGCTCAGCATGCCGTGCCGGAACCAGATTAGGGCCTGAAGCAATCCTGCGGGTTTGCGGCCAGCTCACAAGATAGCGAGTTGAAGAAAGGAGCTCAGGGGCACTGTAACTCACAAACATGCAGAGTTATAAATGACAGCTATCGTCCAAAAATATATTGAAGGAAGGCTGCGAAGAGGACTTGTAAGTGGGGCAGAATTGCAGGATAACGATTTCAGGAGGTAGACGGGAATTGCATTTAAAGCATAGGAAAAGAGGCAGAACGTCGACAATGATGCTCTTGGCCAAAAAGGGCGTATGCGTTTTTTCCTGAATATATTCAGGAAAAAACGCATACGCCCTTTTTGGCCAACCAAGCAAGCATGTTAAAGAAATCTGCACTACAATGAAGTCTCACTGCCCCCCGGTCAAAAGGGCCATGTGAAAAAAGTGTAAAATCCAGAAAGGCAGCACAGGCCATGGAGAACAGGGAGCCTTGTTCTGCTGATGGTCGGGATGTAAATTGCCAACAGCCACTCTGGAGAAGTGTATGGTGTTTCCTGGAACAGCTAAAAAACAAAGCAACGGAGCCTACGGCACTTCCACTTATGGTCCTATAGCTTAGGGAAATTAAAATCAAAAACACACAGCCACCCCAAAGTTTCGGACGGCTCTGTTTACATGAACCTCGACTACGGTACAAGTTAAATATCCCAGAACGTGAAAAATGGATAAAGAAGTTGTGGTACGTACGTACAAAGGAATATCACTCAGCAATGAAATCTATGTCATCAGGCCCGTCGCGGCATAACGAGTGGATTCAGGTACGATGATTCTAAGTGAAATGAGTCACACAGAAAATGAAACATCACAAGATATCACTAATACAAGGAATGTAAACTTGGCTACACATGAACTGAATTACAAAACAGAACAGGGTCTCAAATTTAGTAAACCAACTTATGCTTGCTTAAGGGGAAAGGTGAGTTGGGGTGCTGCATAAAACCAGAGATAGAAATTAGCACAGATACCTTTCCATAAGCCAAATATGTAATTGTCAAGACCTACCCCTTGCTCAACGAAATGGACTAAACACCCCATATTCAACGACTAGGAATACACCTGACTAGTAAGAATCTTCAAACCCATGGATTTATATGTCTCCGTAAGAGAATGAAGCGTGTGTACAGAGGCATGAATGCAGCAGAGAAAATCCGATAAATCCCATTATCAAAATGAATTACAAAAACAAAACACAAGGACAGTGAAATAGAGAGCAATTCTTAAATAATTCATTCAGGGCTTGTGATGCAACCTGGATTTACCACATCTACACCCAGAGCTGAGTGAGACATAAGGTTGGGCACTTCGGGCTGATAGCATTGGTGAGGTTCGATGAGCAAATGCAGACCCTTTGAAGTCATACTGCATGGTACCCATTCCATGGGTCCCATCTCTCCAGGTTTAACGAATTCTTCCTTCAGCTAAAACATGCGTGGGAAACCCACAGTATGGTGCACCGAGGGACCGGCAAACGTTTTCAAATGCATCTCAGTTTTCGTCCCCTTTTACTCAGGTTCACCATTCCAGACCCTTTACTAACACTCTCCCCACTTGGAGAGTCAGTGCCTTTAACCTCCTGTTTGGCACAGTTTGCAAATTCTGCGCAAGATGAACAGGAATAGGGAGAACCAATGAGAGACTAGCTTTAGGTGTCTGCACGGGCAAAGGTAATGCTCATTTCCCACCAGGAAGAGGAATTAACCAAAGGCTCAGCATGCCGTGCCGGAACCGGATTAGGGCCTGAATCAATCCTGCGGGTTTGCGGCCAGCTCACAAGATAGCGAGTTGAAGAAAGGAGCTCAGGGGCACTGTAACTCACAAACCTGCATAGTTATAAATGACAGCTATCATCCAAGAATATATTGAAGGAAGGCTGCGAAGAGGACTTGTAAGTGGGGCAGAATTGCAGGATAACGATTACAGGAAGTAGACGGGAATTGCATTTAAAGCATAGGAAAAGAGGCAGAACGTCAACAATGATGCTCTTGTCCAAAAAGGGTGTATGCGTTTTTTCCTTAATATATTCAGGAAAAAACGCATACGCCCTTTTTGGCCAACCAAGCAAGCATGTTAAAGAAATCTGCACTACAATGTAGTCTCACTGCCCCCCGGCAAAAGGGCCATGTGAAAAAAGTGTAAAATCCAGAAAGGCAGCACAGGCCATGGAGAACAGGGAGCCTTGTTATGCTGATGGGCGGGATGTAAATTGCCAACAGCCACTCTGGAGAAGTGTATGGTGTTTCCTGGAACAGCTAAAAAACAAAGCAACGGAGCCTACGGCACTTCCACTTATGGTCCTATAGCTTAGGGAAATTAAAATCAAAAACACACAGCCACCCCAAAGTTTCGGACGGCTCTGTTTACATGAACCTCGACTACGGTACAAGTTAAATATCCCAGAACGTGAAAAATGGATAAAGAAGTTGTGGTACGTACGTACAAAGGAATATCACTCAGCAATGAAATCTATGTCATCAGGCCCGTCGCGGCATAACGAGTGGATTCAGGTACGATGATTCTAAGTGAAATGAGTCACACAGAAAATGAAACATCACAAGATATCACTAATACAAGGAATGTAAACTTGGCTACACATGAACTGAATTACAAAACAGAACAGGGTCTCAAATTTAGTAAACCAACTTATGCTTGCTTAAGGGGAAAGGTGAGTTGGGGTGCTGCATAAAACCAGAGATAGAAATTAGCACAGATACCTTTCCATAAGCCAAATATGTAATTGTCAAGACCTACCCCTTGCTCAACGAAATGGACTAAACACCCCATATTCAACGACTAGGAATACACCTGACTAGTAAGAATGTTCAAACCCATGGATTTATATGTCTCCGTAAGAGAATGAAGCGTGTGTACAGAGGCATGAATGCAGCAGAGAAAATCCGATAAATCCCATTATCAAAATGAATTACAAAAACAAAACACAAGGACAGTGAAATAGAGAGCAATTCTTAAATAATTCATTCAGGGCTTGTGATGCAACCTGGATTTACCACATCTACACCCAGAGCTGAGTGAGACATAAGGTTGGGCACTTCGGGCTGATAGCATTGGTGAGGTTCGATGAGCAAATGCAGACCCTTTGAAGTCATACTGCATGGTACCCATTCCATGGGTCCCATCTCTCCAGGTTTAACGAATTCTTCCTTCAGCTAAAACATGCGTGGGAAACCCACAGTATGGTGCACCGAGGGACCGGCAAACGTTTTCAAATGCATCTCAGTTTTCGTCCCCTTTTACTCGGGTTCACCATTCCAGACCCTTTACTAACACTCTCCCCACTTGGAGAGTCAGTGCCTTTAACCTCCTGTTTGGCACAGTTTGCAATTTCTGCGCAAGATGAACAGGAATAGGGAGAACCAATGAGAGACTAGCTTTAGGTGTCTGCACGGGCAAATGTAACGCTCATTTCCCACCAGGAAGAGGAATTAACCACAGGCTCAGCATGCCCTGCCGGAACCAGATTAGGGCCTGAAGCAATCCTGCGGGTTTGCGGCCAGCTCACAAGATAGCGAGTTGAAGAAAGTAGCTCAGGGGCACTGTAACTCACAAACCTGCAGAGTTATAAATGACAGCTATCGTCCAAAAATATATTGAAGGAAGGCTGCGAAGAGGACTTGTAAGTGGGGCAGAATTGCAGGATAAGGATTTCAGGAGGTAGACGGGAATTGCATTTAAAGCATAGGAAAAGAGGCAGAACGTCGACAATGATGCTCTTGGCCAAAAAGGGCGTATGCGTTTTTTCCTGAATATATTCAGGAAAAAACGCATACGCCCTTTTTGGCCAACCAAGCAAGCATGTTAAAGAAATCTGCACTACAATGAAGTCTCACTGCCCCCCGGTCAAAAGGGCCATGTGAAAAAAGTGTAAAATCCAGAAAGGCAGCACAGGCCATGGAGAACAGGGAGCCTTGTTCTGCTGATGGGCGGGATGTAAATTGCCAACAGCCACTCTGGAGAAGTGTATGGTGTTTCCTGGAACAGCTAAAAAACAAAGCAACGGAGCCTACGGCACTTCCACTTATGGTCCTATAGCTTAGGGAAATTAAAATCAAAAACACACAGCCACCCCAAAGTTTCGGATGGCTCTGTTTACAAGAACCTCGTCTACGTTACAAGTTAAATATCCCAGAACGTGAAAAATGGATAAAGAAGTTGTGGTACGTACGTACAATGGAATATCACTCAGCAATGAAATCTATGTCATCAGGCCCGTCGCGGCATAATGAGTGGATTCAGGTAGGATGATTCTAAGTGAAATGAGTCACACAGAAAATGAAACATCATAAAATATCACTAATACAAAGAATGTAAACTTGGCTACACATGAACTGAATTACAAAACAGAACAGGGTCTCAAATTTAGAAAACCAACTTATGCTTGCTTAAGGGGAAAGGTGAGTTGGGGTGCTGCATAAAACCAGAGATAGAAATTAGCACAGATACCTTTCCATAAGCCAAATATGTAATTGTCAAGACCTACCCCTTGCTCAACGAAATGGACTAAACACCCCATATTCAACGACTAGGAATACACCTGACTAGTAAGAATCTTCAAACCCATGGATTTATATTTCTCCGTAAGAGGTTGAAGCGTGTGTACAGAGGCATGAATGCAGCAGAGAAAATCCGATAAATACCATTATCAAAATGATTTACAAAAACAAAACACAAGGACAGTGAAATAGAGAGCAATTCTTAAATAATTCATTCAGGGCTTGTGATGCAACCTGGATTTACCACATCTACACCCAGAGCTGAGTGAGACATAAGGTTGGGCACTTCGGGCTGATAGCATTGGTGAGGTTCGATGAGCAAATGCAGACCCTTTGAAGTCATACTGCATTGTACCCATTCCATGGGTCCCATCTCTCCAGGTTTAACGAATTCTTCCTTCAGCTAAAACATGCGTGGGAAACCCACAGTATGGTGCACCGAGGGACCGGCAAATGTTTTCAAATGCATCTCAGTTTTCGTCCCCTTTTACTCGGTTTCACCATTCCAGACCCTTTACTAACACTCTCCCCACTTGGAGAGTCAGTGCCTTTAACCTCCTGTTTGGCACAGTTTGCAATTTCTGCGCAAGATGAACAGGAATAGGGAGAACCAATGACAGACTAGCTTTAGGTGTCTGCACGGGCAAATGTAACGCTCATTTCCCACCAGGAAGAGGAATTAACCAAAGGGTCAGCGTGCCCTGCCGGAATCAGATTAGGCCCTGAAGCAATCCTGCGGGTTTGCGGCCAGCTCACAAGATAGCGAGTTGAAGAAAGGAGCTCAGGGGCACTGTAACTCACAAACCTGCAGAGTTATGAATGACAGCTATCGTCCAAAAATATATTGAAGGAAGGCTGCGAAGAGGACTTGTAAGTGGGGCAGAATTGCAGGATAACGATTTCAGGAGGTAGACGGGAATTGCATTTAAAGCATAGGAAAAGAGGCAGAACGTCGACAATGATGCTCTTGGCCAAAAAGGGCGTATGCGTTTTTTCCTGAATATATTCAGGAAAAAACGCATACGCCCTTTTTGGCCAACCAAGCAAGCATGTTAAAGAAATCTGCACTACAATGAAGTCTCACTGCCCCCCGGTCAAAAGGGCCATGTGAAAAAAGTGTAAAATCCAGAAAGGCAGCACAGGCCATGGAGAACAGGGAGCCTTGTTCTGCTGATGGTCGGGATGTAAATTGCCAACAGCCACTCTGGAGAAGTGTATGGTGTTTCCTGGAACAGCTAAAAAACAAAGCAACGGAGCCTACGGCACTTCCACTTATGGTCCTATAGCTTAGGGAAATTAAAATCAAAAACACACAGCCACCCCAAAGTTTCGGACGGCTCTGTTTACATGAACCTCGACTACGGTACAAGTTAAATATCCCAGAACGTGAAAAATGGATAAAGAAGTTGTGGTACGTACGTACAAAGGAATATCACTCAGCAATGAAATCTATGTCATCAGGCCCGTCGCGGCATAATGAGTGGATTCAGGTACGATGATTCTAAGTGAAATGAGTCACACAGAAAATGAAACATCACAAGATATCACTAATACAAGGAATGTAAACTTGGCTACACATGAACTGAATTACAAAACAGAACAGGGTCTCAAATTTAGTAAACCAACTTATGCTTGCTTAAGGGGAAAGGTGAGTTGGGGTGCTGCATAAAACCAGAGATAGAAATTAGCACAGATACCTTTCCATAAGCCAAATATGTAATTGTCAAGACCTACCCCTTGCTCAACGAAATGGACTAAACACCCCATATTCAACGACTAGGAATACACCTGACTAGTAAGAATGTTCAAACCCATGGATTTATATGTCTCCGTAAGAGAATGAAGCGTGTGTACAGAGGCATGAATGCAGCAGAGAAAATCCGATAAATCCCATTATCAAAATGAATTACAAAAACAAAACACAAGGACAGTGAAATAGAGAGCAATTCTTAAATAATTCATTCAGGGCTTGTGATGCAACCTGGATTTACCACATCTACACCCAGAGCTGAGTGAGACATAAGGTTGGGCACTTCGGGCTGATAGCATTGGTGAGGTTCGATGAGCAAATGCAGACCCTTTGAAGTCATACTGCATGGTACCCATTCCATGGGTCCCATCTCTCCAGGTTTAACGAATTCTTCCTTCAGCTAAAACATGCGTGGGAAACCCACAGTATGGTGCACCGAGGGACCGGCAAACGTTTTCAAATGCATCTCAGTTTTCGTCCCCTTTTACTCAGGTTCACCATTCCAGACCCTTTACTAACACTCTCCCCACTTGGAGAGTCAGTGCCTTTAACCTCCTGTTTGGCACAGTTTGCAAATTCTGCGCAAGATGAACAGGAATAGGGAGAACCAATGAGAGACTAGCTTTAGGTGTCTGCACGGGCAAAGGTAACGCTCATTTCCCACCAGGAAGAGGAATTAACCAAAGGCTCAGCATGCCGTGCCGGAACCGGATTAGGGCCTGAATCAATCCTGCGGGTTTGCGGCCAGCTCACAAGATAGCGAGTTGAAGAAAGGAGCTCAGGGGCACTGTAACTCACAAACCTGCATAGTTATAAATGACAGCTATCATCCAAAAATATATTGAAGGAGGGCTGCGAAGAGGACTTGTAAGTGGGGCAGAATTGCAGGATAACGATTACAGGAAGTAGACGGGAATTGCATTTAAAGCATAGGAAAAGAGGCAGAACGTCAACAATGATGCTCTTGTCCAAAAAGGGCGTATGCGTTTTTTCCTGAATATATTCAGGAAAAAACGCATACGCCCTTTTTGGCCAACCAAGCAAGCATGTTAAAGAAATCTGCACTACAATGTAGTCTCACTGCCCCCCGGTCAAAAGGGCCATGTGAAAAAAGTGTAAAATCCAGAAAGGCAGCACAGGCCATGGAGAACAGGGAGCCTTGTTCTGCTGATGGGCGGGATGTAAATTGCCAGCAGCCACTCTGGAGAAGTGTATGGTGTTTCCTGGAACAGCTAAAAAACAAAGCAACGGAGCCTACGGCACTTCCACTTATGGTCCTATAGCTTAGGGAAATTAAAATCAAAAACACACAGCCACCCCAAAGTTTCGGACGGCTCTGTTTACAAGAACCTCGTCTACGGTACAAGTTAAATATCCCAGAATGTGTAAAATGGATAAAGAAGTTGTGGTACGTACGTACAATGGAATATCACTCAGCAATGAAATCTATGTCATCAGGCCCGTCGCGGCATAATGAGTGGATTCAGGTAGGATGATTCTAAGTGAAATGAGTCACACAGAAAATGAAACATCATAAGATATCACTAATACAAGGAATGTAAACTTGGCTACACATGAACTGAATTACAAAACAGAACAGGGTCTCAAATTTAGAAAACCAACTTATGCTTGCTTAAGGGGAAAGGTGAGATGGGGTGCTGCATAAAACCAGAGATAGAAATTAGCACAGATACCTTTCCATAAGCCAAATATGTAATTGTCAAGACCTACCCCTTGCTCAACGAAATGGACTAAACACCCCATATTCAACGACTAGGAATACACCTGACTAGTAAGAATCTTCAAACCCATGGATTTATATGTCTCCGTAAGAGAATGAAGCGTGTGTACAGAGGAATGAATGCAGCAGAGAAAATCCGATAAATCCCATTATCAAAATGAATTACAAAAACAAAACACAAGGACAGTGAAATAGAGAGCAATTCTTAAATAATTCATTCAGGGCTTGTGATGCAACCTGGATTTACCACATCAACACCCAGAGCTGAGTGAGACATAAGGTTGGGCACTTCGGGCTGATAGCATTGGTGAGGTTCGATGAGCAAATGCAGACCCTTTGAAGTCATACTGCATGGTACCCATTCCATGGGGCCCATCTCTCCAGGTTTAACGAATTCTTCCTTCAGCTAAAACATGCGCGGGAAACCCACAGTATGGTGCACCGAGGGACCGGCAAACGTTTTCAAATGCATCTCAGTTTTCGTCCCCTTTTACTCGGGTTCACCATTCCAGACCCTTTACTAACACTCTCCCCACTTGGAGAGTCAGTGCCTTTAACCTCCTGTTTGGCACAGTTTGCAATTTCTGCGCAAGATGAACAGGAATAGGGAGAACCAATGAGAGACTAGCTTTAGGTGTCTGCACGGGCAAATGTAACGCTCATTTCCCACCAGGAAGAGGAATTAACCACAGGCTCAGCATGCCGTGCCGGAACCAGATTAGGGCCTGAAGCAATCCTGCGGGTTTGCGGCCAGCTCACAAGATAGCGAGTTGAAGAAAGTAGCTCAGGGGCACTGTAACTCACAAACCTGCAGAGTTATAAATGACAGCTATCGTCCAAAAATATATTGAAGGAAGGCTGCGAAGAGGACTTGTAAGTGGGGCAGAATTGCAGGATAACGATTTCAGGAGGTAGACGGGAATTGCATTTAAAGCATAGGAAAAGAGGCAGAACGTCGACAATGATGCTCTTGGCCAAAAAGGGCGTATGCGTTTTTTCCTGAATATATTCAGGAAAAAACGCATACGCACTTTTTGGCCAACCAAGCAAGCATGTTAAAGAAATCTGCACTACAATGAAGTCTCACTGCCCCCCGGTCAAAAGGGCCATGTGAGAAAAGTGTAAAATCCAGAAAGGCATCACAGGCCATGGAGAACAGGGAGCCTTTTTATGCTGATGGGCGGGATGTAAATTGCCAACAGCCACTCTGGAGAAGTGTATGGTGTTTCCTGGAACAGCTAAAAAACAAAGCAACGGAGCCTACGGCACTTCCACTTATGGTCCTATAGCTTAGGGAAATTAAAATCAAAAACACACAGCCACCCCAAAGTTTCGGACGGCTCTGTTTACAAGAACCTCATCGACGGTACAAGTTAAATATCCCAGAACGTGAAAAATGGATAAAGAAGTTGTGGTACGTACGTACAATGGAATATCACTCAGCAATGAAATCTATGTCATCAGGCCCTCGCGGCATAATGAGTGGATTCAGGTACGATGATTCTAAGTGAAATGAGTCACACAGAAAATGAAACATCATAAGATATCACTAATACAAGGAATGTAAACTTGGCTACACATGAACTGAATTACAAAACAGAACAGGGTCTCCAATTTAGAAAACCAACTTATGCTTGCTTAAGGCGAAAGTTGAGTTGGGGTGCTGCATAAAACCAGAGATAGAAATTAGCACAGATAGCTTTCCATAAGCCAAATATGTAATTGTCAAGACCTACCCCTTGCTCAACGAAATGGACTAAACACCCCATATTCAACGACTAGGAATACACCTGACTAGTAAGAATCTTCAAACCCATGGATTTATATGTCTCCGTAAGAGAAAAAAGCATGTGTACAGAGGCATGAATGCAGCAGAGAAAATCCGATAAATCCCATTATCAAAATGAATTACAAAAACAAAACACAAGGACAGTGAAATAGAGAGCAATTCTTAAATAATTCATTCAGGACTTGTGATGCAACCTGGATTTACCACATCTACACCCAGAGCTGAGTGAGACCTAAGGTTGGGCACTTCGGGCTGATAGAATTGGTGAGGTTCGTTGAGCAAATGCAGACCCTTTGAAGTCATACTGCATGGTACCCATTCCATGGGTCCCATCTCTCCAGGTTTAACGAATTCTTCCTTCAGCTAAAACATGCGTGGGAAACCCACAGTATGGTGCACCGAAGGACCGGCAAACGTTTTTAAATGCATCTCAGTTTTCGTCCCCATTTACTCGGGTTCACCATTCCAGAACCTTTACTAACACTCTCCCCACTTGGAGAGTCAGTGCCTTTAACCTCCTGTTTGGCACAGTTTGCAATTTCTGCGCAAGATGAACAGGAATAGGGAGAACCAATGAGAGACTAGCTTTAGGTGTCTGCACGGGCAAATGTAACGCTCATTTCCCACCAGGAAGAGGAATTAACCACAGGCTCAGCATGCCGTGCCGGAACCAGATTAGGGCCTGAAGCAATCCTGCGGGTTTGCGGCCAGCTCACAAGATAGCGAGTTGAAGAAAGGAGCTCAGGGGCACTGTAACTCACAAACATGCAGAGTTATAAATGACAGCTATCGTCCAAAAATATATTGAAGGAAGGCTGCGAAGAGGACTTGTAAGTGGGGCAGAATTGCAGGATAACGATTTCAGGAGGTAGACGGGAATTGCATTTAAAGCATAGGAAAAGAGGCAGAACGTCGACAATGATGCTCTTGGCCAAAAAGGGCGTATGCGTTTTTTCCTGAATATATTCAGGAAAAAACGCATACGCCCTTTTTGGCCAACCAAGCAAGCATGTTAAAGAAATCTGCACTACAATGAAGTCTCACTGCCCCCCGGTCAAAAGGGCCATGTGAAAAAAGTGTAAAATCCAGAAAGGCAGCACAGGCCATGGAGAACAGGGAGCCTTGTTCTGCTGATGGTCGGGATGTAAATTGCCAACAGCCACTCTGGAGAAGTGTATGGTGTTTCCTGGAACAGCTAAAAAACAAAGCAACGGAGCCTACGGCACTTCCACTTATGGTCCTATAGCTTAGGGAAATTAAAATCAAAAACACACAGCCACCCCAAAGTTTCGGACGGCTCTGTTTACATGAACCTCGACTACGGTACAAGTTAAATATCCCAGAACGTGAAAAATGGATAAAGAAGTTGTGGTACGTACGTACAATGGAATATCACTCAGCAATGAAATCTATGTCATCAGGCCCGTCGCGGCATAACGAGTGGATTCAGGTACGATGATTCTAAGTGAAATGAGTCACACAGAAAATGAAACATCACAAGATATCACTAATACAAGGAATGTAAACTTGGCTACACATGAACTGAATTACAAAACAGAACAGGGTCTCAAATTTAGTAAACCAACTTATGCTTGCTTAAGGGGAAAGGTGAGTTGGGGTGCTGCATAAAACCAGAGATAGAAATTAGCACAGATACCTTTCCATAAGCCAAATATGTAATTGTCAAGACCTACCCCTTGCTCAACGAAATGGACTAAACACCCCATATTCAACGACTAGGAATACACCTGACTAGTAAGAATCTTCAAACCCATGGATTTATATGTCTCCGTAAGAGAATGAAGCGTGTGTACAGAGGCATGAATGCAGCAGAGAAAATCCGATAAATCCCATTATCAAAATGAATTACAAAAACAAAACACAAGGACAGTGATATAGAGAGCAATTCTTAAATAATTCATTCAGGGCTTGTGATGCAACCTGGATTTACCACATCTACACACAGAGCTGAGTGAGACATAAGGTTGGGCACTTCGGGCTGATAGCATTGGTGAGGTTCGATGAGCAAATGCAGACCCTTTGAAGTCATACTGCATGGTACCCATTCCATGGGTCCCATCTCTCCAGGTTTAACGAATTCTTCCTTCAGCTAAAACATGCGTGGGAAACCCACAGTATGGTGCACCGAGGGACCGGCAAACGTTTTCAAATGCATCTCAGTTTTCGTCCCCTTTTACTCGGGTTCACCATTCCAGACCCTTTACTAACACTCTCCCCACTTGGAGAGTCAGTGCCTTTAACCTCCTGTTTGGCACAGTTTGCAATTTCTGCGCAAGATGAACAGGAATAGGGAGAACCAATGAGAGACTAGCTTTAGGTGTCTGCACGGGCAAATGTAACGCTCATTTCCCACCAGGAAGAGGAATTAACCACAGGCTCAGCATGCCGTGCCGGAACCAGATTAGGGCCTGAAGCAATCCTGCGGGTTTGCGGCCAGCTCACAAGATAGCGAGTTGAAGAAAGTAGCTCAGGGGCACTGTAACTCACAAACCTGCAGAGTTATAAATGACAGCTATCGTCCAAAAATATATTGAAGGAAGGCTGCGAAGAGGACTTGTAAGTGGGGCAGAATTGCAGGATAACGATTTCAGGAGGTAGACGGGAATTGCATTTAAAGCATAGGAAAAGAGGCAGAACGTCGACAATGATGCTCTTGGCCAAAAAGGGCGTATGCGTTTTTTCCTGAATATATTCAGGAAAAAACGCATACGCCCTTTTTGGCCAACCAAGCAAGCATGTTAAAGAAATCTGCACTACAATGAAGTCTCACTGCCCCCCGGTCAAAAGGGCCATGTGAGAAAAGTGTAAAATCCAGAAAGGCATCACAGGCCATGGAGAACAGGGAGCCTTTTTATGCTGATGGGCGGGATGTAAATTGCCAACAGCCACTCTGGAGAAGTGTATGGTGTTTCCTGGAACAGCTAAAAAACAAAGCAACGGAGCCTACGGCACTTCCACTTATGGTCCTATAGCTTAGGGAAATTAAAATCAAAAACACACAGCCACCCCAAAGTTTCGGACGGCTCTGTTTACAAGAACCTCATCGACGGTACAAGTTAAATATCCCAGAACGTGAAAAATGGATAAAGAAGTTGTGGTACGTACGTACAATGGAATATCACTCAGCAATGAAATCTATGTCATCAGGCCCTCGCGGCATAATGAGTGGATTCAGGTACGATGATTCTAAGTGAAATGAGTCACACAGAAAATGAAACATCATAAGATATCACTAATACAAGGAATGTAAACTTGGCTACACATGAACTGAATTACAAAACAGAACAGGGTCTCCAATTTAGAAAACCAACTTATGCTTGCTTAAGGCGAAAGTTGAGTTGGGGTGCTGCATAAAACCAGAGATAGAAATTAGCACAGATAGCTTTCCATAAGCCAAATATGTAATTGTCAAGACCTACCCCTTGCTCAACGAAATGGACTAAACACCCCATATTCAACGACTAGGAATACACCTGACTAGTAAGAATCTTCAAACCCATGGATTTATATGTCTCCGTAAGAGAAAAAAGCATGTGTACAGAGGCATGAATGCAGCAGAGAAAATCCGATAAATCCCATTATCAAAATGAATTACAAAAACAAAACACAAGGACAGTGAAATAGAGAGCAATTCTTAAATAATTCATTCAGGACTTGTGATGCAACCTGGATTTACCACATCTACACCCAGAGCTGAGTGAGACCTAAGGTTGGGCACTTCGGGCTGATAGAATTGGTGAGGTTCGTTGAGCAAATGCAGACCCTTTGAAGTCATACTGCATGGTACCCATTCCATGGGTCCCATCTCTCCAGGTTTAACGAATTCTTCCTTCAGCTAAAACATGCGTGGGAAACCCACAGTATGGTGCACCGAAGGACCGGCAAACGTTTTTAAATGCATCTCAGTTTTCGTCCCCATTTACTCGGGTTCACCATTCCAGAACCTTTACTAACACTCTCCCCACTTGGAGAGTCAGTGCCTTTAACCTCCTGTTTGGCACAGTTTGCAATTTCTGCGCAAGATGAACAGGAATAGGGAGAACCAATGAGAGACTAGCTTTAGGTGTCTGCACGGGCAAATGTAACGCTCATTTCCCACCAGGAAGAGGAATTAACCACAGGCTCAGCATGCCGTGCCGGAACCAGATTAGGGCCTGAAGCAATCCTGCGGGTTTGCGGCCAGCTCACAAGATAGCGAGTTGAAGAAAGGAGCTCAGGGGCACTGTAACTCACAAACATGCAGAGTTATAAATGACAGCTATCGTCCAAAAATATATTGAAGGAAGGCTGCGAAGAGGACTTGTAAGTGGGGCAGAATTGCAGGATAACGATTTCAGGAGGTAGACGGGAATTGCATTTAAAGCATAGGAAAAGAGGCAGAACGTCGACAATGATGCTCTTGGCCAAAAAGGGCGTATGCGTTTTTTCCTGAATATATTCAGGAAAAAACGCATACGCCCTTTTTGGCCAACCAAGCAAGCATGTTAAAGAAATCTGCACTACAATGAAGTCTCACTGCCCCCCGGTCAAAAGGGCCATGTGAAAAAAGTGTAAAATCCAGAAAGGCAGCACAGGCCATGGAGAACAGGGAGCCTTGTTCTGCTGATGGTCGGGATGTAAATTGCCAACAGCCACTCTGGAGAAGTGTATGGTGTTTCCTGGAACAGCTAAAAAACAAAGCAACGGAGCCTACGGCACTTCCACTTATGGTCCTATAGCTTAGGGAAATTAAAATCAAAAACACACAGCCACCCCAAAGTTTCGGACGGCTCTGTTTACATGAACCTCGACTACGGTACAAGTTAAAAATCCCAGAACGTGAAAAATGGATAAAGAAGTTGTGGTACGTACGTACAAAGGAATATCACTCAGCAATGAAATCTATGTCATCAGGCCCATCGCGGCATAACGAGTGGATTCAGGTACGATGATTCTAAGTGAAATGAGTCACACAGAAAATGAAACATCACAAGATATCACTAATACAAGGAATGTAAACTTGGCTACACATGAACTGAATTACAAAACAGAACAGGGTCTCAAATTTAGAAAACCAACTTATGCTTGCTTAAGGGGAAAGGTGAGTTGGGGTGCTGCATAAAACCAGAGATAGAAATTAGCACAGATACCTTTCCATAAGCCAAATATGTAATTGTCAAGACCTACCCCTTGCTCAACGAAATGGACTAAACACCCCATATTCAACGACTAGGAATACACCTGACTAGTAAGAATCTTCAAACCCATGGATTTATATGTCTCCGTAAGAGAATGAAGCGTGTGTACAGAGGCATGAATGCAGCAGAGAAAATCCGATAAATCCCATTATCAAAATGAATTACAAAAACAAAACACAAGGACAGTGATATAGAGAGCAATTCTTAAATAATTCATTCAGGGCTTGTGATGCAACCTGGATTTACCACATCTACACACAGAGCTGAGTGAGACATAAGGTTGGGCACTTCGGGCTGATAGCATTGGTGAGGTTCGATGAGCAAATGCAGACCCTTTGAAGTCATACTGCATGGTACCCATTCCATGGGTCCCATCTCTCCAGGTTTAACGAATTCTTCCTTCAGCTAAAACATGCGTGGGAAACCCACAGTATGGTGCACCGAGGGACCGGCAAACGTTTTCAAATGCATCTCAGTTTTCGTCCCCTTTTACTCGGGTTCACCATTCCAGACCCTTTACTAACACTCTCCCCACTTGGAGAGTCAGTGCCTTTAACCTCCTGTTTGGCACAGTTTGCAATTTCTGCGCAAGATGAACAGGAATAGGGAGAACCAATGAGAGACTAGCTTTAGGTGTCTGCACGGGCAAATGTAACGCTCATTTCCCACCAGGAAGAGGAATTAACCACAGGCTCAGCATGCCCTGCCGGAACCAGATTAGGGCCTGAATCAATCCTGCGGGTTTGCGGCCAGCTCACAAGATAGCGAGTTGAAGAAAGGAGCTCAGGGGCACTGTAACTCACAAACCTGCATAGTTATAAATGACAGCTATCATCCAAAAATATATTGAAGGAAGGCTGCGAAGAGGACTTGTAAGTGGGGCAGAATTGCAGGATAACGATTACAGGAAGTAGACGGGAATTGCATTTAAAGCATAGGAAAAGAGGCAGAACGTCAACAATGATGCTCTTGTCCAAAAAGGGTGTATGCGTTTTTTCCTGAATATATTCAGGAAAAAACGCATACGCCCTTTTTGGCCAACCAAGCAAGCATGTTAAAGAAATCTGCACTACAATGTAGTCTCACTGCCCCCCGGTCAAAAGGGCCATGTGAAAAAAGTGTAAAATCCAGAAAGGCAGCACAGGCCATGGAGAACAGGGAGCCTTGTTCTGCTGATGGGCGGGATGTAAATTGCCAACAGCCACTCTGGAGAAGTGTATGGTGTTTCCTGGAACAGCTAAAAAACAAAGCAACGGAGCCTACGGCACTTCCACTTATGGTCCTATAGCTTAGGGAAATTAAAATCAAAAACACACAGCCACCCCAAAGTTTCGGACGGCTCTGTTTACAAGAACCTCGTCTACGGTACAAGTTAAATATCCCAGAACGTGTAAAATGGATAAAGAAGTTGTGGTACGTACGTACAATGGAATATCACTCAGCAATGAAATCTATGTCATCAGGCCCGTCGCGGCATAATGAGTGGATTCAGGTAGGATGATTCTAAGTGAAATGAGTCACACAGAAAATGAAACATCATAAGATATCACTAATACAAGGAATGTAAACTTGGCTACACATGAACTGAATTACAAAACAGAACAGGGTCTCAAATTTAGAAAACCAACTTATGCTTGCTTAAGGGGAAAGGTGAGATGGGGTGCTGCATAAAACCAGAGATAGAAATTAGCACAGATACCTTTCCATAAGCCAAATATGTAATTGTCAAGACCTACCCCTTGCTCAACGAAATGGACTAAACACCCCATATTCAACGACTAGGAATACACCTGACTAGTAAGAATCTTCAAACCCATGGATTTATATGTCTCCGTAAGAGAATGAAGCGTGTGTACAGAGGCATGAATGCAGCAGAGATAATCCGATAAATCCCATTATCAAAATGAATTACAAAAACAAAACACAAGGACAGTGAAATAGAGAGCAATTCTTAAATAATTCATTCAGGGCTTGTGATGCAACCTGGATTTACCACATCTACACCCAGAGCTGAGTGAGACATAAGGTTGGGCACTTCGGGCTGATAGCATTGGTGAGGTTCGATGAGCAAATGCAGACCCTTTGAAGTCATACTGCATGGTACCCATTCCATGGGTCCCATCTCTCCAGGTTTAACGAATTCTTCCTTCAGCTAAAACATGCGTGGGAAACCCACAGTATGGTGCACCGAGGGACCGGCAAACGTTTTCAAATGCATCTCAGTTTTCGTCCCCTTTTACTCGGGTTCACCATTCCAGACCCTTTACTAACACTCTCCCCACTTGGAGAGTCAGTGCCTTTAACCTCCTGTTTGGCACAGTTTGCAATTTCTGCGCAAGATGAACAGGAATAGGGAGAACCAATGAGAGACTAGCTTTAGGTGTCTGCACGGGCAAATGTAACGCTCATTTCCCACCAGGAAGAGGAATTAACCACAGGCTCAGCATGCCGTGCCGGAACCAGATTAGGGCCTGAAGCAATCCTGCGGGTTTGCGGCCAGCTCACAAGATAGCGAGTTGAAGAAAGGAGCTCAGGGGCACTGTAACTCACAAACCTGCAGAGTTATAAATGACAGCTATCGTCCAAAAATATATTGAAGGAAGGCTGCGAAGAGGACTTGTAAGTGGGGCAGAATTGCAGGATAACGATTTCAGGAGGTAGACGGGAATTGCATTTAAAGCATAGGAAAAGAGGCAGAACGTCGACAATGATGCTCTTGGCCAAAAAGGGCGTATGCGTTTTTTCCTGAATATATTCAGGAAAAAATGCATACGCCCTTTTTGGCCAACCAAGCAAGCATGTTAAAGATATCTGCACTACAATGAAGTCTCACTGCCCCCTGGTCAAAAGGGCCATGTGAAAAAAGTGTAAAATCCAGAAAGGCATCACAGGCCATGGAGAACAGGGAGCCTTTTTATGCTGATGGGCGGGATGTAAATTGCCAACAGCCACTCTGGAGAAGTGTATGGTGTTTCCTGGAACAGCTAAAAAACAAAGCAACGGAGCCTACGGCACTTCCACTTATGGTCCTATAGCTTAGGGAAATTAAAATCAAAAACACACAGCCACCCCAAAGTTTCGGACGGCTCTGTTTACAAGAACCTCGTCGACGGTACAAGTTAAATATCCCAGAACGTGAAAAATGGATAAAGAAGTTGTGGTACGTACGTACAATGGAATATCACTCAGCAATGAAATCTATGCCATCAGGCCCTCGCGGCATAATGAGTGGATTCAGGTACGATGATTCTAAGTGAAATGAGTCACACAGAAAATAAAACATCATAAGATATCACTAATACAAGGAATGTAAACTTGGCTACACATGAACTGAATTACAAAACAGAACAGGGTCTCAAATTTAGAAAACCAACTTATGCTTGCTTAAGGCGAAAGTTGAGTTGGGGTGCTGCATAAAACCAGAGATAGAAATTAGCACAGATACCTTTCCATAAGCCAAATATGTAATTGTCAAGACCTACCCCTTGCTCAACGAAATGGACTAAACACCCCATATTCAACGACTAGGAATACACCTGACTAGTAAGAATCTTCAAACCCATGGATTTATATGTCTCCATAAGAGAAAAAAGCATGTGTACAGAGGCATGAATGCAGCAGAGAAAATCCGATAAATCCCATTATCAAAATGAATTACAAAAACAAAACACAAGGACAGTGAAATAGAGAGCAATTCTTAAATAATTCATTCAGGGCTTGTGATGCAACCTGGATTTACCACATCTACACCCAGAGCTGAGTGAGACCTAAGGTTGGGCACTTCGGGCTGATAGAATTGGTGAGGTTCGTTGAGCAAATGCAGACCCTTTGAAGTCATACTGCATGGTACCCATTCCATGGGTCCCATCTCTCCAGGTTTAACGAATTCTTCCTTCAGCTAAAACATGCGTGGGAAACCCACAGTATGGTGCACCGAGGGACCGGCAAACGTTTTCAAATGCATCTCAGTTTTCGTCCCCTTTTACTCAGGTTCACCATTCCAGACCCTTTACTAACACTCTCCCCACTTGGAGAGTCAGTGCCTTTAACCTCCTGTTTGGCACAGTTTGCAAATTCTGCGCAAGATGAACAGGAATAGGGAGAACCAATGAGAGACTAGCTTTAGGTGTCTGCACGGGCAAAGGTAATGCTCATTTCCCACCAGGAAGAGGAATTAACCAAAGGCTCAGCATGCCGTGCCGGAACCGGATTAGGGCCTGAATCAATCCTGCGGGTTTGCGGCCAGCTCACAAGATAGCGAGTTGAAGAAAGGAGCTCAGGGGCACTGTAACTCACAAACCTGCATAGTTATAAATGACAGCTATCATCCAAGAATATATTGAAGGAAGGCTGCGAAGAGGACTTGTAAGTGGGGCAGAATTGCAGGATAACGATTACAGGAAGTAGACGGGAATTGCATTTAAAGCATAGGAAAAGAGGCAGAACGTCAACAATGATGCTCTTGTCCAAAAAGGGTGTATGCGTTTTTTCCTGAATATATTCAGGAAAAAACGCATACGCCCTTTTTGGCCAACCAAGCAAGCATGTTAAAGAAATCTGCACTACAATGTAGTCTCACTGCCCCCCGGCAAAAGGGCCATGTGAAAAAAGTGTAAAATCCAGAAAGGCAGCACAGGCCATGGAGAACAGGGAGCCTTGTTATGCTGATGGGCGGGATGTAAATTGCCAACAGCCACTCTGGAGAAGTGTATGGTGTTTCCTGGAACAGCTAAAAAACAAAGCAACGGATCCTATGGCACTTCCACTTATGGTCCTATAGCTTAGGGAAATTAAAATCAAAAACACACAGCCACCCCAAAGTTTCGGACGGCTCTGTTTACAAGAACCTCGTCTACGGTACAAGTTAAATATCCCAGAACGTGAAAAATGGATAAAGAAGTTGTGGTACGTACGTACAATGGAATATCACTCAGCAATGAAATCTATGTCATCAGGCCCGTCGCGGCATAATGAGTGGATTCAGGTACGATGATTCTAAGTGAAATGAGTAACACAGAAAATGAAACATCATAAGATATCACTAATACAAGGAATGTAAACTTGGCTACACATGAACTGAATTACAAAACAGAACAGGGTCTCAAATTTAGAAAAGCAACTTATGCTTGCTTAAGGGGAAAGGTGAGTTGGGGTGCTGCATAAAACCAGAGATAGAAATTAGCACAGATACCTTTCCATAAGCCAAATATGTAATTGTCAAGACCTACCCCTTGCTCAACGAAATGGACTAAACACCCCATATTCAACGACTAGGAATACACCTGACTAGTAAGAATGTTCAAACCCATGGATTTATATGTCTCCATAAGAGAATGAAGCGTGTGTACAGAGGCATGAAGGCAGCAGAGAAAATCCGATAAATCCCATTATCAAAATGAATTACAAAAACAAAACACAAGGACAGTGAAATAGAGAGCAATTCTTAAATAATTCATTCAGGGCTTGTGATGCAACCTGGATTTACCACATCTACACACAGAGCTGAGTGAGACATAAGGTTGGGCACTTCGGGCTGATAGCATTGGTGAGGTTCGATGAGCAAATGCAGACCCTTTGAAGTCATACTGCATGGTACCCATTCCATGGGTCCCATCTCTCCAGGTTTAACGAATTCTTCCTTCAGCTAAAACATGCGTGGGAAACCCACAGTATGGTGCACCGAGGGACCGGCAAACGTTTTCAAATGCATCTCAGTTTTCGTCCCCTTTTACTCGGGTTCACCATTCCAGACCCTTTACTAACACTCTCCCCACTTGGAGAGTCAGTGCCTTTAACCTCCTGTTTGGCACAGTTTGCAATTTCTGCGCAAGATGAACAGGAATAGGGAGAACCAATGAGAGACTAGCTTTAGGTGTCTGCACGGGCAAATGTAACGCTCATTTCCCACCAGGAAGAGGAATTAACCACAGGCTCAGCATGCCCTGCCGGAACCAGATTAGGGCCTGAAGCAATCCTGCGGGTTTGCGGCCAGCTCACAAGATAGCGAGTTGAAGAAAGGAGCTCAGGGGCACTGTAACTCACAAACCTGCAGAGTTATAAATGACAGCTATCGTCCAAAAATATATTGAAGGAAGGCTGCGAAGAGGACTTGTAAGTGGGGCAGAATTGCAGGATAAGGATTTCAGGAGGTAGACGGGAATTGCATTTAAATCATAGGAAAAGAGGCAGAACGTCGACAATGATGCTCTTGGCCAAAAAGGGCGTATGCGTTTTTTCCTGAATATATTCAGGAAAAAACGCATACGCCCTTTTTGGCCAACCAAGCAAGCATGTTAAAGAAATCTGCACTACAATGAAGTCTCACTGCCCCCCGGTCAAAAGGGCCATGTGAAAAAAGTGTAAAATCCAGAAAGGCAGCACAGGCCATGGAGAACAGGGAGCCTTGTTCTGCTGATGGGCGGGATGTAAATTGCCAACAGCCACTCTGGAGAAGTGTATGGTGTTTCCTGGAACAGCTAAAAAACAAAGCAACGGAGCCTACGGCACTTCCACTTATGGTCCTATAGCTTAGGGAAATTAAAATCAAAAACACACAGCCACCCCAAAGTTTCGGATGGCTCTGTTTACAAGAACCTCGTCTACGGTACAAGTTAAATATCCCAGAACGTGAAAAATGGATAAAGAAGTTGTGGTACGTACGTACAATGGAATATCACTCAGCAATGAAATCTATGTCATCAGGCCCGTCGCGGCATAATGAGTGGATTCAGGTAGGATGATTCTAAGTGAAATGAGTCACACAGAAAATGAAACATCATAAGATATCACTAATACAAAGAATGTAAACTTGGCTACACATGAACTGAATTACAAAACAGAACAGGGTCTCAAATTTAGAAAACCAACTTATGCTTGCTTAAGGGGAAAGGTGAGTTGGGGTGCTGCATAAAACCAGAGATAGAAATTAGCACAGATACCTTTCCATAAGCCAAATATGTAATTGTCAAGACCTACCCCTTGCTCAACGAAATGGACTAAACACCCCATATTCAACGACTAGGAATACACCTGACTAGTAAGAATCTTCAAACCCATGGATTTATATTTCTCCGTAAGAGGTTGAAGCGTGTGTACAGAGGCATGAATGCAGCAGAGAAAATCCGATAAATCCCATTATCAAAATGAATTACAAGAACAAAACACAAGGACAGTGAAATAGAGAGCAATTCTTAAATAATTCATTCAGGGCTTGTGATGCAACCTGGATTAACCACATCTACACCCAGAGCTGAGTGAGACATAAGGTTGGGCACTTCGGGCTGATAGCATTGGTGAGGTTCGATGAGCAAATGCAGACCCTTTGAAGTCATACTGCATTGTACCCATTCCATGGGTCCCATCTCTCCAGGTTTAACGAATTCTTCCTTCAGCTAAAACATGCGTGGGAAACCCACAGTATGGTGCACCGAGGGACCGGCAAACGTTTTCAAATGCATCTCAGTTTTCGTCCCCTTTTACTCGGTTTCACCATTCCAGACCCTTTACTAACACTCTCCCCACTTGGAGAGTCAGTGCCTTTAACCTCCTGTTTGGCACAGTTTGCAATTTCTGCGCAAGATGAACAGGAATAGGGAGAACCAATGAGAGACTAGCTTTAGGTGTCTGCACGGGCAAATGTAACGCTCATTTCCCACCAGGAAGAGGAATTAACCAAAGGCTCAGCATGCCGTGCCGGAACCAGATTAGGGCCTGAAGCAATCCTGCGGGTTTGCGGCCAGCTCACAAGATAGCGAGTTGAAGAAAGGAGCTCAGGGGCACTGTAACTCACAAACCTGCAGAGTTATAAATGACAGCTATCGTCCAAAAATATATTGAAGGAAGGCTGCGAAGAGGACTTGTAAGTGGGGCAGAATTGCAGGATAACGATTTCAGGAGGTAGACGGGAATTGCATTTAAAGTATAGGAAAAGAGGCAGAACGTCGACAATGATGCTCTTGGCCAAAAAGGGCGTATGCGTTTTTTCCTGAATATATTCAGGAAAAAACGCATACGCCCTTCTTGGCCAACCAAGCAAGCATGTTAAAGAAATCTGCACTACAATGAAGTCTCACTGCCCCCCGGTCAAAAGGGCCATGTGAAAAAAGTGTAAAATCCAGAAAGGCAGCACAGGCCATGGAGAACAGGGAGCCTTGTTATGCTGATGGGCGGGATGTAAATTGCAAACAGCCACTCTGGAGAAGTGTATGGTGTTTCCTGGAACAGCTAAAAAACAAAGAAACGGAGCCTACGGCACTTCCACTTATGGTCCTATAGCTTAGGGAAATTAAAATCAAAAACACACAGCCACCCCAAAGTTTCGGACGGCTCTGTTTACAAGAACCTCGTCTACGGTACAAGTTAAATATCCCAGAACGTGAAAAATGGATAAAGAAGTTGTGGTACGTACGTACAATGGAATATCACTCAGCAATGAAATCTATGTCATCAGGCCCTCGCGGCATAATGAGTGGATTCAGGTACGATGATTCTAAGTGAAATGAGTCACACAGAAAATGAAACATCATAAGATATCACTAATACAAGGAATGTAAACTTGGCTACACATGAACTGAATTACAAAACAGAACAGGGTCTCAAATTTAGAAAACCAACTTATGCTTGCTTAAGGGGAAAGGTGAGTTGGGGTGCTGCATAAAACCAGAGATAGAAATTAGCACAGATACCTTTCCATAAGCCAAATATGTAATTGTCAAGACCTTCCCTTTGCTCAACGAAATGGACTAAACACCCCATATTCAACGACTAGGAATACACCTGACTAGTAAGAATCTTCAAACCCATGGATTTATATGTCTCCGTAAGCGAATGAAGCGTGTGTACAGAGGCATGAATGCAGCAGTGAAAATCCGATAAATCCCATTATCAAAATGAATTACAAAAACAAAACACAAGGACAGTGAAATAGAGAGCAATTCTTAAATAATTCATTCAGGGCTTATGATGCAACCTGGATTTACCACATCTACACCCAGAGCTGAGTGAGACATAAGGTTGGGCACTTCGGGCTGATAGCATTGGTGAGGTTCGATGAGCAAATGCAGACCCTTTGAAGTCATACTGCATGGTACCCATTCCATGGGTCCCATCTCTCCAGGTTTAACGAATTCTTCCTTCAGCTAAAACATGCGTGGGAAACCCACAGTATGGTGCACCGAGGGACCGGCAAACGTTTTCAAATGCATCTCAGTTTTCGTCCCCTTTTACTCGGGTTCACCCTTCCAGAACCTTTACTAACACTCTCCCCACTAGGAGAGTCAGTGCTTATAACCTCCTGTTTGGCACAGTTTGCAATTTCTGCGCAAGATGAACAGGAATAGGGAGAACCAATGAGAGACTAGCTTTAGGTGTCTGCACGGGCAAATGTAACGCTCATTTCCCACCAGGAAGAGGAATTAACCACAGGCTCAGCATGCCGTGCTGGAACCAGATTAGGGCCTGAAGCAATCCTGCGGGTTTGCGGCCAGCTCACAAGATAAGGAGTTGAAGAAAGGAGCTCAGGGGCACTGTAACTCACAAACCTGCAGAGTTATAAATGACAGCTATCGTCCAAAAATATATTGAAGGAAGGCTGCGAAGAGGACTTGTAAGTGGGGCAGAATTGCAGGATAACGATTTCAGGAGGTAGACGGGAATTGCATTTAAAGCATAGGAAAAGAGGCAGAACGTCGACAATGATGCTCTTGGCCAAAAAGGGCGTATGCGTTTTTTCCTGAATATATTCAGGAAAAAACGCATACGCCCTTTTTGGCCAACCAAGCAAGCATGTTAAAGAAATCTGCACTACAATGAAGTCTCACTGCCCCCCGGTCAAAAGGGCCATGTGAAAAAAGTGTAAAATCCAGAAAGGCAGCACAGGCCATGGAGAACAGGGAGCCTTGTTATGCTGATGGGCGGGATGTAAATTGCAAACAGCCACTCTGGAGAAGTGTATGGTGTTTCCTGGAACAGCTAAAAAACAAAGCAACGGAGCCTACGGCACTTCCACTTATGGTCCTATAGCTTAGGGAAATTAAAATCAAAAACACACAGCCACCCCAAAGTTTCGGACGGCTCTGTTTACAAGAACCTCGTCTACGGTACAAGTTAAATATCCCAGAACGTGAAAAATGGATAAAGAAGTTGTGGTACGTACGTACAATGGAATATCACTCAGCAATGAAATCTATGTCATCAGGCCCGTCGCGGCATAATGAGTGGATTCAGGTAGGATGATTCTAAGTGAAATGAGTCACACAGAAAATGAAACATCATAAGATATCACTAATACAAGGAATGTAAACTTGGCTACACATGAACTGAATTACAAAACAGAACAGGGTCTCAAATTTAGAAAACCAACTTATGCTTGCTTAAGGGGAAAGGTGAGTTGGGGTGCTGCATAAAACCAGAGATAGAAATTAGCACAGATACCTTTCCATAAGCCAAATATGTAATTGTCAAGACCTACCCCTTGCTCAACGAAATGGACTAAACACCCCATATTCAACGACTAGGAATACACCTGACTAGTAAGAATCTTCAAACCCATGGATTTATATGTCTCCGTAAGAGAATGAAGCGTGTGTACAGAGGAATGAATGCAGCAGAGAAAATCCGATAAATCCCATTATCAAAATGAATTACAAAAACAAAACACAAGGACAGTGAAATAGAGAGCAATTCTTAAATAATTCATTCAGGGCTTGTGATGCAACCTGGATTTACCACATCTACACCCAGAGCTGAGTGAGACATAAGGTTGGGCACTTCGGGCTGATAGCATTGGTGAGGTTCGATGAGCAAATGCAGACCCTTTGAAGTCATACTGCATGGTACCCATTCCATGGGTCCCATCTCTCCAGGTTTAACGAATTCTTCCTTCAGCTAAAACATGCGTGGGAAACCCACAGTATGGTGCACCGAGGGACCGGCAAACGTTTTCAAATGCATCTCAGTTTTCGTCCCCTTTTACTCGGGTTCACCCTTCCAGACCCTTTACTAACACTCTCCCCACTTGGAGAGTCAGTGCTGATAACCTCCTGTTTGGCACAGTTTGCAATTTCTGCGCAAGATGAACAGGAATAGGGAGAACCAATGAGAGACTAGCTTTAGGTGTCTGCACGGGCAAATGTAACGCTCATTTCCCACCAGGAAGAGGAATTAACCAAAGGCTCAGCATGCCGTGCCGGAACCAGATTAGGGCCTGAAGCAATCCTGGGGGTTTGCGGCCAGCTCACAAGATAGCGAGTTGAAGAAAGGAGCTCAGGGGCACTGTAACTCACAAACATGCAGAGTTATAAATGACAGCTATCGTCCAAAAATATATTGAAGGAAGGCTGCGAAGAGGACTTGTAAGTGGGGCAGAATTGCAGGATAAGGATTTCAGGTGGTAGACGGGAATTGCATTTAACGTATAGGAAAAGAGGCAGAACGTCGACAATGATGCTCTTGGCCAAAAAGGGCGTATGCGTTTTTTCCTGAATATATTCAGGAAAAAACGCATACGCCCTTCTTGGCCAACCAAGCAAGCATGTTAAAGAAATCTGCACTACAATGAAGTCTCACTGCCCCCCGGTCAAAAGGGCCATGTGAAAAAAGTGTAAAATCCAGAAAGGCAGCACAGGCCATGGAGAACAGGGAGCCTTGTTATGCTGATGGGCGGGATGTAAATTGCAAACAGCCACTCTGGAGAAGTGTATGGTGTTTCCTGGAACAGCTAAAAAACAAAGAAACGGAGCCTACGGCACTTCCACTTATGGTCCTATAGCTTAGGGAAATTAAAATCAAAAACACACAGCCACCCCAAAGTTTCGGACGGCTCTGTTTACAAGAACCTCGTCTACGGTACAAGTTAAATATCCCAGAACGTGAAAAATGGATAAAGAAGTTGTGGTACGTACGTACAATGGAATATCACTCAGCAATGAAATCTATGTCATCAGGCCCGTCGCGGCATAATGAGTGGATTCAGGTACGATGATTCTAAGTGAAATGAGTCACACAGAAAATGAAACATCATAAGATATCACTAATACAAGGAATGTAAACTTGGCTACACATGAACTGAATTACAAAACAGAACAGGGTCTCAAATTTAGAAAACCAACTTATGCTTGCTTAAGGGGAAAGGTGAGTTGGGGTGCTGCATAAAACCAGAGATAGAAATTAGCACAGATACCTTTCCATAAGCCAAATATGTAATTGTCAAGACCTACCCCTTGCTCAACGAAATGGACTAAACACCCCATATTCAACGACTAGGAATACACCTGACTAGTAAGAATCTTCAAACCCATGGATTTATATGTCTCCGTAAGAGAATGAAGCGTGTGTACAGAGGAATGAATGCAGCAGAGAAAATCCGATAAATCCCATTATCAAAATGAATTACAAAAACAAAACACAAGGACAGTGAAATAGAGAGCAATTCTTAAATAATTCATTCAGGGCTTGTGATGCAACCTGGATTTACCACATCTACACCCAGAGCTGAGTGAGACATAAGGTTGGGCACTTCGGGCTGATAGCATTGGTGAGGTTCGATGAGCAAATGCAGACCCTTTGAAGTCATACTGCATGGTACCCATTCCATGGGTCCCATCTCTCCAGGTTTAACGAATTCTTCCTTCAGCTAAAACATGCGTGGGAAACCCACAGTATGGTGCACCGAGGGACCGGCAAACGTTTTCAAATGCATCTCAGTTTTCGTCCCCTTTTACTCGGGTTCACCCTTCCAGACCCTTTACTAACACTCTCCCCACTTGGAGAGTCAGTGCTTATAACCTCCTGTTTGGCACAGTTTGCAATTTCTGCGCAAGATGAACAGGAATAGGGAGAACCAATGAGAGACTAGCTTTAGGTGTCTGCACGGGCAAATGTAACGCTCATTTCCCACCAGGAAGAGGAATTAACCAAAGGCTCAGCATGCCGTGCCGGAACCAGATTAGGGCCTGAAGCAATCCTGGGGGTTTGCGGCCAGCTCACAAGATAGCGAGTTGAAGAAAGGAGCTCAGGGGCACTGTAACTCACAAACATGCAGAGTTATAAATGACAGCTATCGTCCAAAAATATATTGAAGGAAGGCTGCGAAGAGGACTTGTAAGTGGGGCAGAATTGCAGGATAAGGATTTCAGGTGGTAGACGGGAATTGCATTTAAAGTATAGGAAAAGAGGCAGAACGTCGACAATGATGCTCTTGGCCAAAAAGGGCGTATGCGTTTTTTCCTGAATATATTCAGGAAAAAACGCATACGCCCTTCTTGGCCAACCAAGCAAGCATGTTAAAGAAATCTGCACTACAATGAAGTCTCACTGCCCCCTGGTCAAAAGGGCCATGTGAAAAAAGTGTAAAATCCAGAAAGGCAGCACAGGCCATGGAGAACAGGGAGCCTTGTTATGCTGATGGGCGGGATGTAAATTGCAAACAGCCACTCTGGAGAAGTGTATGGTGTTTCCTGGAACAGCTAAAAAACAAAGAAACGGAGCCTACGGCACTTCCACTTATGGTCCTATAGCTTAGGGAAATTAAAATCAAAAACACACAGCCACCCCAAAGTTTCGGACGGCTCTGTTTACAAGAACCTCGTCTACGGTACAAGTTAAATATCCCAGAACGTGAAAAATGGATAAAGAAGTTGTGGTACGTACGTACAATGGAATATCACTCAGCAATGAAATCTATGTCATCAGGCCCGTCGCGGCATAATGAGTGGATTCAGGTAGGATGATTCTAAGTGAAATGAGTCACACAGAAAATGAAACATCATAAGATATCACTAATACAAGGAATGTAAACTTGGCTACACATGAACTGAATTACAAAACAGAACAGGGTCTCAAATTTAGAAAACCAACTTATGCTTGCTTAAGGGGAAAGGTGAGTTGGGGTGCTGCATAAAACCAGAGATAGAAATTAGCACAGATACCTTTCCATAAGCCAAATATGTAATTGTCAAGACCTACCCCTTGCTCAACGAAATGGACTAAACACCCCATATTCAACGACTAGGAATACACCTGACTAGTAAGAATCTTCAAACCCATGGATTTATATGTCTCCGTAAGAGAATGAAGCGTGTGTACAGAGGAATGAATGCAGCAGAGAAAATCCGATAAATCCCATTATCAAAATGAATTACAAAAACAAAACACAAGGACAGTGAAATAGAGAGCAATTCTTAAATAATTCATTCAGGGCTTGTGATGCAACCTGGATTTACCACATCTACACCCAGAGCTGAGTGAGACATAAGGTTGGGCACTTCGGGCTGATAGCATTGGTGAGGTTCGATGAGCAAATGCAGACCCTTTGAAGTCATACTGCATGGTACCCATTCCATGGGTCCCATCTCTCCAGGTTTAACGAATTCTTCCTTCAGCTAAAACATGCGTGGGAAACCCACAGAATGGTGCACCGAGGGACCGGCAAACGTTTTCAAATGCATCTCAGTTTTCGTCCCCTTTTACTCGGGTTCACCCTTCCAGACCCTTTACTAACACTCTCCCCACTTTGAGAGTCAGTGCTGATAACCTCCTGTTTGGCACAGTTTGCAATTTCTGCGCAAGATGAACAGGAATAGGGAGAACCAATGAGAGACTAGCTTTAGGTGTCTGCACGGGCAAATGTAACGCTCATTTCCCACCAGGAAGAGGAATTAACCAAAGGCTCAGCATGCCGTGCCAGAACCAGATTAGGGCCTGAAGCAATCCTGGGGGTTTGCGGCCAGCTCACAAGATAGCGAGTTGAAGAAAGGAGCTCAGGGGCACTGTAACTCACAAACCTGCAGAGTTATAAATGACAGCTATCGTCCAAAAGTATATTGAAGGAAGGCTGCGAAGAGGACTTGTAAGTGGGGCAGAATTGCAGGATAACGATTTCAGGAGGTAGACGGGAATTGCATTTAAAGTATAGGAAAAGCGGCAGAACGTCGACAATGATGCTCTTGGCCAAAAAGGGCGTATGCGTTTTTTCCTGAATATATTCAGGAAAAAACGCATACGCCCTTCTTGGCCAACCAAGCAAGCATGTTAAAGAAATCTGCACTACAATGAAGTCTCACTGCCCCCTGGTCAAAAGGGCCATGTGAAAAAAGTGTAAAATCCAGAAAGGCAGCACAGGCCATGGAGAACAGGGGGCCTTGTTATGCTGATGGGCGGGATGTAAATTGCCAACAGCCACTCTGGAGAAGTGTATGGTGTTTCCTGGAGCAGCTAAAAAACAAAGAAACGGAGCCTACGGCACTTCCACTTATGGTCCTATAGCTTAGGGAAATTAAAATCAAAAACACACAGCCACCCCAAAGTTTCGGACGGCTCTGTTTACAAGAACCTCGTCTACGGTACAAGTTAAATATCCCAGAACGTGAAAAATGGATAAAGAAGTTGTGGTACGTACGTACAATGGAATATCACTCAGCAATGAAATCTATGTCATCAGGCCCGTCGCGGCATAATGAGTGGATTCAGGTAGGATGATTCTAAGTGAAATGAGTCACACAGAAAATGAAACATCATAAGATATCACTAATACAAGGAATGTAAACTTGGCTACACATGAACTGAATTACAAAACAGAACAGGGTCTCAAATTTAGAAAACCAACTTATGCTTGCTTAAGGGGAAAGGTGAGTTGGGGTGCTGCATAAAACCAGAGATAGAAATTAGCATAGATACCTTTCCATAAGCCAAATATGTAATTGTCAAGACCTACCCCTTGCTCAACGAAATGGACTAAACACCCCATATTCAACGACTAGGAATACACCTGACTAGTAAGAATCTTCAAACCCATGGATTTATATGTCTCCGTAAGAGAATGAAGCGTGTGTACAGAGGAATGAATGCAGCAGAGAAAATCCGATAAATCCCATTATCAAAATGAATTACAAAAACAAAACACAAGGACAGTGAAATAGAGAGCAATTCTTAAATAATTCATTCAGGGCTTGTGATGCAACCTGGATTTACCACATCTACACCCAGAGCTGAGTGAGACATAAGGTTGGGCACTTCGGGCTGATAGCATTGGTGAGGTTCGATGAGCAAATGCAGACCCTTTGAAGTCATACTGCATGGTACCCATTCCATGGGTCCCATCTCTCCAGGTTTAACGAATTCTTCCTTCAGCTAAAACATGCGTGGGAAACCCACAGTATGGTGCACCGAGGGACCGGCAAACGTTTTCAAATGCATCTCAGTTTTCGTCCCCTTTTACTCGGGTTCACCCTTCCAGACCCTTTACTAACACTCTCCCCAATTGGAGAGTCAGTGCTTATAACCTCCTGTTTGGCACAGTTTGCAATTTCTGCGCAAGATGAACAGGAATAGGGAGAACCAATGAGAGACTAGCTTTAGGTGTCTGCACGGGCAAATGTAATGCTCATTTCCCACCAGGAAGAGGAATTAACCAAAGGCTCAGCATGCCGTGCCGGAACCAGATTAGGGCCTGAAGCAATCCTGGGGGTTTGCGGCCAGCTCACAAGATAGCGAGTTGAAGAAAGGAGCTCAGGGGCACTGTAACTCACAAACCTGCAGAGTTATAAATGACAGCTATCGTCCAAAAGTATATTGAAGGAAGGCTGCGAAGAGGACTTGTAAGTGGGGCAGAATTGCAGGATAACGATTTCAGGTGGTAGACGGGAATTGCATTTAAAGTATAGGAAAAGAGGCAGAACGTCGACAATGATGCTCTTGGCCAAAAAGGGCGTATGCGTTTTTTCCTGAATATATTCAGGAAAAAACGCATACGCCCTTCTTGGCCAACCAAGCAAGCATGTTAAAGAAATCTGCACTACAATGAAGTCTCACTGCCCCCTGGTCAAAAGGGCCATGTGAAAAAAGTGTAAAATCCAGAAAGGCAGCACAGGCCATGGAGAACAGGGAGCCTTGTTATGCTGATGGGCGGGATGTAAATTGCAAACAGCCACTCTGGAGAAGTGTATGGTGTTTCCTGGAACAGCTAAAAAACAAAGCAACGGAGCCTACGGCCCTTCCACTTATGGTCCTATAACTTAGGGAAATTAAAATCAAAAACACACAGCCACCCCAAAGTTTCGGACGGCTCTGTTTACAAGAACCTCGTCTACGGTACAAGTTAAATATCCCAGAACGTGAAAAATGGATAAAGAAGTTGTGGTACGTACGTACAATGGAATATCACTCAGCAATGAAATCTATGTCATCAGGCCCATCGCGGCATAATGAGTGGATTCAGGTAGGATGATTCTAAGTGAAATGAGTCACACAGAAAATGAAACATCATAAGATATCACTAATACAAGGAATGTAAACTTGGCTACACATGAACTGAATTACAAAACAGAACAGGGTCTCAAATTTAGAAAACCAACTTATGCTTGCTTAAGGGGAAAGGTGAGTTGGGGTGCTGCATAAAACCAGAGATAGAAATTAGCACAGATACCTTTCCATAAGCCAAATATGTAATTGTCAAGACCTACCCCTTGCTCAACGAAATGGACTAAACACCCCATATTCAACGACTAGGAATACACCTGACTAGTAAGAATCTTCAAACCCATGGATTTATATGTCTCCGTAAGAGAATGAAGCGTGTGTACAGAGGAATGAATGCAGCAGAGAAAATCCGATAAATCCCATTATCAAAATGAATTACAAAAACAAAACACAAGGACAGTGAAATAGAGAGCAATTCTTAAATAATTCATTCAGGGCTTGTGATGCAACCTGGATTTACCACATCTACACCCAGAGCTGAGTGAGACATAAGGTTGGGCACTTCGGGCTGATAGCATTGGTGAGGTTCGATGAGCAAATGCAGACCCTTTGAAGTCATACTGCATGGTACCCATTCCATGGGTCCCATCTCTCCAGGTTTAACGAATTCTTCCTTCAGCTAAAACATGCGTGGGAAACCCACAGTATGGTGCACCGAGGGAGCGGCAAACGTTTTCAAATGCATCTCAGTTTTCGTCCCCTTTTACTCGGGTTCACCCTTCCAGACCCTTTACTAACACTCTCCCCACTTGGAGCGTCAGTGCCTTTAACCTCCTGTTTAGCACAGTTTGCAATTTCTGCACAAGATGAACAGGAATAGGGAGAACCAATGAGAGACTAGCTTTAGGTGTCTGCACGGGCAAATGTAACGCTCATTTCCCACCAGGAAGAGGAATTAACCAAAGGCTCAGCATGCCGTGCCGGAACCAGATTAGGGCCTGAAGCAATCCTGCGGGTTTGCGGCCAGCTCACAAGATAGCGAGTTGAAGAAAGGAGCTCAGGGGCACTGTAACTCACAAACCTGCAGAGTTATAAATGACAGCTATCGTCCAAAAATATATTGAAGGAAGGCTGCGAAGAGGACTTGTAAGTGGGGCAGAATTGCAGGATAACGATTTCAGGAGGTAGACTGGAATTGCATTTAAAGCATAGGAAAAGAGGCAGAATGTCGACAATGATGCTCTTCGCCAAAAAGGGCGTATGCGTTTTTTCCTGAATATATTCAGGAAAAAACGCATACGCCCTTTTTGGCCAACCAAGCAAGCATGTTAAAGAAATCTGCACTACAATGAAGTCTCACTGCCCCCCGGTCAAAAGGGCCATGTGAAAAAAGTGTAAAATCCAGAAAGGCAGCACAGGCCATGGAGAACAGGGAGCCTTGTTATGCTGATGGGCGGGATGTAAATTGCCAACAGCCACTCTGGAGAAGTGTATGGTGTTTCCTGGAACAGCTAAAAAACAAAGCAACGGAGCCTACGGCACTTCCACTTATGGTCCTATAGCTTAGGGAAATTAAAATCAAAAACACACAGCCACCCCAAAGTTTCGGACGGCTCTGTTTACAAGAACCTCGTCTACGGTACAAGTTAAATATCCCAGAACGTGAAAAATGGATAAAGAAGTTGTGGTACGTACGTACAATGGAATATCACTCAGCAATGAAATCTATGTCATCAGGCCCGTCGCGGCATAATGAGTGGATTCAGGTAGGATGATTCTAAGTGAAATGAGTCACACAGAAAATGAAACATCATAAGATATCACTAATACAAGGAATGTAAACTTGGCTACACATGAACTGAATTACAAAACAGAACAGGGTCTCAAATTTAGAAAACCAACTTATGCTTGCTTAAGGGGAAAGGTGAGTTGGGGTGCTGCATAAAACCAGAGATAGAAATTAGCACAGATACCTTTCCATAAGCCAAATATGTAATTGTCAAGACCTACCCCTTGCTCAACGAAATGGACTAAACACCCCATATTCAACGACTAGGAATACACCTGACTAGTAAGAATCTTCAAACCCATGGATTTATATGTCTCCGTAAGAGAATGAAGCGTGTGAACAGAGGAATGAATGCAGCAGAGAAAATCCGATAAATCCCATTATCAAAATGAATTACAAAAACAAAACACAAGGACAGTGAAATAGAGAGCAATTCTTAAATAATTCATTCAGGGCTTGTGATGCAACCTGGATTTACCACATCTACACCCAGAGCTGAGTGAGACATAAGGTTGGGCACTTCGGGCTGATAGCATTGCTGAGGTTCGATGAGCAAATGCAGACCCTTTGAAGTCATACTGCATAGTACCCATTCCATGGGTCCCATCTCTCCAGGTTTAACGAATTCTTCCTTCAGCTAAAACATGCGTGGGAAACCCACAGTATGGTGCACCGAGGGACCGGCAAACGTTTTCAAATGCATCTCAGTTTTCGTCCCCTTTTACTCGGGTTCACCATTCCAGACCCTTTACTAACACTCTCCCCACTTGGAGAGTCAGTGCCTTTAACCTCCTGTTTGGCACAGTTTGCAATTTCTGCGCAAGATGAACAGGAATAGGGAGAACCAATGAGAGACTAGCTTTAGGTGTCTGCACGGGCAAATGTAACGCTCATTTCCCACCAGGAAGAGGAATTAACGACAGGCTCAGCATGCCGTGCCGGAACCAGATTAGGGCCTGAAGCAATCCTGTGGGTTTGCGGCCAGCTCACAAGATAGCGAGTTGAAGAAAGGAGCTCAGGGCACTGTAACTCACAAACCTGCAGAGTTATAAATGACAGCTATCGTCCAAAAATATATTGAAGGAAGGCTGCGAAGAGGACTTGTAAGTGGGGCAGAATTGCAGGATAACGATTTCAGGGGGTAGACGGGAATTGCATTTAAAGCATAGGAAGAGAGGCAGAACGTCGACAATGATGCTCTTGGCCAAAAAGGGTGTATGCGTTTTTACCTGAATATATTCAGGAAAAAACGCATACGCCCTTTTTGGCCAACCAAGCAAGCATGTTAAAGAAATCTGCACTACAATGAAGTCTCACTGCCACCCGGTCAAAAGGGCCATGTGAAAAAAGTGTAAAATCCAGAAAGGCAGCACAGGCCATGGAGAACAGGGAGCCTTGTTATGCTGATGGGCGGGATGTAAATTGCCAACAGCCACTCTGGAGAAGTGTATGGTGTTTCCTGGAACAGCTAAAAAACAAAGCAACGGAGCCTACGGCACTTCCACTTATGGTCCTATAGCTTACGGAAATTAAAATCAAAAACACACAGCCACCCCAAAGTTTCGGACGGCTCTGTTTACAAGAACCTCGTCTACGGTACAAGTTAAATATCCCAGAACGTGAAAAATGGATAAAGAAGTTGTGGTACGTACGTACAATGGAATATCACTCAGCAATGAAATCTATGTCATCAGGCCCATCGCGGCATAATGAGTGGATTCAGGTAGGATGATTCTAAGTGAAATGAGTCACACAGAAAATGAAACATCATAAGATATCACTAATACAAGGAATGTAAACTTGGCTACACATGAACTGAATTACAAAACAGAACAGGGTCTCAAATTTAGAAAACCAACTTATGCTTGCTTAAGGGGAAAGGTGAGTTGGGGTGCTGCATAAAACCAGAGATAGAAATTAGCACAGATACCTTTCCATAAGCCAAATATGTAATTGTCAAGACCTACCCCTTGCTCAACGAAATGGACTAAACACCCCATATTCAACGACTAGGAATACACCTGACTAGTAAGAATCTTCAAACCCATGGATTTATATGTCTCCGTAAGAGAATGAAGCGTGTGAACAGAGGAATCAATGCAGCAGAGAAAATCCGATAAATCCCATTATCAAAATGAATTACAAAAACAAAACACAAGGACAGTGAAATAGAGAGCAATTCTTAAATAATTCATTCAGGGCTTGTGATGCAACCTGGATTTACCACATCTACACCCAGAGCTGAGTGAGACATAAGGTTGGGCACTTCGGGCTGATAGCATTGGTGAGGTTCGATGAGCAAATGCAGACCCTTTGAAGTCATACTGCATGGTACCCATTCCATGGGTCCCATCTCTCCATGTTTAACGAATTCTTCCTTCAGCTAAAACATGCGTGGGAAACCCACAGTATGGTGCACCGAGGGACCGGCAAACGTTTTCAAATGCATCTCAGTTTTCGTCCCCTTTTACTCAGGTTCACCATGCCAGACCCTTTACTAACACTCTCCCCACTTGGAGAGTCAGTGCCTTTAACCTCCTGTTTGGCACAGTTTGCAATTTCTGCGCAAGATGAACAGGAATAGGGAGAACCAATGAGAGACTAGCTTTAGGTGTCTGCACGGGCAAATGTAATGCTCATTTCCCACCAGGAAGAGGAATTAACCACAGGCTCAGCATGCCGTGCCGGAACCAGATTAGGGCATGAAGCAATCCTGCGGGTTTGCGGCCAGCTCACAAGATAGCGAGTTGAAGAAAGGAGCTCAGGGGCACTGTAACTCACAAACCTGCAGAGTTATAAATGACAGCTATCGTCCAAAAATATATTGAAGGAAGGCTGCGAAGAGGACTTGTAAGTGGGGCAGAATTGCAGGATAACGATTTCAGGAGGTAGACGGGAATTGCATTTAAAGCATAGGAAGAGAGGCAGAACGTCGACAATGATGCTCTTGGCCAAAAAGGGCGTATGCGTTTTTTCCTGAATATATTCAGGAAAAAATGCATACGCCCTTTTTGGCCAACCAAGCAAGCATGTTAAAGAAATCTGCACTACAATGAAGTCTCACTGCCCCCCGGTCAAAAGGGCCATGTGAAAAAAGTGTAAAATCCAGAAAGGCAGCACAGGCCATGGAGAACAGGGAGCCTTGTTCTGCTGATGGGCGGGATGTAAATTGCCAACAGCCACTCTGGAGAAGTGTATGGTGTTTCCTGGAACAGCTAAAAAACAAAGCAACGGAGCCTACGGCACTTCCACTTATGGTCCTATAGCTTAGGGAAATTAAAATCAAAAACACACAGCCACCCCAAAGTTTCGGACGGCTCTGTTTACAAGAACCTCGTCTACGGTACAAGTTAAATATCCCAGAACGTGAAAAATGGATAAAGAAGTTGTGGTACGTACGTACAATGGAATATCACTCAGCAATGAAATCTATGTCATCAGGCCCGTCGCGGCATAATGAGTGGATTCAGGTAGGATGATTCTAAGTGAAATGAGTCACACAGAAAATGAAACATCATAAGATATCACTAATACAAGGAATGTAAACTTGGCTACACATGAACTGAATTACAAAACAGAACAGGGTCTCAAATTTAGAAAACCAACTTATGCTTGCTTAAGGGGAAAGGTGAGTTGGGGTGCTGCATAAAACCAGAGATAGAAATTAGCACAGATACCTTTCCATAAGTCAAATATGTAATTGTCAAGACCTACCCCTTGCTCAACGAAATGGACTAAACACCCCATATTCAACGACTAGGAATACACCTGACTAGTAAGAATCTTCAAACCCATGGATTTATATGTCTCCGTAAGAGAATGAAGCGTGTGTACAGAGGCATGAATGCAGCAGAGAAAATCCGATAAATCCCATTATCAAAATGAATTACAAAAACAAAACACAAGGACAGTGAAATAGAGAGCAATTCTTAAATAATTCATTCAGGGCTTGTGATGCAACCTGGATTTACCACATCTACACCCAGAGCTGAGTGAGACATAAGGTTGGGCACTTCGGGCTGATAGCATTGGTGAGGTTCGATGAGCAAATGCAGACCCTTTGAAGTCATACTGCATTGTACCCATTCCATGGGTCCCATCTCTCCAGGTTTAACGAATTCTTCCTTCAGCTAAAACATGCGTGGGAAACCCACAGTATGGTGCACCGAGGGACCGGCAAACGTTTTCAAATGCATCTCAGTTTTCGTCCCCTTTTACTCGGGTTCACCATTCCAGACCCTTTACTAACACTCTCCCCACTTGGAGAGTCAGTGCCTTTAACCTCCTGTTTGGCACAGTTTGCAATTTCTGCGCAAGATAAACAGGAATAGGGAGAACCAATGAGAGACTAGCTTTAGGTGTCTGCACGGGCAAATGTAACGCTCATTTCCCACCAGGAAGAGGAATTAACCACAGGCTCAGCATGCCCTGCCGGAACCAGATTAGGGCCTGAAGCACTCCTGCGGGTTTGCGGCCAGAACACAAGATAAGGAGTTGAAGAAAGGAGCTCAGGGGCACTGTAACTCACAAACCTGCAGAGTTATAAATCACAGCTATCGTCCAAAAATATATTGAAGGAAGGCTGCGAAGAGGACTTGTAAGTGGGGCAAAATTACAGGATAACGATTTCAGGAGGTAGACGGGAATTGCATTTAAAGCATAGGAAGAGAGGCAGAACGTCGACAATGATGCTCTTGGCCAAAAAGGGCGTATGCGTTTTTTCCTGAATATATTCAGGAAAAAACGCATACGCCCTTCTTGGCCAACCAAGCAAGCATGTTAAAGAAATCTGCACTACAATGAAGTCTCACTGCCCCCCGGTCAAAAGGGCCATGTGAAAAAAGTGTAAAATCCAGAAAGGCAGCACAGGCCATGGAGAACAGGGAGCCTTGTTATGCTGATGGGCGGGATGTAAATTGCCAACAGCCACTCTGGAGAAGTGTATGGTGTTTCCTGGAACAGCTAAAAAACAAAGCAACGGAGCCTACGGCACTTCCACTTATGGTCCTATAGCTTAGGGAAATTAAAATCAAAAACACACAGCCACCCCAAAGTTTCGGACGGCTCTGGTTACAAGAACCTCGTCTACGGTACAAGTTAAATATCCCAGAACGTGAAAAATGGATAAAGAAGTTGTGGTACGTACGTACAATGGAATATCACTCAGCAATGAAATCTATGTCATCAGGCCCGTCGAGGCATAATGAGTGGATTCAGGTACGATGATTCTAAGTGAAATGAGTCACACAGAAAATGAAACATCATAAGATATCACTAATACAAGGAATGTAAACTTGGCTACACATGAACTGAATTACAAAACAGAACAGGGTCTCAAATTTAGAAAAGCAACTTATGCTTGCTTAAGGGGAAAGGTGAGTTGGGGTGCTGCATAAAACCAGAGATAGAAATTAGCACAGATAACTTTCCATAAGCCAAATATGTAATTGTCAAGACCTACCCCTTGCTCAACGAAATGGACTAAACACCCCATATTCAACGACTAGGAATACACCTGACTAGTAAGAATCTTCAAACCCATGGATTTATATGTCTCCGTAAGAGAATGAAGCATGTGTACAGAGGCATGAATGCAGCAGAGAAAATCCGATAAATCCCATTATCAAAATGAATTACAAAAACAATACACAAGGACAGTGAAATAGAGAGCAATTCTTAAATAATTCATTCAGGGCTTGTGATGCAACCTGGATTTACCACATCTACACCCAGAGCTGAGTGAGACATAAGGTTGGGCACTTCGGGCTGATAGCATTGGAGAGGTTCGATGAGCAAATGCAGACCCTTTGAAGTCATACTGCATGGAACCCATTCCATGGGTCCCATCTCTCCAGGTTTAACGAATTCTTCCTTCAGCTAAAGCATGCGTGGGAAACCCACAGTATGGTGCACCGAGGGACCGGCAAACGTTTTCAAATGCATCTCAGTTTTCGTCCCCTTTTACTCGGGTTCACCATTCCAGACCCTTTACTAACACTCTCCCCACTTGGAGAGTCAGTGCCTTTAACCTCCTGTTTGGCACAGTTTGCAATTTCTGCGCAAGATGAACAGGAATAGGGAGAACCAATGAGAGACTAGCTTTAGGTGTCTGCACGGGCAAATGTAACGCTCATTTCCCACCAGGAAGAGGAATTAACCAAAGGCTCAGCATGCCGTGCCGGAACCAGATTAGGGCCTGAAGCAATCCTGTGGGTTTGCGGCCAGCTCACAAGATAGCGAGTTGAAGAAAGGAGCTCAGGGGCACTGTAACTCACAAACCTGCAGAGTTATAAATGACAGCTATCGTCCAAAAATATATTGAAGGAAGGCTGCGAAGAGGACTTGTAAGTGGGGCAGAATTGCAGGATAACGATTTCAGGAGGTAGACGGGAATTGCATTTAAAGCATAGGAAAAGAGGCAGAACGTCGACAATGATGCTCTTGGCCAAAAAGGGCGTATGCGTTTTTTCCTGAATATATTCAGGAAAAAACGCATACGCCCTTTTTGGCCAACCAAGCAAGCATGTTAAAGAAATCTGCACTACAATGAAGTCTCACTGCCCCCCGGTCAAAAGGGCCATGTGAAAAACGTGTAAAATCCAGAAAGGCAGCACAGGCCATGGAGAACAGGGAGCCTTGTTCTGCTGATGGGCGGGATGTAAATTGCCAACAGCCACTCTGGAGAAGTGTATGGTGTTTCCTGGAACAGCTAAAAAACAAAGCAACGGAGCCTACGGCACTTCCACTTATGGTCCTATAGCTTAGGGAAATTAAAATCAAAAACACACAGCCACCCCAAAGTTTCGGACGGCTCTGTTTACATGAACCTCGACTACGGTACAAGTTAAATATCCCAGAACGTGAAAAATGGATAAAGAAGTTGTGGTACGTACGTACAAAGGAATATCACTCAGCAATGAAATCTATGTCATCAGGCCCGTCGCGGCATAATGAGTGGATTCAGGTACGATGATTCTAAGTGAAATGAGTCACACAGAAAATGAAACATCACAAGATATCACTAATACAAGGAATGTAAACTTGGCTACACATGAACTGAATTACAAAACAGAACAGGGTCTCAAATTTAGAAAAGCAACTTATGCTTGCTTAAGGGGAAATGTGAGTTGGGGTGCTGCATAAAACCAGAGATAGAAAATCGCACGGATACCGTTCCATAAGCCAAATATGTAATAGACAAGACCTACTCCTTGCTCAACGAAATGGACTCAACACCCCATATTCAATGCCTAGGAATATACCTGCCTAGTAAGAATCTTAAAACCCATGGATTTATATGTCTCCGTAAGAGAATCAAGCGTGTGTTCAGTGGCCTAAACGCAGCAGTGAAAATCCGATAAATCCCATTATCAAAATAAATTTCAAAAACAAAACACCATGACAGTGAAATAGAGAGCAATTTTTAATAATTCACTCAGGGCTTCTGATGCAACCTGGATTTACCACATTTACACCCAGAGCTGGGGAGACTTAAGGCCGGACACTTCGGCCTGATAGCATTGGTGAGGTTCGGTGTGCAAATGCAGACCCTTTGAAGTCATACTGCATGGTACCCATTCCATGTGTCCCAACTCGCCAGGTTTAAGGGATTCTGCCTTCCGCTAAATCATGTATGGGAAACCCAGAGTATGGTCCACCATGTGATTGGGAAACGGTTTCAAATGCATCTCAGTTTTCGTCCCCTGGTACTCGGGTGCACCATTCCACACGGTTTACTAACACTCTCCCCACTTGGAGAGTCAGTGCCTTTAAACTCTTGTTTGGCACAGTTTGCAATTTCTGCGCAAGATGAACAGGAATAGGGAGAACCAATGAGAGAATAGCTGTAGGTGTCTGCACGAGCAAATGGAACGCTCATTTCCCACCAGGAAGAGGAATTAACCAAAGGCTCAGCGAGCCCTGCCGGAAACAGATTAGGGCCTGAAGCAATCCTGCGGTTTTTCGGCCAGCTCACAAGAAAACGAGCTGAAGAAGGAGTTCAGGGGCACTGTAATTCACAAACCTGCAGAGTTATGAATGACAGCTATCCTCCAAAAATATATTGAAGTAAGTCTTCGAAGAGGACTTGAAAGTGGGTCAGAATTTCAGGAAAACGATTTCAGGGGGTAGACTGTTATTGCACTTAAAGCATTGGAAAAGATGCAGAATGTAGACAATGATGCACTTGGCCAAAAAGGGCGTATGCGTTTCTTCCTGAATATATTCAGGAAAAAACGCATACGCCCTTTTTGGCCAACCAAGCAAGCGTGTAAAGGAAATCTGCACTACAATGAAGTCTCACTGCCCCCCGGTCAATAGGGCCATCTGAAAAACGTGCAAAATCCAGAAAGGCAGGACAGGTCATGGAGAACAGGGAGCCTTGTTATGCTGATGGGCGGGATGTAAATTGCCAACAGCGACTCTGGAGAAGTGTATATTGTATCCTGAAACACATAGGAAACAAAGCAACACAGCCTATGGCACTTCCACTTATGGTCCTATAGCTTACGGAAATTAAAATAAAAAACACACAGCCACCCCAAAGTTTCGGACGGCTCTGTTTACAAGAACCTCATCTACGGTACAAGTTAAATATCCGAGAAAGCAAAAAATGGATAAAGAAGCTGTGGTACGCACGTACAATGCAATATCACTCAGCAATGAAATCTACGTCATCAGGCCTATAGCGGCATAATGAGTGGATTCAGGTACGATGATTCTACGAGAAATAAGTCACACAGAAAAAGAAACATCATAAGATATCACTAATACACGGAATGTAAACTTGGCTACACATGAACTGAATTACAAAACAGAACAGGGTCTCAAATTGAGAAAACCCACTTATGCTTGCTTATGGGGAAAGGTGAGTTGGGGTGCTGCATAAAACCAGAGATTGAAATTAGCACAGATACCGTTCAATAAGCCAAATATATAATAGACACAACCTACTCCCTGCTCAACGAAATGGACTCAACACCCCATATTCAATGCCTGGCAATATACATGACAAGTAAGAATCTTAAAACCCATGGATTTATATGTCTCCATAAGGAAATCAAGCGTGTGTACAGCGGCCTAAACGCAGCAGTGAACATCCGATAAATCCCATTATCAAAATAAATTTCAAAAAAAAACCACAATGACAGTGAAATAGAGAGCAATTCTTAAATAATTCATTCAGGGCTTGTGATGCAACCTGGATTTACCACATCTACACCCAGAGCTGGGTGAGACATAAGGCTGGACACTTCAGGCTGATAGCATTGGTGAGGTTCGGTGAGCAAACGCAGACCATTTGAAGTCATACCGCATGGTACCCATTCCATGGGTCCCAACTCTCCAGGTTTAAGGGATTCTTCCTTCAGCTAAAACATGCATGGAAAACCCAGAGTATGGTCCACCGTGTGATTGGGAAACGTTTTCAGATGCATCTCAGTTTTCGTCCCCTGGTACTCGTGTTCACCATTCCAGACGCTTTACTAACACTCTCCCCACTTGGAGAGTCAGTGCCTTTAACCTCCTGTTTGGCACAGTTTGCAATTTCTGCGCAAGATGAACAGGAATAGGGAGAACCAATGAGAGACTAGCTGTAGGTGTCTGCACGGGCAAATGGAACGCTCATTTCCCACCAGGAAGAGGAATTAACCAAAGGCTCAGCGTGCCCTGCCGGAAACAGATTAGGGCCTGAAGCAATCCTGTGGTTTTGCGGCCAGCTCACAAGAAAGCGAGTTGAAGAAAGGAGCTCAGGGGCACTGTAATTCACAAACCTGCAGAGTTATGAATGACAGCTATCGTCCAAAAATGTACTGTAGTAAGAATTCGAAGAGGACTTGAAAGCGGGGCAGTATTTCAGGAAAACCATTTCAGGGGGTAGACTGGAATTGCACTTAAAGCATAGGAAAAGAGGCAGAATGTCGACAATGATGCACTTGGCCAAAAAGGACGTATGCGTTTTTTCCTGAATATATTCAGGAAAAAACGCCTACGCACTTTTTGGCCAACCAAGCAAGCGTGTAAAAGAAATCTGCACTACAATGAAGTCTCACTGCCCCCCGGTCAAAACGGCCATCTGAAAAAGTGTAAAATCCAGAAAGGCAGGACAGGTCATGGAGAACAGGGAGCCTTGTTATGCTGATGGGCGGGATGTAAATTGCCAACAGCCACTGTGGAGAACTGTATGGTGTTTCCTCAAACACCTAAAAAACTAAGCAACGGAGCCTACGGCACTTCAACTTATGGTTCTATAGCTTAGGGAAATTAAAATCAAAAAGACACAGCCACCCATAAATTTTGGACGGCTCTGCTTACAAGAACCTCGTTTACGGTACAAGTGAAATATCCCAGAAAGCAAAAAATGGATAAAGAAGTTGTTGTACGTACGTACAATGGAATATCACTCAGCAATGAAATCTATGTCATGAGGCCCGTCGTGGCATAATGAGTGGATTCAGGTACGATGATTCTAAGTTAACTAAGTCACACAGAAAAAGAAACACCATAAGATATCTCAAATACACGGAATGTAAACATGGCTGCACATGAACTCAATTACAAAACAGCAAAGGGTCCCAAATTTAGAAAACCAACTTATGCTTGCTTAAGGGGAAAGGTGAGTTGTGGTGCTGCATAAAACCAGAGATTGAAATTAGAACAGATATCTTTCCATAAGCAAATATGTAATAGTCAGGACCTCTCCTTGCTCCACGAAATGGACTCAACACCCCATATTCTATGCCTAGGAATATACCTGACTAGTAAGAATCTGAACACCCATGGATTTATATGTCTCCATAAAAGAATCAATCATGTGTACAGCGGCATAAACGCAGCAGTGAAAATCCGATAAATCCCATTATCAAAATAAATTACAAAAACAAAACACAATGACAGTGAAATAGAGAGCAATTCTTAAATCATTCATTCAAGGCTTGTGATGCAACCTGGATTTACCACATCTACACCCCGAGCTGAGTGAGACATAAGGCTGGACACTTCGGGCTGAAAGCATTGGTGACGTTCGGTGAGCAAAGGCAACCCTTTGAAGTCATACTGCACGGTACCCATTCCATGGGTCCCAACTCTGCAGGTTTAAGGGATTCTTCCTTCAGCTAAAACATGCATGGGCAACCCAGAATATGGTCCACCGTGTGACCGGGAAACCTTTTTAAATGCATCTCAGTTTTCGTCCCCTCGTACTCGGTTTTACCATTCCAGACGCTTTACTAAAACTCTCCCCACTGGAGAGTCAGTGCCTTAAACCTCCTGTTTGGCACAGTTTGGAATTTCTGCGCAAGATGAACAGGAATAGGGAGAACCAATGAGAGATTAGCTGTAGGTGTCTGCACGAACAAATTTAACGCTCATTTCCCACCAGAAAGAGGAATTAGCCAAAGGCTCAGCATGCCGTGCCGGAACCAGATTAGGGCCTGAAGCAATCCTGCGGTTTTGTGGCCAGCTCACAAGAAAGCGAGTTGAAGAAAGGAGCTCAGGGGCACTGTAATTCACAAACCTGCAGAGTTATAAATGACAGCTATCGTCCAAAAATATATTGAAGTAAGGCTGCAAAGAGGACTTGAACGCGGGGCAGAATTCCAGGAATACGATTTCAGGAGGTAGACGGGAAGTCCTCTGAAAGTATAGGAGAAGAGGCAGAACCTCGACAATGATGCACTTGGTCAAAAAGGGCATATGCGTTTCTTCCAGGGCCCTTATTAAAGAGGGTAGGAGGCTCCCAGCATGCTTCAGTGGCCAACAGAGGGCCTACGTCGCCAAGGCGACATGAGCCATCCAGGCAGGAGTGACCTCACATCAGAGGGCCCACCTCACAGAAGGGTAAGGAACCCAGTCAGGATCAGACTCTCACCAGAGTGCCCACATAAGCAAGGGGCTGGGAACCAGGCAGGAGTGTCCTCACACCCGTGGGGCCACATCATCGAAAGTTGAGGTACCCAGCACATGTGGCCTCAAACCAGAGGACCCACATCACCATGGGTCTCGGAGCGAGGCAGGCAGGATTAACCTCAAAACACATGGCCCATTGTATAAAAAAGGTGAGGAATCCAGCAGTTGGAACATCCCAGCAGGCGGCCCAGAGCACCGAGGCTATGGGATCCAGGCAGTGATGAACTCACAACAGAGGGCTCTCATCGTGATACTGTAAGCAACCCAGCTGCTGTGACCTCAGAGCACAAGGCCCACATCCCCATGGGGAAGGGAACCAAGCAGGAGTGTCATCGCACCAGTGGGCACACATCAGAAAATGTGGGGAGCCCAGCAGTTAGGGCCGGACGCCAGAGGGCCCTCATCACTGAGGAGAGGAGGCTCCCAGCAAGCTCCAACTGCTACCAGAAGGCCGACGTCGCCAATGCGGGGTGTGCCAGCAAGGCAGGAGTGACCTCAGAGCAGAGGGCCAACCACACAAAAGTGTGAGGAACCCAAAGAGGATCAGACTCTCACCAGAGGGCCCACATCACCAAGGGAATGGAAACCAGGCAGGAGTGTCCTCACACCAGTGGGGCCACATCACCGAAATGTGACGGACCCAGCACACGTGGCCTCAAACTACAGGACACACATCACCAAGGGGCTGGGAGTGAGGCAGGCAGGAGGAGCCTCCAAACAGAGGGCCCATAGCGTAAAAAAGGTGAGGAGTCCCGCAGTTGGAACCTCCCAGCAGGTGGCCAGGAGCAGCGAGGCTATGGGATCCAGGCCTGACTGAACTCAAAACAGAGGGCCCTCATCATGAAACTGTGAGCAACCCAGCCGTTGGGACCTTAGAGCAGAAGGCCCACATTCCCATGTGGTTGGGAACCTGGCAGAAGTGTACTCGCACCACAGGGCGCACATCAGAGAATTTTGGGAGCCCAGAAGTTAGGGCCTGACGCCAGAGAGCCCTCATTACCAAGGGGAGGAGACCCCAAGCAGGCACCATCTCCCAACTGAGGGCCAATGTCGCCAAGGTGACGTGCAACAGCCAGGCAGGAGTGACCTCACAGCTGAGGGCCTACCTCACAGAATGGTGAGGAACTCAGCCAGGTTAAGACTCTCACCAGAGGGCCCACACCACCAAGGGCATCAGAACCAGGCAGGACTGTCTTCACACCACGGTGGCCACATCATAGAAAGGTGAGGAACCCAGCACATGTGGCCTAAACCAGAGGATCCAGATCTCTAAGGGGCTCGGAGTGAGGCAGGCAGGAGTAGCCTCACAACACAGGGCCAATAGAATAAAAAAGCTGAGGAATCCTGCAGTGGGAACCTCCCAGCAGGCGGCCCAGAGCACCGAGTCTATGCGATCCAGGCCACAGTGAACTCACAGCAGAGGGCCCACATCATGAAACTGTGAGCAACCCAGCCGTTGGGACCTCAGAGCAGAAGGCCCACATCCCCATGGGGTTGGGAACATGGCACGAGTGTCCTCGCACCACTTAGCACGTATCAGAAAATGTGGGTACCCAGCAGTTAGGGCCTGACGCCAGAGGGCCCTCATCACGGAGGAGAGGAGGCTCCCAGCAGGCTCCAACTGCCACAAGAGGACCGACATTGCCAAGGCGGGGTGTGCCAGCCAGGCAGGAGTGACCTCACAGCAGAGGGCCCACCTCACAGAAGTGGGAGGAACCCAGCCAGGATCAGACTCTCACCAGAGGGCCCACATCACCAAGGGGATAGGAACCAGGCAGGAGTGTCCTTACACCAGTGGGGCCACATCATCGAAAGGTGAGGGACCCAGCACACGTGGCCTCAAACCAGAGGACACACATCACCAAGGGGCTGGGAGTGAGGCAGGCAGGAGGAGTCTCAAAACAGAGGGCCCATAGAACGAAAAAGGTGAGGAATCCCGCAGTTGGAACCTCCCCGCAGGTGGCCAGGAGTAGCGAGGCTATGGGGTCCATTCTGGAGTGAACTCACACCAGAGGGCCCTCATCATGAAACAGAGCAACGTACCATTGGGACCTCAGAGCAGAAGGCCCACATTCCCATGGGGTTGGGAACCTGGCAGGAGTGTACTCGCACCACAGGGCGCACATCAGAAAATTTTGGGAGCCCAGGAGTTAGGGTCTGATGCCAGAGGGCCCTCATTACCGAGGGGAGGAGACTCCCAGCAGGCACCAACTCCCAACTGAGGGCCCACGTCGCCAAGTTGACGTGTGCCAGCCAGGCAGGAGTGACCTCACCGCAGAGGGCCTACCTCACAGAAGGGTGAGGAAACCAGCCAGGATAAGACTCTCACCAGAGGGCCCACATCACCAAGGGGATCAGAAAAAGGCAGCAGTGTCCTCACACCAGTGTGGCCACATTATATAAAGGTGAGGAACCCAGCACATGTGGCCTAAACCAGAGGACCCACATTTCCAAGGTGCTCCAAGTGAGGCAGGCAGGAGTAGCCTAACAACACAGGGCCCACAGAATAAAAAATGTGAGGAATCCAGCAGTTTGAACCTCCCAGCAGGTGGCCCAGAGCATGGAGTCTATGGGATGCAGACCACAGTGAACTCACAGCAGAGGGCCCACATCATGAAACTGTGAGCAACCCAGCCAGTGGGACCTCAGAGCAGAAGGCCCACATCCCCATGGGGATGGGAACCTCGCAGGAGTGTCCTCGCACAACTTAGCACGTATCAGAAAATGTGGGAACCCAGCAGTTATGGCCTGACGCCAGAGGGCCCTCATCACGGAGGAGAGGAGGCTACCAGCAGGCTCCAAATGCCACCAGAGGGCCGACGTCACCAATGGAACGGGAGCAAGCCAGGCAGGAGTTACCTCACAGCAGAGGGCCCACCTCACAGAAGTGTGAGGAGCCCAAACAGGATCAGACTCTAACCAGAGCGCCCACATCACCAAGGGGATGGAAACCAGGCAGGAGTGTCCTCACACCAGTGGGGCCACATCAGCGAAAGGTGAGGAACACAGCACATGTGGCCTCAAACAAGGGGACACACATCACGAAAGGGCTGGGAGTGAGGCATGCAGGAGGAGACTCACAACAGAGCGCCCATAGAATAAAAAAGGTGAGGAACCCCGCAGTTGGAAGCTCCAAGCAGGTGGCCCAGAGCACCGAGGCTATGGGATCCATGCCGGAGTGAACTCACAGCAGAGGGCCCACATTCTGACACTGTGAGCAACCCAGCCGTTGGGACCTCAGAGCAGAAAGCCCACATCCCCATGGGGATGGGACCCTGGCTGGAGTGTACTCGCACGACAGGGCACACATCAGAAAATTTTGGGAGCCCATGAGTTAGGGCCTGACGCCAGAGGGCCCTCATTACCGAGGGGAGGAGACTCCCAGCAGGCACCAACTCCCAACTGAGGGCCCACATCGCCAAGGTGACGTGTGCCAGCCAGGCAGGAGTGACCTCACAGCAGAGGGCCCACCTCCCAGAAGTGTGAGCAATCCAGACAGGATCAGACTCTCACCAGAGGGCCCCCATCACCAAGGGGATGGGAACCAGGCAGGAGTGTCCTCACACCAGTGGGGCCACATCAATAAAGGTGAGGAAACCGGTACATGTGGCCTTAAACCAGAGGACCTCCATCACAAATGGGCTGGGAGTGAGTCAGGAAGTAGGAGCATGAAAACATAGGACCCAAAGAATAAAAAAGGTAAGGAATCCAGCAGTAGGAACCTCCCAGCAGGCCGCTCAGAGCACAGAGTCTATGGGATCTAGGCCTGAGTGAACTAACACCAGAGAGCCAACATCATGAAACGGTGAACAACACAGGTGTTGGGACCTTAGAGCAGAAGGCCCACATGCCCATGGGGATGGGAACCTCGCAGGAGTGTCCTCGCACCACTAAGCACGTATCAGAAAATGTGGGTACCCAGCAGTTAGGGCCTGATGCAAGAGGGCCCCCATCACCGAGGGGAGGTTCCCAGCAGGCTCCAACTGCCACAAGAGGGCCGATGTTGCCCAGGTGGGGTGTGCCAGCCAGGCAGGAGTGACGTCACAGCAGAGCGCCCACCTCACAGAAGGGTGAGGAACCCAGCCAGGATCAGACTCTCACCAGAGGGCCCACATCATCAAGGGGATAGGAACCAGGCAGGAGTGTCCTCACACCAGTGGGGCCACATCATCGAAAGGCGAGGGACCCAGCATACGTGGCCTCAAACCAGAGGACACACATCACCAAGGGGCTGGGAGTGAGGCAGGCAGGAGGAGTCTCAAAACAGAGGGCCCATAGAAGAAAAAAGGTGAGGAACCCCGCAGTTGTAACCTCCCCGCAGGTGGCCAGGAGCAGCGAGGCTATGGGATCCAGGCCGGAGAGAACTCACACCAGAGGGCCCTCATCATGAAACTGAACAACCCACGGTTGAGACCTCAGAGCAGAAGGCCCACATTCCCATGGGGTTGGGAACCTGGCAGGAGTGTACTCGAACCACAGGGCACATATCAGAAAATATTGGGAGCCCAGGAGTTAGGGCCTGACGCCAGAGGGCCCTCATTACTGAGGGGAGGAGATACCCAGCAGGCACCAAATCCCACCAGAGGGCCGACGTCGCCAAGGCAGGGTGTGCCAGCCAGGCAGGAGTGACCTCAGAGAAGAGGGCCCACCTCACAGAAGTGTGAGGAACCCAACCAGGATCAGACTCTCACCGGAGGGCCCACATCACCAAGGGGATGGGAACCAGGCAGGAGTGTCCTCACACCAGTGGGGCCACATCAGCCAAAGGTGAGGAACCCAGCACATGTGGCCTCAAACCAGAGGACACACATCACCAAGGGGCTAGGAGTGAGGCAGGTGTCTGGAGGGGCACATTTCACTCTAATTTCCCACCAGGAAATGGAATGAACCAAAGTCTCAGAGTGCCGTGCCGGACCCTGATTACGGCCTGAAGCAAACCTGCGGTTCTGTGGCCAGTTTTCAAGGAAACGAGTTAAGAAAGGAAATCACGGGCACTGTAATTCACAAACCTGCAGAGTTATAAATGACAGCTATTGGCAAAAATATATGGAAGTAAGTCTGCAAAGAGGACTTGAAAACGAGGCAGAATTGCAGGAATCATATTTCAGGAGGTAGATTGGAATTGCATTTAAAGCATGTGAAAAGCGGCAGATCTTTGACAGTGATGCACTTGGACAAAAGTGCGTAAACATTTTTTCCTGAATATATTCAGGAAAAAACACATATGCCCTTTTTGGCCAACCAAGCACTCGAGCAATGGAAATCCACACTACAATGAAGTCTCATTTCCCATTCGTCAAAAGGGCCATCTGAAAAAAGTGTAAAACCCAGAAACACAGGACAGGCCATGGAGAACAGGGAGCCTTGTTATGCTGACGGGCGGGATGTAAATTGCCAACAGACACTCTGGAGATGTTTATGGTGTATCCTGAAACATCTGAAAAACAAAGCTACAGGCCCTAGGGCACTTTTGGCCCTATAGCTTAGGAAAATTAAAATCAACAAGACATAGCCAACACAAAATTTAGGGCTGCTGTGTTTACAAGAACCTTGAGTCCAGTACAAATTAAATATCCCAGAAAGAAAAAAATGGATAAAGGAGTTGTGCTACTTACGTACAACGGAATATCACTCAGCAATGAAATCAATGTCATCAGGCCTGTAGCAGCAAATTGAGTGGATTTAAGTATGATGATTCTAAGAGAAATAGGTCACACAGAGAAAGATAATTATCATAAGATATCACTAATAGAGAGAGTGTAAACTTGGCTACACATAAACTGAATTCCAAAACCGAACAGAGTCTCACATTTAGATAAAAACTTATGCTTGCTTAAGGGGAAAGTTGAGTTGGGGTGCTGTATAAAACCAGAGATAGAAATTAGCACAGATACCTTTCCATAAGCCAAATATGTAATAGACAAGACCTACTCTTTGCTCAACGAAATAGACTCATCCATGGTGTATCACCTCACACCTGTTAGAATGGGCATCATCAGAAAATCTACAAACAACAAATGCTGGAAAGGGTGTGGAGATAAGGAACCCTCTTCCACTATTGTTGGGAATGTAAATTGATACAGTCACTGTGGAGAACATTATGGAGTTTCTTATAAAACTAAGAATAGAATTACCATATGATACAGCAATCCCACTACTGGGCATATACCCAGACAAAACCATAAATCAAAAAGAGACATTCACCGCAATGTTCATTGCATCACTATTTACAATATCCAGGTAATGGAAGCAACCTAAATGCCCACAGACAGACGAATGCATAAAGATGTGGTACATATATAAAATGGAATATTACTAAGCCATAAAAAGGAATGAAATTGGGTCATTTGTAGAGACGTTGATGGATCTAGAGACTGTCATACAGAGTGAAGTAAGTCAGAAAGAGAAAAACAAATCTTGTCTATTAATGCATATATGTGGAACCTAGAAAAATTGTACAGATGAACCGTTTTGCAAGGCAGAAATAGAGCAACAGATGTAGACAACAAACGTATGGACACCAAGGGGGGAAAGCTGTTGGGGGGTGGTGGTGGGAGGAGTTGAGAGATTGGGATTGGCATGTATACATTTATATGTATAAAATAGATAACCAAAAAGAAACTGCTGTATAAAAAAATAAAATAAAATTCAAATTACAAAAAGTAAAACAGAAAAAATATTCTTCCCTTCACATACATGTATTTATATGAATAAATTATTTCCATGCTTATATCCGTAAATACAAAAAAGAGGAATAAAATATACCTTGAACCAAAAACGAAAAAAAGAAAAAAAAACAGAACCCACCAGTTACACAGAGGAAAACCGTATCAGGGCATTTGCTCCAGTTGTAAACAATTCTGAAGTTGGTCAGTGGTGGGGAATCATCTCCCATTCAGCCAGCAGGCCCCACGCAACAAGCGTCCTCATTGCAAAGCTGGGGGACTGTGCCGAGGCATCTGTGAGTAAACGTGGGCTGAGCCCCAGGCCAGCTGCTGCTGAAATGTTCCCACCCTTCCCAGGTAAAACACCTGAATATGTACAAGGACTTGAAAGCCTAGAGGAAGGGCCATGGAGCCACATGAGTGACAGCATGCCACCCGACTTGGTGCCTGCAGGCCAGCCAGGATGGTCCTGGCCCTGGGTGCTCTTCTGGAAGCTTTCCATTTCCCTGCCTGAGATACCCCTGCTGTCCCGGCCCCCACTGCTTTCTTCCTCACTCACCTCTGCCCAGGGAGAAATTCCAGCGGCAGTTATGGGTGACACATCCTCTTCTTTAGCAGGTGGCATCTTGGCAACTGCTGCAGAAAGTCCAGCAGAGCCCCACTCACACTGGGCCACCCGCAAAGCCGTGGCCTCTCACTCCCTCCCACCAGTCCAGCCCCAAGACTGCTGACAGGGCAGAGAAAATGGCGTCAGGCACAGCTGCAGGGGCTCTTGCTGCCTGGAGCGGTGTTTATATTGATCTGAACCCAGGCACACCTGGGGAGGTCTGGCCGGCACGGTCGGGCTTACCAGGCCAGCCAATAATCACCCCTCAGGGGCTCACAGTTGCAGAAACTGGAACTTGCTGAATCGGCCAGGTGCAAGGAACAGGTGTGGGCTCCTGAGAGTCAGGATAGGCAAGGGGCTGTAGCTCTGGCTTGTTTTCTAATTATATTATCTGGCCCATGAGTGGAAGACAACTTCAAGAAAACCCTCTCCTAATGAGAGGAACCCAGGAGTCAGGGAGAGGAGGGGTGGCTGGTGGGTGGAGACAGAGGCCTGGTGCCCCGGGTGCAGTGGAAGTCTCTGGAAGACCAGGTGGAGGGAGGCCACACAGAGTGATGCCCAGGGTCACAGACCTGTCGGAGCTGCTGTTTGTTAGTTCAAGTCCTGCTCTGAGGTGCTCTGTGTCAGATCTGAGTGACAGGTGAGTTGGGAGTGCTCTGCAATGAGGGCGATATGCACGGTTCCTGTGTTCCCAGCCCTGCCATGGTACCTGCAAGGGTAGCTTTGTATCCTGGGAGGGGCCTGACCACGGGAGCCCCATGGGCTGCAGGGGAACCTGCCCAGGGAACCCCATATCCTGGGAGGGGCCTGAACACGAGAGCCCCGTGGGCTGGTGTGGGGGTGGGGTACCTGCCCAGGTGAGCTCCATATCCTGGGATTGGCCTGACCTCGAGAGCCCCATGGGCTGCTGGAGTCCTGGTAAAGGATGTCAGGACAGTCAGTGAAGCCACCGAGGATATACCTCCAGTAGTTCCTAAATCCTACACCCTGCTGGTCATTCTACCAACCACCAGGACATGGTATTCTGTATTAGTCTTCAATGATGCCTTCTTTTGTATTCTATTAGTCCCAGAGTCACAAGAAATTTTGGCTTGTGAGTGGCAGGACTCAACATACAACTAAAACAATACTTCCGGACCGTGTTGCCCCAAGGGTTCAAAAATTCCCACACCATCTTTGGGGAAAGCTCAGCTAAAGAACTAAAAGTTCTACCTCTGGAAAAGGAAACACTCCTTCAATATGCAGATGACATTCTGATCGCCAGCCCTACTAAGGAGACCTCTGAACTACCAAGCCAATAAAGGATACAAGTTGTCCAAGAAAAAGCTCAAATATCACAGACTACAATGACCTGCCTGGGCTTCATTCTCACAGAAGGTCGGAGAAGCCCATCCCAGGAAAGGGAAGAAACAATTTACAGCCTTACCCATTTCTGAAACTAGAAGACAGCTTAGGGGTTCCTGGGGAGGCCAGGGTTTGCTGCTTCTGGATCCCTAACTACAGCCTACTAGCTGGGCCTCTATATGAAACACAGAAAGGAAAAGATGATGATCCTTTTGAATAGAATCCAGAAGTGGCCTTTCACGAATGGAAAGAGCAGTCAATTCAGACCCTTGCCCTGGAACTCCCTAATTTAGCTAAACCCTTTGACCTTTACATTCCTGGTGAACGGTGAATCGCCATTGGAGTATTAGTGCAAAACCTGGGACCACTTGAAATGGAACAATGCAAGAATGCGATCCAGGTAGGATAAACTACGGTCACCAAGGGGCTTCGCCCACCGCCACATCTGGCCAAGATACTGGCAGTATCTGAAAACCTGGAAATCAGCAGCCCAAAAGGCCACCTCCATCCTAAGGGAAAAGGACCCCACGTGGTGATCCTAACACCCAACCATGCCCTGAAGTTGCAGGGTTGGCTCCGTGGGCACACTGACCTTGAGTGAGCAGGCCCTCCAACTCCAACCTCCATAGAGATAACCGGGGCAAAGGGGCACCATGACGACTCGTGTGAAGGTGTCTGCACGGGCAAATTTAATGCTCATTTCCCACCAGGAAGAGGAATTAACCAAAGGCTCAGCATGCCGTGCCGGAAACAGATTAGGGCCTGAAGCAATCCTGTGGGTTTGTGGCCAGCTCACAAGAAAGCGAGTTGAAGAAAGGAGCTCAGGGGCACTGTAATTCAAAAACCTGCAGAGTTATAAATGACAGCTATCATCCAAAAATATATTGAAGGAAGGCTGTGAAGAGGACTTGAAAGCGGGGCAGAATTGCAGGAAAACGATTTCAGGGGGTAGACTGGAATTGCATTTAAAGCATAGGAAAAGAGGCAGAACGTCGACAATGATTCAGTTGGCCAAAAAGGGCGTATGCGTTTTTTCCTGAATACAGGAAATTTTCCTGAATTCAGGAAAAAACGCATACGCCCTTTTTGGCCAACCAAGCAAGCATGTTAAAGAAATCTGCACTACAATGAAGGCTCAATGCCCCCCGGTCAAAAGCGCAATCTGAAAAAAGTGTAAAATCCAGAAAGAAAGCACAGGCCATGGAGAACATGGAGCCTTGTTATGCTGATGGGCAAGATGTAAATTGCCAATAGCCACTCTGGAGAAGTGTATTGTGTTTCCTGAAACACCTAAAAAACAAAGCAACGGAGCCTATAGCACTTGCACTTATGGTCCTATAGCTTAGGGAAATTAAAATCAAAAACACACAGCCACCCCAAAGTTTTGGACGGCTCTGTGTACAAGAACCTCGTCTACGGTACAAGTTAAATATCCCAGAATGTGAAAAATGGATAAAGAAGTTGTGGTACGTATGTAAAATGGAATCTCACTCAGCAATGAAATCTATGTCATCAGGCCCGTCGCGGCATAATGAGGGGATTCAGGCACGATGATTCTAAGTGAAATAAGTCACACAGAAAATGAAACATCATAAGATATCACTAATACACGGAATGTAAACTTGGCTACACATGAACTGAATTACTAAACAGAACAGCGTCTCAAATTTAGAAAACCAACTTATGCTTGCTTAAGGGGAAAGGTGAGTTGGGGTGCTGCATAAAACCAGAGATAGAAATTAGCACAGATACCTTTCCATAAGCCAAATATGTAATAGTCAAGACCTACCCCTTGCTCAACGAAATGGACTAAACACCCCATATTCAAGGCCTAGGATTACACATGACTAGTAAGAATCTTCAAACCCATGGATTTATATGTCTCCGTAAGAGACTCAAGTGTGTGTACAGAGCCATGAATGCAGCAGAGAAAATCCGATAAAATCCATTATCAAAATGATTTACAAAACAAACAAAATGACAGTGAAATAGAGAGCAATTCTTAAATAATTCATTCAGGGCTTGTGATGCAACCTGGATTTACCACATCTACACCCAGAGCTGAGTGAAACATAAGGCTTGACACTTCGGACTGGTAGCATTGGTGAGGTTCGATGAGCAAATGCAGACCCTTTGAAGTCATACTGCATGGTACCCATTCCATGGGTCCCAACTCTTCAGCTTTAAGGGATTCTTCCTTCAGCTAAAACATGCATGGGAAACCCAGAGTATGGTCCACTGTGTGATTGGGAAACGTTTTCAAATGCATCTCAGTTTTCGAAACCTGGTACTCGGGTTCACCATTCCAGACGCTTTACTAACACTCTCCCCACTTGGAGAGTCAGTGTCTTTAACCTCCTGTTTGGCACAGTTTGCAATTTCTGCGCAAGATGAACAGGAAAGGGAGAACCAATGAGAGGCTAGCTGTAGTTGTCTGCACGGGCAAATGGAACGCTCATTTCCCACCAGGAAGAGGAATTAACCAAAGGCTCAGCGTGCCCTGCTGGAAACAGATAAGGGCCTGAAGAAATCATGCGGTTTGCGGCCAGCTCACAAGAAAGCGAGTTGAAGAAAGGAGCTCAGGGGCACTGAAATTCACAAACATGCAGTGCTATGAATGACAGCTATCGTCCAAAAATGTACTGAAGTAAGTATTCGAAGAGGACTTGAAAGTGGGGCAGAATTTCAGGAAAACGATTTCAGGGGGTAGACTGGAATTGCACTTAAAGCATAGGAAAAGAGGCAGAATGTCGACAATGATGCACTTGGCCAAAAAGGGCGTATGCGTTTTTTCCTGAATATGTTCAGGAAAAAACGCATACGCACTTTTTGGCCAACCAAGCAAGCGTGTAAAGGAAATCTGCACTACAATGAAGTCTCACTGCCCCCCAGTCAAAAGGGCCATCTGAAACAAGTGTAAAATCCAGAAAGGCAGGACAGGTCATGGAGAACAGGGAGCCTTGTTATGCTGATGTGCAGGATGTAAATTCCCAACAGCCACTCTGCAGAAGTGTATGGTGTTTCCTGAAACACGTAGGAAACAAAGCAACACAGCCTATGGCACTTCCACTTATGGTCCTATAGCTTAGGGAAATTAAAATGAAAATGACACTGCCTCCCCAATGTTTGGGATGGTGGTGTTTACAAGAACCTCGTCTACGGTACAAGTTAAATATCCGAGAAAGCAAAAAATGGATAAAGAAGTTGTGGTACGCACGTACAATGGAATATCACTCAGCTATGAAATCTACGACATCAGGCCTGTAGCGGCATAATGAGTGGATTCAGGTACGACGATTCTATGAGAAATAAGTCACACAGAAAAAGGAACATCATAAGATATCACTAATACACGGAACGTAAACTTGGCTACACATGAACTGAATTACAAAACAGAACAGGGACTCAAATTTAGAAAACCAACTTATGCTTGCTTATGGGGAAATGTGAGTTGGGGTGCTGCATAAAACCAGAGATTAAAATTAGCACAGATACCATTCCATAAGCGAAATATATAATAGAAAAGACCTACTCCTTGCTCAACGAAATGGACTCAACACCCCATATTCAACGCCTGGGAATATACCTGACAAGTAAGAATCTTAAGACCCATGGATTTATATGTCTCCATAAGGAAATCAAGCATGTGTACAGTGGCCTAAACGCAGCAGTGAAAATCCGATAAATCCCATTATCAAAATAAATTTCAAAAACAAAAAACAGAATGACAGTGAAATAGAGAGCAATTCTTAAATAATTCATTCAGTGCTTGTGATGCAACCTGGATTTACCACATCTATACCCAGAGCTGGTTGAGACATAAGGCTGGACACTTCGGGCTGATAGCATTGGTGAGGTTCAGTGAGCAAACGCAGACACTTTGAAGTCATACTGCATGGTAGCCATTCCATGGGTCCCAACTCTCCAGGTTTAAGGGATTCTTCCTTCAGCTAAAACATGAATGGGAAACCCAGAGTATGGTCCACCGTGTGATTGGGAAACGTTTTCCAATGCATCTCAGGTATCGACCCCTGGTACTCGGGTGCACCGTTCCAGACGCTTTACTAACACTCTCTCCACTTGGAGAGTCAGTGCCTTTAACCTCCTGTTTGGCACAGTTTGCAAATTCTGCGCAAGATGAACAGGAATAGGGAGAACCAATGAGAGACTAGCTGTAGGTTTCTGCACGGGCAAATGGAACGCTCATTTCCCACCAGGAAGGGGAATTAACCAAAAGCTCAGCGTGCCCTGCTGGAACGAGATTAGGGCCTGAAGCAATCCTGCTGCTTTGTGGCCAGCTCACAAGATAGCGAGTTGAAGAAAGGAGCCCAGGGGCACTGTAATTCACAAACCTGCAGAGTTATGAATGACAGCTATCATCCAAAAATGTATTGAAGTAAGTCTTCGAAGAGGACTTGAAATCGGGGCAGAATTTCAGGAAAACGATTTCAGGGGGTAGACAGGAATTGCACTTAAAGCATAGGAAAAGAGGCAGAATGTCGACAATGATGCACTTGGCCAAAAAGGGCATATGCGTTTTTTCCTGAATATATTCAGGAAAAAACGCATACGCCCTTTTTGCCAACCAAGCAAGCGTGTAAAGGAAATCTGCACTACAATGAAGTCTCACTGCCCCCCGGTCCAAACGGCCATCTGAAACAAGTGTAAAATCCAGAAAGGCAGGTCAGGTCATGGAGAACAGGGAGCCTTGTTATGCTGATGGGCGGGATGTAAATTGCCAACAGCCACTCTGGAGAAGTGTACGGTGTTTCCTGAAACACGTAGGGAACAAAGCAACACAGCCTATGGCACTTCCACTTAGGGTCCTATAGCTTAGGGAAATTAAAATCAAAAACAGACAGCCACCCCAAAATTTGGGACGGCTCTGTTTAGAAGAACCTCGTCTACGGTACAAGTTAAATATCCGAGAAAGCAAAAAATGGATAAAGAAGTTGTGGTACGTACGTACAATGGAATATCACTCAGCAATGAGATCTACGTCATCAGGCCCGTAGCGGCATAATGAGTGGATTCAGGTACGACGATTCTACGAGAAATACGTCACACAGAAAAAGAAACATCATAAGTTATCACTAATACAGGGAACGTAAGCTTGGCTACACATGAACTGAATTACAAAACAGAACAGGGTCTCAACTTTAGAAAACCAACTTATGCTTGCTTATGGGGAAAGGTGAGTTGGGGTGCTGCATAAAACCAGAGATTTAAATTAGCACAGACACTGTTCCATAAGCCATATATATAATAGAAAAGACCTACTCCTTTCTCAACGAAATGGACTCAACACTCCATATTCAACGCCTGGGAATATACCTGACAAGTAAGAATCTTAAGACCCATGGATTTATATGTCTCCATAAGCAAATCAAGCATGTGTACAGCGGCCTAAACGCAGCAGTGAAAATCCGATAAATCCCATATCAAAATAAATTTCAAAAACACAACACAATGACAGTGAAATAGAGAGCAATTCTTAAATAATTCATTCAGGGCTTGTGATGCAACCTGGATTTACCACATCTACACCCAGAGCTGGGTGAGACATAAGGCTGGACACTTCGGGCTGATAGCATTGGTGAGGTTCGGTGAGCAAACGCAGACCCTTTGAAGTCATACTGCATGGTAGCCATTCCATGGGTCCCAACTCTCCAGGTTTAAGGGATTCTTCCTTCAGCTAAAACATGCATGGGAAACCCGGAGTATTGTCCACCGTGTGATTGGGAAACGTTTTCAAATGCATCTCAGGTTTCTTGCCCTGGTACTTGGGTTCACCGTTCCAGACGCTTTACTAACACTCTACCCACTTGGAGAGTCAGTGCCTTTAACCTCCTGTTTGGCACAGTTTGCAATTTCTCCGCAAGATGAACTGGAATAGGGAGAACCAATGAGAGACTAGCTGTAGGTGTCTGCACGGGCAAATGGAATGCTCATTTCCCACCAGGAAGAGGGACTAACCAAAGGCTCAGCGTGCCCTGCCGGAACCAGATTAGGGCCTGAAGCAATCCTGCGGTTTTGCGGCCAGCTCACAAGAAAGCGAGTTGAAGAAAGGAGCTCAGGGGCACTGTAATTCACAAACCTGCAGAGTTATGAATGACAGCTATCGTCCAAAAATGTATTGAAGTAAGTCTTCGAAGAGGACTTGAAAGCGGGGCAGAATTTCAGGAAAACGATTTCACGGGGTAGACTGGAATTGCACTTAAAGCATAGGAAAAGAGGCAGAATGTCCACAATGATGCCCTTGGCCAAAAAGGGCATATGCGTGTTTTCCTGAATATATTCAGGAAAAAACGCATACGCCCTTTTTGGCCAACCAAGCAAGCGTGTAAAGGAAATCTGCACTACAATGAAGTCTCACTGCCCCCCGGTCCAAAGGGCCATCTGAAACAAGTATAAAATCCAGAAAGTCAGTACAGGTCATGGAGAACAGGGAGCCTTGTTATGCTGATGGGCGGGATGTAAATTGCCAACAGCCACTCTGGAGAAATGTATGGTGTTTCCTGAAACACGGAGGAAACAAAGCAACTCAGCATATGGCACTTCCACTTAGGGTCCTATAGCTTAGGGAAATTAAAATTAAAAACACACAGCCACCCCAAAGTTTGGGACGGCTCTGTTTACAAGGACCTCCTCTACGGTACAAGTTAAATATCCGAGAAAGCAAAAAATGGATAAAGAAGTTGTGGTACGTACGTACAATGGAATATCACTCAGCAATGAGATCTACGTCATCAGGCCCGTAGCGGCATAATGAGTGGATTCAGGTACGATGATTCTACGAGAAATAAGTCACACAGGAAAAGAAATATCATAAGATATCACTAATAAACGGAACGTAAACTTGTCTACACATGAACTGAATTACAAAACAGAACAGGGTCTCAAATTTAGAAAACCAACTTATGCTTGCTTATGGGGAAAGGTGAGTAGGGGTGCTGCATCAAACCAGAGATTGAAATTAGCACAGATACCGTTCCATAAGCCAAATATATAATAGACAAAACCTACTCCTTGCTCAACGAAATGGACTCAACACTCCATATTCAACGCCTGGGAATATACCTGACAAGTAAGAATCTTAAGACCCATGGATTTATATGTCTCCATAAGGAAATCAAGCGTGTGTACAGCGGCCTAAACGCAGCAGTGAAAATCCGATAAATCACATTATCAAAATGAATTTCACAAACAAAACACAATGACAGTGAAATAGAGAGCAATTCTTAAATAATTCATTCAGGCCTTGTGATGCAACCTGGATTTACCACATCTACACCCAGAGCTGGATGAGACATAAGGCTGGACACTTCGGGCTGATAGCATTGGTGAGGTTCGGTGAGCAAACGCAGACCCTTTGAAGTCATACTGCATGGTAGCCATTCCATGGGTCCCAACTATCCAGGTTTAAGGGATTCTTCCTTCAGCTAAAACATGCATGGGAAACCCGGAGTATTGTCCACCGTGTGATTGGGAAACGTTTTCAAATGCATCTCAGGTTTCTTGCCCTGGTACTTGGGTTCACCGTTCCAGACGCTTTACTAACACTCTCCCCACTTGGAGAGTCAGTGCCTTTAACCTCCTGTTTGGCACAGTTTGCAATTTCTCCGCAAGATGAACTGGAATAGGGAGAACCAATGAGAGACTAGCTGTAGGTGTCTGCACGGGCAAATGGAATGCTCATTTCCCACCAGGAAGAGGGACTAACCAAAGGCTCAGCGTGCCCTGCCGGAACCAGATTAGGGCCTGAAGCAATCCTGCGGTTTTGCGGCCAGCTCACAAGAAAGCGAGTTGAAGAAAGGAGCTCAGGGACACTGTAATTCACAAACCTGCAGAGTTATGAATGACAGCTATCGTCCAAAAATGTATTGAAGTAAGTCTTCGAAGAGGACTTGAAAGCGTGGCAGAATTTCAGGAAAACGATTTCACGGGGTAGACTGGAATTGCACTTAAAGCATAGGAAAAGAGGCAGAATGTCCACAATGATGCCCTTGGCCAAAAAGGGCATATGCGTGTTTTCCTGAATATATTCAGGAAAAAACGCATACGCCCTTTTTGGCCAACCAAGCAAGCGTGTAAAGGAAATCTGCACTACAATGAAGTCTCACTGCCCCCCGGTCCAAAGGGCCATCTGAAACAAGTGTAAAATCCAGAAAGTCAGTACAGGTCATGGAGAACAGGGAGCCTTGTTATGCTGATGGGCGGGATGTAAATTGCCAACAGCCACTCTGGAGAAATGTATGGTGTTTCCTGAAACACGGAGGAAACAAAGCAACTCAGCATATGGCACTTCCACTTAGGGTCCTATAGCTTAGGGAAATTAAAATTAAAAACACACAGCCACCCCAAAGTTTGGGACGGCTCTGTTTACAAGGACCTCCTCTACGGTACAAGTTAAATATCCGAGAAAGCAAAAAATGGATAAAGAAGTTGTGGTACGTACGTACAATGGAATATCACTCAGCAATGAGATCTACGTCATCAGGCCCGTAGCGGCATAATGAGTGGATTCAGGTACGATGATTCTACGAGAAATAAGTCACACAGGAAAAGAAATATCATAAGATATCACTAATAAACGGAACGTAAACTTGTCTACACATGAACTGAATTACAAAACAGAACAGGGTCTCAAATTTAGAAAACCAACTTATGCTTGCTTATGGGGAAAGGTGAGTAGGGGTGCTGCATCAAACCAGAGATTGAAATTAGCACAGATACCGTTCCATAAGCCAAATATATAATAGACAAGACCTACTCCTTGCTCAACGAAATGGACTCAACACCCCATATTCAACGCCTGGGAATATACCTGACAAGTAAGAATCTTAAGACCCATGGATTTATATGTCTCCATAAGGAAATCAAGCGTGTGTACAGCGGCCTAAACGCAGCAGTGAAAATCCGATAAATCACATTATCAAAATGAATTTCACAAACAAAACACTATGACAGTGAAATAGAGAGCAATTCTTAAATAATTCATTCAGGGCTTGTGATGCAACCTGGATTTACCACATCTACACCCAGAGCTGGATGAGACATAAGGCTGGACACTTCGGGCTGATAGCATTGGTGAGGTTCGGTGAGCAAACGCAGACCCTTTGAAGTCATACTGCATGGTAGCCATTCCATGGGTCCCAACTATCCAGGTTTAAGGGATTCTTCCTTCAGCTAAAACATGCATGGGACCCCCGAGTAATGTAGACCATGTGATTGGGAAACGTTTTCAAATGCGTCTCAGGTTTCGACCCCTGGTACTCGGGTTCACCGTTCCAGACGCTTTACTAACACTCTCCCCACTTGGAGAGTCAGTGCCTTTAACCTCCTGTTTGGCACAGTTTGCAATTTCTGCGCAATATGAACAGGAATAGGGGCAACCAATGAGAGACTAGCTGTAGGTGTCTGCACGGGCAAGTGGAATGCTCATTTCCCACCAGGAAGAGGGACTAACCAAAGGCTCAGCGTGCCCTGCCGGAACCAGATTAGGGCCTGAAGCAATCCTGCGGTTTTGCGGCCAGCTCACAAGAAAGCGAGTTGAAGAAAGGAGCTCAGGGGCACTGTAATTCACAAACCTGAAGAGTTATGAATGACAGCTATCGTCCAAAAATGTATTGAAGTAAGTATTCGAAGAGGACTTGAAAGCGGGGCAGAATTTCAGGAAAACGAGTTCAGAGTGTAGACTGGAATTGCACTTAAAGCATAGGAAAAGAGGCAGAATGTCCACAATGATGCACTTGGCCAAAAAGGGCGTATGCGTTTTTTCCTGAATATATTCAGGAAAAAACGCATACGCCCTTTTTGGCCAACCAAGCAAGCGTGTAAAGGAAATCTGCACTACAATGAAGACTCACTGCCCCCCGGTCAAAAGGGCCATCTGAAAAAAGTGTAAAATCCAGAAAGGCAGGACAGGTCATGGAGAACAGGGAGCCTTGTTATGCTGATGGGCGGGATGTAAATTGCCAACAGCCACTCTGGAGAAGTGTATGGTGTTTCTTGAAACACGTAGGAAACAAAGCAACACAGCGTATGGCACTTCCACTTATGGTCCTAAAGCTTAGGGAAATTAAAATCAAAAACACACAGCCACCCCAAAGTTTGGGACGGCTATGTTTACAAGAACCTCGTCTACGGTACAAGTTACATATCAGAGAAAGCAAAACATGGATAAAGAAGTTGTGGTACGTACGTACAATGGAATATCACTCAGCAATGAGATCTACGTCATCAGGCCCATAGCGGCATAATGAGTGGATTCAGGTACGACGATTCTACGAGAAATAAGTCACACAGGATAGGAAATATCATAAGATATCACTAATACACGGAACGTAAACTTGTCTACACATGAACTGAATTGCAAAACAGAACAGGGTCTCAAATTTAGAAAACCAACTTATGCTTGCTTATGGGGCAAGGTGAGTTGGGGTGCTGCATAAAACCAGAGATTGAAATTAGCACAGATACCGTTCCATAAGCCAAATATATAATAGACAATACCTACTCCTTGCTCAACGAAATGGACTCAACACCCCATTTTCAACACCTGGGAATATACCTGACAAGTAAAAAACTTAAGACCCATGGATTTATATGTCTCCATAAGGAAGTCAAGCGTGTGTACAGTGGCCTAAAGGCAGCAGTGAAAATCTGATAAATCCCATTAACAAAAAAATTTCAAAAACAAAACACAATGACAGTGAAATAGAGAGCAATTCTTAAATAATTCATTCAGGGCTTGTGATGCAACCTGGATTTACCACATCTACACCCAGAGCTGGGTGAGACATAAGGCTGGACACATCGAGCTGATAGTATTGGTGAGGTTTGGTGAGCAAACGCAGACCATTTGAAGTCATACTGCATGGTACCCATTCCATGGGTCCCAACTCTCTAGGTTTAAGGGATTCTTCCTTCAGCTAAAACATGCATGGGAAACCCAGAGTATGGTCCACCGTGTGATTGGGAAACGTTTTCAAATGCATCTCATGGTTCGACCCTTGTACTCGGGTTCACCTTTCCAGACGCTTTACTAACACTCTCCCCACTTGGAGAGTCAGTGTCTTTAACCTCCTGTTTGGCACATTTTGCAGTTTCGGCGCAAGATGAACAGGAATAGCGAGAGCCAATGAGAGACTAGCTGTAGGTGTCTGCACGGGCAAATGGAATCCTCACTTCCCACCAGGAAGAGGAATTAACCAAAGGCTCAGCATGCCCTGCCGGAACCAGATTAAGGCCTGAAGCAATCCTGCGGGTTTGCGGCCAGCTCACAAGAAAGCGAGTTGAAGAAAGGAGCTCAGGGGCACTGTCATTCACAAACCTGCAGAGTTATGATCGACAGCTATCGTCCAAAAATGTACTGAAGTTAGTCTTCGAAGAGGACTTGAAAGCGGGGCAGAATTTCAGGAAAACGATTTCAGGGGGTAGACTGGAATTACACTTAAAGCATAGGAAAAGGGGCAGAATGTCCACAATGATGCACTTGGCCAAAAAGGGCGTATGCTTCTTTTCCTGAATATATTCAGGAAAAAACGCATACGCCCTTTTTGGCCAACCAAGCAAGCGTGTAAAGGAAATCTGCACTACAATGAAGTCTCACTGCCCCCCGGTCAAAAGGGCCATCTGAAACAAGTGTAAAATCCAGAAAGGCAGGAAAGATCATGGAGAACAGGGAGCCTTGTTATGCTGCTTGGCGGGATGTAAATTGCCAACAGCCAATCTGGAGAAGTGTATGGTGTTTCCTGAAACACGTAGGAAACAATGCAACACAGCCTATGGCTCTTCCACTTAAGGTCCTAAAGCTTAGGGAAATTAAAATCAAAAACACACAGCCACCCCAATGTTTGGGACGGCTCTGTTTACAAGAACCTCGTCTATGGATCAAGTTAAATATCCGAGAAAGCAAAAAATGGATAAAGATGTTGTGGTACGTACGTACAATGGAATAAGACTCAGCAATGGAATCTACGTCATCAGGCCCATAGCGGCATAAGGAGTGGATTCAGGTACGACGATTCTATGAGAAATAAGACACACAGAAAAAGAAACATCATACGATATCACTAATACACGGAACGTAAACTTGGCTACACATGAACTGAATTACAAAACAGAAGAGGGTCTCAAATTTAGAAAACCAACTTATGCTTGCTTATGGGGAAAGGTGAGATGGGGTGCTGCATCAAACCAGAGATTGAAATTAGCACAGATACCGTTCCATAAGCCAAATATATAATAGACAAGACCTACTCCTTGCTCAACGAAATGGACTCAACACCCCATATTCAACGCCTGGCAATATACCTGACAAGTAAGAATCTTAAGACCCATGGATTTATATGTCTCCATAAGGAAATCAAGCGTGTGTACAGCGGCCAAAACGCAGCAGTGAAAATCCGATAAATCCAATTATCAAAATAAATTTCAAAAACAAAACACTATGACAGTGAAATAGAGAGCAATTCTTAAATAATTCATTCAGGGCTTGTGATGCAACCTGGATTTACCACATCTACACCCAGAGCTGGGTGTGACATAAGGCTGGACACTTCGGGCTGATAGCATTGGTGAGGTTCGGTGAGCAAACGCAGACCCTTTGAAGTCATACTGCATGGTAGCCATTCCATGGGTCCCAACTCTCCAGGTTTAAGGGAATCTTCCTTCAGCTAAAACATGCATGGGAAACCCAGAGTATGGTCCACCGTGTGATTGGGAAACGTTTTCAAATGCATCTCAGGTTTCATACCCTTTTACTCGGGTTCACCATTCCAGACGCTTTACTAACACTCTCTCCACTTGGAGAGTCAGTGCCTTTAACCTCCTGTTTGGCACAGTTTGCAATTTCTGCGCAAGATGAACAGGAATAGGGACAAACAATGAGAGACCATCTGTAGGTGTCTGCACGGGCAAATGGAACGCTCATTTCCCACCAGGAAGAGGAATTAACCAAAGGATCAGCGTGCCCTGCTGGAACCAGATTAGGGCCTGAAGCAATCCTGCGGTTTTGCGGCCAGCTCACAAGAAAGCGAGTTGAAGAAAGAGCTCAGGGGCACTGTAATTCACAAACCTGCAGAGTTATGAATGTCAGCTATTGTCCAAAAATGTATTGAAGTAAGTCTTCGAAGAGGACTTGAAAGCGGGGCAGAATTTCAGGAAAACTATTTCAGGGGGTAGACTGGAATTGCACTTAAAGCATAGGAAAAGAGGCAGAATGTCGACAATGATGCACTTGGCCAAAACGTGCGTATGCGTTTTTTCCTGAATATATTCAGGAAAAAACGCATACGCCCTTTTTGGCCTACCAAGCAAGCGTGTAAAGGAAATCTGCACTACAATGAAGTCTCACTGCCCCTCGGTCAAAGGGGCCATCTGAAACAAGTGTAAAATCCAGAAAGGCAGGACAGGTCATGGAGAACAGGGAGCCTTGTTATGCTGATGGGCGGGATGTAAATTGCCAACAGCCACTCTGGAGAAGTGTACGGTGTTTCCTGAAACACGTAGGAAACAAAGCAACACAGCCTATGGCACTTCCACTTATGGCCCTATAGCTTAGGGAAATTAAAATCAAAAACACACAGGCACCCCAAAGTTTGGGACGGCTCTGTTTACAAGAACCTCGTCTACGGTACAAGTTAAATATCCGAGAAAGCAAAAAATGGATAAAGAAATTGTGGTACGTACGTACAATGGAATATCACTCAGCAATGCAATCTACGTCATCAGAACATAGCGGCATAATGAGTGGATTCAGGTACGACGATTCTATGAGAAATAAGACACACAGAAAAAGAAACATCTTAAGATATCACTAATTCACGGAACGTAAACTTGGCTACACATGAACTGAATTACAAAACAGAACAGAGTCTCAAATTTAGATAACCAACTTATGCTTGCTTATGGGGAAAGGTGAGTTTGGGGGCTGCATAAAACCAGAGATTGAAATTAGCACAGATACTGTTCCATAAGCCAAATATATAATAGACCAGACCTACTCCTTGCTCAACGAAAAGGACTCAACACCCCATATTCAACGCCTGGGAAGATACCTGACAAGTAAGAATCTTAAGACCCATGGATTTATATGTCTCCATAAGGAAATCAAGCGTGTGTACAGCGGCCTAAACGCAGCAGTGAAAATCCGATAAATCCCATTATCAAAATAAATTTCACAAACACAACACATTGACCGTGAAATACAGAGCAATTCTTAGATAATTCATTCAGGGCTTGTGATGCAACCTGGATTTACCACATCTACACCCAGAGCTGGGTGAGACATAAGGCTGGACACTTCGGGCTGATAGCATTGGTGAGGTTCGGTGAGCAAAGGCAGACCCTTTGAAGTCATACTGCATGGTACCCATTCCATGGGTCCCAACTCTCCAGGTTTAAGGGATTCTTCCTTCAGCTAAAACATGAATGGGAAACCCAGAGTATGGTCCACCGTGTGATTGGGAAACGTTTTCAAATGCATGTCAGGTTTCGTCCCCTGGTACTCGGGTTCACCGTTCTAGACGCTTTACTAACACTCTCCCCACTTGGAGAGTCAGTGCCTTTAACCTCCTGTTTGGCACAGTTTGCAATTTCTGCGCAAGATGAACAGGAATAGGGAGAACAAATGAGAGACTAGCTGTAGGTGTCTGCACGGGCAAATGGAACGCTCATTTACCACCAGGAAGAGGAATTAACCAAAGGCTTAGCGTGCCCTGCCGGAACCAGATTAGGGGCTGAAGCAATCCTGCGGAGTTGCGGCCACCTCACAAGATAGCGAGTTGAAGAAAGGAGCTCAGGGGCACTGTAATTCACAAACCTGCAGAGTTATGAATGACAGCTATCGTTCAAAAATGTATTGAAGTAAGTCTTCGAAGAGGAATTGAAAGCGGGGCAGAATGTCAGGAAAACGATTTCAGGGGGTAGACTGGAATTACACTTAAAGCATAGGAAAAGAGGCAGAATGTCGACAATGATGCACTTGGCCAAAAAGGGCGTATGAGTTTTTTCCTGAATATATTCAGGAAAAAACGCATACGCCCTTTTTGGCCAACCAAGCAAGCGTGTAAAGGAAATCTGCACTACAATGAAGTCTCACTGCCCCCCGGTCCAAAGGGCCATCTGAAACAAGTGTAAAATCCAGAAAGGCAGGACAGGTCATGGAGAACAGGGAGCCTTGTTATGCTGATGGGCGGGATGTAAATTGCCAACAGCCACTCTGGAGAAGTGTATGGTGTTTCCAGAAACACGTAGGAAACAAAGCAACACAGCCTATGGCACTTCCACTTATGGTCCTATAGCTTAGGTAAATTAAAATCAATAACACACAGCCACCCCAAAGTTTGCGACGGCTCTGTTTACAAGAACCTCGTCTACGGTACAAGTTAAATATCCGAGAATGCAAAAAATGGATAAAGAAGTTGTGGTACGTACGTACAATGGAATATCACTCAGCAATAAGATCTACGTCATCAGGCCCGTAGCGGCATAATGAGTGGATTCAGGTAAGACGATTCTACGAGAAATAAGTCACACAGAAAAAGAAACATCATAAGATATCACTAATACACGGAACATAAACTTGGCTACACATGAACTGAATTACAAAACAGAACAGGGTCTCAAATTTAGAAAACCAACTTATGCTTGCTTATGGGGAAAGGTGTGTTGGGGTGTTGCATAAAACCAGAGATTGAAATTAGCACAGATACCGTTCCAAGAGCCAAATATATAATAGACAAGACCTACTACTTGCTCAACGAAATGGACTCAACACCCCATATTCAACGTCTCGGAATATACCTGACAAGTAAGAATCTTAAGACCCATAGATTTATATGTCTCCATAAGGAAATCAAGCTTGTGTACAGCGGCCTAAACGCAGCAGTGAAAATCCGATAAATCCCATTATCAAAATAAATTTCACAAACAAAACACAATGACAGTGAAATAGAGAGCAATTCTTAAATAATTCATTCAGGGCTTGGGATGCAACCTGGATTTACCACATCTACACCCAGAGCTGGGTGAGACATAAGGCTGGACACTTCGGGCTGATAGCACTGGTGAGGTTCGGTGAGCAAACGCAGACCCTTTGAAGTCATACTGCATGGTAGCCATTCCATGGGTCCCAACTCTCCAGGGTTAAGGGGTTCTTCCTTCAGCTAAAACATGCATGGGAAACCCAGAGTATGGTCCACCGTGTGATTGGGAAACGTTTTCAAATGCATCTCAGGTTTCGACCCCTGGTACTCGGGTTCACCGTTCCATACGCTTTACTAACACTCTCCCCCCTTGGAGAGTCAGCGCCTTTAACCTCCTGTTTGTCAGAGTTTGCAATTTCTGCGCAAGATGAACAGGAATAGGGAGAACCAAAGAGACCATCTGTAGGTTTCTGCACGGGGAAATGGAACGCTCATTTCCCACCAGGAAGAGGAATTAACCAAAGGATCAGCGTGCCCTGCTGGAACCAGATTAGGGCCTGAAGCAATCCTGCGGTTTTGCGGCCAGCTCACAAGAAAGCGAGTTGAAGAAAGGAGCTCAGGGGCACTGTAATTCACAAACCTGCAGAGTTATGAATGTCAGCTATTGTCCAAAAATATATTGAAGTAAGTCTTCGAAGAGGACTTGAAAGCAGGGCAGAATTTCAGGAAAACGATTTCAGGGAGTAGACTGGAATTGCACTTAAAGCATAGGAAAAGAGGCAGAATGTCGACAATGATGCACTTGGCCAAAACGTGCGTATGCGTTTTTTCCTGAATATATTCAGGAAAAAACGCATACGCCCTTTTTGGCCTACCAAGCAAGCGTGTAAAGGAAATCTGCACTACAATGAAGTCTCACTGCCCCTCGGTCAAAGGGGCCATCTGAAAAAAGTGTAAAATCCAGAAAGGCAGGACAGGTCATGGAGAACAGGGAGCCTTGTTATGCTGATGGGCGGGATGTAAATTGCCAACAGCCACTCTGGAGAAGTGTATGGTGTTTCCTGAAACACGTAGGAAACAAAGCAACACAGCCTATGGCACTTCCACTTATGGCCCTATAGCTGAGGGCAATTAAAATCAAAAACACACAGGCACCCCAAAGTTTGGGACGGCTCTGTTTACAAGAACCTCGTCTACGGTACAAGTTAAATATCCGAGAAAGCAAAAAATGGATAAAGAAATTGTGGTACGTACGTACAGTGGAATATCACTCAGCAGTGCAATCTACGTCATCAGAACATAGCGGCATAATGAGTGGATTCAGGTACGACGATTCTATGAGAAATAAGACACACAGAAAAAGAAACATCATAAGATATCACTAATACACGGAACGTAAACTTGGCTACACATGAACTGAATTACAAAACAGAACAGTGTCTCAAATTTAGATAACCAACTTATGCTTGCTTATGGGGAAAGGTGAGTTTGGGTGCTGCATAAAACCAGAGATTGAAATTAGCACAGATACTGTTCTATAAGCCAAATATATAATAGACAAGACCTACTCCTTGCTCAACGAAAAGGACTCAACACCCCATATTCAACGCCTGGGAATATACCTGACAAGTAAGAATCTTAAGACCCATGGATTTATATGTCTCCATAAGGAAATCAAGCGTGTGTACAGCGGCCTAAACGCAGCAGTGAAAATCCGATAAATCCCATTATCAAAATAAATTTCACAAACACAACACAATGACAGTGAAATACAGAGCAAATCTTAGATAATTCATTCAGGGCTTGTGATGCAACCTGGATTTACCACATCTACACCCAGAGCTGGGTGAGACATAAGGCTGGACACCTCGGGCTGATAGCATTGGTGAGGTTCGGTGAGCAAAGGCAGACCCTTTGAAGTCATACTGCATGGTACCCATTCCATGGGTCCCAACTCTCCAGGTTTAAGGGATTCTTCCTTCAGCTAAAACATGAATGGGAAACCCAGAGTATGGTCCACCGTGTGATTGGGAAACGTTTTCAAATGCATATCAGGTTTCGTCCCCTGGTACTCGGGTTCACCGTTCTATACGCTTTACTAACACTCTCCCCACTTGGAGAGTCAGTGCCTTTAACCTCCTGTTTGGCACAGTTTGCAATTTCTGCGCAAGATGAACAGGAATAGGGAGAACAAATGAGATACTAGCTGTAGGTGTCTGCACGGGCAAATGGAACGCTCATTTACCACCAGGAAGAGGAATTAACCAAAGGCTTAGCGTGCCCTGCCGGAACCAGATTAATGCCTGAAGCAATCCTGCGGTGTTGCGGCCAGCTCACAAGATAGCGAGTTGAAGAAAGGAGCTCAGGGGCACTGTAATTCACAAACCTGCAGAGTTATGAATGACAGCTATCGTCCAAAAATGTATTGAAGTAAGTCTTCGAAGAGGACTTGAAAGCGGGGCAGAATGTCAGGAAAACGATTTCAGGGGGTAGACAGGAATTGCACTTAAAGCATAGGAAAAGAGGCAGAATGTCGACAATGATGCACTTGGCCAAAAATGGCGTATGCGTTTTTTCCTGAAGATATTCAGGAAAAAACGCACACGCACTTTTTGGCCAAAAAAGCAAGCGTGCAAATGAAATCTGCACTACAATGAAGTCTCACTGCCGCCGGGTCCAAAGGGCCATCTGAAACAAGTGTAAAATCCAGAAAGGCAGGACAGGTCATGGAGAACAGGGAGCCTTGTTATGCTGATGGGCGGGATGTAAATTGCCAACAGCCACTCTGGAGAAGTGTATGGTGTTTCTTGAAACACGTAGGAAACAAAGCAACACAGCCTATGGCACTTCCACTTAGGGTCCTATAGCTTAGGGAAACTAAAATCAAAAACACACAGCAACACCAAAGTTTGGGACGGCTCTGTTTACAAGAACCTCTTCTACGGTACAAGTTAAATATCCGAGAAAGCAAAAAATGGATAAAGAAGTTGTGGTACGTACGTACAATGGAATATCACTCAGCAATGAGATCTACGTCATCAGGCCCGTAGCAGCATAATGAGTGGATTCAGGTATGACGATTCTATGAGAAATAAGTCACACAGAAAAAGAAACATCATAAGATATCACGAATACACGGAACATAAACTTGGCTACACATGAACTGAATTACAAAACAGAACAGGGTCTCAAATTTAGAAAACCAACTTATGCTTGCTTATGGGGAAAGGTGAGTTGGGGTGCTGCATAAAACCAGAGATTGAAATTAGCACAGATACCGTTCCATAAGCCAAATATATAATAGACAAGACCTACTCCTTGCTCAACGAAATGGACTCAACACCACATATTCAACGCCTGGTAATATACCTGACAAGTAAGAATCTTAAGACCCATGGATTTATATGTCTCCATAAGGAAATGAAGCGTGTGTACAGTGGCCTAAACGCAGCAGTGAAAACCCGATAAATCCCATTATCAAAATAAATTTCACAAACACAACACAATGACAGTGAAATAGAGAGCAATTCTTAAATAATTCATTCAGCGCTTGTGATGCAACCTGGATTTACCACATCTACACCCAGAGCTGGGTGAGACATAAGGCTGGACACTTCGGGCTTATAGCATTGGTGAGGTTCGATGAGCAAACGCAGACCCTTTGAAATCATACTGCATGGTAGCCATTTCATGGGTCCCAACTCTCCAGGTTTAAGGGATTCTTCCTTCAGCTATAACATGCATGGGAAACCCAGAGTATGGTCCACCGTGTGATTGGGAAACGTTTTCAAATGCATCTCAGGTTTCGTCCCCTGGTACTCGGGTTCACCATTCCAGACACTTTACTAACACTCTCCCCACTTGGAGAGTCAGTGCCTTTAACCTCCTGTTTGGCACAGTTTGCAATTTCTGAGCAAGATGAATGGAATAGGGAGAACCAATGAGAGACTAGCTGTAGGTGTCTGCACGGGCAAATGGAACGCTCATTTCCCACCAGGAAGAGGAATTAACCAAAGGCTCAGCGTGCCCTGCCGGAACCAGATTATGGCCTGAAGCAATCCTGCTGTTTTGAAGCCAGCTCATAAGAAAGCGAGCTGAAGAAAGGAGCTCAGGGGCACTGTAATTCACAAACGTGCAGAGTTATGAATGACAGCTATCGTCCAAAAATGTATTGAAGTAAGTTTTGGAAGAGGACTTGAAAGTGGGGCAGAATTTCAGGAAAACGATTTCAGGGGGTAGACTGGAATTGCACTTAAAGCATAGGAAAAGAGGCAGAATGTCGACAATGATGCACTTGGCCAAAAAGGGCGTATGCGTTTTTTCCTGAATATATTCAAGAAAAACGCATACGCCCTTTTTGGTCAACCAAGCAAGCGTGTAAATTAAATCTGCACTACAATGAAGTCTCACTGCCCCCCGGTCCAAAGGGCCATCTGAAACAAGTGTAAAATCCAGAAAGACAGGACAGGTCATGGAGAACAGGGAGCCTTGTTATGCTGATGGGCGGGATGTAAATTGCCAACAGCCACTCTGGAGAAGTGTATGGTGTTTCCTGAAACACGTAGGAAACAAAGCAACACAGCCTATGGCACTTCCACTTATGGTCCTATAGCTTAGGGAAATTAAAATCAAAAACACACAGCCCCCCCAAAGTTTGGGACGGCTCTGTTTACAAGAACCTCGTCTACGGTACAAGTTAAATATCCGAGAAAGCAAAAAATGGATAAAGAAGCTGTGGTACGTACGTACAATGGAATATCACTCAGCAATGAGATCTACGTCATCAGGCCCGTAGCGGCATAATGAGTGCATTCAGGTACGACGATTCTATGAGAAATAAGTCACAGAGAAAAAGAAACATCATAAGATATCACTAATACACGTAACGTAAACTTGGCTACACATGTACTGAATTACAAAACAGAACAGGGTCTCAAATTTAGAAAACCAACTTATGCTTCCTTATGGGGAAAGGTGAGTTGGGGTGCTGCATAAAACCAGAGATTGAAAGTAGCACAGATACCGTTCCATAAGCCAAATATATATTAGACAAGACCTACTCCTTGCTCAATGAAATGGACTCAACACCCCATATTCAACGCCTGGGAATATACCTGACAAGTAAGAATCTTAAGACCCATGGATTTATATGTCTCCATAAGGAAATCAAGCATGTGCACAGTGGCCTAAACGCAGCAGTGAAAATCCGATAAATCCAATTATCACAATAAATTTCAAAAACAAAACACAATGACAGTGAAATAGAGTGCAATTCTTAAATAATTCATTCAGGGCTTGTGATGCAACCTGGATTTACCACATGTACAACCAAAGCTGGTTGAGACATAAGGCTGGAAACTTCGGCTGATAGCACTGGTGAGGTTCGTTGAGCAAAGGCAGACCCTTTGAAGCCATACTGCATGGCAGCCATTCCTTGGGTCCCAACTCTCCAGGTTTAAGGGATTCTTCCTTCAGCTAAAACATGCATGGGAAACCCAGAGTATGGTCCACCGTGTGATTGGGAAACGTTTTCAAATGCATCTCAAGTTTCGTCCCCTGGTACTCGGGTTCACCGTTCCAGACGCTTTACTAGCACTCTCCCCACTTGGAGAGTCAGTGCCTTTAACCTCGTGTTTGGCACAGTTTGCAATTTCTGCGCAAGATGAACAGGAATAGGGAGAACCAATGTGAGACTAGCTGTAGGTGTGTGCACGGGCAAATGGAACCCTCATTTCCCACCAGGAAGAGGAATTAACCAAAGGCTCAGCGTGCCCTGCCGGAACCAGATTAGGGCTTGAAGCAATCCTGCGGTTTTGCGGCCACCTCACAAGAAAGCGAGTTGAAGAAAGGAGCTCAGGGGTACTGTAATTCACAGAACTGCAGAGTTATGAATGACAGCTATCGTCCAAAAATGTATTGATGTAAGTCTTCGAAGAGGACTTGAAAGCGGGGCAGAATATCAGGAAAACGATTTCAGGGGGTAGACGGGAATTGCACTTAAAGCATAGGAAAAGAGGCATAATGTCCACAATGATGCACTTGGCCACAAAGGGCGTATGCGTTTTTTCCTGAATATATTCAGGAAAAAACGCATACGCCCTTTTTGGCCAACCAAGCAAGCGTGTAAAGGAAATCTGCACTCCAATGAAGTCTCACGGCCCCCGGTCCAAAGGGCCATCTGAAACAAGTGTAAAATCCAGAAAGGCAGGACAGGTCATGGAGAACAGGGAGCCTTGTTATGCTGATGGGCGGGATGTAAATGGCCAACAGCCACTCTGGAGAAGTGTATGGTGTTTCCTGAAACACGTAGGAAACAAAGCAACACAGCCTATGGCACTTCCACTTAGGGTCCTATAGCTTAGGGAAATAAAAATCAAAAACACACAGCCACCCCAATGTTCGGGACGGCTCTGTTTACAAGAACCTCGTCTACGGTACAAGTTAAATATCCGAGAAAGCAAAAAATGGATAAAGAAGTTGTGGTACGTACGTACAATGGAATATCATTCAGCAATGAGATCTACGTCATCAGGCCCGTAGCGGCATAATGAGTGCATTCAGATACGACGATTCTATGAGAAATAAGTCACACAGAAAAAGAAACATCATAAGATATCACTAATACACGGAACGTAAACTTGGCTACACATGTACTGAATTACAAAACAGAACAGGGTCTCAACTTTAGAAAACCAACTTATGCTTGCTTATGGGGAAAGGTGAGTTGGGGTGCTGCATCAAACCAGAGATTGAAATTAGCACAGATACCGTTCCATAACCCAAATATATAATAGACAAGACCTACTCCTTGCTCAACCAAACGGACTCAAGACCCCATATTCAACGCCTGGAAATATACCTGACAAGTTAGAATCGTAAGACCCATGGATTTATATGTCTCCATAAGGAAATCAAGCGTGTGTACAGCGGCCTAAACGCAGCAGTGAAAATCCGATAAATCCCATTATCAAAATAAATTTCAAAAACAAAACACAATGACAGTGAAATAGAGAGCAATTCTTAAATAATTCATTCAGGGCTTGTGATGCAACCTGGATTTACCACATCTACACCCAGAGCTGGGTGAGACATAAGGCTGGACACTTCGGGCTGAAAGCATTGGTGAGGTTCGGTGAGCAAACGCAGACCCTTTGAAGTCATACTGCATGGTAGCCATTCCATGGGTCCCAACTCTCCAGGGTTTAGGGATTCTTCCTTCAGCTAAAACATGCATGGGAAACCCAGAGTATGGTCCATCGTGTGATTGGGAAACGTTTTCAAATGCATCTCAGGTTTCGACCCCTGGTACTCGGGTGCACCGTTCCAGACACTTTACTAACACTCTCCCCCCTTGGAGAGTCAGTGCCTTTAACCTCCTGTTTGGCACAGTTTACAGTTTCTGTGCAAGATGAACAGGAATAGGGAGAACCAATGAGAGACTAGCTGTAGGTTTCTGCAGGGCAAATGGAACGCTCATTTCCCACCAGGAAGAGGAATTTACCAAAGGCTCAGCGTGCCCTCCCGGAACCAGATTAGGGCCTGAAGCAATCTTGTGGATTTGCGGCCAGCTCACAAGAAAGCGAGTTGAAGAAAGGAGCTCAGGGGCACTGTAATTCACAAACCTGCAGAGTTATGAATGACAGCTATCGTCCAAAAATGTATTGAAGTAAGTCTTCGAAGAGGACTTGAAAGCGGGGCAGAATTTCAGGAAAACGATTTCAGGGGGTAGACTGGAATTGCAGTTAAAGCATAGGAAAAGAGGCAGAATGTCGACAATGATGCACTTGGCCAGAAAGGGCGTATGCGTTTTTTCCTGAATATATTCAGGAGAAAACGCATACGCCCTTTTTGACCAACCAAGCAAGCGTGTAAAGGAAATTTGCACTACAATGAAGTCTCACTGCCCCCCGGTGAAAAGGGCCATTTGAAACAAGTGTAAAATCCAGAAAGGCAGGACAGGTCATGGAGAACAGGGAGCCTTGTTATGCTGATGGGCGGGATGTAAATTGCCAACAGCCACTCTGGAGAAGTGTATGGTGTTTCCTGAAACACGTAGGAAACAAAGCAACACAGCCTATGGCACTTCCACTTAGGGTCCTATAGCTTAGGAAAATTAAAATCAAAAACACACAGCCACCCCAAAGTTTGGGAAGCCTCTGTTTACCAGAAACTCGTCTACGGTACAAGTTAAATATCCGAGAAAGCAAAAAATAGATAAAGAAGTTGTGGTACGTACGTACAATGGAATATCACTCAGCAATGAGATCTACGTCATCAGGCCCGTAGCAGCATAATGAGTGCATTCAGGTACGACGATTCTACGAGAAATAAGTCACACAGAAAAAGAAACATCATAAGATATCACTAATACACGGAACGTAAACTTGGCTACACATGTACTGAATTACAAAACAGAACAGGGTCTCAAATTTAGAAAACCAACTTATGCTTGCTTATGGGGAAAGGTGAGTTGGGGTGCTGCATCAAACCAGAGATTGAAATTAGCACAGATATCGTTCCATAAGCCAAATATATAATAGACAAGACCTACTCCTTGCTCAACGAAATAGACTCAACACCCCATATTCAACGCCTGGGAATATACCTGACAAGTAAGAATCTTAAGTCCCATGATTTATATGTCTCCATAAGGAAATCAAGCGTGTGTACAGCGGCCTAAACGCAGCAGTGAAAATCCGATAAATCCCATTATCAAAATAAATTTCACAAACAAAACACAATGACAGTGAAATAGAGAACAATTCTTAAATAATTCATTCAGGGCTTGTGATGCAACCTGGATTTACCACATCTACACCCAAAGTTGGTTGACACATAAGGCTGGACACTTCGGGCTGATCGCATTGGTGAGGTTCAGTGAGCAAACGCAGAACCTTTGAAGTCATACCTCATGGTAGCCATTCGATGGGTCCCAACTCTCCAGGTTTAAGGGATTCTTCCTTCAGCTAAAACATGCATGGGAAACCCAGAGTATGGTCCATCGTGTGATTGGGAAACGTTTTCAAATGCATCTCAGGTTTCGTCCCCTGGTACTCAGGTTCACCATTCCAGACGCTTTACTAACACTCTCCCCCCTTGGAGAGTCAGTGCCTTTAACCTCCTGTTTGGCACAGTTGGCAATTTCTGCGCAAGATGAACAGGAATAGGGAGAACCAATGAGAGACTAGCTGTAGGTGTCTGCAGGGCAAATGGAACGCTCATTTCCCACCAGGAAGAGGAATTAACCAAAGGCTCAGCGTGCCCTGCGGGAACCAGATTAGGGCCTGAAGCAAACTTGCGGTTTTGTGGCCAGCTCACAAGAAAGTGAGTTGAAGAAAGGATCTCAGGGGCACTGTAATTCACAAACCTGCAGAGTTATGAATGACAGCTATCGTCCAAAAATGTATTGAAGTAAGTCTTCGAAGAGGACTTGAAAGCGGGGCAGGATTTCAGGAAAACGATTTCAGGGGGTAGACTGGAATTGCACTTAAAGCATAGGAAAAGAGGCAGAATGTCGACAATGATGCACTTGGCCAAAAAGGGCGTATGCGTTTTTTCCTGAATATATTCAGGAAAAAACGCATACGCCCTTTTTGGCCAACCAAGCAAGCGTGTAAAGGAAATCTGCACTACAAAGAAGTCTCACTGCCCCCCGGTCAAACGGGCCATCTGAAAAATGTGTAATATCCAGGAAGGCAGGACAGGTCATGGAGAACAGGGAGCCTTGTTATGCTGATGGGTGGGATGTAAATTGCCAACAGCCACTCTGGAGAAGTGTATGGTGTTTCCTGAAACACGTAGGAAACAAAGCAACACAGCCTATGGCACTTCCACTTAGGGTCCTATAGCTTAGGGAAATTAAAATCAAAAACACACTGCCACCCCAAAATTTGGGACGGCTCTGTTTACAAGAACCTCGTCTACGGTACAAGTTAAATATCCGAGAAAGCAAAAAATGGATAAAGAAGTTGTGGTACGTATGTACAATGGAATATCACTCAGCAATGAGATCTACGTCATCAGGCCCGTAGCGGCATAATGAGTGGATTCAGGTACGAAGATTCTATGAGAAATACGTCACTCAGAAAAAGAAACTTCATAAGATATCACTAATACACAGAACGTATACTTGGCTACACATGAACTGAATTAGAAAACAGAACAGGGTCTCAAATTTAGAAAACCAACTTATGCTTTCTTATGGGGAAAGGTGAGTTGGGGTGCTGCATAAAACCAGAAATTGAAATTAGCATAGATACCGTTCCATAAGCCAAATATGTAAGAGAAAAGACCTACTCCTTGCTCAACGAAATGGACTCAACACCCCATATTCAACGCCTGGAAATATACCTGACAAGTAAGAATCTTAAGACCCATGGATTTATATGTCTCCATAAGGAACTCCAGCATGTGTACAGCGGCCTAAACGCAGCAGTGAAAATCCGATAAATCCCATTATCAAAATAAATTTCAAAAACACAACAGAATGACAGTGAAATAGAGAGCAATTCTTAAATAATTCATTCAGGGTTTGTGATGCAACCTGGATTTACCACATCTACACCCAGAGCTGGGTGAGACATAAGGCTGGACACTACGGGCTGATAGCATTGGTGAGGTTCGGTGAGCAAACGCAGACCGTTTGAAGTCATACTGCATGGTACCCATTCCATGGGTCCCAACTCTCCAGGTTTAAGGGATTCTTCCTTCAGCTAAAACATGCATGGGAAACCCAGAGTATTGTCCATCGTGTGCTTGGGAAACGCTTTCAAATGCATCTCAGGTTTCGTCCAATGATACTCGGGTTCACCGTTCCAGACGCTTTACTAACACTCTCCCCACTTGGAGAGTCAGTGCCTTTAACCTCCTGTTTGGCACAGTATGCAATTTCTGCGCAAGATGAACAGGAATAGGGAGAACCAATGAGAGACTAGCTGTAGGTGTCTGCACGGGCAAATGGAACGCTCATTTCCCACCAGGAAGAGGGATTAACCAAAGGCTCAGGGTGCCCTGCCGGAACCAGATTACGGCCTGAAGCAATCCTGCGGTTTTGCGGCCAGCTCACAAGGAAGCGAGTTGAAGAAAGGAGCTCAGGGGCACTGTAATTCACAAACCTGCAGAGTTATGAATGACAGCTATCGTCCAAAAATGTATTGAAGTAAGTCTTCAAAGAGGACTTGAAAGCGGGGCAGAATTTCAGGAAAACGATTTCAGGGGGAAGACTGGAATTGCACTTAAAGCATAGGAAAAGAGGCAGAATGTCGACAATGATGCACTTGGCCAAAAAAGGCGTATGCGTTTTTTCCTGAATATATTCAGGAAAAAACGCATACACAGTTTTTGGCCAACCAAGCAAGCGTGTAAAGGAAATCTGCACTACAATGAAGTCTCACTTCCCCCCGGTCAAAAGGGCCATCTGAAAAAAGTGTAAAATCCAGAAAGGCAGGACAGGTCATGGAGAACAGGGAGCCTTGTTATGCTGATGGGCGGGATGTACATTGCCAACAGCCACTCTGGAGAAGTGTATGGTGTTTCCTGAAACACGTAGGAAACAAAGCAACACAGCCTATGGCACTTCCACTTAGGTTCCTATAGCTTAGGGAAATTAAAATCAAAAACACACAGCCACCCCAATGTTATGGATGGCTCTTTTTACAAGAAGCTCGTCTACGGTACAAGTTAAATATCCCAGAATGCGAAAAATGGATAAAGAATTTGTGGTACATATGTACAATGGAATATCACTCAGCAATGAAATCTATATCATCAGGCCCGTCGTGGCATAATGAGTGGATTCAGATACGATGATTGTAAGGGAAATAAGTCACACAGAAAAAGAAACATTAAGATATCACTAATACACCGAATGTGAACTTGGCTACACATGAACTGAATTACAAAACAGAACAGGGTCTCAAATTTAGAAAACCAACTTATGCTTGCTTAAGGGGAATGGTGAGTTGGGGTGCTGCATAAAACCAGAGATTGAAATTAGAACAGATACCGTTCCATAAGCCAAATATTTAATAGTCAAGACCTACTCCTTGCTCAACGAAATGGACTCAACACCCCATATTCAATGCATAGGAATACACCTGCCAATTAAGAATCTTAACACCCATGGATTTATGTGTCTCTGTAAGAGAATCAGGCATGTGTACAGCGCCATAAATGCAGCCGTGAAAATCCGATAAATCCCATTATCAAAATAAATTACAAAAACAAAACACAATGACAGTGAAATAGAGAGCAATTCTTAAATCATTCATTCAGGGCTTGTGATGCAACCTGGAGTTACCACATCTACACCTATGGCTGGGTGAGACATAAGGCTGGACACTTCGGGCGGATACCATTGGTGAGGTTCAGTGAGCAAATGCAGACCCTTTGAAGTCATACTGCATGGTACACATTCCATGGGTCCCAACTCTCCAGGTTTAAGGGATTCTTCCTTCAGCTAAAACATGCATGGGAATCCCAGAGTATGGTCCACCGTGTGACCGGGAAACGTTTTTAAATGCGTCTCAGTTTTCGTCCCCTGGTACTCGGGTTCACCATTCCAGACGCTTTACTTACACTGTCCCTACCTGGAGAGTCAGTGCCTTTAACCTCCTGTTTGGTACAGTTTGCAATTTCTGCGCATGATGAACAGGAATAGGGAGAACCAATGAGAGACTAGCTGTAGGTGTCTGCACGGGCAAATTTAACGCTCATTACCAACCAGGAAGAGGAATTAGCCAAAGGCTCAGCATGCCGTGCCGGAACCAGATTAGGGCCTGAAGCAATCCTGCGGTTTTGCGGCCAGCTCACAAGAAAGCGAGTTGAAGAAAGGAGCTCAGGGGCACTGTAATTCACAAACCTGCAGAGTTATAAATGACAGCTATCATCCAAAAATATATTGAAGTAAGGCTACAAAGAGGACTTGAACGTGGGGCAGAATTCCAGGACTACGATTTCAGGAGGTAGACGGGAAATCCTCTGAAAGTATAGGAAAAGAGTCAGAATGTCGACAATGATGCACTTGGTCAAAAAGGGCATATGCGTTTTTCCAGGGCCCTCATTAAAGAGGGTAGGAGGCTCCCAGTATGCTTCAGTGGCCAACAGAAGACCCACGTCGCCAAGGCGACGTGAGCCAGCCATGCAGGAGTGACCTCACATCAGAGGGCCCACCTCACAGAAGGGTAAGGAACCCAGGAAGGATCAGACCCTCACCAGAGTGCCCACAACAGCAAGGGGCTGGGAACCAGGCAGGAGTGTCCTCACACCCGTGGGACCACATCATCGAAAGTTGAGGTACTCAGCACATGTGGCCTCAAACCAGAGGACCCACGTCACCATGGGTCTCGGAGCAAGGCAGGCAGGATTATCCTCCCAACACATGGCCCATTGTATAAAAAAGGTGAGGAATCCAGCCGTTGGAACATCCCAGCAGGCGGCCCAGATCACCGAGGCTATGGGATCCAGGCAGTGATGAACTCACAACAGAGGGCCCTCATCGTGATACTGTAAGCAACCCAGCCGTTGTGACCTCAGAGCACAAGGCCTACATCCCCATGGGGGAGGGAACCAAGCAGGAGTGTCATCGCACCAGTGGGCACACATCAGAAAATGTGGGGAGCCCAGCAGTTAGGGCCAGACGCCCGAGGGCCCTCATCACTGAGGAGAGGAGGCTCCCAGCAAGCTCCAACTGCTACCAGAGGGCTGACGTCGCTAATGCGGTGTGTGCCAGCCAGGCAGGAGTGACCTCAGAGCAGAGGGCCAACCACACAAAAGTGTGAGGAACCCAAAGAGGATCAGACTCTCACCAGAGGGCCCACATCACCAAGGGGATAGGAACCAGGCAGGAGTGTCCTCACACCAGTGGGGCCACATAATCGAAAGGTGAGGGACCCAGCACACGTAGCCTCAAACCAGAGGACACACATCACCAAGGGGCTGGGAGTCAGGCAGGCAGGAGGAGTCTCAAAACAGAGGGCCCATAGAAGAAAAAAGGTGAGAAATCCCGCAGTTGGGACCTCCCCGCAGGCAGCCAGGCGCAGCGAGGCTATTGGATCCAGGGCGGAGTGAACTCACACCAGAGGACCCTCATCATGAAACTGAGCAACCCACCGTTGGGACCTCAGAGCAGAAGGCCCACATTCCCATGGGGTTGGGAACCTGGCAGGAGTGTAGTCGCACCACAGGGCGCACATCAGAAAATTTTGGGAGCCCAGGAGTTAGGGTCTGACGCCAGAGGGCCCTCATTACCGAGGGGTGGAGACCCCCAGCAGGCACCAACTCCCAACTGAGGGCCCACGTCGCCAAGGTGATGTGTGCCAGCCAGGCAGGAGTGACCTCACAGCAGAGGGTCTACCTCACAGAAGGGTGAGGAAACCAGCCAGGATAAGACTCTCACCAGAGAGCCCACATCACCAAGGGGATCGGAAAAAGGCAGCAGTGTCCTCACACCAGTGTGGCCACATTATAGAAAGGTGAGGAACCCAGCACATGTGGCCTAAACCAGAGGACCCACATTTCCAAGATGCTCCGAGTGAGGCAAGCAGGAGTAGCCTAACAACACAGGGCCCACAGAATAAAAAATGTGAGGAATCCAGCAGTTTGAACCTCCCAGCAGGTGGCCCAGAGCATGGAGTCTATGGGATCCAGGCCACAGTGAACTCACAGTAGAGGGCCCACATCATGAAACTGTGAGCAACCCAGCCGGTGGAACCTCAGAGCAGAAGACCCACATCCCCATGGGGATAGGAACCTCGCAGGAGTGTCCTCGCACAACTTAACACGTATCAGAAAATGTGGGAACCCAGCAGTTAGGGCCTGACGCCAGAGGGCCCTCATCACCGAGGAGAGGAGGCTACCAGCAGGCTCCAAATGCCACCAGAGGGCCGACGTCACCAAGGCAATGGGAGCAAGCCAGGCAGGAGTTACCTCACAGCAGAGGGCCCACCTCACAGAAGTGTGAGGAACCCAACCAGGATCAGACTCTAACCAGAGGGCCCACATCACCAAGGGGATGGAAACCAGGCAGGAGTCTCCTCACACCAGTGGGGCCACATCAGCCAAAGGTGAGGAACACAGCACATGTGGCCTCAAATAAGGGGACACACATCACGAAAGGGCTGGGAGTGAGGCATGCAGGAGGAGACTCACAACAGAGGGCCCATAGAATAAAAAGGTGAGGAACCCCACCGTTAGAAGCTCCAAGCAGGTGGCCCAGGGCACCGAGGCTATGGGATCCATGCCGGAGTGAACTCACAGCAGAGGGCCCACATTCTGACACTGTGAGCAACCCAGCCGTTGGGACCTCAGAGCAGAAAGCCAACATCCCCATGGGGATGGGACCCTGGCAGGAGTGTACTCGCACGACAGGGCGCACATCAGAAAATTTTGGGAGCCCATGAGTTAGGGCCTGACGCCAGAGGGCCCTCATTACCGAGGGGAGGAGACTCCCAGCAGGCACCAACTCCCAACTGAGGGCCCACATCGCCAGGGTGACGTGTGCCAGCCAGGCAGGAGTGACCTCACAGCAGAGGGTCTACCTCACAGAAGGGTGAGGAATCCAGCCAGGATCAGGCTCTCACCAGAGGGCCCCCATCACCAAGTGGATGGGAACCAGGCAGGAGTGTCCTCACACCAGTGGGCCCACATCAATAAAGGTGAGGAAACCGGCACATGTGGCCTCAAACCAGAGGACCTACATCACAAAGGGGCTGGGAGTGAGTCAGGAAGGAGGAGCATGAAAACACAGAACCCAAAGAATAGAAAAGGTAAGGAATTCAGCAGTAGGAACCTCCCAGCAGGCGGCTCAGAGCACAGAGTCTATGGGATCTAGGCCTGAGTGAACTAACACCAGAGAGCCAACATCATGAAATGGTGAACAACACAGGTGTTGGGACCTTAGAGCAGAAGGCCCACATGCCCATGGGGATGGGAACCTGGCAGGAGTGCCCTCGCACCACTTAGGACGTATCAGAAAATGTGGGAACCCAGCAGTTAGGGCCTGATGCCAGAGGGCCTCATCACCGAGGGGAGGAGGCTCCCAGCAGGCTCCAACTGCCACCAGAGGTCTGACGTCGCCAAGGCGGGGTGTGCTAGCCAGGCAGGAGTGACCTCAGAGAAGAGGGCCCACCTCACAGAAGTGTGAGGAACCCAACCAGGATCAGACTCTCGCCGGAGGGACCACATCACCAAGGGGATGGGAAGCAGGCAGGAGTGTCCTCACACCAGTGGGGCCACATCATCAAAAGATGAGGAACCCATCACATGTGGCCTCAAACCAGAGGACACACATCACCAAGGGGCTGGGAGTGAGGCAGGTGTCTGGAGGGGCACATTTAACTCTAATTTCCCACCAGGAAGAGGAATTAACCAAAGGCTCAGAGTGCCATGCCACACCCTGATTACGGCCTGAAGCAAACCTGCGGTTTTGTGGCCAGCTTTCAAGGAAGCGAGTTAAGAAAGGAAATCACGGGCACTGTAATTCACAAACCTGCAGAGTTATAAATGACAGCTATTGGCAAAAATATATTGAAGTAAGTCTGCAAAGAGGACTTGAAAACGAGGCAAAATTGAGGAATCATATTTCAGGAGGTAGATTGGAATTGCATTTAAAACATGTGAAAAGTGGCAGATCTTTGACAGTGATGCACTTGGACGAACAGTGCGTATACATGTTTTCCTGAATATATTCAGGAAAAAACGCATATGCCCTTTTTGGCCAACCAAGCACTCGAGCAATGGAAATCCGTACTACAATGAAATCTCATTTCCCATTCGTCAAAAGGGCCATCTGAAAAAAGTGTAAAAACCAGAAACACAGGACAGGCCATGGAGAACAGGGAGCCTTGTTATGCTGATGGGCGGGATGTAAATTGCCAACAGACACTCTGGAGATGTTTATGGTGTATCCTGAAACATCTGAAAAACAAAGCTACAGAGACTAGGGCACTTCCACTTTTGGCCCTATAGCTTAGGAAAATTAAAATCAACAAGACACAGCCAACACAAAATTTAGGGCTGCTGTGTTTACAAGAACCTCGAGTCCAGTACAAATTAAATATCCCAGAAAGAAAAAAATGGATAAAGGAGTTGTGCTACTTACGTACAACGGAATATCACTCAGCAATGAAATCAATGTCATCAGGCCTGTAGCAGCAAATTGAGTGGATTTAAGTATGATGATTCTAAGAGAAATAGGTCACACAGAGAAAGATAATTATCATAAGATATCACTAATAGAGGGAGTGTAAACTTGGCTACACATAAACTGAATTACAAAACCGAACAGTCTCAAATTTAGATAAAAACTTATGCTTGCTTAAGGGGAAAGTTGAGTTGGGGTGCTGTATAAAACCAGAGATTGAAATTAGCACACATACCATTCCATAAGCCAAATATGTAATAGACAAGACCTACTCTTTGCTCAACGAAATAGACTCATCCATGGTGTATCACCTCACACCTGTTAGAATGGGCATCATCAGAAAATCTACAAACAACAAATGCTGGAAAGGGTGTGGAGATAAGGAACCCTCTTCCACTATTGTTGGGAATGTAAATTGATACAGTCACTGTGGAGAACATTATGGAGTTTCTTATAAAACTAAGAATAGAATTACCATATGATACAGCAATCCCAATACTGGGCATATACCCAGACAAAACCATAAATCAAAAAGAGACATTCACCTCAATGTTCATTGCATCACTATTTACAATATCCAGGTAATGGAAGCAACCTAAATGCCCACAGACAGACGAATGCATAAAGATGTGGTACAAATATAAAATGGAATATTACTAAGCCATAAAAAGGAATGAAATTGGGTCATTTGTAGAGACGTTGATGGATCTAGAGACTGTCATACAGAGTGAAGTAAGTCAGAAATAGAAAAACAAATCTTGTATATTAATGCATATATGTGGAACCTAGAAAAATTATACAGATGAACCGTTTTTTAAGGCAGAAATAGAGCAACAGATGTAGACAACAAACGTATGGACACCAAAGGGGGAAAGCTGTTGGGGGGTGGTGGTGGGAGGATTGAGAGATTGGGATTGGCATGTATACATTTATATGTATAAAATAGATAACCAAAAAGAAACCTGCTGTATAAAAAAATAAAATAAAATTCAAAATTACAAAAAGTAAAACAGAAAAAATATTCTTCCCTTCACATACATGTATTTATATGAATAAATTATTTCCATGCTTATATCCGTAAATACAAAAAAGAGGAATAAAATCTACCTTGAACCAAAAATGAAAAAAAGAAAAAAAAAACAGAACCCACCAGTTACACAGAGGAAAACCTTATCAGGGCACTTGCTCCAGTTGTAAACAATTCTGTAGTTGGCCAGTGGTGGGGAATCATCTCCCATTCAGCCAGCAGGCCCCACGCAACAAGCGTCCTCATTGCAAAGCAGGGGGACCGTGCCAAGGCATCTGTGAGTAAATGTGGGCCGAGCCCCAGGCCAGCTGCTGCTGAAATGTTCCCACCCTTCCCAGGTAAAACACCTGAATATGTTCAAGGACTTGAAAGCCTAGAGGAAGGGCCATGGAGCCACATGAGCGACAGCATGCCAGCCGATTTGGTGCCTGCAGGCCAGCCAGGATGGTCCTGGCCCTGGGTACTCTTCTGGAAGCTTTCCATTTCCCTGCCTGAGATACCCCTGCTGTCCGGGCCCCCACTGCTTTCTTCCTCACTCACCTCTGCCCAGGGAGAAATTCCAGAGGCAGGTATGGGTGACACATCCTCTTCTTTAGCAGGTGGCATCTTGGTAACTGCTGCAGAAAGTCCAGCAGAGCCCCACTCACACTGGGCCACCCACAAAGCCGTGGCCTCTCACTCCCTCCCACCAGTCCAGCCCCGAGACTGCTGACAGGGCAGAGAAAATGGCGTCAGGCACAGCTGCAGGGGCTCTTGCTGCCTGGAGTGGTGTTTATATTGATCTCAAACAGGCACACCTGGGGAGGGCTGGCCGGCACGGTCAGGCTTCCCAGGCCAGCCAATAATCACCCTTCAGGCACTCACAGTTGCAGAAACTGGAAATTGCTGAATCGGCCAGGTCCAAGGAACAGGTGTGGGCTCCTGAGAGTCAGGATAGACAAGGGGTTGCAGCTCTGGCTTGTTTTCTAATTATATTATCTGGCCCATGAGTGGGAGACAACTTCAAGAAAACCCTCTCCTAATGAGAGGAACCCAGGAGTCAGGGAGAGGAGGGGTGGCTGGTGGGTGGAGACAGAGGCCTGGTGCCCCGGGTGCAGTGGAAGTCTCTGGAAGACCAGGTGGAGGGAGGCCACACAGAGTGATGCCCAGGGTCACAGACCTGTTGGAGCTGCTGTTTCTTAGTTCAAGTCCTGCTCTGAGGTGCTCTGTGTCAGATCTGAGTGACAGGTGAGCTGGAAGTGCTCTGCAATGAGGGCGATGTGCACGGTACCTGTGTGCCCAGCCCTGCCAGGGTAACTGCAAGGGTAGCTCTGTATCCTGGGAGGGGCCTGACCATGAGAGCCCCATGGGCTGCAGGGGAACCTGCCCAGGGAACCCCATATCCTGGGAGGGGCCTGAACAGGAGAGCACCGTGGGCTGCGGTGGGGGTGGGGTACCTGCCCAGGTGAGCTCCATATCCTGGGATTGGCCTGACCTCGAGAGCCCCATGGGCTGCTGGAGTCCTGGTAAAGGATGTCAGGACAGTCAGTGAAGCCACCGAGGATATACCTCCAGTAGTTCCTAAATCCTACACCCTGCTGGTCATTCTACCAACCACCGGGACATGGTATTCTGTATTAGTCTTCAATGATGCCTTCTTTTGTATTCTATTAGTCCCAGAGTCACAAGAAATTTTGGCTTGTGAGTGGCAGGACTCAACATACAACTAAAACAATACTTCTGGGCCGTGTTGCCCCAAGGGTTCAAAAATTCCCACACCATCTTTGGGGAAAGCTCAGTTAAAGACCTAAAAGTTCTACCTCTGGAAAAGGAAACACTCCTTCAATATGCAGACGACATTCTGATCGCCAGCCCTACTAAGGAGACCTCTGAACTACCAAGCCAATAAAGGATACAAGTTGTCCAAGAAAAAGCTCAAATATCACAGACTACGGTGACCTGCCTGGGCTTCATTCTCACAGAAGGTCGGAGAAGCCCATCTCAGGAAAGGGAAGAAACAATTTACAGCCTTACCCATTTCTAAAACTAGAAGACAGCTTAGGGGTTCCTGGGGAGGCCAGGGTTGGTGCTTCTGGATCCCTAACTACAGTCTACTAGCTGGGCCTCTATATGAAACACTGAAAGGAAAAGATGATGATCCTTTTGAATAGAATCCAGAAGTGGCCTTTCAAGAATGGAAAGAGCAGTCAATTCAGACCCTTGCCCTGGAACTCCCTAATTTAGCTAAACCCTTTGACCTTTACATTCCTGGTGAATGGTGAATCGCTATTGGAGTATTAGTGCAAAAACTGGGACCACTTGAAATGGAACAATGCAAGAATGCCATCCCGGTAGGATAAACTACGGTCACCAATGGGCTTGGCCCACCGCCACATCTGGCCAAGATACTGGCGGTATCTGAAAACCTGGAAATCAGCAGCACAAAAGGCCACCTCCCTCCTAAGGGAAAAGGACCCCACGTGGTGATCCTAAGCCCCAACCATGCCCTGAAGTTGCAGGGTTTGCTCCGTGGGCACACTGACCTCGAGTGAGGAGGCCCTCCAACTCCAACCTCCAGAGAGATAACCGGGGTAAAGGGGCACCATGACGACTCATGTGACCATCACTTGACCTGGAGTTTCTCTCATAAAACAACAAGAGTGTGTCCCAAAAGAGTAGACTACTGCTTGCAGGACTTACTGCACCCAGAGCGGACCTAATAATCTTGGCGGGGGAAGCGTATATCACGCTGTCACCATAGAAGAGCCTACAGACACTGTGTGGATGGTGGCCAATAAGACCGGCTGGACTCCTGTTTACTTCAAAAGGCTGTTGACTCAGTGGCCATCATGGTCCTTCATCACCACTGACCCTGGACTGTCTGGGAGTTGAGCAGGCAGGGTCCTGACACCTGGTGCTCTTTTTACGTTAATTCAGGGGCCTAATTGAAGAAAGTGCAGACTACTGGTCAGAGCATCTAGGCTGGCAGAAAGGGTCAGCCTAAGGTGGCCGAACAAATGCAGGGCGGGGTGAAACTGGACCTCACAGCGTCACTGCACATCTCCTTCCTGGACCCTTAAAGGTCATTAGAATCTATAACGCTTCCAATACTGGTGCTCAGGTGGACGAGCGGGGAGGCAGGAGGCCTGGGGACAATCAACGTCACCTGGAGGCTGCTGGGGAGAAGTTCTGACCCTCGCCCACGGGTATGAGGGCTCCTAACTCAGCACTCAGCAGTTACAGAAGAAGGGTCTGCACCCTCAGCACTCTAAGAATGAGGAAGGGGAAAAAAGGCAGAAGAGGGCTTTTTCCCAGGCAAAGCCCCTTAAAAATCCCTGGGAGATAAAAATAGAATCTGGGCAATAAAATAAAGTCTAACCTTTTTTATCCTTTGTGCTTTGTCTAATTTCACGTGCTCCTAGGGTCCCGCATACAGAGGTTCAACAGCCGGCACTTCAGACCAGATTTCCTAGTGCGGAATGGCTGGGTCGACACCTCAGCTCCTGGGACACAGTGCACACTCCGCGATATAGAGCCTGAGCTGCAGCCAACCGGGCCCTCGAGAGCTCCGCCCCCTCCCTCCCACTGACTCTGACAGGACCTCTACACAGCAGCCCAGCCCACAGCCCACGGGGTAGCACATGCTCTCACCTCTCCATTCTCTGATCAAAATATAAAGTTTCCTTTGCTTCTGAACCAAACTCAGTCTCAATCTGTTGGCTCCAATGACACTGGGCAGGGGGACACTTGTTGGGGTCCACTCTGGAGGATCAGTAACAGAAATTGAGAACATTGTAACTTCAATGAACAGATGTTTGAGCCAAACTGTAATTAACATAGAACAGTGTATAAGGCTCGGGTAAAATAAGATGTTTCTAACACTCCCATTTGATATTTCCATCACTTTATTATAAGCAAGTTCAGTGAAAAGGTTTGTCTTATTTGTCAGGTCAATATTAGAGAAACGAAGTGATTTCTTTCCAAGGATGTACATCTAAAAATCTTGGTTAAAACTTCAATCTTGTTTTAAATGCTTTTCCATTGAAAATGATACCTCTCTTTCAGTTCCCCCAATTCTGAGAAGTATAAAATCTTATAATTTATTATTACCAAAGGGGAAAGGTGGGAGGAGGGATAAATTAACAGTTTGGGATTAACACATACACACTGCTATGTATAAAATCGATCATCAACAAGGAACTACTGTATAGCCCCGGGAACTACACTCAATATTTTACAATAACCTATAAGGGGAAATAATCTGAAAAAGAATAGATATTTTTATTGACATCATCTATTAATGACAGTTAAAATGGAACCTAAGGGAAGCCGGTGGTGAGTGCTTCTGACCCTGAAGACTTCAATCATCTAAAGTTTGGACTCTGCCTACTTCCCAAGGCCCTTAATGAACATATGTGTAGCCGTAGCTTAAAAAATTCCCCAGTTTGGGTTGTGGAGAGACACTGATTTTGTAAAAGCCCTGGTGTTCTCCTCACATGAATGGGACACTTCCTACAGCTAAAACATGCCTGTCACACCCAGAGGATGGTATACCATCTGATCGGGAAGAGTTTGGAAAAGGCATCTCATCTCCTCATCTCCTGGTGCTCGGGTTCATCCCTCCAGCATCTTTACGAACAGTCTCCCCACTTGGAGATGTCAGCACTGTCAACATCCTGTTGCAGACAGTTTGGAATTTGTCCAGAGGATGAAGCAGAAGGAGGAGGAACAATGAGACACAAGTCCTAGGTGTTCGGACAGGCACATGTCACTCTTATTTCCAATCAGGAAGACGAATTGACCAAAGGCTAGGGTTGCCCATGGAAACAGAATAGGGCTTGAGGAAATTCCGCTGCTTTGTGGCCAGTTCCCATAAACAGAAGTTGAAAAATGGAACTCAGGGACACTAAAATTCACGAAACTGCAGAGTTGAAAATATCTATCACTGAAAAATGTCTTGAGGAAAGTCAGAGGAAAGGACTTGTAAGCAACGGAGAATGGCAGGAAAGGGATTGGAAGAGGTAGAAAGGACTCGCCATTAAGCACAAGAAAAGGGGCTGAACATTGCCAACATTGCAATTGGCCAAAAAGGGTGTATGCGTCTTTTTCTGTATGTATTCAAGAAAAGGGCATACACTTTTTTAGCCAACCAAACAGGTGGGCACTGGAAATCAATACTACAAAACATATCACTTCGCATCAGTCAGAAGAGCCTTCCTCATAAAGTGTAAACACCAAAAATGCAGGACAGGGCAAGGAGAAAAGGGAGCTCTCTGAGGCTTATACTGGAAATGTATATTGCCAACGGTCACTCTGGAGAAGTGTATTGTGTTTACTAAAGCATCTAAAAAATGAGCTACAGAGCACAGGGCACTTGCACTCATGGACGTATATCTTGGGAAAAACAAAAATCGAGAGGACACAGGCACCCCAATATTTACCACCTCTATGTTTAAAAGATCCTCGACTAGGATATAATTTATAAGTCTCTGGAGGGAAAAAATGGATAGAGATGTGGCACTTATGTAGAGTGGAATATTACTCAGCCTGGAAATCAATGAAATATGGCCAGTTGTAACAACCACAGAGGAGTTACGTATGATCATTCGAAGTCACATAATTCAAAAAGAAAAAGACACACGATATTACTAATACATGGAATGTAAACGTGGCTACAAATGAACTGAATTACTAAACAGAACGGGGTCTCAAATTTAGAAAACCAACATATGCTTGCTTAAGGATAAAGGAGAGTTGGGGTGCTGCATAAAACCAGAGATAGAAATTAGCACAGATACCTTTCCATAAGCCAAATATGTAATAGTCAAGACCTACCAGTTGCTCAACGAAATGGACTAAACACCCCATATTCAACGCCTAGGAATACACCTGACTAGTAAGAATCTTCAAACCCATGGATTTATATGTCTCTGTAAGAGAATCAAGGGTGTGTATAGATTTATGAACGCAGCAGAGAAAATCCGATAAATCCAATTATCAAAATGAATTACAAAAACAAAACACAATGACAGTGAAATAGAGAGCTATACTTAAATAATTCATTCAGAGCTTGTGATGCAACCGGGATTAACCACATCTGCACCAAGAGCTGAGTGAGACATAAGGTTGGACACTTCGGGCGGATAGCACTGGTGAGGTACGATGAGCAAATGCAGACCCTTTGAAGTCATACTGCATGGTACCCATTCCATGGGTCCCAACTCTCCAGGTTTAAGAGATTCTTCCTTCAGCTAAAACATGCATGGGAAACACAAAGTATGGTACACCGTGTGAGTGGGAAGCGTTTTCAAATGCATCTCAGTTTTCGTCCCCTTTTACACGGGTTCACCATTCCAGACCCTTTACTAACACTCTCTCCACTTGGAGAGTCAGTGCCTTTAACCTCCTGTTTGGCACAGTTTGGAAATTCTGCGGAAGGTGAACAGGAATAGGGAGAACCAATCAGGGACTAGCTGTAGGTGTCTGCACGTGCAAATTTAATGCTCATTTCCCACTAGGAAGAGGAATTAACCAAAGGCTCAGCATGACGTGCCGGAACCAGATTAGGGCCTGAAGCAATCATGTGGGTTTGCGGCCAGCTCACAAGATAGCGAGTTGAAGAAAGGAGCTCAGGGGCACTGTAATTCACAAAACTGCAGAGTTATGAATGACAGCTATCGTCCAAAAATGTATTGAAGTAAGTCTTCGAAGAGGACTTGAAAGCGGGGCAGAATTTCGGGAAAACAATTTCACGGGGTGGACTGGAATTGCACTTAAAGCATAGGAAAAGAGGCAGAATGTCAAAAATGATGCACTTGGTCAAAAAGGGCGTATGCGTTTTTTCCTGAATATATTCAGGAAAAAACGCATACGCAATTTTTGGCCAACCAAGCAAGCGTGTAAAGGAAATCTGCACTACAATGAAGTCTCACTGCCCCCCAATCAAAAGGGCCATCTGAAATAAGTGTAAAATCCAGAAAGGTAGCACAGGTCCTGGAGAACAGGGAACCTTATTATGCTGATGGGCGTGATGTAAATTGCCAACAGCCACTCTGGAGAAGTGTATGGTGTTTCCTGAAACACGTAGGAAACAAAGCAACACAGCCTATGGCACTTCCACTTAGGGTCCTATAGCTTAGGGAAATTAAAATCAATAACACACAGCCACCCCAAATTTTGGGACGGCTCTGTTTACAAGAACCTCATCTACGGTGCAAGTTAAATATCCGAGAAAGCAAAAAATGGATAAAGAAGTTGTGGTACGTATGTACAATGGAATATCACTCAGCAATGAGATCTACGTCATCAGGCCCGTAGCGGCATAATGAGTGGATTCAGGTACGAAGATTCTACGAGAAATAAGTCACTCAGAAAAAGAAACATCATAAGATATCACTAATACAGGGAACGTAAACTTGGCTACACATGAACTGAATTACAAAACAGAACAGGGTCTCAAATTTAGAAAACCAACTTATGCTTGCTTATGGGGAAAGGTGAGTTGGGGTGCTGCATCACACCAGAGATTGAAATTAGCACAGATACCGTTCCATAAGCCAAATATATAATAGACAAGACCTACTCCTTGCTCAACGAAATGGACTCAACACACCATATTCAACGCCTGGGAATATACCTGACAAGTAAGAATCTTAAGACCCATGGATTTATATGTCTCCATAAGGAAAACAAGCGTGTGTACAGCGGCTGAAACGCAGCAGTGAAAATCCGATAAATCCAATTATCAAAATAAATTTCACAAACAAAACACAATGACAGTGAAATAGAGAGCAATTCTTAAATAATTCATTCAGGGCTTGTGATGCAACCTGGATTTACCACATCTACACCCAGAGCTGGTTGAGACATAAGGCTGGACACTTCAGCCTGATAGCATTGGTGAGGTTCGGTGAGCAAAGGCAGACCCTTTGAAGTCATACTGCATGGTAGCCATTCCATGGGTCCCAACTCTCCAGGTTTCAGAGATTCTTCCTTCAGCTAAAACATGCAAGGGAAACCCAGAGTATGGTCCACCGTGTGATTGGGAAATGTTTTCAAATGCATCTCAGGTTTCGTCCCCTGGTACTCGGGTGCACCGTTCCAGATGCTTTACTAACAGTATCCCCACATGGAGAGTCAGTGCCTTTAACCTCCTGTTTGTCACAGTTTGCAATTTCTGCGCAAGATGCACAGGAATAGGGAGAACCAATGAGAGACTAGCAGTAGGTGTCTGCACGGGCAAATGAAACGCTCATTTCCCACCAGGAAGAGGAAATAACCAAAGGCTCAGCGTGCCCTGCGGGAACCAGATTAGGGCCTGAAGCAATCCTGCGGTTTTGCGGCCAGTTCACAGGAAAGCGAGTTGAAGAAAGGAGCTCAGGGGCACTGTAATTCACAAACCTGCAGAGTTATGAATGACAGCTATCGTCCAAAAATGTATTGAAGTAAGTCTTTGAAGAGGACTTGAAGACGGGGCAGAATTTCAGGAAAACTATTTCAGGGGGTAGACTGGAATTGCACTTAAAGCATAGGAAAGGAGGCAGAATGTCGACAATGATGCACTTGGCCAAAAAGGGCGTATGCGTTTTTTCCTGAATATATTCAGGAAAAAACGCATACACCCTTTTTGGCCAACCAAGCAAGCGTGTAAAGGAAATCTGCACTACAATGAAGTCTCACTGCCCCCCGGTCAAAAGGGCCATCTGAAACAAGTGTAAAATCCAGAAAGGCAGGACAGGTCATGGAGAACAGGGAGCCTTGTTATGCTGATGGGCGGGATGTAAATTGCCAACAGCCACTCTGGAGAAGTGTATGGTGTTTCCTGAAACACCTAGGAAACAAAGCAACACAGCCTATGGCACTTCCACTCATGGTCCTATAGCTTAGAGAAATTAAATTCAAAAACACACTGCCACCCCAAAGTTTGGGACGGCTCTGTTTACAAGAACCTCGTCTTCGGTACAAGTTAAATATCCGAGAAAGCAAAAAATGGATAAAGAAGATGTGGTACGTACGTACAATGGAATATCACTCAGCAATGAGATCTACGTCTTCAGGCCCGTAGCGGCATAATGAGTGGATTCAGGTACGACGATTCTACGAGAAATAAGTCACACAGAAAATGAAAGATCATAAGATATCACTAATACACGGAACATAAACTTGGCTACACGTGAACTGAATTACAAAACAGAACAGGGTCTCAAATTTAGAAAACCAACTTATGCTTGCTTATGGGGAACGGTGAGTTGGGGTGCTGCATCAAACCAGAGATTGAAATTAGCACAGATACCGTTCCATAAGCCAAATATATAATAGACAAAACCTACTCCTTGCTCAACGAAATGGACTCAACACCCCATATTCAACGTCTGGGAATATACCTGACAAGTAAGAATCTTAAGACCCATGGATTTATATGTCTCCATAAGGAAGTCAAGCATGTGTACAGTGGCCTAAACACAGCAGTGAAAATCCGATAAATCCCATTAACAAAATAAATTTCACAAACAAAACACAATGACAGAGAAATAGAGAGCAATTCTTAAATAATTCATTCAGGCCTTGTGATGAAACCTGGATTTACAACATCTACACCCAGAGCTGGTTGAGACATAAGGCTGGACACTTCGGGCTGATAGCATTGGTGAGGTTCGGTGAGCAAAGGCAGACCATTTGAAGACATACTGCATGGCAGCCATTCCATGGGTCCCAACTCACCAGGTTTAAGGGATTCTTCCTTCAGCTAAAACATGCATGGGAAACCCAGAGTATGGTCCACCGTGTGATTGGGAAACGTTTTCAAATGCATCTCAGGTTTCGTCCCCTGGTACTCGGGTGCACCGTTCCAGACGCTTTACTACACTATCCCCACTTGGAGAGTCAGTGCCTTTAACCTCCTGTTTGGCACAGTTTGCAATTTCTGCGCAAGATGAACAGGAATAGGGAGAACCAATGAGAGACTAGCTGTAGGTGTCTGCACGGGCAAATGGAACGCTCATTTCCCACCAGGAAGTGGGATTAACCAAAGGCTCAGCGTGCCCTGCCGCAACCAGATGAGGGCCTGAAGCAATCCTGCGGTTTTGCGGCCAGCTCACAAGAAAGCGAGTTGAAAAAGGAGCTCAGGGGCACTGTAATTCACAAACCTGCAGAGTTATGAATGACAGCTATCGTCCAAAAATGTATTGAAGTAAGTCTTCGAAGAGGACTTGAAAGCGGGGCAGAATTTCAGGAAAACGATTTTAGGGGGAAGACTGGAATTGCACTTAAAGCATAGGAAAAGAGGCAGAATGTCGACAATGATGCACTTGGCCAAAAAAGGCGTATGCGTTTTTTCCTGAATATATTCAGGAAAAAACGCATACGCACTGTTTGGCCAACCAAGCAAGCGTGTAAAAGAATTCTGCACTACAATGAAGTCTCACTGCCCCCCGGTCAAAAGGGTCATCTGAAAAAAGTGTAAAATCCAGAAAGGCAGGACAGGTCATGGAGAACAGGGAGCCTTGTTATGCTGATGGGCGGGATGTACATTGCCAACAGCCACTCTGCAGAAGTGTATGGTGTTTCCTGAAACACGTAGCAAAAAAAGCAACACAGCCTATGCCACTTCCTCTTAGGTTCCTATAGCTTAGGGAAATTAAAATCAAAAACACACAGCCACCCCAAAATTTGGGATGGCTCTGTTTACAAGAACCTCGTCTAAGGTACAAGTTAAATATCCGAGAAAGCAAAACATGGATAAAGAAGTTGTGGTACGTACGTACAATGGAATATCACTCAGCAATGAAATCTATGTCATCAGGCCCGTTGCGGCATAATGAATTGATTCAAGTACGATGATACTACGAGAAATAATCACACAGAAAAAGAAACATCATAATATATCAATAATACACGGAGCGTAAACTTGGCTACACATGAACTGAATTACAAAACAAAACAGGGTCTCAAATTTAGAAAACCAACTTATGCTTGCTTATGGGGAAAGGTGAGTTCGGGTGCTGCATAAAACCAGAGATTGAAATTAGCACAGATACCGTTCCATAAGCCAAATATATAAGAGACAAGATCTACACCTTGCTCAACGAAATGGACTCAACACCACATATTCAACGCCTGGGAATATACCTGACAAGTAAGAATCTTAAGACCCATGGATTTATATGTCTCCATAAGGAAGTCAAGCGTGTGTACAGTGGCCTAAACGCAGCAGTGAAAATCCGATAAATCCCATTATCAAAATAAATTTCACAAACAAAACAGAATGACAGTGAAATAGAGAGCAATTCTTAAATAATTCATTCAGGGCTTGTGATGCAACCTGGATTTACCACATCTACACCAAGAGCTGGGTGAGACATAAGGCTGGACACTTCGGGCTGATAACATTGGTGAGGTTCTGTGAGCAAACGCAGATCCTTTGAAGTAATACTGCATGGTAGCCATTCCATGGGTCCCAACTCTCCAGTTTTAAGGGATTATTCCTTCAGCTAAAACATGCATGGGAAACCCAGAGTATGGTCCACCATGTGATTGGGAAACATTTTCAAATGCATCTCAGGTTTCGTCCCCTGGTACTCGGGTTCACCATTCCAGACGCTTTCCTAACATTCTCCCCACTTGGAGAGTCAGTGAGTTTAACCTCCTGTTTGGCACAGTTTGCAATTTCTGCGCAAGATGAACAGAAATAGGGAGAACCAATGAGAGACTAGCTGTAGGTATCTGCACGGGCAAATGGAACGCTCATTTCTCACCAGGAAGAGGAATTAACCAAAGACTCAGCGTGCGCTGCCAGAACCAGATGAGGGCCTGAAGCAATCCTGCGGTTTTGCGGCCAGCTCACAAGAAAGCGAGTTGAAGAAAGGAGCTCAGGGGCACTGTAATTCACAAACCTGCAGAGTTATGAATGACAGCTATCATCCAAAAATGTATTGAAGTAAGTCTTCGAAGAGGACTTGAAAGCGGGGCAGAATTTCAGGAAAACGATTTCAGGGGGTAGACTGGAATTGCACTTAAAGCATAGGAAAAGAGGCAGAATATCCACAATGATGCACTTGGCCAAAAAGGGCGTATGCGTTTTTTCCTGAATATATTCAGGAAAAAACGCATACGCCCTTTTTGGCCAACCAAGCAAGCGTGTAAAGGAAATCTGCACTACAATGAAGTCTCACTGCCCCCAGTCAAAATGGCCATCTAAAAAAGTGTAAAATCCAGAAAGGCAGGACAGGTCATGGAGAACAGGGAGCCTTGTTATGCTGATGGGCGGGATGTAAATTGCCAACAGCCAATCTGGAGAAGTGTAAGGTGTTTCCTGAAACACGTAGGAAACAAAGCAACACAGGCTATGGCACTTCCACTTAGGGTCCTATAGCTTAGGGAAATTAAAATCAAAAACACACAGCCACCCCAAAGTTTGGGACGGCTCTGTTTATAAGAACCTCGTCTACGGTACAAGTTAAATATCCGAGAAAGCAAAAAATGGACAAAGAAGTTGTGGTACGTACGTACAATGGAATATCACTCAGCAATGAGATCTCCGTCATCAGGCCCGTAGCGGCATAATGAGTGGATTCAGGTACGATGATTCTACGAGAAATAAGTCACACAGAGAAAGAAACATCATAAGATATCACTAATACACCGAACGTAAACTTGTCTACACATGAACTGAATTACAAAACAGAACAGGGTCTCAAATTTAGAAAAACAACTTATGCTTGCTTATGGGGAAAGGTGAGTTGGGGTGCTGCATCAAACCAGAGATTGAAATTAGCACAGATACCGTTCCATAAGCCAAATATATAATAGACAAGACCTACTCCTTGCTCAACGAAATGGATTCAACACCCCATATTCAACGCCTGGGAATATACCTGACAAGTAAGAATCTTAAGGCCCATGAATTTATATGTCTCCATAAGGAAATCAAGCGTGTGTACAGCGGCCTAAACGCAGCAGTGAAAATCCGATAAATCCCATTATCAAAATAAATTTCACAAACAAAACACAATGACAGTGAAATAGAGAGCAATTCTTAAATAATTTATTCAGGGCTTGTGATGCAACCTGGATGTACCACATCTACACCCAGAGCTGTGTGAGACATAAGGCTGGACACTTCAGGCTGATAGCATTGGTGAGGTTCGGTGAGCAAACGCAGACCGTTTGAAGTCATACTGCATGGTACCCATTCCATGGGTCCCAACTCTCCAGGTTTAAGGGATTCTTCCTTCAGCTAAAACATGCATGGGAAACCCAGAGTATTGTCCATCGTGTGCTTGGGAAACGCTTTCAAATGCATCTCAGGTTTCGTCCAATGATACTCGGGTTCACCGTTCCAGACGCTTTACTAACACTCTCCCCACTTGGAGAGTCAGTGCCTTTAACCTCCTGTTTGGCACAGTATGCAATTTCTGCGCAAGATGAACAGGAATAGGGAGAACCAATGAGAGACTAGCTGTAGGTGTCTGCACGGGCAAATGGAACGCTCATTTCCCACCAGGAAGAGGGATTAACCAAAGGCTCAGGGTGCCCTGCCGGAACCAGATTACGGCCTGAAGCAATCCTGCGGTTTTGCGGCCAGCTCACAAGGAAGCGAGTTGAAGAAAGGAGCTCAGGGGCACTGTAATTCACAAACCTGCAGAGTTATGAATGACAGCTATCGTCCAAAAATGTATTGAAGTAAGTCTTCAAAGAGGACTTGAAAGCGGGGCAGAATTTCAGGAAAACGATTTCAGGGGGAAGACTGGAATTGCACTTAAAGCATAGGAAAAGAGGCAGAATGTCGACAATGATGCACTTGGCCAAAAAAGGCGTATGCGTTTTTTCCTGAATATATTCAGGAAAAAACGCATACGCAGTTTTTGGCCAACCAAGCAAGCGTGTAAAGGAAATCTGCACTACAATGAAGTCTCACTTCCCCCCGGTCAAAAGGGCCATCTGAAAAAAGTGTAAAATCCAGAAAGGCAGGACAGGTCATGGAGAACAGGGAGCCTTGTTATGCTGATGGGCGGGATGTACATTGCCAACAGCCACTCTGGAGAAGTGTATGGTGTTTCCTGAAACACGTAGGAAACAAAGCAACACAGCCTATGGCACTTCCACTTAGGTTCCTATAGCTTAGGGAAATTAAAATCAAAAACACACAGCCACCCCAATGTTATGGATGGCTCTTTTTACAAGAAGCTCGTCTACGGTACAAGTTAAATATCCCAGAATGCGAAAAATGGATAAAGAATTTGTGGTACATATGTACAATGGAATATCACTCAGCAATGAAATCTATATCATCAGGCCCGTCGTGGCATAATGAGTGGATTCAGATACGATGATTGTAAGGGAAATAAGTCACACAGAAAAAGAAACATTAAGATATCACTAATACACCGAATGTGAACTTGGCTACACATGAACTGAATTACAAAACAGAACAGGGTCTCAAATTTAGAAAACCAACTTATGCTTGCTTAAGGGGAATGGTGAGTTGGGGTGCTGCATAAAACCAGAGATTGAAATTAGAACAGATACCGTTCCATAAGCCAAATATTTAATAGTCAAGACCTACTCCTTGCTCAACGAAATGGACTCAACACCCCATATTCAATGCATAGGAATACACCTGCCAATTAAGAATCTTAACACCCATGGATTTATGTGTCTCTGTAAGAGAATCAGGCATGTGTACAGCGCCATAAATGCAGCCGTGAAAATCCGATAAATCCCATTATCAAAATAAATTACAAAAACAAAACACAATGACAGTGAAATAGAGAGCAATTCTTAAATCATTCATTCAGGGCTTGTGATGCAACCTGGAGTTACCACATCTACACCTATGGCTGGGTGAGACATAAGGCTGGACACTTCGGGCGGATACCATTGGTGAGGTTCAGTGAGCAAATGCAGACCCTTTGAAGTCATACTGCATGGTACACATTCCATGGGTCCCAACTCTCCAGGTTTAAGGGATTCTTCCTTCAGCTAAAACATGCATGGGAATCCCAGAGTATGGTCCACCGTGTGACCGGGAAACGTTTTTAAATGCGTCTCAGTTTTCGTCCCCTGGTACTCGGGTTCACCATTCCAGACGCTTTACTTACACTGTCCCTACCTGGAGAGTCAGTGCCTTTAACCTCCTGTTTGGTACAGTTTGCAATTTCTGCGCATGATGAACAGGAATAGGGAGAACCAATGAGAGACTAGCTGTAGGTGTCTGCACGGGCAAATTTAACGCTCATTACCAACCAGGAAGAGGAATTAGCCAAAGGCTCAGCATGCCGTGCCGGAACCAGATTAGGGCCTGAAGCAATCCTGCGGTTTTGCGGCCAGCTCACAAGAAAGCGAGTTGAAGAAAGGAGCTCAGGGGCACTGTAATTCACAAACCTGCAGAGTTATAAATGACAGCTATCATCCAAAAATATATTGAAGTAAGGCTACAAAGAGGACTTGAACGTGGGGCAGAATTCCAGGACTACGATTTCAGGAGGTAGACGGGAAATCCTCTGAAAGTATAGGAAAAGAGTCAGAATGTCGACAATGATGCACTTGGTCAAAAAGGGCATATGCGTTTTTCCAGGGCCCTCATTAAAGAGGGTAGGAGGCTCCCAGTATGCTTCAGTGGCCAACAGAAGACCCACGTCGCCAAGGCGACGTGAGCCAGCCATGCAGGAGTGACCTCACATCAGAGGGCCCACCTCACAGAAGGGTAAGGAACCCAGGAAGGATCAGACCCTCACCAGAGTGCCCACAACAGCAAGGGGCTGGGAACCAGGCAGGAGTGTCCTCACACCCGTGGGACCACATCATCGAAAGTTGAGGTACTCAGCACATGTGGCCTCAAACCAGAGGACCCACGTCACCATGGGTCTCGGAGCAAGGCAGGCAGGATTATCCTCCCAACACATGGCCCATTGTATAAAAAAGGTGAGGAATCCAGCCGTTGGAACATCCCAGCAGGCGGCCCAGATCACCGAGGCTATGGGATCCAGGCAGTGATGAACTCACAACAGAGGGCCCTCATCGTGATACTGTAAGCAACCCAGCCGTTGTGACCTCAGAGCACAAGGCCTACATCCCCATGGGGGAGGGAACCAAGCAGGAGTGTCATCGCACCAGTGGGCACACATCAGAAAATGTGGGGAGCCCAGCAGTTAGGGCCAGACGCCCGAGGGCCCTCATCACTGAGGAGAGGAGGCTCCCAGCAAGCTCCAACTGCTACCAGAGGGCTGACGTCGCTAATGCGGTGTGTGCCAGCCAGGCAGGAGTGACCTCAGAGCAGAGGGCCAACCACACAAAAGTGTGAGGAACCCAAAGAGGATCAGACTCTCACCAGAGGGCCCACATCACCAAGGGGATAGGAACCAGGCAGGAGTGTCCTCACACCAGTGGGGCCACATAATCGAAAGGTGAGGGACCCAGCACACGTAGCCTCAAACCAGAGGACACACATCACCAAGGGGCTGGGAGTCAGGCAGGCAGGAGGAGTCTCAAAACAGAGGGCCCATAGAAGAAAAAAGGTGAGAAATCCCGCAGTTGGGACCTCCCCGCAGGCAGCCAGGCGCAGCGAGGCTATTGGATCCAGGGCGGAGTGAACTCACACCAGAGGACCCTCATCATGAAACTGAGCAACCCACCGTTGGGACCTCAGAGCAGAAGGCCCACATTCCCATGGGGTTGGGAACCTGGCAGGAGTGTAGTCGCACCACAGGGCGCACATCAGAAAATTTTGGGAGCCCAGGAGTTAGGGTCTGACGCCAGAGGGCCCTCATTACCGAGGGGTGGAGACCCCCAGCAGGCACCAACTCCCAACTGAGGGCCCACGTCGCCAAGGTGATGTGTGCCAGCCAGGCAGGAGTGACCTCACAGCAGAGGGTCTACCTCACAGAAGGGTGAGGAAACCAGCCAGGATAAGACTCTCACCAGAGAGCCCACATCACCAAGGGGATCGGAAAAAGGCAGCAGTGTCCTCACACCAGTGTGGCCACATTATAGAAAGGTGAGGAACCCAGCACATGTGGCCTAAACCAGAGGACCCACATTTCCAAGATGCTCCGAGTGAGGCAAGCAGGAGTAGCCTAACAACACAGGGCCCACAGAATAAAAAATGTGAGGAATCCAGCAGTTTGAACCTCCCAGCAGGTGGCCCAGAGCATGGAGTCTATGGGATCCAGGCCACAGTGAACTCACAGTAGAGGGCCCACATCATGAAACTGTGAGCAACCCAGCCGGTGGAACCTCAGAGCAGAAGACCCACATCCCCATGGGGATAGGAACCTCGCAGGAGTGTCCTCGCACAACTTAACACGTATCAGAAAATGTGGGAACCCAGCAGTTAGGGCCTGACGCCAGAGGGCCCTCATCACCGAGGAGAGGAGGCTACCAGCAGGCTCCAAATGCCACCAGAGGGCCGACGTCACCAAGGCAATGGGAGCAAGCCAGGCAGGAGTTACCTCACAGCAGAGGGCCCACCTCACAGAAGTGTGAGGAACCCAACCAGGATCAGACTCTAACCAGAGGGCCCACATCACCAAGGGGATGGAAACCAGGCAGGAGTCTCCTCACACCAGTGGGGCCACATCAGCCAAAGGTGAGGAACACAGCACATGTGGCCTCAAATAAGGGGACACACATCACGAAAGGGCTGGGAGTGAGGCATGCAGGAGGAGACTCACAACAGAGGGCCCATAGAATAAAAAGGTGAGGAACCCCACCGTTAGAAGCTCCAAGCAGGTGGCCCAGAGCACCGAGGCTATGGGATCCATGCCGGAGTGAACTCACAGCAGAGGGCCCACATTCTGACACTGTGAGCAACCCAGCCGTTGGGACCTCAGAGCAGAAAGCCAACATCCCCATGGGGATGGGACCCTGGCAGGAGTGTACTCGCACGACAGGGCGCACATCAGAAAATTTTGGGAGCCCATGAGTTAGGGCCTGACGCCAGAGGGCCCTCATTACCGAGGGGAGGAGACTCCCAGCAGGCACCAACTCCCAACTGAGGGCCCACATCGCCAGGGTGACGTGTGCCAGCCAGGCAGGAGTGACCTCACAGCAGAGGGTCTACCTCACAGAAGGGTGAGGAATCCAGCCAGGATCAGGCTCTCACCAGAGGGCCCCCATCACCAAGTGGATGGGAACCAGGCAGGAGTGTCCTCACACCAGTGGGCCCACATCAATAAAGGTGAGGAAACCGGCACATGTGGCCTCAAACCAGAGGACCTACATCACAAAGGGGCTGGGAGTGAGTCAGGAAGGAGGAGCATGAAAACACAGAACCCAAAGAATAGAAAAGGTAAGGAATTCAGCAGTAGGAACCTCCCAGCAGGCGGCTCAGAGCACAGAGTCTATGGGATCTAGGCCTGAGTGAACTAACACCAGAGAGCCAACATCATGAAATGGTGAACAACACAGGTGTTGGGACCTTAGAGCAGAAGGCCCACATGCCCATGGGGATGGGAACCTGGCAGGAGTGCCCTCGCACCACTTAGGACGTATCAGAAAATGTGGGAACCCAGCAGTTAGGGCCTGATGCCAGAGGGCCTCATCACCGAGGGGAGGAGGCTCCCAGCAGGCTCCAACTGCCACCAGAGGTCTGACGTCGCCAAGGCGGGGTGTGCTAGCCAGGCAGGAGTGACCTCAGAGAAGAGGGCCCACCTCACAGAAGTGTGAGGAACCCAACCAGGATCAGACTCTCGCCGGAGGGACCACATCACCAAGGGGATGGGAAGCAGGCAGGAGTGTCCTCACACCAGTGGGGCCACATCATCAAAAGATGAGGAACCCATCACATGTGGCCTCAAACCAGAGGACACACATCACCAAGGGGCTGGGAGTGAGGCAGGTGTCTGGAGGGGCACATTTAACTCTAATTTCCCACCAGGAAGAGGAATTAACCAAAGGCTCAGAGTGCCGTGCCACACCCTGATTACGGCCTGAAGCAAACCTGCGGTTTTGTGGCCAGCTTTCAAGGAAGCGAGTTAAGAAAGGAAATCACGGGCACTGTAATTCACAAACCTGCAGAGTTATAAATGACAGCTATTGGCAAAAATATATTGAAGTAAGTCTGCAAAGAGGACTTGAAAACGAGGCAAAATTGAGGAATCATATTTCAGGAGGTAGATTGGAATTGCATTTAAAACATGTGAAAAGTGGCAGATCTTTGACAGTGATGCACTTGGACGAACAGTGCGTATACATGTTTTCCTGAATATATTCAGGAAAAAACGCATATGCCCTTTTTGGCCAACCAAGCACTCGAGCAATGGAAATCCGTACTACAATGAAATCTCATTTCCCATTCGTCAAAAGGGCCATCTGAAAAAAGTGTAAAAACCAGAAACACAGGACAGGCCATGGAGAACAGGGAGCCTTGTTATGCTGATGGGCGGGATGTAAATTGCCAACAGACACTCTGGAGATGTTTATGGTGTATCCTGAAACATCTGAAAAACAAAGCTACAGAGACTAGGGCACTTCCACTTTTGGCCCTATAGCTTAGGAAAATTAAAATCAACAAGACACAGCCAACACAAAATTTAGGGCTGCTGTGTTTACAAGAACCTCGAGTCCAGTACAAATTAAATATCCCAGAAAGAAAAAAATGGATAAAGGAGTTGTGCTACTTACGTACAACGGAATATCACTCAGCAATGAAATCAATGTCATCAGGCCTGTAGCAGCAAATTGAGTGGATTTAAGTATGATGATTCTAAGAGAAATAGGTCACACAGAGAAAGATAATTATCATAAGATATCACTAATAGAGGGAGTGTAAACTTGGCTACACATAAACTGAATTACAAAACCGAACAGTCTCAAATTTAGATAAAAACTTATGCTTGCTTAAGGGGAAAGTTGAGTTGGGGTGCTGTATAAAACCAGAGATTGAAATTAGCACACATACCATTCCATAAGCCAAATATGTAATAGACAAGACCTACTCTTTGCTCAACGAAATAGACTCATCCATGGTGTATCACCTCACACCTGTTAGAATGGGCATCATCAGAAAATCTACAAACAACAAATGCTGGAAAGGGTGTGGAGATAAGGAACCCTCTTCCACTATTGTTGGGAATGTAAATTGATACAGTCACTGTGGAGAACATTATGGAGTTTCTTATAAAACTAAGAATAGAATTACCATATGATACAGCAATCCCACTACTGGGCATATACCCAGACAAAACCATAAATCAAAAAGAGACATTCACCTCAATGTTCATTGCATCACTATTTACAATATCCAGGTAATGGAAGCAACCTAAATGCCCACAGACAGACGAATGCATAAAGATGTGGTACAAATATAAAATGGAATATTACTAAGCCATAAAAAGGAATGAAATTGGGTCATTTGTAGAGACGTTGATGGATCTAGAGACTGTCATACAGAGTGAAGTAAGTCAGAAATAGAAAAACAAATCTTGTATATTAATGCATATATGTGGAACCTAGAAAAATTATACAGATGAACCGTTTTTTAAGGCAGAAATAGAGCAACAGATGTAGACAACAAACGTATGGACACCAAAGGGGGAAAGCTGTTGGGGGGTGGTGGTGGGAGGATTGAGAGATTGGGATTGGCATGTATACATTTATATGTATAAAATAGATAACCAAAAAGAACCTGCTGTATAAAAAAATAAAATAAAATTCAAAATTACAAAAAGTAAAACAGAAAGAATATTCTTCCCTTCACATACATGTATTTATATGAATAAATTATTTCCATGCTTATATCCGTAAATACAAAAAAGAGGAATAAAATCTACCTTGAACCAAAAATGAAAAAAAGAAAAAAAAAACAGAACCCACCAGTTACACAGAGGAAAACCTTATCAGGGCACTTGCTCCAGTTGTAAACAATTCTGTAGTTGGCCAGTGGTGGGGAATCATCTCCCATTCAGCCAGCAGGCCCCACGCAACAAGCGTCCTCATTGCAAAGCTGGGGGACCGTGCCAAGGCATCTGTGAGTAAATGTGGGCCGAGCCCCAGGCCAGCTGCTGCTGAAATGTTCCCACCCTTCCCAGGTAAAACACCTGAATATGTTCAAGGACTTGAAAGCCTAGAGGAAGGGCCATGGAGCCACATGAGCGACAGCATGCCAGCCGATTTGGTGCCTGCAGGCCAGCCAGGATGGTCCTGGCCCTGGGTACTCTTCTGGAAGCTTTCCATTTCCCTGCCTGAGATACCCCTGCTGTCCGGGCCCCCACTGCTTTCTTCCTCACTCACCTCTGCCCAGGGAGAAATTCCAGAGGCAGGTATGGGTGACACATCCTCTTCTTTAGCAGGTGGCATCTTGGTAACTGCTGCAGAAAGTCCAGCAGAGCCCCACTCACACTGGGCCACCCACAAAGCCGTGGCCTCTCACTCCCTCCCACCAGTCCAGCCCCGAGACTGCTGACAGGGCAGAGAAAATGGCGTCAGGCACAGCTGCAGGGGCTCTTGCTGCCTGGAGTGGTGTTTATATTGATCTCAAACAGGCACACCTGGGGAGGGCTGGCCGGCACGGTCAGGCTTCCCAGGCCAGCCAATAATCACCCTTCAGGCACTCACAGTTGCAGAAACTGGAAATTGCTGAATCGGCCAGGTCCAAGGAACAGGTGTGGGCTCCTGAGAGTCAGGATAGACAAGGGGTTGCAGCTCTGGCTTGTTTTCTAATTATATTATCTGGCCCATGAGTGGGAGACAACTTCAAGAAAACCCTCTCCTAATGAGAGGAACCCAGGAGTCAGGGAGAGGAGGGGTGGGTGGTGGGTGGAGACAGAGGCCTGGTGCCCCGGGTGCAGTGGAAGTCTCTGGAAGACCAGGTGGAGGGAGGCCACACAGAGTGATGCCCAGGGTCACAGACCTGTTGGAGCTGCTGTTTCTTAGTTCAAGTCCTGCTCTGAGGTGCTCTGTGTCAGATCTGAGTGACAGGTGAGCTGGAAGTGCTCTGCAATGAGGGCGATGTGCACGGTACCTGTGTGCCCAGCCCTGCCAGGGTAACTGCAAGGGTAGCTCTGTATCCTGGGAGGGGCCTGACCATGAGAGCCCCATGGGCTGCAGGGGAACCTGCCCAGGGAACCCCATATCCTGGGAGGGGCCTGAACAGGAGAGCACCGTGGGCTGCGGTGGGGGTGGGGTACCTGCCCAGGTGAGCTCCATATCCTGGGATTGGCCTGACCTCGAGAGCCCCATGGGCTGCTGGAGTCCTGGTAAAGGATGTCAGGACAGTCAGTGAAGCCACCGAGGATATACCTCCAGTAGTTCCTAAATCCTACACCCTGCTGGTCATTCTACCAACCACCGGGACATGGTATTCTGTATTAGTCTTCAATGATGCCTTCTTTTGTATTCTATTAGTCCCAGAGTCACAAGAAATTTTGGCTTGTGAGTGGCAGGACTCAACATACAACTAAAACAATACTTCTGGGCCGTGTTGCCCCAAGGGTTCAAAAATTCCCACACCATCTTTGGGGAAAGCTCAGTTAAAGACCTAAAAGTTCTACCTCTGGAAAAGGAAACACTCCTTCAATATGCAGACGACATTCTGATCGCCAGCCCTACTAAGGAGACCTCTGAACTACCAAGCCAATAAAGGATAGAAGTTGTCCAATAAAAAGCTCAAATATCACAGACTACGGTGACCTGCCTGGGCTTCATTCTCACAGAAGGTCGGAGAAGCCCATCTCAGGAAAGGGAAGAAACAATTTACAGCCTTACCCATTTCTAAAACTAGAAGACAGCTTAGGGGTTCCTGGGGAGGCCAGGGTTGGTGCTTCTGGATCCCTAACTACAGTCTACTAGCTGGGCCTCTATATGAAACACTGAAAGGAAAAGATGATGATCCTTTTGAATAGAATCCAGAAGTGGCCTTTCAAGAATGGAAAGAGCAGTCAATTCAGACCCTTGCCCTGGAACTCCCTAATTTAGCTAAACCCTTTGACCTTTACATTCCTGGTGAATGGTGAATCGCTATTGGAGTATTAGTGCAAAAACTGGGACCACTTGAAATGGAACAATGCAAGAATGCCATCCCGGTAGGATAAACTACGGTCACCAATGGGCTTGGCCCACCGCCACATCTGGCCAAGATACTGGCGGTATCTGAAAACCTGGAAATCAGCAGCACAAAAGGCCACCTCCCTCCTAAGGGAAAAGGACCCCACGTGGTGATCCTAAGCCCCAACCATGCCCTGAAGTTGCAGGGTTTGCTCTGTGGGCACACTGACCTCGAGTGAGGAGGCCCTCCAACTCCAACCTCCAGAGAGATAACCGGGGTAAAGGGGCACCATGACGACTCATGTGACCATCACTTGACCTGGAGTTTCTCTCATAAAACAACAAGAGTGTGTCCCAAAAGAGTAGACTACTGCTTGCAGGACTTACTGCACCCAGAGCGGACCTAATAATCTTGGCGGGGGAAGCGTATATCACGCTGTCACCATAGAAGAGCCTACAGACACTGTGATGATGGTGGCCAATAAGACCGGCTGGACTCCTGTTTACTTCAAAAGGCTGTTGACTCAGTGGCCATCATGGTCCTTCATCACCACTGACCCTGGACTGTCTGGGAGTTGAGCAGGCAGGGTCCTGACACCTGGTGCTCTTTTTACGTTAATTCAGGGGCCTAATTGAAGAAAGTGCAGACTACTGGTCAGAGCATCTAGGCTGGCAGAAAGGGTCAGCCTAAGGTGGCCGAACAAATGCAGGGCGGGGTGAAACTGGACCTCACAGCGTCACTGCACATCTCCTTCCTGGACCCTTAAAGGTCATTAGAATCTATAACGCTTCCAATACTGGTGCTCAGGTGGACGAGCGGGGAGGCAGGAGGCCTGGGGACAATCAACGTCACCTGGAGGCTGCTGGGGAGAAGTTCTGACCCTCGCCCACGGGTATGAGGGCTCCTAACTCAGCACTCAGCAGTTACAGAAGAAGGGTCTGCACCCTCAGCACTCTAAGAATGAGGAAGGGGAAAAAAGGCAGAAGAGGGCTTTTTCCCAGGCAAAGCCCCTTAAAAATCCCTGGGAGATAAAAATAGAATCTGGGCAATAAAATAAAGTCTAACCTTTTTTATCCTTTGTGCTTTGTCTAATTTCACGTGCTCCTAGGGTCCCGCATACAGAGGTTCAACAGCCGGCACTTCAGACCAGATTTCCTAGTGCGGAATGGCTGGGTCGACACCTCAGCTCCTGGGACACAGTGCACACTCCGCGATATAGAGCCTGAGCTGCAGCCAACCGGGCCCTCGAGAGCTCCGCCCCCTCCCTCCCACTGACTCTGACAGGACCTCTACACAGCAGCCCAGCCCACAGCCCACGGGGTAGCACATGCTCTCACCTCTCCATTCTCTGATCAAAATATAAAGTTTCCTTTGCTTCTGAACCAAACTCAGTCTCAATCTGTTGGCTCCAATGACACTGGGCAGGGGGACACTTGTTGGGGTCCACTCTGGAGGATCAGTAACAGAAATTGAGAACATTGTAACTTCAATGAACAGATGTTTGAGCCAAACTGTAATTAACATAGAACAGTGTATAAGGCTCGGGTAAAATAAGATGTTTCTAACACTCCCATTTGATATTTCCATCACTTTATTATAAGCAAGTTCAGTGAAAAGGTTTGTCTTATTTGTCAGGTCAATATTAGAGAAACGAAGTGATTTCTTTCCAAGGATGTACATCTAAAAATCTTGGTTAAAACTTCAATCTTGTTTTAAATGCTTTTCCATTGAAAATGATACCTCTCTTTCAGTTCCCCCAATTCTGAGAAGTATAAAATCTTATAATTTATTATTACCAAAGGGGAAAGGTGGGAGGAGGGATAAATTAACAGTTTGGGATTAACACATACACACTGCTATGTATAAAATCGATCATCAACAAGGAACTACTGTATAGCCCCGGGAACTACACTCAATATTTTACAATAACCTATAAGGGGAAATAATCTGAAAAAGAATAGATATTTTTATTGACATCATCTATTAATGACAGTTAAAATGGAACCTAAGGGAAGCCGGTGGTGAGTGCTTCTGACCCTGAAGACTTCAATCATCTAAAGTTTGGACTCTGCCTACTTCCCAAGGCCCTTAATGAACATATGTGTAGCCGTAGCTTAAAAAATTCCCCAGTTTGGGTTGTGGAGAGACACTGATTTTGTAAAAGCCCTGGTGTTCTCCTCACATGAATGGGACACTTCCTACAGCTAAAACATGCCTGTCACACCCAGAGGATGGTATACCATCTGATCGGGAAGAGTTTGGAAAAGGCATCTCATCTCCTCATCTCCTGGTGCTCGGGTTCATCCCTCCAGCATCTTTACGAACAGTCTCCCCACTTGGAGATGTCAGCACTGTCAACATCCTGTTGCAGACAGTTTGGAATTTGTCCAGAGGATGAAGCAGAAGGAGGAGGAACAATGAGACACAAGTCCTAGGTGTTCGGACAGGCACATGTCACTCTTATTTCCAATCAGGAAGACGAATTGACCAAAGGCTAGGGTTGCCCATGGAAACAGAATAGGGCTTGAGGAAATTCCGCTGCTTTGTGGCCAGTTCCCATAAACAGAAGTTGAAAAATGGAACTCAGGGACACTAAAATTCACGAAACTGCAGAGTTGAAAATATCTATCACTGAAAAATGTCTTGAGGAAAGTCAGAGGAAAGGACTTGTAAGCAACGGAGAATGGCAGGAAAGGGATTGGAAGAGGTAGAAAGGACTCGCCATTAAGCACAAGAAAAGGGGCTGAACATTGCCAACATTGCAATTGGCCAAAAAGGGTGTATGCGTCTTTTTCTGTATGTATTCAAGAAAAGGGCATACACTTTTTTAGCCAACCAAACAGGTGGGCACTGGAAATCAATACTACAAAACATATCACTTCGCATCAGTCAGAAGAGCCTTCCTCATAAAGTGTAAACACCAAAAATGCAGGACAGGGCAAGGAGAAAAGGGAGCTCTCTGAGGCTTATACTGGAAATGTATATTGCCAACGGTCACTCTGGAGAAGTGTATTGTGTTTACTAAAGCATCTAAAAAATGAGCTACAGAGCACAGGGCACTTGCACTCATGGACGTATATCTTGGGAAAAACAAAAATCGAGAGGACACAGGCACCCCAATATTTACCACCTCTATGTTTAAAAGATCCTCGACTAGGATATAATTTATAAGTCTCTGGAGGGAAAAAATGGATAGAGATGTGGCACTTATGTAGAGTGGAATATTACTCAGCCTGGAAATCAATGAAATATGGCCAGTTGTAACAACCACAGAGGAGTTACGTATGATCATTCGAAGTCACATAATTCAAAAAGAAAAAGACACACGATATTACTAATACATGGAATGTAAACGTGGCTACAAATGAACTGAATTACTAAACAGAACGGGGTCTCAAATTTAGAAAACCAACATATGCTTGCTTAAGGATAAAGGAGAGTTGGGGTGCTGCATAAAACCAGAGATAGAAATTAGCACAGATACCTTTCCATAAGCCAAATATGTAATAGTCAAGACCTACCAGTTGCTCAACGAAATGGACTAAACACCCCATATTCAACGCCTAGGAATACACCTGACTAGTAAGAATCTTCAAACCCATGGATTTATATGTCTCTGTAAGAGAATCAAGGGTGTGTATAGATTTATGAACGCAGCAGAGAAAATCCGATAAATCCAATTATCAAAATGAATTACAAAAACAAAACACAATGACAGTGAAATAGAGAGCTATACTTAAATAATTCATTCAGAGCTTGTGATGCAACCGGGATTAACCACATCTGCACCAAGAGCTGAGTGAGACATAAGGTTGGACACTTCGGGCGGATAGCACTGGTGAGGTACGATGAGCAAATGCAGACCCTTTGAAGTCATACTGCATGGTACCCATTCCATGGGTCCCAACTCTCCAGGTTTAAGAGATTCTTCCTTCAGCTAAAACATGCATGGGAAACACAAAGTATGGTACACCGTGTGAGTGGGAAGCGTTTTCAAATGCATCTCAGTTTTCGTCCCCTTTTACACGGGTTCACCATTCCAGACCCTTTACTAACACTCTCTCCACTTGGAGAGTCAGTGCCTTTAACCTCCTGTTTGGCACAGTTTGGAAATTCTGCGGAAGGTGAACAGGAATAGGGAGAACCAATCAGGGACTAGCTGTAGGTGTCTGCACGTGCAAATTTAATGCTCATTTCCCACTAGGAAGAGGAATTAACCAAAGGCTCAGCATGACGTGCCAGAACCAGATTAGGGCCTGAAGCAATCATGTGGGTTTGCGGCCAGCTCACAAGATAGCGAGTTGAAGAAAGGAGCTCAGGGGCACTGTAATTCACAAAACTGCAGAGTTATGAATGACAGCTATCGTCCAAAAATGTATTGAAGTAAGTCTTCGAAGAGGACTTGAAAGCGGGGCAGAATTTCGGGAAAACAATTTCACGGGGTGGACTGGAATTGCACTTAAAGCATAGGAAAAGAGGCAGAATGTCAAAAATGATGCACTTGGTCAAAAAGGGCGTATGCGTTTTTTCCTGAATATATTCAGGAAAAAACGCATACGCAATTTTTGGCCAACCAAGCAAGCGTGTAAAGGAAATCTGCACTACAATGAAGTCTCACTGCCCCCCAATCAAAAGGGCCATCTGAAATAAGTGTAAAATCCAGAAAGGTAGCACAGGTCCTGGAGAACAGGGAACCTTATTATGCTGATGGGCGTGATGTAAATTGCCAACAGCCACTCTGGAGAAGTGTATGGTGTTTCCTGAAACACGTAGGAAACAAAGCAACACAGCCTATGGCACTTCCACTTAGGGTCCTATAGCTTAGGGAAATTAAAATCAATAACACACAGCCACCCCAAATTTTGGGACGGCTCTGTTTACAAGAACCTCATCTACGGTGCAAGTTAAATATCCGAGAAAGCAAAAAATGGATAAAGAAGTTGTGGTACGTATGTACAATGGAATATCACTCAGCAATGAGATCTACGTCATCAGGCCCGTAGCGGCATAATGAGTGGATTCAGGTACGAAGATTCTACGAGAAATAAGTCACTCAGAAAAAGAAACATCATAAGATATCACTAATACAGGGAACGTAAACTTGGCTACACATGAACTGAATTACAAAACAGAACAGGGTCTCAAATTTAGAAAACCAACTTATGCTTGCTTATGGGGAAAGGTGAGTTGGGGTGCTGCATCACACCAGAGATTGAAATTAGCACAGATACCGTTCCATAAGCCAAATATATAATAGACAAGACCTACTCCTTGCTCAACGAAATGGACTCAACACACCATATTCAACGCCTGGGAATATACCTGACAAGTAAGAATCTTAAGACCCATGGATTTATATGTCTCCATAAGGAAAACAAGCGTGTGTACAGCGGCTGAAACGCAGCAGTGAAAATCCGATAAATCCAATTATCAAAATAAATTTCACAAACAAAACACAATGACAGTGAAATAGAGAGCAATTCTTAAATAATTCATTCAGGGCTTGTGATGCAACCTGGATTTACCACATCTACACCCAGAGCTGGTTGAGACATAAGGCTGGACACTTCAGCCTGATAGCATTGGTGAGGTTCGGTGAGCAAAGGCAGACCCTTTGAAGTCATACTGCATGGTAGCCATTCCATGGGTCCCAACTCTCCAGGTTTCAGAGATTCTTCCTTCAGCTAAAACAAGCAAGGGAAACCCAGAGTATGGTCCACCGTGTGATTGGGAAATGTTTTCAAATGCATCTCAGGTTTCGTCCCCTGGTACTCGGGTGCACCGTTCCAGATGCTTTACTAACAGTATCCCCACATGGAGAGTCAGTGCCTTTAACCTCCTGTTTGTCACAGTTTGCAATTTCTGCGCAAGATGCACAGGAATAGGGAGAACCAATGCGAGACTAGCAGTAGGTGTCTGCACGGGCAAATGAAACGCTCATTTCCCACCAGGAAGAGGAAATAACCAAAGGCTCAGCGTGCCCTGCGGGAACCAGATTAGGGCCTGAAGCAATCCTGCGGTTTTGCGGCCAGTTCACAGGAAAGCGAGTTGAAGAAAGGAGCTCAGGGGCACTGTAATTCACAAACCTGCAGAGTTATGAATGACAGCTATCGTCCAAAAATGTATTGAAGTAAGTCTTTGAAGAGGACTTGAAAGCGGGGCAGAATTTAAGGAAAACTATTTCAGGGGGTAGACTGGAATTGCACTTAAAGCATAGGAAAGGAGGCAGAATGTCGACAATGATGCACTTGGCCAAAAAGGGCGTATGCGTTTTTTCCTGAATATATTCAGGAAAAAACGCATACGCCCTTTTTGGCCAACCAAGCAAGCGTGTAAAGGAAATCTGCACTACAATGAAGTCTCACTGCCCCCCGGTCAAAAGGGCCATCTGAAACAAGTGTAAAATCCAGAAAGGCAGGACAGGTCATGGAGAACAGGGAGCCTTGTTATGCTGATGGGCGGGATGTAAATTGCCAACAGCCACTCTGGAGAAGTGTATGGTGTTTCCTGAAACACCTAGGAAACAAAGCAACACAGCCTATGGCACTTCCACTCATGGTCCTATAGCTTAGAGAAATTAAATTCAAAAACACACTGCCACCCCAAAGTTTGGGACGGCTCTGTTTACAAGAACCTCGTCTTCGGTACAAGTTAAATATCCGAGAAAGCAAAAAATGGATAAAGAAGATGTGGTACGTACGTACAATGGAATATCACTCAGCAATGAGATCTACGTCTTCAGGCCCGTAGCGGCATAATGAGTGGATTCAGGTACGACGATTCTACGAGAAATAAGTCACTCAGAAAAAGAAACATCATAAGATATCACTAATACAGGGAACGTAAACTTGGCTACACATGAACTGAATTACAAAACAGAACAGGGTCTCAAATTTAGAAAACCAACTTATGCTTGCTTATGGGGAAAGGTGAGTTGGGGTGCTGCATCAAACCAGAGATTGAAATTAGCACAGATACCGTTCCATAAGCCAAATATATAATAGACAAGACCTACTCCTTGCTCAACGAAATGGACTCAACACACCATATTCAACGCCTGGGAATATACCTGACAAGTAAGAATCTTAAGACCCATGGATTTATATGTCTCCATAAGGAAAACAAGCGTGTGTACAGCGGCTGAAACGCAGCAGTGAAAATCCGATAAATCCAATTATCAAAATAAATTTCACAAACAAAACACAATGACAGTGAAATAGAGAGCAATTCTTAAATAATTCATTCAGGGCTTGTGATGCAACCTGGATTTACCACATCTACACCCAGAGCTGGGTGAGACATAAGGCTGGACACTTCGGGCTGATAGCATTGGTGAGGTTCGGTGAGCAAAGGCAGACCCTTTGAAGTCATACTGCATGGTAGCCATTCCATGGGTCCCAACTCTCCAGGTTTCAGAGATTCTTCCTTCAGTTAAAACAAGCAAGGGAAACCCAGAGTATGGTCCACCGTGTGATTGGGAAACGTTTTCAAATGCATCTCAGGTTTCGTCCCCTGGTACTCGGGTTCACCATTCCAGACGCTTTACTAACACTCTCCCCACTTGGAGAGTCAGTGCCTTTAACCTCCTGTTTGGCACAGTTTGCAATTTCTGCGCAAGATGAACAGGAATAGGGAGAACCAATGAGAGACTAGCTGTAGGTGTCTGCACGTGCAAATGGAACGCTCATTTCCCACCAGGAAGAGGGATTAACGAAAGGCTCAGCGTGCCCTGCGGGAACCAGATTAGGGCCTGAAGCAATCCTGTGGTTTTGCGGCCAGCTCACAAGAAAGCGAGTTGAAGAAAGGAGCTCAGGGGCACTGTAATTCACAAAACCTGCAGAGTTATGAATGACAGCTATCGTCCAAAAATGTATTGAAGTAAGTCTTCGAAGAGGACTTGAAAGCGGGGCAGAATTGCAGGAAAACGATTTCAGGGGGTAGACTGGAATTGCACTTAAAGCATAGGAAAAGAGGCAGAATGTCGACAATGATGCACTTGGCCAAAAAGGGCGTATGCGTTTTTTCCTGAATATATTCAGGAAAAAACGCATACGCCCTTTTTGGCCAACCAAGCAAGCGTGTAAAGGAAATATGCACTCCAATGAAGTCTCACGGCCCCCCGGTCCAAACGGCCATCTGAAACAAGTGTAAAATCCAGAAAGGCAGGACAGGTCATGGAGAACAGGGAGCCTTGTTATGCTGATGGGCGGGATGTAAATTGCCAACAGCCACTCTGGAGAAGTGTATGGTGTTTCCTGAAACACGTAGGAAACAAAGCAACACAGCCTATGGCACTTCCACTTAGGGTCCTATAGCTTAGGGAAATTAAAATCAAAAACACACAGCCACCCCAAAGTTTGGGACGGCTCTGTTTATAAGAACCTCGTCTACGGTACAAGTTAAATATCCGAGAAAGCAAAAAATGGATAAAGAAGTTGTGGTACGTACGTACAATGGAATATCACTCAGTAATGAAATCTCGGTCATCAGGCCCGTAGCGGCATAATGAGTGGATTCAGGTACGATGATTCTACGAGAAATAAGTCACACAGAGAAAGAAACATCATAAGATATCACTAATACACCGAACGTAAACTTGTCTACACATGAACTGAATTACAAAACAGAACAGGGTCTCAAATTTAGAAAAACAACTTATGCTTGCTTATGGGGAAAGGTGAGTTGGGGTGCTGCATCAAACCAGAGATTGAAATTAGCACAGATACCGTTCCATAAGCCAAATATATAATAGACAAGAACTACTCCATAAGCCAAATATATAATAGACAAGACCTACTCCTTGCTCAACGAAATGGATTCAACACCCCATATTCAACGCCTGGGAATATACCTGACAAGTAAGAATCTTAAGGCCCATGAATTTATATGTCTCCATAAGGAAATCAAGCGTGTGTACAGCGGCCTAAACGCAGCAGTGAAAATCCGATAAATCCCATTATCAAAATAAATTTCACAAACAAAACACAATGACAGTGAAATAGAGAGCAATTCTTAAATAATATATTCAGGGTTTGTGATGCAACCTGGATTTACCACATCTACACCCAGAGCTGGGTGAGACATAAGGATGGACACTTCGGGCTGATAGCATTGGTGAGGTTCGGTGAGCAAACGCAGACCCTTTGAGGTCATACTGCATGGTAGCCATTCCATGGGTCCCAACTCTCCAGGTTTAAGGGATTCTTCCTTCAGCTAAAACATGCATGGGAAACCCAGAGTATGGTCCACCGTGTGATTGGGAAACGTTTTGAAATGCATCTCAGGTTTCGTCCCCTGGTACTCGGGTTCACCGTTCCAGACGCTTTACTAACACTCTCCCCACTTGGAGAGTCAGTGCCTTTAACCTCCTGTTTGGCACAGTTTGCAATTTCTGCGCAAGATGAACAGGAATAGGGAGAACCAATGAGAGACTAGCTGTAGGTGTCTGCACGGGCAAATGGAACGCTCATTTCGCACCAGGAAGACGGATTAACCAAAGGCTCAGCATGCCCTGCCGGAAGCAGATTAGGGCCTGAAGCAACCCTGCGGTTTTGCGGCGAGCTCATAAGAAAGCGAGTTGAAGAAAGGAACTCAGGGGCACTGTAATTCACAAACCTGCAGAGTTATGAATGACAGCTATCGTCCAAAAATGTATTGAAGTAAGTCTTCGAAGACGACTTGAAAGCGGGGCAGGATTTCAGGAAAACGATTTCAGGGGGTAGACTGGAATTGCACTTAAAGCATAGGAAAAGAGGCAGAATATCCACAATGATGCACTTGGCCAAAAAGGGCGTATGCGTTTTTTTCTGAATATATTCAGGAAAAAACGCATACGCCCTTTTTGGCCAACCAAGCAAGCGTGTAAAGGAAATCTGCACTACAATGAAGTCTCACTGCCCCCCGGTCAAACGGGCCATCTGAAAAAAGTGTAAAATCCAGAAAGGCAGGACAGGTCATGGAGAACAGGGAGCCTTGTTATGCTGATGGGCGGGATGTACATTGCCAACAGCCACTCTGGAGAAGTGTATGGTGTTTCCTGAAACACGTAGGAAACAAAGCAACACAGCCTATGGCATTTCCACTTAGGGTCTAATAGCTTAGGGAAATTAAAATCAAAAACACACAGCCACCCCAATGTTATGGATGGCTCTTTTTACAAGAAGCTCGTCTACGGTACAAGTTAAATATCCCAGAATGCGAAAAATGGATAAAGAATTTGTGGTACATACGTACAATGGAATATCACTCAGCAATGAAATCTATATCATCAGGCCCGTCGCGGCATAATAAGTGGATTCAGATACGATGATTCTAAGGGAAATAAGTCACACAGAAAAAGAAACATTAAGATATCACTAATACACCGAATGTGAACTTGGCTACACATGAACTGAATTACAAAACAGAACAGGGTCTCAAATTTAGAAAACCAACTTATGCTTGCTTAAGGGGAATGGTGAGTTGGGGTGCTGCATAAAACCAGAGATTGAAATTAGAACAGATACCGTTCCATAAGCCAAATATTTAATAGTCAAGACCTACTCCTTGCTCAACGAAATGGACTCAACACCCCATATTCAATGCATAGGAATACACCTGCCAATTAAGAATCTTAACACCCATGGATTTATGTGTCTCTGTAAGAGAATCAGGCATGTGTACAGCGCCATAAATGCAGCCGTGAAAATCCGATAAATCCCATTATCAAAATAAATTACAAAAACAAAACACAATGACAGTGAAATAGAGAGCAATTCTTAAATCATTCATTCAGGGCTTGTGATGCAACCTGGAGTTACCACATCTACACCTATGGCTGGGTGAGACATAAGGCTGGACACTTCGGGCAGATACCATTGGTGAGGTTCAGTGAGCAAATGCAGACCCTTTGAAGTCATACTGCATGGTACACATTCCATGGGTCCCAACTCTCCAGGTTTAAGGGATTCTTCCTTCAGCTAAAACATGCATGGGAATCCCAGAGTATGGTCCACCGTGTGACCGGGAAACGTTTTTAAATGCGTCTCAGTTTTCGTCCCCTGGTACTCGGGTTCACCATTCCAGACGCTTTACTTACACTGTCCCTACCTGGAGAGTCAGTGCCTTTAACCTCCTGTTTGGTACAGTTTGCAATTTCTGCGCATGATGAACAGGAATAGGGAGAACCAATGAGAGACTAGCTGTAGGTGTCTGCACGGGCAAATTTAACGCTCATTACCAACCAGGAAGAGGAATTAGCCAAAGGCTCAGCATGCCGTGCCGGAACCAGATTAGGGCCTGAAGCAATCCTGCGGTTTTGCGGCCAGCTCACAAGAAAGCGAGTTGAAGAAAGGAGCTCAGGGGCACTGTAATTCACAAACCTGCAGAGTTATAAATGACAGCTATCATCCAAAAATATATTGAAGTAAGGCTACAAAGAGGACTTGAACGTGGGGCAGAATTCCAGGACTACGATTTCAGGAGGTAGACGGGAAATCCTCTGAAAGTATAGGAAAAGAGTCAGAATGTCGACAATGATGCACTTGGTCAAAAAGGGCATATGCGTTTTTCCAGGGCCCTCATTAAAGAGGGTAGGAGGCTCCCAGTATGCTTCAGTGGCCAACAGAAGACCCACGTCGCCAAGGCGACGTGAGCCAGCCATGCAGGAGTGACCTCACCTCAGAGGGCCCACCTCACAGAAGGGTAAGGAACCCAGGAAGGATCAGACCCTCACCAGAGTGCCCACAACAGCAAGGGGCTGGGAACCAGGCAGGAGTGTCCTCACACCCGTGGGACCACATCATCGAAAGTTGAGGTACTCAGCACATGTGGCCTCAAACCAGAGGACCCACGTCACCATGGGTCTCGGAGCAAGGCAGGCAGGATTATCCTCCCAACACATGGCCCATTGTATAAAAAAGGTGAGGAATCCAGCCGTTGGAACATCCCAGCAGGCGGCCCAGATCACCGAGGCTATGGGATCCAGGCAGTGATGAACTCACAACAGAGGGCCCTCATCGTGATACTGTAAGCAACCCAGCCGTTGTGACCTCAGAGCACAAGGCCTACATCCCCATGGGGGAGGGAACCAAGCAGGAGTGTCATCGCACCAGTGGGCACACATCAGAAAATGTGGGGAGCCCAGCAGTTAGGGCCAGACGCCCGAGGGCCCTCATCACTGAGGAGAGGAGGCTCCCAGCAAGCTCCAACTGCTACCAGAGGGCTGACGTCGCTAATGCGGTGTGTGCCAGCCAGGCAGGAGTGACCTCAGAGCAGAGGGCCAACCACACAAAAGTGTGAGGAACCCAAAGAGGATCAGACTCTCACCAGAGGGCCCACATCACCAAGGGGATAGGAACCAGGCAGGAGTGTCCTCACACCAGTGGGGCCACATAATCGAAAGGTGAGGGACCCAGCACACGTAGCCTCAAACCAGAGGACACACATCACCAAGGGGCTGGGAGTCAGGCAGGCAGGAGGAGTCTCAAAACAGAGGGCCCATAGAAGAAAAAAGGTGAGAAATCCCGCAGTTGGGACCTCCCCGCAGGCAGCCAGGCGCAGCGAGGCTATTGGATCCAGGGCGGAGTGAACTCACACCAGAGGACCCTCATCATGAAACTGAGCAACCCACCGTTGGGACCTCAGAGCAGAAGGCCCACATTCCCATGGGGTTGGGAACCTGGCAGGAGTGTAGTCGCACCACAGGGCGCACATCAGAAAATTTTGGGAGCCCAGGAGTTAGGGTCTGACGCCAGAGGGCCCTCATTACCGAGGGGTGGAGACCCCCAGCAGGCACCAACTCCCAACTGAGGGCCCACGTCGCCAAGGTGATGTGTGCCAGCCAGGCAGGAGTGACCTCACAGCAGAGGGTCTACCTCACAGAAGGGTGAGGAAACCAGCCAGGATAAGACTCTCACCAGAGAGCCCACATCACCAAGGGGATCGGAAAAAGGCAGCAGTGTCCTCACACCAGTGTGGCCACATTATAGAAAGGTGAGGAACCCAGCACATGTGGCCTAAACCAGAGGACCCACATTTCCAAGATGCTCCGAGTGAGGCAAGCAGGAGTAGCCTAACAACACAGGGCCCACAGAATAAAAAATGTGAGGAATCCAGCAGTTTGAACCTCCCAGCAGGTGGCCCAGAGCATGGAGTCTATGGGATCCAGGCCACAGTGAACTCACAGTAGAGGGCCCACATCATGAAACTGTGAGCAACCCAGCCGGTGGAACCTCAGAGCAGAAGACCCACATCCCCATGGGGATAGGAACCTCGCAGGAGTGTCCTCGCACAACTTAACACGTATCAGAAAATGTGGGAACCCAGCAGTTAGGGCCTGACGCCAGAGGGCCCTCATCACCGAGGAGAGGAGGCTACCAGCAGGCTCCAAATGCCACCAGAGGGCCGACGTCACCAAGGCAATGGGAGCAAGCCAGGCAGGAGTTACCTCACAGCAGAGGGCCCACCTCACAGAAGTGTGAGGAACCCAACCAGGATCAGACTCTAACCAGAGGGCCCACATCACCAAGGGGATGGAAACCAGGCAGGAGTCTCCTCACACCAGTGGGGCCACATCAGCCAAAGGTGAGGAACACAGCACATGTGGCCTCAAATAAGGGGACACACATCACGAAAGGGCTGGGAGTGAGGCATGCAGGAGGAGACTCACAACAGAGGGCCCATAGAATAAAAAGGTGAGGAACCCCACCGTTAGAAGCTCCAAGCAGGTGGCCCAGGGCACCGAGGCTATGGGATCCATGCCGGAGTGAACTCACAGCAGAGGGCCCACATTCTGACACTGTGAGCAACCCAGCCGTTGGGACCTCAGAGCAGAAAGCCAACATCCCCATGGGGATGGGACCCTGGCAGGAGTGTACTCGCACGACAGGGCGCACATCAGAAAATTTTGGGAGCCCATGAGTTAGGGCCTGACGCCAGAGGGCCCTCATTACCGAGGGGAGGAGACTCCCAGCAGGCACCAACTCCCAACTGAGGGCCCACATCGCCAGGGTGACGTGTGCCAGCCAGGCAGGAGTGACCTCACAGCAGAGGGTCTACCTCACAGAAGGGTGAGGAATCCAGCCAGGATCAGGCTCTCACCAGAGGGCTCCCATCACCAAGTGGATGGGAACCAGGCAGGAGTGTCCTCACACCAGTGGGCCCACATCAATAAAGGTGAGGAAACCGGCACATGTGGCCTCAAACCAGAGGACCTACATCACAAAGGGGCTGGGAGTGAGTCAGGAAGGAGGAGCATGAAAACACAGAACCCAAAGAATAGAAAAGGTAAGGAATTCAGCAGTAGGAACCTCCCAGCAGGCGGCTCAGAGCACAGAGTCTATGGGATCTAGGCCTGAGTGAACTAACACCAGAGAGCCAACATCATGAAACGGTGAACAACACAGGTGTTGGGACCTTAGAGCAGAAGGCCCACATGCCCATGGGGATGGGAACCTGGCAGGAGTGCCCTCGCACCACTTAGGACGTATCAGAAAATGTGGGAACCCAGCAGTTAGGGCCTGATGCCAGAGGGCCTCATCACCGAGGGGAGGAGGCTCCCAGCAGGCTCCAACTGCCACCAGAGGTCTGACGTCGCCAAGGCGGGGTGTGCTAGCCAGGCAGGAGTGACCTCAGAGAAGAGGGCCCACCTCACAGAAGTGTGAGGAACCCAACCAGGATCAGACTCTCGCCGGAGGGACCACATCACCAAGGGGATGGGAAGCAGGCAGGAGTGTCCTCACACCAGTGGGGCCACATCATCAAAAGATGAGGAACCCATCACATGTGGCCTCAAACCAGAGGACACACATCACCAAGGGGCTGGGAGTGAGGCAGGTGTCTGGAGGGGCACATTTAACTCTAATTTCCCACCAGGAAGAGGAATTAACCAAAGGCTCAGAGTGCCGTGCCACACCCTGATTACGGCCTGAAGCAAACCTGCGGTTTTGTGGCCAGCTTTCAAGGAAGCGAGTTAAGAAAGGAAATCACGGGCACTGTAATTCACAAACCTGCAGAGTTATAAATGACAGCTATTGGCAAAAATATATTGAAGTAAGTCTGCAAAGAGGACTTGAAAACGAGGCAAAATTGAGGAATCATATTTCAGGAGGTAGATTGGAATTGCATTTAAAACATGTGAAAAGTGGCAGATCTTTGACAGTGATGCACTTGGACGAACAGTGCGTATACATGTTTTCCTGAATATATTCAGGAAAAAACGCATATGCCCTTTTTGGCCAACCAAGCACTCGAGCAATGGAAATCCGTACTACAATGAAATCTCATTTCCCATTCGTCAAAAGGGCCATCTGAAAAAAGTGTAAAAAGCAGAAACACAGGACAGGCCATGGAGAACAGGGAGCCTTGTTATGCTGATGGGCGGGATGTAAATTGCCAACAGACACTCTGGAGATGTTTATGGTGTATCCTGAAACATCTGAAAAACAAAGCTACAGAGACTAGGGCACTTCCACTTTTGGCCCTATAGCTTAGGAAAATTAAAATCAACAAGACACAGCCAACACAAAATTTAGGGCTGCTGTGTTTACAAGAACCTCGAGTCCAGTACAAATTAAATATCCCAGAAAGAAAAAAATGGATAAAGGAGTTGTGCTACTTACGTACAACGGAATATCACTCAGCAATGAAATCAATGTCATCAGGCCTGTAGCAGCAAATTGAGTGGATTTAAGTATGATGATTCTAAGAGAAATAGGTCACACAGAGAAAGATAATTATCATAAGATATCACTAATAGAGGGAGTGTAAACTTGGCTACACATAAACTGAATTACAAAACCGAACAGTCTCAAATTTAGATAAAAACTTATGCTTGCTTAAGGGGAAAGTTGAGTTGGGGTGCTGTATAAAACCAGAGATTGAAATTAGCACACATACCATTCCATAAGCCAAATATGTAATAGACAAGACCTACTCTTTGCTCAACGAAATAGACTCATCCATGGTGTATCACCTCACACCTGTTAGAATGGGCATCATCAGAAAATCTACAAACAACAAATGCTGGAAAGGGTGTGGAGATAAGGAACCCTCTTCCACTATTGTTGGGAATGTAAATTGATACAGTCACTGTGGAGAACATTATGGAGTTTCTTATAAAACTAAGAATAGAATTACCATATGATACAGCAATCCCACTACTGGGCATATACCCAGACAAAACCATAAATCAAAAAGAGACATTCACCTCAATGTTCATTGCATCACTATTTACAATATCCAGGTAATGGAAGCAACCTAAATGCCCACAGACAGACGAATGCATAAAGATGTGGTACAAATATAAAATGGAATATTACTAAGCCATAAAAAGGAATGAAATTGGGTCATTTGTAGAGACGTTGATGGATCTAGAGACTGTCATACAGAGTGAAGTAAGTCAGAAATAGAAAAACAAATCTTGTATATTAATGCATATATGTGGAACCTAGAAAAATTATACAGATGAACCGTTTTTTAAGGCAGAAATAGAGCAACAGATGTAGACAACAAACGTATGGACACCAAGGGGGGAAAGCTGTTGGGGGGTGGTGGTGGGAGGATTGAGAGATTGGGATTGGCATGTATACATTTATATGTATAAAATAGATAACCAAAAAGAACCTGCTGTATAAAAAAATAAAATAAAATTCAAAATTACAAAAAGTAAAACAGAAAAAATATTCTTCCCTTCACATACATGTATTTATATGAATAAATTATTTCCATGCTTATATCCGTAAATACAAAAAAGAGGAATAAAATCTACCTTGAACCAAAAATGAAAAAAAGAAAAAAAAAACAGAACCCACCAGTTACACAGAGGAAAACCTTATCAGGGCACTTGCTCCAGTTGTAAACAATTCTGTAGTTGGCCAGTGGTGGGGAATCATCTCCCATTCAGCCAGCAGGCCCCACGCAACAAGCGTCCTCATTGCAAAGCTGGGGGACCGTGCCAAGGCATCTGTGAGTAAATGTGGGCCGAGCCCCAGGCCAGCTGCTGCTGAAATGTTCCCACCCTTCCCAGGTAAAACACGTGAATATGTTCAAGGACTTGAAAGCCTAGAGGAAGGGCCATGGAGCCACATGAGCGACAGCATGCCAGCCGATTTGGTGCCTGCAGGCCAGCCAGGATGGTCCTGGCCCTGGGTACTCTTCTGGAAGCTTTCCATTTCCCTGCCTGAGATACCCCTGCTGTCCGGGCCCCCACTGCTTTCTTCCTCACTCACCTCTGCCCAGGGAGAAATTCCAGAGGCAGGTATGGGTGACACATCCTCTTCTTTAGCAGGTGGCATCTTGGTAACTGCTGCAGAAAGTCCAGCAGAGCCCCACTCACACTGGGCCACCCACAAAGCCGTGGCCTCTCACTCCCTCCCACCAGTCCAGCCCCGAGACTGCTGACAGGGCAGAGAAAATGGCGTCAGGCACAGCTGCAGGGGCTCTTGCTGCCTGGAGTGGTGTTTATATTGATCTCAAACAGGCACACCTGGGGAGGGCTGGCCGGCACGGTCAGGCTTCCCAGGCCAGCCAATAATCACCCTTCAGGCACTCACAGTTGCAGAAACTGGAAATTGCTGAATCGGCCAGGTCCAAGGAACAGGTGTGGGCTCCTGAGAGTCAGGATAGACAAGGGGTTGCAGCTCTGGCTTGTTTTCTAATTATATTATCTGGCCCATGAGTGGGAGACAACTTCAAGAAAACCCTCTCCTAATGAGAGGAACCCAGGAGTCAGGGAGAGGAGGGGTGGGTGGTGGGTGGAGACAGAGGCCTGGTGCCCCGGGTGCAGTGGAAGTCTCTGGAAGACCAGGTGGAGGGAGGCCACACAGAGTGATGCCCAGGGTCACAGACCTGTTGGAGCTGCTGTTTCTTAGTTCAAGTCCTGCTCTGAGGTGCTCTGTGTCAGATCTGAGTGACAGGTGAGCTGGAAGTGCTCTGCAATGAGGGCGATGTGCACGGTACCTGTGTGCCCAGCCCTGCCAGGGTAACTGCAAGGGTAGCTCTGTATCCTGGGAGGGGCCTGACCATGAGAGCCCCATGGGCTGCAGGGGAACCTGCCCAGGGAACCCCATATCCTGGGAGGGGCCTGAACAGGAGAGCACCGTGGGCTGCGGTGGGGGTGGGGTACCTGCCCAGGTGAGCTCCATATCCTGGGATTGGCCTGACCTCGAGAGCCCCATGGGCTGCTGGAGTCCTGGTAAAGGATGTCAGGACAGTCAGTGAAGCCACCGAGGATATACCTCCAGTAGTTCCTAAATCCTACACCCTGCTGGTCATTCTACCAACCACCGGGACATGGTATTCTGTATTAGTCTTCAATGATGCCTTCTTTTGTATTCTATTAGTCCCAGAGTCACAAGAAATTTTGGCTTGTGAGTGGCAGGACTCAACATACAACTAAAACAATACTTCTGGGCCGTGTTGCCCCAAGGGTTCAAAAATTCCCACACCATCTTTGGGGAAAGCTCAGTTAAAGACCTAAAAGTTCTACCTCTGGAAAAGGAAACACTCCTTCAATATGCAGACGACATTCTGATCGCCAGCCCTACTAAGGAGACCTCTGAACTACCAAGCCAATAAAGGATAGAAGTTGTCCAATAAAAAGCTCAAATATCACAGACTACGGTGACCTGCCTGGGCTTCATTCTCACAGAAGGTCGGAGAAGCCCATCTCAGGAAAGGGAAGAAACAATTTACAGCCTTACCCATTTCTAAAACTAGAAGACAGCTTAGGGGTTCCTGGGGAGGCCAGGGTTGGTGCTTCTGGATCCCTAACTACAGTCTACTAGCTGGGCCTCTATATGAAACACTGAAAGGAAAAGATGATGATCCTTTTGAATAGAATCCAGAAGTGGCCTTTCAAGAATGGAAAGAGCAGTCAATTCAGACCCTTGCCCTGGAACTCCCTAATTTAGCTAAACCCTTTGACCTTTACATTCCTGGTGAATGGTGAATCGCTATTGGAGTATTAGTGCAAAAACTGGGACCACTTGAAATGGAACAATGCAAGAATGCCATCCCGGTAGGATAAACTACGGTCACCAATGGGCTTGGCCCACCGCCACATCTGGCCAAGATACTGGCGGTATCTGAAAACCTGGAAATCAGCAGCACAAAAGGCCACCTCCCTCCTAAGGGAAAAGGACCCCACGTGGTGATCCTAAGCCCCAACCATGCCCTGAAGTTGCAGGGTTTGCTCCGTGGGCACACTGACCTCGAGTGAGGAGGCCCTCCAACTCCAACCTCCAGAGAGATAACCGGGGTAAAGGGGCACCATGACGACTCATGTGACCATCACTTGACCTGGAGTTTCTCTCATAAAACAACAAGAGTGTGTCCCAAAAGAGTAGACTACTGCTTGCAGGACTTACTGCACCCAGAGCGGACCTAATAATCTTGGCGGGGGAAGCGTATATCACGCTGTCACCATAGAAGAGCCTACAGACACTGTGATGATGGTGGCCAATAAGACCGGCTGGACTCCTGTTTACTTCAAAAGGCTGTTGACTCAGTGGCCATCATGGTCCTTCATCACCACTGACCCTGGACTGTCTGGGAGTTGAGCAGGCAGGGTCCTGACACCTGGTGCTCTTTTTACGTTAATTCAGGGGCCTAATTGAAGAAAGTGCAGACTACTGGTCAGAGCATCTAGGCTGGCAGAAAGGGTCAGCCTAAGGTGGCCGAACAAATGCAGGGCGGGGTGAAACTGGACCTCACAGCGTCACTGCACATCTCCTTCCTGGACCCTTAAAGGTCATTAGAATCTATAACGCTTCCAATACTGGTGCTCAGGTGGACGAGCGGGGAGGCAGGAGGCCTGGGGACAATCAACGTCACCTGGAGGCTGCTGGGGAGAAGTTCTGACCCTCGCCCACGGGTATGAGGGCTCCTAACTCAGCACTCAGCAGTTACAGAAGAAGGGTCTGCACCCTCAGCACTCTAAGAATGAGGAAGGGGAAAAAAGGCAGAAGAGGGCTTTTTCCCAGGCAAATCCCCTTAAAAATCCCTGGGAGATAAAAATAGAATCTGGGCAATAAAATAAAGTCTAACCTTTTTTATCCTTTGTGCTTTGTCTAATTTCACGTGCTCCTAGGGTCCCGCATACAGCGGTTCAACAGCCGGCACTTCAGACCAGATTTCCTAGTGCGGAATGGCTGGGTCGACACCTCAGCTCCTGGGACACAGTGCACACTCCGCGATATAGAGCCTGAGCTGCAGCCAACCGGGCCCTCGAGAGCTCCGCCCCCTCCCTCCCACTGACTCTGACAGGACCTCTACACAGCAGCCCAGCCCACAGCCCACGGGGTAGCACATGCTCTCACCTCTCCATTCTCTGATCAAAATATAAAGTTTCCTTTGCTTCTGAACCAAACTCAGCCTCGATCTGTTGGCTCCAATGACACTGGGCAGGGGGACACTTGTTGGGGTCCACTCTGGAGGATCAGTAACAGAAATTGAGAACATTGTAACTTCAATGAACAGATGTTTGAGCCAAACTGTAATTAACATAGAACAGTGTATAAGGCTCGGGTAAAATAAGATGTTTCTAACACTCCCATTTGATATTTCCATCACTTTATTATAAGCAAGTTCAGTGAAAAGGTTTGTCTTATTTGTCAGGTCAATATTAGAGAAACGAAGTGATTTCTTTCCAAGGATGTACATCTAAAAATCTTGGTTAAAGCTTCAATCTTGTTTTAAATGCTTTTCCATTGAAAATGATACCTCTCTTTCAGTTCCCCCAATTCTGAGAAGTATAAAATCTTATAATTTATTATTACCAAAGGGGAAAGGTGGGAGGAGGGATAAATTAACAGTTTGGGATTAACACATACACACTGCTATGTATAAAATCGATCATCAACAAGGAACTACTGTATAGCCCTGGGAACTACACTCAATATTTTACAATAACCTATAAGGGGAAATAATCTGAAAAAGAATAGATATTTTTATTGACATCATCTATTAATGACAGTTAAAATGGAACCTAAGGGAAGCCGGTGGTGAGTGCTTCTGACCCTGAAGACTTCAATCATCTAAAGTTTGGACTCTGCCTACTTCCCAAGGCCCTTAATGAACATATGTGTAGCCGTAGCTTAAAAAATTCCCCAGTTTGGGTTGTGGAGAGACACTGATTTTGTAAAAGCCCTGGTGTTCTCCTCACATGAATGGGACACTTCCTACAGCTAAAACATGCCTGTCACACACAGAGGATGGTATACCGTCTGATCGGGAAGAGTTTGGAAAAGGCATCTCATCTCCTCATCTCCTGGTGCTCGGGTTCACCCCTTCAGCGTCTTTACGAACAGTCTCCCCACTTGGAGATGTCAGCACTGTCAACACCCTGTTGCAGACAGTTTGGAATTTGTCCAGAGGATGAAGCAGAAAGAGGAGGAACAATGAGAGACAAGTCCTAGGTGTTCGGACAGGCACATGTCACTCTTATTTCCAATCAGGAAGACGAATTGACCAAAGGCTAGGGTTGCCCATGGAAACAGAATAGGGCTTGAGGAAATTCCGCTGCTTTGTGGCCAGTTCCCATAAACACAAGTTGAAAAATGGAACTCAGGGACACTAAAATTCACGAAACTGCAGAGTTGAAAATATCTATCACTGAAAAATGTCTTGAGGAAAGTCAGAGGAAAGGACTTGTAAGCAACGGAGAATGGCAGGAAAGGGATTGGAAGAGGTAGAAAGGACTCGCCATTAAGCACAAGAAAAGGGGCTGAACATTGCCAACATTGCAATTGGCCAAAAAGGGTGTATGCGTCTTTTTCTGTATGTATTCAAGAAAAGGGCATACACTTTTTAGCCAACCAAACAGGTGGGCACTGGAAATCAATACTACAAAACATATCACTTCGCATCAGTCAGAAGAGCCTTCCTCATAAAGTGTAAACACCAGAAATGCAGGACAGGGCAAGGAGAAAAGGGAGCCCTCTGAGGCTTATACTGGAAATGTATATTGCCAACGGTCACTCTGGAGAAGTGTATTGTGTTTACTAAAGCATCTAAAAAATGAGCTACAGAGCACAGGGCACTTGCACTCATGGACGTATATCTTGGGAAAACAAAAATCGAGAGGACACAGGCACCCCAATATTTACCGCCTCTATGTTTAAAAGATCCTCGAATAGGATATAATTTATAAGTCTCTGGAGGGAAAAATTGGATAGAGATATGGCACTTATGTAGAGTGGAATATTACTCAGCCTGGAAATCAATGAAATATGGCCAGTTGTAACAACCACAGAGGAGTTACGTATGATCATTCGAAGTCACATAATTCAAAAAGAAAAAGACACACGATATTACTAATACATGGAATGTAAACGTGGCTACAAATGAACTGAATTACAAAACAGAACGGGGTCTCAAATTTAGAAAACCAACATATGCTTTCTTAAGGATAAAGGAGAGTTGGGGTGCTGCATAAAACCAGAGATAGAAATTAGCACAGATACCTTTCCATAAGCCAAATATGTAATAGTCAAGACCTACAAGTTGCTCAACGAAATGGATTAAACACTTCATATTCAACGCCTAGGAATACACCTGACTAGTAAGAATCTTCAAACCCATGGATTTATATGTCTCTGTAAGAGAATCAAGCGTGTGTATTGATTTATGAATGCAGCAGAGAAAATCCGATAAATCCAATTATCAAAATGAATTACAAAAACAAAACACAATGACAGTGAAATAGAGAGCTATTCTTAAATAATTCATTCAGAGCTTGTGATGCAACCTGGATTAACCACATCTGCACCAAGAGCTGAGTGAGACATAAGGTTGGACACTTCGGGCGGATAGCACTGGTGAGGTACGATGAGCAAATGCAGACCCTTTGAAGTCATACTGCATGGTACCCATTCCATGGGTCCCAACTCTCCAGGTTTAAGAGATTCTTCCTTCAGCTAAAACATGCATGGGAAACACAAAGTATGGTACACCATGTGGCTGGGAAGCGTTTTCAAATGCATCTCAGTTTTCGTCCCCTTTTACACGGGTTCACCATTCCAGACCCATTACTAACACTCTCTCCACTTGGAGAGTCAGTGCCTTTAACCTCCTGTTTGGCACAGTTTGGAAATTCTGCGGAAGGTGAACAGGAATAGGGAGAACCAATGAGAGACTAGCTGTAGGTGTCTGCATGGGCAAATGGAACGCTCATTTCCCACCAGGAAGAGGAATTAACCAAAGTCTCAGCATGCGCTGCCAGAACCAGATGAGGGCCTGAAGCAATCCTGCGGTTTTGCGGCCAGCTCACAAGAAAGCGAGTTGAAGAAAGGAGCTCAGGGGCACTGTAATTCACAAACCTGCAGAGTTATGAATGACAGCTATCGTCCAAAAATGTATTGAAGTAAGTCTTCGAAGAGGACTTGAAAGTGGGGCAGAATTTCAGGAAAACGATTTCAGGGGGTAGACTGGAATTGCACTTAAAGCATAGGAAAAGAGGCAGAATGTCGACAATGATGCACTTGGCCAAAAAGGGTGTATGCGTGTTTTCCTGAATATATTCAGGAAAAAACGCATACGCTCTTTTTGGCCAACCAAGCAAGCGTGTAAAGGAAATCTGCACTACAATGAAGTCTCACTGCCCCCCGGTCCAAAGGGCCATCTGAAAAAAGTGTAAAATCCAGAAAGGCAGGACAGGTCATGGAGAACAGGGAGCCTTGTTATGCTGATGGGCGGGATGTAAATTGCCAACAGCCACTCTGGAGAAATGTATGGTGTTTCCTGAAACACGTAGGAAACAAAGCAACACAGCCTATGGCATTTCCACTTAGGGTCCTATAGCTTAGGGAAATTAAAATCAAAAACACACAGCCACCCCAAAGTTTGGGACAGCTCTGTTTACAAGGACCTCGTCTACGGTACAAGTTAAAAATCCGAGAAAGCAAAAAATGGATAAAGAAGTTGTGGTACGTACGTAAAATGGAATATCACTCAGCAATGAGATCTACGTCATCAGGCCCGTAGCGGCATAATGAATGGATTCAGGTTCGAAGATTCTACGAGAAATACGTCACTCAGAAAAAGAAACATCCTAAGATATCACTAATACACGGAACGTAAACTTGGCTACACATGAACTGAATTAGAAAACAGAACAGGGTCTCAAATTTAGAAAACCAACTTATGCTTGCTTATGGGGAAAGGTGAGTTGGGGTGCTGCATCAAACCAGAGATTGAAATTAGCACAGATACCGTTCCATAAGCCAAATATATAATAGACAAGACCTACACCTTGCTCAACTAAATGGACTCAACACCCCATATTCAATGCCTGGGAATATACCTGACAAGTAAGAATCTTAAGACCCATGGATTTATATGTCCCCATAAGTAAATCAAGCTTGTGTACAGCGGCCTAAACGCAGCAGTGAAAACCCGATAAATCCCATTATCAAAATAAATTTCACAAACAAAACACAATGACAGTGAAATAGAGAGCAATTCTTAAATTATTCATTCAGGGCTTCTCATGCAACCTGGATTTACCACATCTACATCCAGAGCTGGGTGAGACATTAGGCTGGACACTTCGGGCTGATACCATTGGTGAGGTTCTGTGAGCAAACCAGACCCTTTGAAGTCATACTGCATGGTACCCATTCCATGGTTCCCAACTCTCCAGGTTTAAGGGATTCTTCCATCAGCTAAAACATGCATGGGAAACCCAGAGTATGGTCCACCGTGTGATTGGGAAACGTATTCAAATGCATCTCAGGTTTCGACCCCAGGTACTTGGGTTCACCGTTCCAGACGCTTTACAAACACTCTCCCCACTTGGAGAGTCAGTGCCTTTAACCTCCTGTTTGGCACAGTTTGCAATTTCTGTGCAAGATAAACAGGAATAGGGAGAACCAATGAGAGACTAGCTGTAGGTGTCTGCATGGGCAAATGGAACGCTCATTTCCCACCAGGAAGAGGAATTAACCAAAGGCTCAGCGTGCCCTGCCGGAACCAGATTAGGGCCTGAAGCAATCTTGCGGTTTTGCGGTCAGTTCACAAGAAAGCGAGTTGAAGAAAGGAGCCCAGGGTCACTGTAATTCAAAAACCTGCAGAGATATGAATGACAGCTATCGTCCAAAAATGTATTGAAGTAAGTCTTCGAAGAGGACTTGAAAGCGGGGCAGAATTTCAGGAAAACGATTTCAGGGGGTAGACTGGAATTGCACTTAAAGCATAGGAAAAGAGGCAGAATGTCGAAAATGATGCACTTGGCCAGAAAGTGCGTACGCGTTTTTTCCTGAATATATTCATGAGAAAAGGCATACGCACTTTTTGGCCAACCAAGCAAGCGTGTAAAGGAAATCTGCACTACAATGAAGTCTCACTGCCTCCCGGTCAAAAGGGCTATCTGAAAAAAGTGTAAAATCCAGAAAGGCAGGACAGGTCATGGAGAACAGGGAGCCTTGTTATGCTGATGGGCGGGATGTAAATGGCCAACAGCCACTCTGGAGAAGTGTATGGTGTTTCCTGAAACACGTAGGAAACAAAGCAACACAGCCTATGGCACTTCCACTTAGGGTCCTATAGCTTAGGGAAATTAAAATCAAAAACACACAGCCTCCCCAAAGTTTGGGACGGCTCTGTTTACAAGAACCTCGTCTACGGTACAAGTTAAATATCCGAGAAAGCAAAAAATGGATAAAGAAGTTGTGGTACATACGTACAATGGAATATCATTCAGCAATGAGATCTACGTCATCAGGCCCGTAGTGGCATAATGAGTGGATTCAGGTACGACGATTCTACGAGAAATAAGTCACACAGAAATAGAAACATCATAAGATATCACTAATACACGGAACGTAAACTTGGCTACACATGAACTGAATTAGAAAACAGAACAGGGTCTCAAATTTAGAAAACCAACTTATGCTTGCTTATGGGGAAAGGTGAGTTGGGGTGCTGCATCGAACCAGAGATTGAAATTAGCACAGATACCTTTCCATAAGCCAAATATATAATAGACAAGACCTACACCTTGTTCAACGAAATGGACTCAACACCCCATATTCAACGCCTGGGAATATAACTGACAAGTAAGAATCTTAAGACCCATGGATTTATATGTCTCCATAAGGAAATCAAGCGTGTGTACAGCGGCCTAAACGCAGCAGTGAAAATCCGATAAATCCCATTATCAAAATAAATTTCACAAACACAACACAATGACTGTGAAATAGAGAGCATTTCTTAAATAATTCATTCAGGGCTTGTGATGCAACCTGGATTTACCACATCTACACCCAGAGCTGGGTGAGACATAAGGCCGGACACTTCGGGCTGATAGCATTGGTGAGGTTCGGTGAGCAAACGCAGACCCTTTGAAGTCATACTGCATGGTAGCCATTCCATGGGTCCCAACTCTCCAGGTTTAAGGGATTCTTCCTTCAGCTAATACATGCATGGGAAACCCAGAGTATGGTCCACCGTGTGATTGGGAAACGTTTTCAAATGCATCTCAGGTTTCGTCCCCTGGTACTCGGATTCACCGTTCCAGACGCTTTACTAAAACTCTCCCCACTTGGAGAGTCAGTGCCTTTAACCTCCTGTTTGTCACAGTTTGCAATTTCTGCGCAAGATGAAGAGGAATAAGGAGAACCAATGAGAGACTAGCTGTAGGTGTCTGCACGGGCAAATGGAACGCTCATTTCCCACCAGGAAGAAGAATTTACCAGAGGCTCAGCATGCCCTGCCGCAACCAGATTAGGGCCTGAAGCAATCCTGCGGTTTTGCGGCCAGCTCACAAGAAAGCGAGTTGAAGAAAGGAGCTCAGGGGCACTGTAATTCACAAACCTGCAGAGTTATGAATGACAGCTTTCGTCCAAAAATGTATTGAAGTAAGTCTTCGAAGTGGACTTGAAAGCGGGGCGGAATTTCAGGAAAACGATTTTAGGGGGTAGACTGGAATTGCACTTAAAGCATAGGAAAAGAGGCAGAATGTCGACAACGATTCACTTGGCCAAGAAGGGCGTCTGCGTTTTTTCCTGAATATATTCAGGAAAAAACGCATACGCAATTTTTGGCCAACCAAGCAAGGGTGTAAAGGAAATCTGCCCTACAATGAAGTCTCACTACCTCCCGGTCAAAAGGGCCATCTGAAAAATGTGTAAAATCCAGAAAGGCAGGACAGGTCATGGAGAACAGGGAGCCTCGTTATGCTGATGGGCGGGATGTAAATTGCCAACAGCCACTCTGGAGAAGTGTATGGTGTTTCCTGAAACACGTAGGAAACAAAGCAACACAGCCTATGGCACTTCCACTTAGGATCCTATAGCTTAGGGAAATTAAAATCCAAAACACACAGCCACCCCAAATTTGGGACGGCTCTGTTTACAAGAACCTCGTCTACGGTACAAGTTAAATATCCGAGAAGGCAAAAAATGGATAAAGAATTTGTGGTACGTACGTACAACGGAATATCACTCAGCAATGAAATCTACGTCATCAGGCCCGTAGCGGCATAATGAGTGGATTCAGGTACGACGATTCTACGAGAAATAAGTCACACATAAATAGAAACATCATAAGATATCACTAATACACGGAACGTAAACTTGTCTACACATGAACTGAATTACAAAACAGAACAGGGTCTCAAATTTAGAAAACCAACTTATGCTTGCTTATGGGGAAAGGTGAGTTGGGGTGCTGCATCAAACCAGAGATTGAAATTAGCACCGATACCGTTCCATAAACCAAATATATAATAGACAAGACCTACACCTTGCTCAACTAAATGGACTCAACACCCCATATTCAATGCCTGGGAATATACCTGACAAGTAAGAATCTTAAGACCCATGGATTTATATGTCCCCATAAGTAAATCAAGCGTGTGTACAGCGGCCTAAACGCAGCAGTGAAAACCCGATAAATCCCATTATCAAAATAAATTTCACAAACAAAACACAATGCCAGTGAAATAGAGAGCAATTCTTAAATAATTCATTCAGGGCTTTTGATGCAAACTGGATTTACCACATCTACACCCAGAGCTGGGTGAGACATAAGGCTGGAAACTTCGCGCTGATAGCATTGATGAGGTTCGGTGAGCAAACGCAGACCATTTGAAGTCATACTGCATGGTACCCATTCCATGGGTCCCAACTCTCCAGGTTTAAGGGATTCTTCCTTCAGCTAAAACATGCATGGGAAACCCAGAGTATGGTCCACCGTGTGATTGGGGAACGTTTTCAAATGCATCTCAGGTTTCGAACCCTGGTACTCGGGTTCACCATTCCAGACGCTTTACTAACACTCTCCACACTTGGAGAGTCAGTGCCTTTAACCTCCTGTTTGGCACAGTTTGCAATTACTGTGCAAGATGAACAGGAATAGGGAGAACCAATGAGAGACTAGCTGTAGGTGTCTGCACGGGCAAATGGAACGCTCATTTCCCACCAGGAAGAGGAATTAACCAAAGGCTCAGTGTGCCCTGCCGGAAACAGATTAGGGCCTGAAGCAATCCTGCGGTTTTGCGGCCAACTCACAAGAAAGCGAGTTGAAGAAATGAGTTCAGGGGCACTCTAATTCACAAACCTGCAGAGTTATGAATGACAGCTATCGTCCAAAAATGTATTGAAGTAAGTCTTCGAAGAGGACTTGAAAGCGGGGCAGAATATCAGGAAAAAGATTTCAGGGGGTAGACTGGAATTGCACTTAAAGCATAGGAAAAGAGGCAGAATGTCGACAATGATGCACTTGGCCAAAAATGGCGTATGCGTTTTTTCCTGAATATATTCAGGAAAAAACGCATACGCCCTTTTTGACCAAACAAGCAAGCGTGTAAAGGAAATCTGCACTACAATGAAGTCTCACTGCCCCCGGTCAAAAGGGCCATCTGAAACAAGTGTAAAATCCAGAAAGGCAGGACAGGTCATGGAGAACAGGGAGCCTTGTTATGCTGATGGGCGGGATGTAAATTGCCAACAGCCATTCTGGAAACGTGTATGGTGTTTCCTGAAATACGTAGGAAACAAAGCAACACAGCCTATGGCACTTCCAGTTATGGTCCTATAGCTTCGGGAAATTAAAATCAAAATCACACAGCCACCCCAATGTTTGGGATGGCTCTGTTTACAAGAACCTCGTCTACGGTACAAGTTAAATATCCGAGAAATCAAAAAATGGATAAAGAAATTGTGGTACGCACGTACAATGGAATATAACTCAGCAATGAAATCTACGTCATCAGGCCCGTAGCGGCATAATGAGTGGATTCAGTTACGATGATTCTCCGAGAAATAAGTCACACAGGAAAAGAAACATCATAAGATATCTCTAATACACGGAATATAAACTTGACTACACATGAACTGAAATACAAAACAGAACTGGGTCTCAAATTTAGAAAACCAACTTATGCTTGCTTAAGGGGAAAGGTGAGTTGGGGTGCTGCATAAAACCAGAGATTGAAATTAGCACAGATACCATTCCATAAACCAAATATATAATAGACCAGACCTACTCCTTGCTCAACGAAATGGACTCAACACCCCATATTCAACGCCTGGGAATATACCTGACAAGTAAGAATCTTAACACCCATGGATTTATATGTCTCCATAAGGAAATCAAGCGTGTGTACAGCGGCCTAAACACAGCAGTGAAAATCCGATAAATCCCATTATCAATATAAATTTCAAAAACAAAACACATTGCCAGTGAAATAGAGAGCAATTCTTAAATCATTCATTCAGGGCTTGTGATGCAACCTGGATTTACCACATCTACACCCAGAGCTGGGTGAGACATAAGGCTGGACACTTCGGGCTGATAGCATTGGTGAGGTTCGGTGAGCAAACGCAGACCCTTTGAAGTCACACTGCATGGTACCCATTCCATGGGTCCCAACTCTCCAGGTTTAAGGGATTCTTCCTTCAGCTAAAACATGCATGGGTAACCCAGATTATGGTCCACCGTGTGATTGGGAAACCTTTTAAAATGCATCTCAATTTTCGAAACCTGGTACTCGGGTTCACCATTCCAGACGCTTTACTAACACTCTCCCCACTTGGAGAGTCAGTGCCTTTAACCTCCTGTTTGGCACAGTTTGCAATTTCTGCGCAAGATGAACAGGAATAGGGAGAACCAATGAAAGACTAGCTGTAGGTGTCTGCACGGGCAAATGGAACGCACATTTCCCACGAGGAAGAGGAATTAATCAAAGGCTCAGTGTACCCTGCTGGAAAGAGATTAGGGCCTGAAGCAATCCTGCGGTTTTGCGGCCAGCTCAAAGAAAGTGAGTTGAAGAAAGGAGCTCAGGGGCACTGTAATTCACAAACCTGCAGAGTTATGAATGACAGCTATCGTCCAAAAATATATTGAAGTAAGTCTTCGAAGAGGACTTGAAAGCGGGGCAGAATTTCAGGAAAACGATTTCATGGGGTAGACTGGAATTGCACTTAAAGCATAGGAAAAGAGGCAGAATGTCGACAATGATGCACTTGGCCAAAAAGGGCGTATTCGTTTTTTCCTGAATATATTCAGGGAAAAACGCATACGCACTTATTGGCCAACAAAGCAAGCGTGTAAAGGAAATCTGCACTACAATGAAGTCTCACTGCCCCCCGGTCAAAAGGGCCATCTGAAAAAAGTGTAAAATCCAGAAAGGCAGGACAGGTCATGGAGAACAGGGAGCCTTGTTATGCTAATGGGCGGGATGTAAATTGCCAACAGCCACTCTGGAAATGCAAATGGTGTTTCCTGAAACACGTAGGAAACAAAGCAACGCAGCCTATGGCACTACCACTTATGGTCCTATAGCTTCGGGAAATTAAAATCAAAAACACACAGCCACCCCAATGTTGGGGATGGCTCTGTTCACAAGAACCTCGTCTATGGTACAAGTTAAATATCCGAAAAAGCAAAAAATGGATAAAGAAGTTGTGGTACGCACGTACAATGGAATATCACTCAGCAATGAAATCTACGTCATCAGGTCCGTAGCGGCATAATGAGTGGATTCAGGTACGATGGTTCTACGAGAAATAAGTCACACAGAAAAAGAAACATCATAAGATATCACTAATACACGGAATGTAATCTTGGCTACACATGAAGTGAATTACAAAACAGAAGAGGGTCTCAAATTGAGAAAACCTACTTATGCTTGCTTAAGGGGAAAGGTGAGTTGGGGTGCTGCATAAAAGGAGAGATTGAAATTAGCACAGATACCGTTCCATAAGCCAAATATATAATAGACAAGACCTACTCCTTGCTCAACGAAATGGACTCAACACCATATATTCAACGCCTGGGAAGATACCTGACAAGTAAGAATCTTAAAACCCATGGATTTATATGTCTCCATAAGGAAATCAAGCGTGTGTACTGCAGCCTAAATGCAGCACTGAAAATCCGATAAATCCCATTATCAAAATAAATTTCAAAAACAAAACACAATGACAGTGAAATAGAGAGCAATTCTTAAATAATTCATTCAGGGCTTGTGATGCAACCTGGATTTAACACATCTACACCCAGAGCTGGGTGAGACATAAGGCTGGACACGTCGGGCTGATAGCATTGGTGAGGTTCGATGAGAAAACGCAGACCCTTTGAAGTCATACTGCATGGTACCCATTCCATGGGTCCCAAATCTCCAGGTTTAAGGGATTCCTCCTTCAGCTAAAACATGCATGGGAAACCCAGAGTATGGTCCACCGTGTGATTGGGAAACGTTTCCAAATGCATCTCAGTTTTCGAACCCTGGGACTCGGGTTCACCATTCCAGACGCATTACTAACACTCTCCGCACTTGGAGAGTCAGTGCCTTTAACCTCCTGTTTGGCACAGTTTGCAATTTCTGCGCAAGATGAACAGGAATAGGGAGAACCAATGAGAGACTAGCTCTAGGTGTCTGCACGGGCAAATGGAACGCTCATTTCCCACCAGGAAGAGGAATTAACCAAAGGCTCAGCGTACCCTGCCGGAAACAGATTAGGGCCTGAAGCAATCCTGCGGTTTTGCGGCCAGCTCACAAGAAAGCGAGTTGAAGAAAGGAGCTCAGGGGCACTGTAATTCACAAACCTGCAGAGTTATGAATGACAGCTATCGTCCAAAAATGTATTGAAGTAAGTTTTGGAAGAGGACTTGAAAGCGTGGCAGAATTTCAGGAAAACGATTTCAGGGGGTAGACTGGAATTGCACTTAAAGCATAGGCAAAGAGGCAGAAAGTCGACAATGATGCACTTGGCCAAAAAGGGCGTATGCGTTTATTCCTGAATATATTCAGGAAAAAACGCATACGCCCTTTTTGGTCAACGAAGCAAGCGTGTAAATGAAATCTGCACTCCAATGAAGTCTCACTGCCCCCCGGTCCAAAGGGCCATCTGAAACAAGTGTAAAATCCAGAAAGACAGGACAGGTCATGGAGAACAGGGAGCCTTGTTATGCTGATGGGCGGGATGTAAATTGCCAACAGCCACTCTGGAGAAGTGTATGGTGTTTCCTGAAACACGTAGGAAACAAAGCAACACAGCCTATGGCACTTCCACTTAGGTTCCTATAGCTTAGGTAAATTAAAATCAATAACACACAGCCACCCCAAAATTTGGGACGGCTCTGTTTACAAGAACCTCGTCTACAGTACAAGTTAAATATCCGAGAAAGCAAAAAATGGATAAAGAAGTTGTGGTACGTACGTACAATGGAATATCACTCAGCAATGAGATCTACGTCATCAGGCCCGTAGTGGCATAATGAGTGGATTCAGGTACGACGATTCTACGAGAAATAAGTAACACAGAAAAAGAAACATCATAAGATATCACTAATAGACGGAACGTAAACTTGGCTACACATGTACTGAATTACAAAACAGAACAGGGTCTCAAATTTAGAAAACCAACTTATGCTTGCTTATGGGGAAAGGTGAGTTGGGGTGCTGCATAAAAGGAGAGATTGAAATTAGCACAGATATCGTTCCATAAGCCAAATATATAATAGACAAGACCTACTCCTTGCTCAACGAAATGGACTCAACACCCCATATTCAACGACTGGGAATATACCTCACAAGTAAGAATCTTAAGACCCATGGATTTATATGTCTCCATAAGGAAATCAAGCGTGTGTACAGCGGCCTAAACGCAGCAGTGAAAATCCGATAAATCCCATTATCAAAATATATTTCAAAAACAAAACACAATGACAGTGAAATAGAGAGCAATTCTTAAATAATTCATTCAGGGCTTGTGATGCAACCTGGATTTACCACATCTACACCCAAAGCTGGTTGAGACTTAAGGCTGGACACTTCGGGCTGATAGCATTGGTGAGGTTCGGTGAGCAAACGCAGACCCTTTGAAGTCATACCGCATGGTAGCCATTCCATGGGTCCCAACTCTCCAGGTTTAAGGGATTCTTCCTTCAGCTAAACCATGCATGGGAAACCCAGAGTATGGTCCATCGTGTGATTGGGAAACGTTTTCAAATGCATCTCAGGTTTCATCCCCTGGTACTTGGGTTCACCGTTCCAGACGCTTTACTAACACTCTCCCCCCTTGGAGAGTCAGTGCCTTTAACCTCCTGTTTGGCACAGTTTGCAATTTCTGCGCAAGATGAACAGGAATAGGGAGAACCAATGAGAGACTAGCTGTAGGTGTCTGCAGGGCAAACGGAACGCTCATTTCCCACCAGGAAGAGGAATTAACCAAAGGCTCAGCGTGCCCTGCTGGAAGCAGATTAGGGCCTGAAGCAATCCTGTTGTTTTGCGGCCAGCTCACAAGAAAGCGAGTTGAAGAAAGGAGCTCAGGGGCACTGTAATTCACAAACCTGCAGAGTTATGAATGACAGCTATCGTCCAAAAATGTATTGAAGTAAGTCTTCGAAGAGGATTTGAATGCGGGTCAGAATTTCAGGAAAACGATTTCAGGGGGTAGACGGAAATTGCACTTAAAGCATAGGCAAAGAGGCAGAAAGTCGACAATGATGCACTTGGCCAAAAAGGTCGTATGCGTTTTTTCCTGAATATATTCAGGAAAAAACGCATACGCCATTTTTGGCCAACCAAGCAAGCGTGTAAAGGAAATCTGCACTACAATGAAGTCTCACTGCCCCCCGGTCCAAACGGCCATCTGAAACAAGTGTAAAATCCAGAAAGGCAGGACAGGTCATGGAGAACAGGGAGCCTTGTTATGCTGATGGGCGGGATGTAAATGGCCAACAGCCACTCTGGAGAAGTGTATGGTGTTTCCTGAAACACGTAGGAAACAAAGCAACACAGCCTATGGCACTTCCACTTAGGGTCCTATAGCTTATTGAAATTAAAATCAAAAACACACAGCCACCCCAATGTTCGGGACGGCTCTGTTTACAAGAACCTCGTCTACGGTACAAGTTAAATATCCGAGAAAGCAAAAAATGGATAAAGAAATTGTGGTACGTACGTATAATGGAATATCACTCAGCAATGAAATCTATGTCATCAGGCCCGTAGCAGCATAATGAGTGGATTCAGGTACGACGATTCTACGAGAAATAAGTCACACAGAAAAAGAAACATCATAAGCTATCACTAATACACGGAACGTAAACTTGGCTACACATGAACTGAATTACAAAACAGAACAGGGTCTCAAATTCAGAAAACCAACTTATGCTTGCTTATGGGGAAAGGTGAGTTGGGGTGCTGCATCAAACCAGAGATTGAAATTAGCACAGATACCGTTCCATAAGCCAAATATATAATAGACAAGACCTACTCCTTGCTTAACGAAATGGACTCAACACCCCATATTCAACGCCTTGGAATATACCTGAGAAGGAAGAATCTTAAGACCCATGGATTTATATGTCTCCATAAGGAAATCAAGCGTGTGTACAGGGGCCTAAACGCAGCAGTGAAAATCCGATAAATCCCATTATCAAAATAAATTTCACAAACACAACACAATGACAGTGAAATAGAGAGCAATTCTTAAATAATTCATTCAGGGCTTGTGATGCAACCTGGATTTACCACATCTACACCCAGAGCTGGGTGAGACATAAGGCTGGACACTTCGGGCTGATAGCATTGGTGAGGTTCGGTGAGCAAACGCAGACCCTTTGAAGTCATACTGCATGGTAGCTATTCCATGAGTCCCAACTGTCCAGGTTTAAGGGATTCTTCCTTCAGCTAAAACATGCATGGGAAACCCAGAGAATGGTCCACCGTGTGATTGGGAATCGTTTTCAAATGCATCTCAGGTTTCGTCCCCTGGTACTCGGGTTCACCGTTCCAGACCCTTTACTAACACTCTGCCCACTTGGAAAGTCAGTGCCTTTAAACTCCTGTTTGGCACAGTTTGCAATTTCTGAGCAAGATGAACAGGAATAGGGAGAACCAATGAGAGACTAGCTGTAGGTTTCTGCAGGGCAAATGGAACGCTCATTTCCCACCAGGAAGAGGAATTAACCAAAGGCTCAGCGTGCCCTGTCGGAACCAGGTTATGGCCTGAAGCAATCCTGCGGTTTTGAAGCCAGCTCATAAGAAAGCGAGCTGAAGAAAGGAGCTCAGGGGCACTGTAATTCACAAACCTGCAGAGTTATGAATGACAGCTATCGTCCAAAAATGTATTGAAGTAAGTCTTCGAAGAGGATTTGAAAGCGGGTCAGAATTTCAGGAAAACGATTTCAGGGGGTAGACGGAAATTGCACTTAAAGCATAGGCAAAGAGGCAGAATGTCGACAATGATGCACTTGGCCAAAAAGGTCGTATGCGTTTTTTCCTGAATATATTCAGGAAAAAACGCATACGCCATTTTTGGCCAACCAAGCAAGCGTGTAAAGGAAATCTGCACTACAATGAAGTCTCATTGCCCCCCGGTCCAAACGGCCATCTGAAACAAGTGTAAAATCCAGAAAGGCAGGACAGGTCATGGAGAACAGGGAGCCTTGTTATGCTGATGGGCGGGATGTAAATGGCCAACAGCCACTCTGGAGAAGTGTATGGTGTTTCCTGAAACACGTAGGAAAAAAAGCAACACAGCCTATGGCACTTCCACTTAGGGTCCTATAGCTTATTGAAATTAAAATTAAAAACACACAGCCACCCCAATGTTCGGGACGGCTCTGTTTACAAGAACCTCGTCTACGGTACAAGTTAAATATCCGAGAAAGCAAAAAATGGATAAAGAAATTGTGGTACGTACGTATAATGGAATATCACTCAGCAATGAAATCTATGTCATCAGGCCCGTAGCGGCATAATGAGTGGATTCAGGTACGACGATTCTACGAGAAATAAGTCACACAGAAAAAGAAACATCATAAGCTATCACTAATACACGGAACGTAAACTTGTCTACACATGAACTGAATTACAAAACAGAACAGGGTCTCAAATTCAGAAAACCAACTTATGCTTGCTTATGGGGAAAGGTGAGTTGGGGTGCTGCATAAAACCAGAGATTGAAATTAGCACAGATACCGTTCCATAAGCCAAATATATAATAGACAAGACCTACTCCTTGCTCAACGAAATGGACTCAACACCCCATATTCAACGCCTTGGAATATACCAGAGAAGTAAGAATCTTAAGACCCATGGATTTATATGTCTCCATAAGGAAATCAAGCGTGTGTACAGTGGCCTAAACGCAGCAGTGAAAATCCGATAAATCCCATTATCAAAATAAATTTCACAAACACAACACAATGACAGTGAAATAGAGAGCAATTCTTAAATAATTCATTCAGGGCTTGTGATGCAACCTGGATTTACCACATCTACACCCAGAGCTGGGTGAGACATAAGGCTGGACACTTCGGGCTGATAGCATTGGTGAGGTTCGGTGAGCAAACGCAGACCCTTTGAAGTCATACTGCATGGTAGCCATTCCATGAGTCCCAACTCTCCAGGTTTAAGGGATTCTTCCTTCAGCTATAACATGCATGGGAAACCCAGAGTATGGTCCACCGTGTGATTGGGAAACGTTTTCAAATGCATCTCAGGTTTCGTCCCCTGGTACTCGGGTTCACCGTTCCAGACCCTTTACTAACACTCTCCCCACTAGGAGAGTCAGTGCCTTTAAACTCCTGTTTGGCACAGTTTGCAATTTCTGAGCAAGATGAACAGGAATAGGGAGAACCAATGAGAGACTAGCTGTAGGTGTCTGCACGGGCAAATGGAACGCTCATTTCCCACCAGGAAGAGGAATTAACCAAAGGCTCAGCGTGCCCTGTCGGAATCAGATTATGGCCTGAAGCAATCCTGCGGTTTTGAAGCCAGCTCATAAGAAAGCGAGCTGAAGAAAGGAGCTCAGGGGCACTGTAATTCACAAACCTGCAGAGTTATGAATGACAGCTATCGTCCCAAAATGTATTGAAGTAAGTTTTGGAAGAGGACTTGAATGCGGGGCAGAATTTCAAGAAAACGATTTCAGGGGGTAGACTGGAATTGCACTTAAAGCATAGGAAAAGAGGCAGAATGTCGACAATGATGCACTTGGCCAAAAAGGGCGTATGCGTTTATTCCTGAATATATTCAGGAAAAAACGCATACGCCCTTTTTGGTCAACGAAGCAAGCGTGTAAAGGAAATCTGCACTATAATGAAGTCTCACTGCCCCCCGGTCCAAAGGGCCATCTGAAACAAGTGTAAAATCCAGAAAGACAGGACAGGTCATGGAGAACAGGGAGCCTTGTTATGCTGATGGGCGGGATGTAAATTGCCAACAGCCACTCTGGAGAAGTGTATGGTGTTTCCTGAAACACGTAGGAAACAAAGCAACACAGCTTATGGCACTTCCACTTAGGGTCCTATAGCTTAGGGAAATTAAAATCAAAAACACACAGCCACCCCAAAGTTTTGGACGGCTCTGTTTACAAGAACCTCGTCTACGGTACAAGTTAAATATCTGAGAAAGCAAAAAATGGATAAAGAAGTTGTGGTACGTACGTACAATGGAATATCACTCAGCAGTGAGATCTACGTCATCAGGCCCGTAGCGGCATAATGAGTGGATTCAGGTAAGACGATTCTACGAGAAATAACTCACACAGAAAAAGAAACATCATAAGATATCACTAATACACGGAACGTAAACTTGGCTACACATGAACTGAATTACAAAACAGAACAGGGTCTCAAATTTAGAAAACCAACTTATGCTTGCTTATGGCAAAAAGTGAGTTGGGGTGCTGCATAAAACCAGAGATTAAAATTAGCACAGATACCGTTCCATAAGCCAAATATATAATAGACAAGACCTACACCTTGCTCAACGAAATGGACTCAACACCCCATATTCAACGCCTGGGAATATACCTGACCAGTAAGAATCTTAAGACCCATGGATTTATATGTCTCCATAAGGAAATCAAGCGTGTGTACAGCGGCCTAAACACAGCAGTGAAAATCCTATAAATCCCATTATCAAAATATATTTCAAAAACAAAACACAATGACAGTGAAATAGAGAGCAATGCTTAAATAATTCATTCAGGGCTTGTGATGCAACCTGGATTCACCCCATCTACACCCAGTGCTGGGTGAGACATAAGGCTGGACACTTCGGGCTGATAGCATTGGTGAGGTTCGGTGAGCAAACGCAGACCCTTTGAAGTCATACTGCATGGTACCCATACCATGGGTCCCAACTCTCCAGGTTTAAGGGATTCTTCCTTCAGCTAAAACATGCATGGGAAACCCAGAGTATGGTCCACCATGTGATTGGGAAACGTTTTCAAATGCATCTCAGGTTTCGTCCCCTGGTACTCGGGTTCACCTTTCCAGACGCTTTACTAACACTCTCCCCACTTGGAGAGTCAGTGCCTTTAACCTTCTGTTTGGCACAGTTTGCAATTTCTGCGCAAGATGAACAGGAATAGGGAGAACCAATGAGAGACTGGCTGCAGGTGTCTGCACGGGCAAATGGAACGCTCATTTCCCACCAGGAAGAGGAATTAACCAAAGGCTCAGCATGCCGTGCCAGAACCAGATGAGGGCCTGAAACAATCCTGCGGTTCTGCGGCCAGCTCACAAGAAAGCGAGTTGAAGAAAGGAGCTCAGGGGCACTGTAATTCACAAAACTGCAGAGTTATGAATGACAGCTATCGTCCAAAAATGTATTGAAGTAAGTCTTCAAAGAGGACTTGAAAGCGGGGCAGAATTTCAGGAAAACGATTTCAGGGGGTAGACTGGAATTACACTTAAAGCATAGGAAAAGAGGCAGAATGTCCACAATGATGCACTTGGCCAAAAAGGGCGTATGCGTTTTTTCCTGAATATATTCAGGAAAAAACGCATACGCCCTTTTTGGCCAACCAAGCAAGCCTGTAAAGGAAATCTGCACTACAATGAAGTCTCACTGCCCCCGGGTCAAAAGGGACATCTGAAAAAAGTGTCAAATCCAGAAAGGCAGGACAGGTCATGGAGAACCGGGAGCATTGTTATGCAGATGGCCGGGATGTAAATTGCCAACAGCCACTCTGGAGAAGTGTATGGTGTTTCCTGAAACACGTAGGAAACAAAGCAACACGGCCTATGGCACTTCCACTTATGGTCCTATAGCTTAGGGAAATTAAAATCAAAAACACACAGCCACCTCAAAGTTTGGGAAGTCTCTGTTTACAGGAACCTCGTCTACGGTAAAAGTTACATATCCGAGAAAGCAAAAAATGGATAAAGAAGTTGAGGTACGTACGTACAATGGAATATCATTCAGCAATGAAATCTACGTCATCAGGCCCGTAGCGGCATAATGAGTGGATTCTGGTACGACGATTCTACGAGAAATAAGTCACACAGAAAAAGAAACTTCATAAGATATCACTAATACAAGGAACGTAATCTTGGCTACACATGAACTGAATTAGAAAACAGAACAGGGTCTCAAATTTAGAAAACCAACTTATGCTTGCTTATGGGGAAAGGTGAGTTGGGGTGCTGCATAAAACCAGAGATTGAAATTAGCACAGATACCGTTCCATAAGCCAAATATATAATAGACAAGACCTACTCCTTGCTCAACGAAATGGACTCAACACCGCATATTCAACGCCTGGGAATATACCTGACAAGTAAGAATCTTAAGACCCATGGATTTATATGTCTCCATAAGGATATCAAGCGTGTGTACAGCGGCCTAAACTCAGCAGTGAAAATCAGATAAATCCCATTATCAAAATAAATTTCAAAAACAAAACACATTGCCAGTGAAATAGAGAGCAATTCTTAAATAATTCATTCAGGGCTTGTGATGCAACCTGGATTTACCACATCTACACCCAGAGCTGGGTGAGACATAAGGCTGGACACTTCGGGCTGATAGCATTGGTGAGGTTCGGTGAGCAAACGCAGACCCTTTCAAGTCATACTGCATGTTACCCATACCATGTGTCCCAACTCTCCAGGTCTAAGGGATTCTTCCTTCAGCTAAAACATGCATGGGAAACCCAGAGTATGGTCCACCGTGTGATTGGGAAACGTTTTCAAATGAATCTCAGATTCCGTCCCCTGGTACTCGGGTTCACAATTCCAGACGCTTTACTAACACTCTCCCCACTTGGAGAGTCAGTGCCTTTAACCTCCTGTTTGGCACAGTTTGCAATTTCTGCGCACGATGAACAGGAATAGGGAGAACCAATGAGAGACTAGCTGTAGGTGTCTGCACGGGCAAATGGAACACTCATTTCCCACCAGGAAGAGGAATTAACCAAAGGCTCAACATGCCCTGCCAGAACCAGATTAGGGCCTGAAGCAATCCTGCTGTTTTGCGGCCAGGTCACAAGAAAGCGAGTTGAAGAAAGGAGCTCAGGGGCACTGTAATTCACAAACCTGCAGAGTTTGGAATGAGAGCTATCGTCCAAAAATGTATTGAAGTAAGTCTTCGAAGTGGACTTGAAAGCGGGGCAGAATTTCAGGAAAACGATTTCAGAGGGTAGACTGGAATTGCACTTAAAGCATAGGAAAAGAGGCAGAATGTCGACAATGAAGCACTTGGCCAAAAATGGCGTATGCGTTTTTTCCTGAATATATTCAGGAAAAAACGCATACGCACTCTTTGGCCAACCAAGCAAGCGTGTAAAGGAAATCTGCACTACAATGAAGTCTCACTGCCCCCCGGTCCAAAGGGCCATCTGAAACAAGTGTAAAATCCAGAAAGGCAGGACAGGTCATGCAGAACAGGGAGCCAGGTTATGCTGATGGGCGGGATGTAAATTGCCAACAGCCACTCTGGAGAAGTGTATGGTGTTTCCTGAAACACATAGGAAACAAAGCAACACAGCCTATGGCACTTCCACTTATGGTCCTATAGCTTAGGGAAATTAAAATCAAAAACACACAGCCACCCCAAAATTTGGGACGGCTCTGTTTAAAAGAACCTCGTCTATGGTTCAAGTTAAATATCCGAGAAAGCAAAAAATGGATAAAGAAGTTGTGGGACGTACGTACAATGGAATATCACTCAGCAATGAGATCTACGTCATCAGGCCCGTAGCGGCATAATGAGTGGATTCAGGTACGACGATTCTACGAGAAATAAGTCACACAGAAATAGAAACATCATAAGGTATCACTAATACACGGAACGTAAACTTGGCTACACATGAACTGAATTAGAAAACAGAACAGGGTCTCAAATTTAGAAAGCCAACTTATGCTTGCTAATGGGGAAAGGTGAGTTGGGGTGCTGCATCAAACCAGAGATTGAAATTAGCACAGATACCGTTCCATAAGCCAAATATATAATAGACAAGACCTACTCCTTGCTCAACGAAATGGACTCAACACACCATATTCAACGCCTGGGAATATACCTGACAAGTAAGAATCTTAAGACCCATGGATTTATGTGTCTGCATAAGGAAATCAAGCGTGTGTACAGCGGCCAAAACTCAGCAGTGAAAATCCGATAAATCCCATTATCAAAATAAATTTCACAATCACAACACAATGACAGTGGAATAGAGAGCAATTCTTAGATAATTCATTCAGGGCTTGTGATGCAACCTGGATTTACCACATCTACACCCAGAGCTGGGTGAGACATAAGGCTGGACACTTCGGTCTGTTAGCTTTGGTGAGGTTCGGTGAGCAAAGGCAGACCCTTTCAAGTCATACTGCATGGTACCCATTCCATGGGTCCCAACTCTCCAGGTTTAAGGGATTCTTCCTTCAACTAAAACATGCATGGGAAACCCAGAGTATGGTCCACCGTGTGATTGGGAAACGTTTTCAAATGCATCTCAGTTTTCGACCCCTGGTACTCGGGTGCACCGTTCCAGACGCTTTACTAACACTCTCCCCCCTTGGAGAGTCAGTGTCTTTAACCTCCTGTTTGGCACAGTTTGCAATTTCTGCGCAAGATGAACAGGAATAGGGAGAACCAATGAGAGACTAGCTGTAGGTTTCTGCAGGGCAAATGGAACGCTCATTTCCCACCAGGAAGAGGAATTAACCAAAGGCTCAGCGTGCCCTGTCGGAACCAGGTTATGGCCTGAAGCAATCCTGCGGTTTTGAAGCCAGCTCATAAGAAAGCGAGCTGAAGAAAGGAGCTCAGGGGCACTGTAATTCACAAACCTGCAGAGTTATGAATGACAGCTATCGTCCAAAAATGTATTGAAGTAAGTCTTCGAAGAGGATTTGAAAGCGGGTCAGAATTTCAGGAAAACGATTTCAGGGGGTAGACGGAAATTGCACTTAAAGCATAGGCAAAGAGGCAGAATGTCGACAATGATGCACTTGGCCAAAAAGGTCGTATGCGTTTTTTCCTGAATATATTCAGGAAAAAACGCATACGCCATTTTTGGCCAACCAAGCAAGCGTGTAAAGGAAATCTGCACTACAATGACGTCTCATTGCCCCCCGGTCCAAACGGCCATCTGAAACAAGTGTAAAATCCAGAAAGGCAGGACAGGTCATGGAGAACAGGGAGCCTTGTTATGCTGATGGGCGGGATGTAAATGGCCAACAGCCACTCTGGAGAAGTGTATGGTGTTTCCTGAAACACGTAGGAAAAAAAGCAACACAGCCTATGGCACTTCCACTTAGGGTCCTATAGCTTATTGAAATTAAAATTAAAAACACACAGCCACCCCAATGTTCGGGACGGCTCTGTTTACAAGAACCTCGTCTACGGTACAAGTTAAATATCCGAGAAAGCAAAAAATGGATAAAGAAATTGTGGTACGTACGTATAATGGAATATCACTCAGCAATGAAATCTATGTCATCAGGCCCGTAGCGGCATAATGAGTGGATTCAGGTACGACGATTCTACGAGAAATAAGTCACACAGAAAAAGAAACATCATAAGCTATCACTAATACACGGAACGTAAACTTGTCTACACATGAACTGAATTACAAAACAGAACAGGGTCTCAAATTCAGAAAACCAACTTATGCTTGCTTATGGGGAAAGGTGAGTTGGGGTGCTGCATAAAACCAGAGATTGAAATTAGCACAGATACCGTTCCATAAGCCAAATATATAATAGACAAGACCTACTCCTTGCTCAACGAAATGGACTCAACACCCCATATTCAACGCCTTGGAATATACCAGAGAAGTAAGAATCTTAAGACCCATGGATTTATATGTCTCCATAAGGAAATCAAGCGTGTGTACAGTGGCCTAAACGCAGCAGTGAAAATCCGATAAATCCCATTATCAAAATAAATTTCACAAACACAACACAATGACAGTGAAATAGAGAGCAATTCTTAAATAATTCATTCAGGGCTTGTGATGCAACCTGGATTTACCACATCTACACCCAGAGCTGGGTGAGACATAAGGCTGGACACTTCGGGCTGATAGCATTGGTGAGGTTCGGTGAGCAAACGCAGACCCTTTGAAGTCATACTGCATGGTAGCCATTCCATGAGTCCCAACTCTCCAGGTTTAAGGGATTCTTCCTTCAGCTATAACATGCATGGGAAACCCAGAGTATGGTCCACCGTGTGATTGGGAAACGTTTTCAAATGCATCTCAGGTTTCGTCCCCTGGTACTCGGGTTCACCGTTCCAGACCCTTTACTAACACTCTCCCCACTTGGAGAGTCAGTGCCTTTAAACTCCTGTTTGGCACAGTTTGCAATTTCTGAGCAAGATGAACAGGAATAGGGAGAACCAATGAGAGACTAGCTGTAGGTGTCTGCACGGGCAAATGGAACGCTCATTTCCCACCAGGAAGAGGAATTAACCAAAGGCTCAGCGTGCCCTGTCGGAACCAGATTATGGCCTGAAGCAATCCTGCGGTTTTGAAGCCAGCTCATAAGAAAGCGAGCTGAAGAAAGGAGCTCAGGGGCACTGTAATTCACAAACCTGCAGAGTTATGAATGACAGCTATCGTCCCAAAATGTATTGAAGTAAGTTTTGGAAGAGGACTTGAAAGCGGGGCAGAATTTCAAGAAAACGATTTCAGGGGGTAGACTGGAATTGCACTTAAAGCATAGGAAAAGAGGCAGAATGTCGACAATGATGCACTTGGCCAAAAAGGGCGTATGCGTTTATTCCTGAATATATTCAGGAAAAAACGCATACGCCCTTTTTGGTCAACGAAGCAAGCGTGTAAAGGAAATCTGCACTATAATGAAGTCTCACTGCCCCCCGGTCCAAAGGGCCATCTGAAACAAGTGTAAAATCCAGAAAGACAGGACAGGTCATGGAGAACAGGGAGCCTTGTTATGCTGATGGGCGGGATGTAAATTGCCAACAGCCACTCTGGAGAAGTGTATGGTGTTTCCTGAAACACGTAGGAAACAAAGCAACACAGCTTATGGCACTTCCACTTAGGGTCCTATAGCTTAGGGAAATTAAAATCAAAAACACACAGCCACCCCAAAGTTTTGGACGGCTCTGTTTACAAGAACCTCGTCTACGGTACAAGTTAAATATCTGAGAAAGCAAAAAATGGATAAAGAAGTTGTGGTACGTACGTACAATGGAATATCACTCAGCAGTGAGATCTACGTCATCAGGCCCGTAGCGGCATAATGAGTGGATTCAGGTAAGACGATTCTACGAGAAATAACTCACACAGAAAAAGAAACATCATAAGATATCACTAATACACGGAACGTAAACTTGGCTACACATGAACTGAATTACAAAACAGAACAGGGTCTCAAATTTAGAAAACCAACTTATGCTTGCTTATGGCAAAAAGTGAGTTGGGGTGCTGCATAAAACCAGAGATTAAAATTAGCACAGATACCGTTCCATAAGCCAAATATATAATAGACAAGACCTACACCTTGCTCAACGAAATGGACTCAACACCCCATATTCAACGCCTGGGAATATACCTGACCAGTAAGAATCTTAAGACCCATGGATTTATATGTCTCCATAAGGAAATCAAGCGTGTGTACAGCGGCCTAAACACAGCAGTGAAAATCCTATAAATCCCATTATCAAAATATATTTCAAAAACAAAACACAATGACAGTGAAATAGAGAGCAATGCTTAAATAATTCATTCAGGGCTTGTGATGCAACCTGGATTCACCCCATCTACACCCAGTGCTGGGTGAGACATAAGGCTGGACACTTCGGGCTGATAGCATTGGTGAGGTTCGGTGAGCAAACGCAGACCCTTTGAAGTCATACTGCATGGTACCCATACCATGGGTCCCAACTCTCCAGGTTTAAGGGATTCTTCCTTCAGCTAAAACATGCATGGGAAACCCAGAGTATGGTCCACCATGTGATTGGGAAACGTTTTCAAATGCATCTCAGGTTTCGTCCCCTGGTACTCGGGTTCACCTTTCCAGACGCTTTACTAACACTCTCCCCACTTGGAGAGTCAGTGCCTTTAACCTTCTGTTTGGCACAGTTTGCAATTTCTGCGCAAGATGAACAGGAATAGGGAGAACCAATGAGAGACTGGCTGCAGGTGTCTGCACGGGCAAATGGAACGCTCATTTCCCACCAGGAAGAGGAATTAACCAAAGGCTCAGCATGCCGTGCCAGAACCAGATGAGGGCCTGAAACAATCCTGCGGTTCTGCGGCCAGCTCACAAGAAAGCGAGTTGAAGAAAGGAGCTCAGGGGCACTGTAATTCACAAAACTGCAGAGTTATGAATGACAGCTATCGTCCAAAAATGTATTGAAGTAAGTCTTCAAAGAGGACTTGAAAGCGGGGCAGAATTTCAGGAAAACGATTTCAGGGGGTAGACTGGAATTACACTTAAAGCATAGGAAAAGAGGCAGAATGTCCACAATGATGCACTTGGCCAAAAAGGGCGTATGCGTTTTTTCCTGAATATATTCAGGAAAAAACGCATACGCCCTTTTTGGCCAACCAAGCAAGCCTGTAAAGGAAATCTGCACTACAATGAAGTCTCACTGCCCCCGGGTCAAAAGGGACATCTGAAAAAAGTGTCAAATCCAGAAAGGCAGGACAGGTCATGGAGAACCGGGAGCATTGTTATGCAGATGGCCGGGATGTAAATTGCCAACAGCCACTCTGGAGAAGTGTATGGTGTTTCCTGAAACACGTAGGAAACAAAGCAACACGGCCTATGGCACTTCCACTTATGGTCCTATAGCTTAGGGAAATTAAAATCAAAAACACACAGCCACCTCAAAGTTTGGGAAGTCTCTGTTTACAGGAACCTCGTCTACGGTAAAAGTTACATATCCGAGAAAGCAAAAAATGGATAAAGAAGTTGAGGTACGTACGTACAATGGAATATCATTCAGCAATGAAATCTACGTCATCAGGCCCGTAGCGGCATAATGAGTGGATTCTGGTACGACGATTCTACGAGAAATAAGTCACACAGAAAAAGAAACTTCATAAGATATCACTAATACAAGGAACGTAATCTTGGCTACACATGAACTGAATTAGAAAACAGAACAGGGTCTCAAATTTAGAAAACCAACTTATGCTTGCTTATGGGGAAAGGTGAGTTGGGGTGCTGCATAAAACCAGAGATTGAAATTAGCACAGATACCGTTCCATAAGCCAAATATATAATAGACAAGACCTACTCCTTGCTCAACGAAATGGACTCAACACCGCATATTCAACGCCTGGGAATATACCTGACAAGTAAGAATCTTAAGACCCATGGATTTATATGTCTCCATAAGGATATCAAGCGTGTGTACAGCGGCCTAAACTCAGCAGTGAAAATCAGATAAATCCCATTATCAAAATAAATTTCAAAAACAAAACACATTGCCAGTGAAATAGAGAGCAATTCTTAAATAATTCATTCAGGGCTTGTGATGCAACCTGGATTTACCACATCTACACCCAGAGCTGGGTGAGACATAAGGCTGGACACTTCGGGCTGATAGCATTGGTGAGGTTCGGTGAGCAAACGCAGACCCTTTCAAGTCATACTGCATGTTACCCATACCATGTGTCCCAACTCTCCAGGTCTAAGGGATTCTTCCTTCAGCTAAAACATGCATGGGAAACCCAGAGTATGGTCCACCGTGTGATTGGGAAACGTTTTCAAATGAATCTCAGATTCCGTCCCCTGGTACTCGGGTTCACAATTCCAGACGCTTTACTAACACTCTCCCCACTTGGAGAGTCAGTGCCTTTAACCTCCTGTTTGGCACAGTTTGCAATTTCTGCGCACGATGAACAGGAATAGGGAGAACCAATGAGAGACTAGCTGTAGGTGTCTGCACGGGCAAATGGAACACTCATTTCCCACCAGGAAGAGGAATTAACCAAAGGCTCAACATGCCCTGCCAGAACCAGATTAGGGCCTGAAGCAATCCTGCTGTTTTGCGGCCAGGTCACAAGAAAGCGAGTTGAAGAAAGGAGCTCAGGGGCACTGTAATTCACAAACCTGCAGAGTTTGGAATGAGAGCTATCGTCCAAAAATGTATTGAAGTAAGTCTTCGAAGTGGACTTGAAAGCGGGGCAGAATTTCAGGAAAACGATTTCAGAGGGTAGACTGGAATTGCACTTAAAGCATAGGAAAAGAGGCAGAATGTCGACAATGAAGCACTTGGCCAAAAATGGCGTATGCGTTTTTTCCTGAATATATTCAGGAAAAAACGCATACGCACTCTTTGGCCAACCAAGCAAGCGTGTAAAGGAAATCTGCACTACAATGAAGTCTCACTGCCCCCCGGTCCAAAGGGCCATCTGAAACAAGTGTAAAATCCAGAAAGGCAGGACAGGTCATGCAGAACAGGGAGCCAGGTTATGCTGATGGGCGGGATGTAAATTGCCAACAGCCACTCTGGAGAAGTGTATGGTGTTTCCTGAAACACATAGGAAACAAAGCAACACAGCCTATGGCACTTCCACTTATGGTCCTATAGCTTAGGGAAATTAAAATCAAAAACACACAGCCACCCCAAAATTTGGGACGGCTCTGTTTAAAAGAACCTCGTCTATGGTTCAAGTTAAATATCCGAGAAAGCAAAAAATGGATAAAGAAGTTGTGGGACGTACGTACAATGGAATATCACTCAGCAATGAGATCTACGTCATCAGGCCCGTAGCGGCATAATGAGTGGATTCAGGTACGACGATTCTACGAGAAATAAGTCACACAGAAATAGAAACATCATAAGGTATCACTAATACACGGAACGTAAACTTGGCTACACATGAACTGAATTAGAAAACAGAACAGGGTCTCAAATTTAGAAAGCCAACTTATGCTTGCTAATGGGGAAAGGTGAGTTGGGGTGCTGCATCAAACCAGAGATTGAAATTAGCACAGATACCGTTCCATAAGCCAAATATATAATAGACAAGACCTACTCCTTGCTCAACGAAATGGACTCAACACACCATATTCAACGCCTGGGAATATACCTGACAAGTAAGAATCTTAAGACCCATGGATTTATGTGTCTGCATAAGGAAATCAAGCGTGTGTACAGCGGCCAAAACTCAGCAGTGAAAATCCGATAAATCCCATTATCAAAATAAATTTCACAATCACAACACAATGACAGTGGAATAGAGAGCAATTCTTAGATAATTCATTCAGGGCTTGTGATGCAACCTGGATTTACCACATCTACACCCAGAGCTGGGTGAGACATAAGGCTGGACACTTCGGTCTGTTAGCTTTGGTGAGGTTCGGTGAGCAAAGGCAGACCCTTTCAAGTCATACTGCATGGTACCCATTCCATGGGTCCCAACTCTCCAGGTTTAAGGGATTCTTCCTTCAACTAAAACATGCATGGGAAACCCAGAGTATGGTCCACCGTGTGATTGGGAAACGTTTTCAAATGCATCTCAGTTTTCGACCCCTGGTACTCGGGTGCACCGTTCCAGACGCTTTACTAACACTCTCCCCCCTTGGAGAGTCAGTGTCTTTAACCTCCTGTTTGGCACAGTTTGCAATTTCTGCGCAAGATGAACAGGAATAGGGAGAACCAATGAGAGACTAGCTGTAGGTGTCTGCACGGGCAAATGGCACGCTCATTTCCCACCAGGAAGAGGAATTAACCAACGGCTCAGCATGACCTGCCGGAACCAGATTAGATCCTGAAGCAATCCTGCGGTTTTGCGGCCAGCTCACAAGATAGCGAGTTGAAGAAAGGAGCCCAGGGGCACTGTAATTCACAAACCTGCAGAGTTATGAATGACAGCTATCGTCCAAAAATGTATTGAAGTAAGTCTTCGAAGAGGACTTGAAATTGGGGCAGAATTTCAGGAAAACGATTTCATGGATTAGACTGGAATTGCACTTAAAACATAGGAAAAGAGGCATAATGTCCACAATGATGCACTTGGCCAAAAAGGGCATATGCTTTTTTTCCTGAATATATTCAGGAAAAAATGCATACGCCCTTTTTGGCCAACCAAGCAAGCGTGTAAAGGAAATCTGCACTACATTGAAGTCTCACTGCCCCCCGGTCAAAAGGGCCATCTGAAAAAAGTGTAAAATCCAGAAAGGCAGGACAGGTCATGGAGAACAGGGAGCCTTGTTATGCTGATGGGCGGGATTTAAATTGCCAACAGCCACTCTGGAGAAGTGTATGGTGTTTCCTGAAACACACAGGAAACAAAGCAACACAGCCTATGGCACTTCCTCTTATGGTCCTATAGCTTAGGGAAATTAAAATCAAAAACACACAGCCACCCCAAAATTTTGGACGGCTCTGTTTACAAGAACCTCGTCTACGGTACAAGTTAAATATCTGAGAAAGCAAAAAATGGATAAAGAAGTTGTGGTACGTACGTACAATGGAATATCACTCAGCAGTGAGATCTACGTCATCAGGCCCGTAGCGGCATAATGAGTGGATTCAGGTAAGACGATTCTACGAGAAATAACTCACACAGAAAAAGAAACATCATAAGATATCACTAATACACGGAATGTAAACTTGGCTACACATGAACTGAATTACAAAACAGAACAGGGTCTCAAATTTAGAAAACCAACTTATGCTTGCTTATGGCAAAAAGTGAGTTGGGGTGCTGCATAAAACCAGAGATTAAAATTAGCACAGATACCGTTCCATAAGCCAAATATATAATAGATAAGACCTACACCTTGCTCAACGAAATGGACTCAACACCCCATATTCAACGCCTGAGAATATACCTGACCAGTAAGAATCTTAAGACCCATGGATTTATATGTCTCCATAAGGAAATCAAGCGTGTGTACAGCGGCCTAAACACAGCAGTGAAAATCCTATAAATCCCATTATCAAAATATATTTCAAAAACAAAACACAATGACAGTGAAATAGAGAGCAATGCTTAAATAATTCATTCAGGGCTTGTGATGCAACCTGGATTCACCCCATCTACACCCAGTGCTGGGTGAGACATAAGGCTGGACACTTCGGGCTGATAGCATTGGTGAGGTTCGGTGAGCAAACGCAGACCCTTTGAAGTCATACTGCATGGTACCCATACCATGGGTCCCAACTCTCCAGGTTTAAGGGATTCTTCCTTCAGCTAAAACATGCATGGGAAACCCAGAGTATGGTCCACCATGTGATTGGGAAACGTTTTCAAATGCATCTCAGGTTTCGTCCCCTGGTACTCGGGTTCACCTTTCCAGACGCTTTACTAACACTCTCCCCACTTGGAGAGTCAGTGCCTTTAACCTTCTGTTTGGCACAGTTTGCAATTTCTGCGCAAGATGAACAGGAATAGGGAGAACCAATGAGAGACTGGCTGCAGGTGTCTGCACGGGCAAATGGAACGCTCATTTCCCACCAGGAAGAGGAATTAACCAAAGGCTCAGCATGCCGTGCCAGAACCAGATGAGGGCCTGAAACAATCCTGCGGTTCTGCGGCCAGCTCACAAGAAAGCGAGTTGAAGAAAGGAGCTCAGGGGCACTGTAATTCACAAAACTGCAGAGTTATGAATGACAGCTATCGTCCAAAAATGTATTGAAGTAAGTCTTCAAAGAGGACTTGAAAGCGGGGCAGAATTTCAGGAAAACGATTTCAGGGGGTAGACTGGAATTACACTTAAAGCATAGGAAAAGAGGCAGAATGTCCACAATGATGCACTTGGCCAAAAAGGGCGTATGCGTTTTTTCCTGAATATATTCAGGAAAAAACGCATACGCCCTTTTTGGCCAACCAAGCAAGCCTGTAAAGGAAATCTGCACTACAATGAAGTCTCACTGCCCCCGGGTCAAAAGGGCCATCTGAAAAAAGTGTAAAATCCAGAAAGGCAGGACAGGTCATGGAGAACAGGGAGCATTGTTATGCAGATGGGCGGGATGTAAATTGCCAACAGCCACTCTGGAGAAGTGTATGGTGTTTCCTGAAACACGTAGGAAACAAAGCAACACGGCCTATGGCACTTCCACTTATGGTCCTATAGCTTAGGGAAATTAAAATCAAAAACACACAGCCACCTCAAAGTTTGGGAAGTCTCTGTTTACAGGAACCTCGTCTACGGTAAAAGTTACATATCCGAGAAAGCAAAAAATGGATAAAGAAGTTGAGGTACGTACGTACAATGGAATATCATTCAGCAATGAAATCTACGTCGTCAGGCCCGTAGCGGCATAATGAGTGGATTCTGGTACGATGATTCTACGAGAAATAAGTCACACAGAAAAAGAAACTTCATAAGATATCACTAATACAAGGAACGTAATCTTGGCTACACATGAACTGAATTAGAAAACAGAACAGGGTCTCAAATTTAGAAAACCAACTTATGCTTGCTTATGGGGAAAGGTGAGTTGGGGTGCTGCATAAAACCAGAGATTGAAATTAGCACAGATACCGTTCCATAAGCCAAATATATAATAGACAAGACCTACTCCTTGCTCAACGAAATGGACTCAACACCGCATATTCAACGCCTGGGAATATACCTGACAAGTAAGAATCTTAAGACCCATGGATTTATGTCTCCATAAGGAAATCAAGCGTGTGTATAGCGGCCTAAACTCAGCAGTGAAAATCCGATAAATCCCATTATCAAAAGAAATTTCAAAAACAAAACACAATGACAGTGAAATAGAGAACAATTCTTAAATAATTCATTCAGGGCTTGTGATGCAACCTGGATTTACCACATCTACACCCAGAGCTGCGTGAGACATAAGGCTGGACACTTCGGGCTGATAGCATTGGTGAGGTTCGGTGAGCAAACGCAGACCCTTTCAAGTCATACTGCATGTTACCCATACCATGGGTCCCAACTCTCCAGGTCTAAGGGATTCTTCCTTCAGCTAAAACATGCATGGGAAACCCAGAGTATGGTCCACCGTGTGATTGGGAAACGTTTTCAAATGAATCTCAGATTTCGTCCCCTGGTACTCGGGTTCACAATTCCAGACGCTTTACTAACACTCTCCCCACTTGGAGAGTCAGTGCCTTTAACCTCCTGTTTGGCACAGTTTGCAATTTCTGCGCACGATGAACAGGAATAGGGAGAACCAATGAGAGACTAGCTGTAGGTGTCTGCACGGGCAAATGGAACACTCATTTCCCACCAGGAAGAGGAATTAACCAAAGGCTCAACATGCCCTGCCAGAACCAGATTAGGGCCTGAAGCAATCCTGCTGTTTTGCGGCCAGGTCACAAGAAAGCGAGTTGAAGAAAGGAGCTCAGGGGCACTGTAATTCACAAACCTGCAGAGTTTGGAATGAGAGCTATTGTCCAAAAATGTATTGAAGTAAGTCTTCGAAGTGGACTTGAAAGCGGGGCAGAATTTCAGGAAAACGATTTCAGGGGGTAGACTGGAATTGCACTTAAAGCATAGGAAAAGAGGCAGAATGTCGACAATGAAGCACTTGGCCAAAAATGGCGTATGCGTTTTTTCCTGAATATATTCAGGAAAAAACGCATACGCACTCTTTGGCCAACCAAGCAAGCGTGTAAAGGAAATCTGCACTACAATGAAGTCTCACTGCCCCCCGGTCCAAAGGGCCATCTGAAACAAGTGTAAAATCCAGAAAGGCAGGACAGGTCATGCAGAACAGGGAGCCAGGTTATGCTGATGGGCGGGATGTAAATTGCCAACAGCCACTCTGGAGAAGTGTATGGTGTTTCCTGAAACACATAGGAAACAAAGCAACACAGCCTATGGCACTTCCACTTATGGTCCTATAGCTTAGGGAAATTAAAATCAAAAACACACAGCCACCCCAAAATTTGGGACGGCTCTGTTTAAAAGAACCTCGTCTACGGTTCAAGTTAAATATCCGAGAAAGCAAAAAATGGATAAAGAAGTTGTGGGACGTACGTACAATGGAATATCACTCAGCAATGAGATCTACGTCATCAGGCCCGTAGCGGCATAATGAGTGGATTCAGGTACGACGATTCTACGAGAAATAAGTCACACAGAAATAGAAACATCATAAGGTATCACTAATACACGGAACGTAAACTTGGCTACACATGAACTGAATTAGAAAACAGAACAGGGTCTCAAATTTAGAAAGCCAACTTATGCTTGCTAATGGGGAAAGGTGAGTTGGGGTGCTGCATCAAACCAGAGATTGAAATTAGCACAGATACCGTTCCATAAGCCAAATATATAATAGACAAGACCTACTCCTTGCTCAACGAAATGGACTCAACACACCATATTCAACGCCTGGGAATATACCTGACAAGTAAGAATCTTAAGACCCATGGATTTATGTGTCTGCATAAGGAAATCAAGCGTGTGTACAGCGGCCAAAACTCAGCAGTGAAAATCCGATAAATCCCATTATCAAAATAAATTTCACAATCACAACACAATGACAGTGGAATAGAGAGCAATTCTTAGATAATTCATTCAGGGCTTGTGATGCAACCTGGATTTACCACATCTACACCCAGAGCTGGGTGAGACATAAGGCTGGACACTTCGGTCTGATAGCTTTGGTGAGGTTCGGTGAGCAAAGGCAGACCCTTTCAAGTCATACTGCATGGTACCCATTCCATGGGTCCCAACTCTCCAGGTTTAAGGGATTCTTCCTTCAACTAAAACATGCATGGGAAACCCAGAGTATGGTCCACCGTGTGATTGGGAAACGTTTTCAAATGCATCTCAGTTTTCGACCCCTGGTACTCGGGTGCACCGTTCCAGACGCTTTACTAACACTCTCCCCCCTTGGAGAGTCAGTGTCTTTAACCTCCTGTTTGGCACAGTTTGCAATTTCTGCGCAAGATGAACAGGAATAGGGAGAACCAATGAGAGACTAGCTGTAGGTGTCTGCACGGGCAAATGGCACGCTCATTTCCCACCAGGAAGAGGAATTAACCAACGGCTCAGCATGACCTGCCGGAACCAGATTAGATCCTGAAGCAATCCTGCGGTTTTGCGGCCAGCTCACAAGATAGCGAGTTGAAGAAAGGAGCCCAGGGGCACTGTAATTCACAAACCTGCAGAGTTATGAATGACAGCTATCGTCCAAAAATGTATTGAAGTAAGTCTTCGAAGAGGACTTGAAATTGGGGCAGAATTTCAGGAAAACGATTTCATGGATTAGACTGGAATTGCACTTAAAACATAGGAAAAGAGGCATAATGTCCACAATGATGCACTTGGCCAAAAAGGGCATATGCTTTTTTTCCTGAATATATTCAGGAAAAAATGCATACGCCCTTTTTGGCCAACCAAGCAAGCGTGTAAAGGAAATCTGCACTACATTGAAGTCTCACTGCCCCCCGGTCAAAAGGGCCATCTGAAAAAAGTGTAAAATCCAGAAAGGCAGGACAGGTCATGGAGAACAGGGAGCCTTGTTATGCTGATGGGCGGGATTTAAATTGCCAACAGCCACTCTGGAGAAGTGTATGGTGTTTCCTGAAACACACAGGAAACAAAGCAACACAGCCTATGGCACTTCCTCTTATGGTCCTATAGCTTAGGGAAATTAAAATCAAAAACACACAGCCACCCCAAAGTTTTGGACGGCTCTGTTTACAAGAACCTCGTCTACGGTACAAGTTAAATATCTGAGAAAGCAAAAAATGGATAAAGAAGTTGTGGTACGTACGTACAATGGAATATCACTCAGCAGTGAGATCTACGTCATCAGGCCCGTAGCAGCATAATGAGTGGATTCAGGTAAGACGATTCTACGAGAAATAACTCACACAGAAAAAGAAACATCATAAGATATCACTAATACACGGAATGTAAACTTGGCTACACATGAACTGAATTACAAAACAGAACAGGGTCTCAAATTTAGAAAACCAACTTATGCTTGCTTATGGCAAAAAGTGAGTTGGGGTGCTGCATAAAACCAGAGATTGAAATTAGCACAGATACCGTTCCATAAGCCAAATATATAATAGACAAGACCTACTCCTTGCTCAACGAAATGGACTCAACACCGCATATTCAACGCCTGGGAATATACCTGACAAGTAAGAATCTTAAGACCCATGGATTTATGTCTCCATAAGGAAATCAAGCGTGTGTATAGCGGCCTAAACTCAGCAGTGAAAATCCGACAAATCCCATTATCAAAATAAATTTCAAAAACAAAACACAATGACAGTGAAATAGAGAGCAATTCTTAAATAATTCATTCAGGGCTTGTGATGCAACCTGGATTTACCACATCTACACCCAGAGCTGCGTGAGACATAAGGCTGGACACTTCGGGCTGATAGCATTGGTGAGGTTCGGTGAGCAAACGCAGACCCTTTCAAGTCATACTGCATGTTACCCATACCATGGGTCCCAACTCTCCAGGTCTAAGGGATTCTTCCTTCAGCTAAAACATGCATGGGAAACCCAGAGTATGGTCCACCGTGTGATTGGGAAACGTTTTCAAATGAATCTCAGATTTCGTCCCCTGGTACTCGGGTTCACAATTCCAGACGCTTTACTAACACTCTCCCCACTTGGAGAGTCAGTGCCTTTAACCTCCTGTTTGGCACAGTTTGCAATTTCTGCGCACGATGAACAGGAATAGGGAGAACCAATGAGAGACTAGCTGTAGGTGTCTGCACGGGCAAATGGAACACTCATTTCCCACCAGGAAGAGGAATTAACCAAAGGCTCAACATGCCCTGCCAGAACCAGATTAGGGCCTGAAGCAATCCTGCTGTTTTGCGGCCAGGTCACAAGAAAGCGAGTTGAAGAAAGGAGCTCAGGGGCACTGTAATTCACAAACCTGCAGAGTTTGGAATGAGAGCTATTGTCCAAAAATGTATTGAAGTAAGTCTTCGAAGTGGACTTGAAAGCGGGGCAGAATTTCAGGAAAACGATTTCAGGGGGTAGACTGGAATTGCACTTAAAGCATAGGAAAAGAGGCAGAATGTCGACAATGAAGCACTTGGCCAAAAATGGCGTATGCGTTTTTTCCTGAATATATTCAGGAAAAAACGCATACGCACTCTTTGGCCAACCAAGCAAGCGTGTAAAGGAAATCTGCACTACAATGAAGTCTCACTGCCCCCCGGTCCAAAGGGCCATCTGAAACAAGTGTAAAATCCAGAAAGGCAGGACAGGTCATGCAGAACAGGGAGCCAGGTTATGCTGATGGGCGGGATGTAAATTGCCAACAGCCACTCTGGAGAAGTGTATGGTGTTTCCTGAAACACATAGGAAACAAAGCAACACAGCCTATGGCACTTCCACTTATGGTCCTATAGCTTAGGGAAATTAAAATCAAAAACACACAGCCACCCCAAAATTTGGGACGGCTCTGTTTAAAAGAACCTCGTCTACGGTTCAAGTTAAATATCCGAGAAAGCAAAAAATGGATAAAGAAGTTGTGGGACGTACGTACAATGGAATATCACTCAGCAATGAGATCTACGTCATCAGGCCCGTAGCGGCATAATGAGTGGATTCAGGTACGACGATTCTACGAGAAATAAGTCACACAGAAATAGAAACATCATAAGGTATCACTAATACACGGAACGTAAACTTGGCTACACATGAACTGAATTAGAAAACAGAACAGGGTCTCAAATTTAGAAAGCCAACTTATGCTTGCTAATGGGGAAAGGTGAGTTGGGGTGCTGCATCAAACCAGAGATTGAAATTAGCACAGATACCGTTCCATAAGCCAAATATATAATAGACAAGACCTACTCCTTGCTCAACGAAATGGACTCAACACACCATATTCAACGCCTGGGAATATACCTGACAAGTAAGAATCTTAAGACCCATGGATTTATGTGTCTCCATAAGGAAATCAAGCGTGTGTACAGCGGCCAAAACTCAGCAGTGAAAATCCGATAAATCCCATTATCAAAATAAATTTCACAATCACAACACAATGACAGTGGAATAGAGAGCAATTCTTAGATAATTCATTCAGGGCTTGTGATGCAACCTGGATTTACCACATCTACACCCAGAGCTGGGTGAGACATAAGGCTGGACACTTCGGTCTGATAGCTTTGGTGAGGTTCGGTGAGCAAAGGCAGACCCTTTCAAGTCATACTGCATGGTACCCATTCCATGGGTCCCAACTCTCCAGGTTTAAGGGATTCTTCCTTCAACTAAAACATGCATGGGAAACCCAGAGTATGGTCCACCGTGTGATTGGGAAACGTTTTCAAATGCATCTCAGTTTTCGACCCCTGGTACTCGGGTGCACCGTTCCAGACGCTTTACTAACACTCTCCCCCCTTGGAGAGTCAGTGCCTTTAACCTCCTGTTTGGCACAGTTTGCAATTTCTGCGCAAGATGAACAGGAATAGGGAGAACCAATGAGAGACTAGCTGTAGGTGTCTGCACGGGCAAATGGCACGCTCATTTCCCACCAGGAAGAGGAATTAACCAACGGCTCAGCATGACCTGCCGGAACCAGATTAGATCCTGAAGCAATCCTGCGGTTTTGCGGCCAGCTCACAAGATAGCGAGTTGAAGAAAGGAGCCCAGGGGCACTGTAATTCACAAACCTGCAGAGTTATGAATGACAGCTATCGTCCAAAAATGTATTGAAGTAAGTCTTCGAAGAGGACTTGAAAGTGGGGCAGAATTTCAGGAACACGATTTCATGGATTAGACTGGAATTGCACTTAAAACATAGGAAAAGAGGCATAATGTCCACAATGATGCACTTGGCCAAAAAGGGCATATGCTTTTTTTCCTGAATATATTCAGGAAAAAATGCATATGCCCTTTTTGGCCAACCAAGCAAGCGTGTAAAGGAAATCTGCACTACATTGAAGTCTCACTGCCCCCCGGTCAAAAGGGCCATCTGAAAAAAGTGTAAAATCCAGAAAGGCAGGACAGGTCATGGAGAACAGGGAGCCTTGTTATGCTGATGGGCGGGATGTAAATTGCCAACAGCCACTCTGGAGAAGTGTATGGTGTTTCCTGAATCATGTAGGAAACAAAGCAACACAGCCTATGGCACTTCCACTTATGGTCCTATAGCTTAGGGAAATTAAAATCAAAAACACACAGCCACCCCAAAGTTTGGGACGGCTCTGTTTACAAGAACCTCGTCTACGGTGCAAGTTAAATATCCGAGAAAGCAAAAAATGGATAAAGAAGTTGTGGTAGGTACGTACAATGGAATATCACTCAGCAATGAGATCTACGTCATCAGGACCGTAGCCGCATAATGAGTGGATTCAGGTACGACGATTCTACGAGAAATAAGTCACTCAGAAAAAGAAACATCATAAGATATCACTAATACACGGAACGTAAACTTGGCTACACATGAACTGAATTACAAAACAGAACAGGGTCTCAAATTTAGAAAACCAAGTTATGCTTGCTTATGGGGAAAGGTGAATTGGTTTGCTGCATCAAACCAGAGATTGAAATTAGCACAGATACCGTTCCATAAGCCAAATATATAATAGACAAGACCTACTCCTTGCTCAACGAAATGGACTCAACACCCCATATTCAACTCCTGGGAATATACCTGACAAGTAAGACTCTTAAGACCCATCGATTTATATGTCTCCATAAGGAAATCAAGCGTGTGTACAGTGGCCGAAACGCAGCAGTGAAAATCCGATAAATCCCATTATCAAAATAAATTTCACAAACAAAACACAATGACAGTGAAATAGAGAGCAATTCTTAAATAATTCATTCAGGGCTTGTGATGCAACCTGGATTTACCACATCTACACCCAGTGCTGGGTGAGACATAAGGCTGGACACTTCGGGCTGATAGCATTAGTGAGGTTCGGTGAGCAAACGCAGACCCTTTGAAGTCATACTGCATGGTAGCCATTTCATGGGTCCCAACTCTCCAGGTTTAAGGGATTCTTCCTTCAGCTATAACATGCATGGGAAACCCAGAGTATGGTCCACCGTGTGATTGGGAAACGTTTTCAAATGCATCTCAGGTTTCGTCCCCTGGTACTCGGGTTCACCATTCCAGACCCTTTACTAACACTCTCCCCACTTGGAGAGTCAGTGCCTTTAACCTCCTGTTTGGCACAGTTTGCAATTTCTGAGCAAGATGAATGGAATAGGGAGAACCAATGAGAGACTAGCTGTAGGTGTCTGCACGGGCAAATGGAACGCTCATTTCCCACCAGGAAGAGGCATTAACGAAAGGCTCAGCGTGCCCTGCCGGAACCAGATTATGGCCTGAAGCAATCCTGCTGTTTTGAAGCCAGCTCATAAGAATGCGAGCTGAAGAAAGGAGCTCATGGGCACTGTAATTCACAAACGTGCAGAGTTATGAATGACAGCTATCGTCCAAAAATGTATTGATGTAAGTTTGGGAAGAGGACTTGAAAGTGGGGCAGAATTTCAGGAAAACGATTTCAGGGGGTAGACTGGAATTGCACTTAAAGCATAGGAAAAGAGGCAGAATGTCGACAATGATGCACTTGGCCAAAAAGGGCGTATGCGTTTTTTCCTGAATATATTCAAGAAAAAACGCATACGCCCTTTTTGGTCAACCAAGCAAGCGTGTAAATGAAATCTGCACTACAATGAAGTCTCTCTGCCCCCCGGTCAAAAGGGCCATCTGAAACAAGTGTAAAATCCAGAAAGACAGGACAGGTCATGGAGAACAGGGAGCCTTGTTATGCTGATGGGCGGGATGTAAATTGCCAACAGCCACTCTGGAGAAGTGTATGGTGTTTCCTGAAACACGTAGGAAACAAAGCAACACAGCCTATGGCACTTCCACTTATGGTCCTATAGCTTAGGGAAATTAAAATCAATAACACACAGCCCCCCCAAAGTTTTGGACGGCTCTGTTTACAAGAACCTCGTCTACGGTACAAGTTAAATATCCGAGAAAGCAAAAAATGGATAAAGAAGTTGTGGTACGTACGTACAATGGAATATCACTCAGCAATGAGATCTACGTCATCAGGCCCGTAGCGGCATAATGAGTGCATTCAGGTACGACGATTCTATGAGAAATAAGTCACAGAGAAAAAGAAACATCATAAGATATCACTAATACACGGAACGTAAACTTGGCTACACATGTACTGAATTACAAAACAGAACAGGGTCTCAAATTTAGAAAACCAACTTATGCTTGCTTATGGGGAAAGGTGAGTTGGGGTGCTGCATAAAACCAGAGATTGAAATTAGCACAGATACCGTTCCATAAGCCAAATATATAATAGACAAGACCTACTCCTTGCTCAACGAAATGGACTCAACACCCCATATTCAACGCCTGGGAATATACCTGACAAGTAAGAATCTTAAGACCCATGGATTTATATGTCTCCATAAGGAAATCAAGCATGTGCACAGTGGCCTAAACGCAGCAGTGAAAATCCGATAAATCCAATTATCAAAATAAATTTCAAAAACAAAACACAATGACAGTGAAATAGAGTGCAATTCTTAAATAATTCATTCAGGGCTTGTGATGCAACCTGGATTTACCACATCTACAACCAAAGCTGGTTGAGGCATAAGGCTGGACACTTCGGCTGATAGCACTGGTGAGGTTCGTTGAGCAAAGGCAGACCCTTTGAAGCCATACTGCATGGCAGCCATTCCTTGGGTCCCAACTCTCCAGGTTTAAGGGATTCTTCCTTCAGCTAAAACATGCATGGGAAACCCAGAGTATGGTCCACCGTGTGATTGGGAAACGTTTTCAAATGCATCTCAGGTTTCGTCCCCTGGTACTCGGGTTCACCGTTCCAGACGCTTTACTAACACTCTCCCCACTTGGAGAGTCAGTGCCTTTAACCTCGTGTTTGGCACAGTTTGCAATTTCTGCGCAAGATGAACAGGAATAGGGAGAACAAATGTGAGACTAGCTGTAGGTGTGTGCACGGGCAAATGGAACACTCATTTCCCACCAGGAAGAGGAATTAACCAAAGGCTCAGCGTGCCCAGCCGGAACCAGATTAGGGCCTGAAGCAATCCTGCGGTTTTGCGGCCAGCTCACAAGAAAGCGAGTTGAAGAACGGAGCTCAGGGGCACTGTAATTCAAAAACCTGCAGAGTTATGAATGACAGCTATCGTCCAAAAATGTATTGAAGTAAGTCTTCGAAGAGGACTTGAAAGCGGGGCAGAATTTCAGGAAAACAATTTCAGGGGGTAAACTGGAATTGCACTTAAAGCATAGGAAAAGAGGCAGAATGTCGACAATGATGCACTTGGCCAGAAAGGGCGTATGCGTTTTGTCCTGAATATATTCAGGAGAAAACGCATACGCACTTTTTGACCAACCAAGCAAGCGTGTAAAGGAAATTTGCACTACAATGAAGTCTCACTGCCCCCCGGTGAAAAGGGCCATTTGAAACAAGTGTAAAATCCAGAAAGGCAGGACAGGTCATGGAGAACAGGGAGCCTTGTTATGCTGATGGGCGGGATGTAAATTGCCAACAGCCACTCTGGAGAAGTGTATGGTGTTTCCTGAAACACGTAGGAAACAGAGCAACACAGCCTATGGCACTTCCACTTAGGGTCCTAGAGCTTAGGAAAATTAAAATCAAAAACACACAGCCACCCCAAAGTTTGGGACGGCTCTGTTTACCAGAAACTCGTCTACGGTACAGGTTAAATATCCGAGAAAGCAAAAAATAGATAAAGAAGTTGTGGTACGTACGTACAATGGAATATCACTCAGCAATGAGATCTACGTCATCAGGCCCGTAGCAGCATAATGAGTGCATTCAGGTACGACGATTCTACGAGAAATAAGTCACACAGAAAAAGAAACATCATACGATATCACTAATACACGGAACGTAAACTTGGCTACACATGTACTGAATTACAAAACAGAACAGGGTCTCAAATTTAGAAAACCAACTTATGCTTGCTTATGGGGAAAGGTGAGTTGGGGTGCTGCATCAAACCAGAGATTGAAATTAGCACAGATATCGTTCCATAAGCCAAATATATAATAGACAAGACCTACTCCTTGCTCAACGAAATGGACTCAACACCCCATATTCAACGCCTGGGAATATACCTGACAAGTAAGAATCTTAAGTCCCATGATTTATATGTCTCCATAAGGAAATCAAGCGTGTGTACAGCGGCCTAAACGCAGCAGTGAAAATCCGATAAATCCCATTATCAAAATAAATTTCAAAAACAAAACACAATGACAGTGAAATAGAGAACAATTCTTAAATAATTCATTCAGGGCTTGTGATGCAACCTGGATTTACCACATCTACACCCAAAGCTGGTTGACACATAAGGCTGGACACTTCGGGCTGATCGCATTGGTGAGGTTCAGTGAGCAAACGCAGAACCTTTGAAGTCATACCGCATGGTAGCCATTCGATGGGTCCCAACTCTCCAGGTTTAAGGGATTCTTCCTTCAGCTAAAACATGCATGGGAAACCCAGAGTATGGTCCATCGTGTGATTGGGAAACGTTTTCAAATGCATCTCAGGTTTCGTCCCCTGGTACTCAGGTTCACCATTCCAGACGCTTTACTAACACTCTCCCCCCTTGGAGAGTCAGTGCCTTTAACCTCCTGTTTGGCACAGTTTGCAATTTCTGCGCAAGATGAACAGGAATAGGGAGAACCAATGAGAGACTAGCTGTAGGTGTCTGCAGGGCAAATGGAACGCTCATTTCCCACCAGGAAGAGGAATTAACCAAAGGCTCAGCGTGCCCTGCCAGAAACAGATTAGGGCCTGAAGCAATCCTGTGGTTTTGCGGCCAGCTCACAAGAAAGCGAGTTGAAGAATGGAGCTCAGGGGCACTGTAATTCACAAACCTGCAGAGTTATGAATGACAGCTATCGTCCAAAAATGTATTGAAGTAAGTCTTCGAAGAGGACTTGAAAGCGGGCAGAATTTTAGGAAAACGATTTCAGGGGGTAGACTGGAATTGCACTTAAAGCATAGGAAAAGAGGCAGAATGTCGACAATGATGCACTTGGCCAGAAAGGGCGTATGCGTTTTTTCCTGAATATATTCAGGAAAAAACGCATACGCCCTTTTTGGCCAACCAAGCAAGCGTGTAAAGGAAATATGCACTACAGTGAAGTCTCACTGCCCCCCGGTCCAAACGGCCATCTGAAACAAGTGTAAAATCCAGAAAGGCAGGACAGGTCATGGAGAACAGGGAGCTTTTTTATGCTGATGGGCGGGATGTAAATTGCCAACAGCCACTCTGGAGAAGTGTATGGTGTTTCCTGAAACACGTAGGAAACAAAGCAACACAGCCTATGGCACTTCCACTTAGGGTCCTAGAGCTTAGGTAAATTAAAATCAAAAACACACAGCCACCCCAAACTTTGGGACGGCTCTGTTTACAAGAACCTCGTATACGGTACAAGTTAAATATCCGAGAAAGCAAAAAATGGAAAAAGAAGTTGTGGTACGTACGTACAATGGAATATCACTCAGCTATGAGATCTACGTCATCAGGCCCGTAGCGGCATAATGAGTGCATTCAGGTATGAAGACTCTACGAGAAATACGTCACTCAGAAAAAGAAACATCATAAGATATCACTAATACACGGAACGTATACTTGGCTACACATGAACTGAATTACAAAACAGAACAGGGTATCAAATTTAGAAAACCAACTTATGCTTGCTTATGGGGAAAGGTGAGTTGGGGTGCTGCATCAAACCAGAGATTGAAATTAGCACAGATACCGTTCCATAAGCCAAATATATAATAGACAAGACCTACTCCTTGCTCAACGAAATGGACTCAACACCCCATATTCAACGCCTGGAAATATACCTGACAACTAAGAATCGTAAGACCCATGGATTTATATGTCTCCATAAGGAAATCAAGTGTGTGTACAGCGGCCTAAACGCAGCAGTGAAAATCCGATAAATCCCATTATCAAAATAAATTTCAAAAACAAAACACAATGACAGTGAAATAGAGAGCAATTCTTAAATAATTCATTCAGGGCTTGTGATGAAACCTGGATTTACCACATCTACACCCAGAGCTGTGTGAGACATAAGGCTGGACACTTCGGGCTGATAGCATTGGTGAGGTTCGGTGAGCAAACGCAGACCCTTTGAAGTCATACTGCATGGTACCCATTCCATGGGTCCCAACTCTCCAGGTTTAAGGGATTCTTCCTTCAGCTAAATCATGCATGGGAAACCCAGAGTATGATCCACCGTGTGATTGGTAAACGTTTTCAAATGCATCTCAGGTTTCGTCCCCTGGTACTCGGGTTCACCATTCCAGACGCTTTACTAACACTCTCCCCACTTGGAGAGTCAGTGCCTTTAACCTCCTGTTTGGCACAGTTTGCAATTTCTGAGCAACATGAACAGGAATAGGGAGAACCAATGAGAGACTAGCTGTAGGTGTCTGCACGGGCTAATGGAACGCTCATTTCCCACCAGGAAGAGGAATTAACCAAAGGCTCAGCGTGCACTGCCGGAACCAGATTATGGCCTGAAGCAATCCTGCGGTTTTGAAGCCAGCTCATAAGAAAGCGAGCTGAAGAAAGGAGCTCAGGGGCACTGTAATTCACAAACCTGCAGAGTTATGAATGACAGCTATCGTCCAAAAATGTATTGAAGTAAGTTTTAGAAGAGGACTTGAAAGCGGGGCAGAATTTCAGGAAAACGATTTCAGGGGGTAGACTGGAATTGCACTTAAAGCATAGGAAAAGAGGCAGAATGTCGACAATGATGCACTTGGCCAGAAAGGGCGTATGCGTTTTTTCCTGAATATATTCAGGAAAAAACACATACGCACTTTTTGGTCTACCAAGCAAGCGTGTAAAGGAAATCTGCACTACAATGAAGCCTCACTGCCCCCCGGTCCAAAGGGCCATCTGAAACAAGTGTAAAATCCAGAAAGGCAGGACAGGTCATGGAGAACAGGGAGCCTTGTTATGCTGATGGGCGGGATGTAAATTGCCAACAGCCACTCTGGAGAAGTGTATGGTGTTTCCTGAAACACGTAGGAAACAAAGCAACACAGCCTATGGCACTTCCACTTAGGGTCCTATAGCTTAAGGAAATTAAAATCAATAACACACAGCCACCCCAAAGTTTGGGACGGCTCTGTTTACAAGAACCTCGTCTACGGTACAAGTTAAATATCCGAGAAAGCAAAAAATGGATAAAGAAGTTGTGGTACGTACGTACAATGGACTATCACTCAGCAATGAGATCTACGTCACCAGGCCCGTAGCGGCATAATGAGTGCATTCAGGTATGACGATTCTACAAGAAATAAGTCACACAGAAAAAGAAACATCATAAGATATCACTAATACACGGAACGTAAACGTGGCTACACATGAACTGAATTACAAAACAGAGCAGGGTCTCAAATTTAGAAAACCAACTTATGCTTGCTTATGGGGAAAGGTGAGTTGGGGTGTTGCATCAAACCAGAGATTGAAATTAGCACAGATATCGTTCCATAAGCCAAATATATAATAGACAAGACCTACTCCTTGCTCAACGAAATGGACTCAACACCCCATATTCAACTCCTGGGAATATACCTGACAAGTAAGAATCTTAAGACCCATGGATTTATATGTCTCCATAAGGAAATCAAGCGTGTGTACAGCGGCCTAAACGCAGCAGTGAAAATCCGATAAATCACATTATCAAAATAAATTTCAAAAACAAATCACAATGACCGTGAAATAGAGAGCAATTCTAAAATAATTCATTCAGGGCTTGTGATGCAACCTGGATTTACCACATCTACACCCAAAGCTGGTTGACACATAAGGCTGGACACTTCGGGCTGATAGCATTTGTGGTTCGGTGAGCAAACGCAGACCCTTTGAAGTCATACCGCATGGTAGCCATTCCATGGGTCCCAACTCTCCAGGTTTAAGGGATTCTCCCTTCAGCTAAAACATGCATGGGAAACCCAGAGTATAGTCCATCGTGTGATTGGGAAACGTTTTCAAATGCATCTCAGGTTTCGTCCCCTGGTACTCGGGTGCACCGTTCCAGACGCTTTACTAACACTCTCCCCCCTTGGAGAGTCAGTGCCTTTAACCTCCTCTTTGGTACAGTTTGCAATTTCTGCGCAAGATGGACAGGAATAGGGAGAACCAATGAGAGACTAGCTGTAGGTGTCTGCAGGGCAAACGGAACGCTCATTTCCCACCAGGAAGAGCAATTAACCAAAGGCTCAGCGTGCCCTGCCGGAATCAGATTAGGGCCTGAAGCAATCTTGTGGTTTTGCGGCAGGCTCACAAGAAAGCGAGTTGAAGAAAGGAGCTCAGGGGCACTGTAATTCACAAACCTGCAGAGTTATGAATGACAGCTATCGTCCAAAAATGTATTGAAGTAAGTCTTCGAAGAGGACTTGAAAGCGAGGCAGAATTTCAGGAAAACGATTTCAGGGGGTAGACTGGAATTGCACTTAAAGCATAGGAAAAGAGGCAGAATGTCGACAATGATGCACTTGGCCAGAAAGGGCGTATGCGTTTTTTCCTGAATATATTAAGGAAAAAACGCATACGCCCTTTTTGACCAACCAAGCAAGCGTGTAAAGGAAATCTGCACTACAATGAAGTCTCACTGCCCCCCGGTGAAAAGGGCCATCTGAAACAAGTGTAAAATCCACAAAGGCAGGACAGGTTATGGAGAACAGGGAGCCTTGTTATGCTGATGGGCGGGATGTAAATTGCCAACAGCCACTCTGGAGAAGTGTATGGTGTTTCCTGAAACACGTAGGAAACAAAGCAACACAGCCTATGGCACTTCCACTTAGGGTCCTATAGTTTAGGGAAATTAAAATCAAAAACACACAGCCACCCCAAAGTTTGGGACGGCTCTCTTTACTAGAACCTCGTCTACGGTACAAGTTAAATATCCGAGAAAGCAAAAAATGGATAAAGTAGTTGTGGTACGTACGTACAATGGACTATCACTCAGCAATGAGATCTACGTCATCAGCCCCGTAGCGGCATAATGAGTGGATTCAGGTGCGACGATTCTACGAGAAATAAGTCACACAGAAAAAGGAACATCATAAGATATCACTAATACACGGAACGTAAACTTGGCTACACATGAACTGAATTACAAAACAGAACAGGGTCTCAAATTTAGAAAACCAACTTATGCTTGCTTATGGGGAAAGGTGAGTTGGGGTGCTGCATCAAACCAGAGATTGAAATTAGCACAGATACCGTTCCATAAGCCAAATATATAATAGACAAGACCTACTCCTTGCTCAACGAAATGGACTCAACACCCCATATTCAACGCCTGGAAATATACCTGACAAGTAAGAATCGTAAGACCCATGGATTTATATGTCTCCATAAGGAAATCAAGTGTGTGTACAGCGGCCTAAACGCAGCAGTGAAAATCCGATAAATCCCATTATCAAAATAAATTTCAAAAACAAAACACAATGACAGTGAAATAGAGAGCAATTCTTAAATAATTCATTCAGGGCTTGTGATGCAACCTGGATTTACCACATCTACACCCAGAGCTGTGCGAGACATAAGGCTGGACACTTCGGGCTGATAGCATTGGTGAGGTTCGGTGAGCAAACGCAGACCCTTTGAAGTCATACTGCATGGTACCCATTCCATGGGTCCCAACTCTCCAGGTTTAAGGGATTCTTCCTTCAGCTAAAACATGCATGGGAAACCCAGAGTATGATCCACCGTGTGATTGGTAAACGTTTTCAAATGCATCTCAGGTTTCGTCCCCTGGTACTCGGGTTCACCATTCCAGACGCTTTACTAACACTCTCCCCACTTGGAGAGTCAGTGCCTTTAAACTCCTGTTTGGCACAGTTTGCAATTTCTGAGCAAGATGAACAGGAATAGGGAGAACCAATGAGAGACTAGCTGTAGGTGTCTGCACGGGCAAATGGAGCGCTCATTTCCCACCAGGAAGAGGAATTAACCAAAGGCTCAGCGTGCCCTGCCGGAACCAGATTATGGCCTGAAGCAATCCTGCGGTTTTGAAGCCAGCTCATAAGAAAGCGAGCTGAAGAAAGGAGCTCAGGGGCACTGTAATTCACAAACCTGCAGAGTTATGAATGACAGCTATCGTCCAAAAATGTATTGAAGTAAGTCTTCGAAGAGGACTTGAAAGCGGGGCAGAATTTCAGGAAAACGATTTCAGGGGGTAGACTGGAATTGCACTTAAAGCATAGGAAAAGAGGCAAAATGTCAACAATGATGCCCTTGGCCAAAAAGGGCATATGCGTTTTATCCTGAATATATTCAGGAAAAAACGCATACGCCCTTTTTGGCCAACCAAGCAAGCGTGTAAAGGAAATCTGCACTACAATGAAGTCTCACTGCCCCTGGTCAAAAGGGCCATCTGAAACAAGTGTAAAATCCAGAAAGGCAGGACAGGTCATGGGGAACACGGAGCCTTGTTATGCTGATGGGCGGGATGTAAATTGCCAACAGCCACTCTGGAGAAGTGTATGGTGTTTCCTGAAACACATAGGAAAAAAGCAACACAGCCTATGGCACTTCCACTTAGGGTCCTATAGCTTAGGGAAATTAAAATCAAAAACACATAGCCACCCCAAAGTTTCGGACGGCTCTGTTTAAAAGAACCTCGTCTAAGGTACAGGTTAAATATCCGAGAAAGCAACAAATGGATAAAGAAATTGTGGTACGTACGTACAATGGAATATCACTCATCAATGACATCTACGTCATCAGGCCGGTAGCGGCATAATGAGTGGATTCAGGTATGACGATTCTACAAGAAATAAGTCCCACAGAAAAAGAAACATCATAAGATATCACTAATACATGGAACGTAAACTTGTCTACACATGAACTGAATTACAAAACAGAACAGGGTCTCAAATTTAGAAAACGAACTTATGCTTGCTTATGGGTAAAGGTGAGTTGGGGTGCTGCATAAAAGCAGAGATTGAAATTAGCACAGATGCCGTTCCTTAAGCCAAATATATAATAGACAAGACCTACTCCTTGCTCAACGAAATGAACTCAACACCCCATATTCAACGCCTGGGAATATACCTGACACGTAAGAATCTTAAGACCCATGGATTTATATGTCTCCATAAGGAAAACAAGCGTGTGTACAGCGGCCTAAACGCAGCAGTGAAAATCCGATAAATCCGATTATCAAAATAAATTTCAATAACACAACACAATGACAGTGAAATAGAGAGCAATTCTTAAATAATTCATTCAGGGCTTGTGATGCAACCTGGATTTACCACATCTACACCCAGAGCTGGGTGAGACATAAGGCTGGACACTTCGGGCTGATAGCATTGGTGAGGTTTGGTGAGCAAACGCAGACCCTTTGAAGTCATACTGCATGGTAGCCATTCCATGGGTCCCAACTCTCCAGGTTTAAGGGATTCTTCCTTCAGCTAAAACATGCATGGGAAACCCAGAGTATGGTCCACCGTGTGATTGGGAAACGTTTTCAAATACATCTCAGGTTTCGTCCCCTGGTACTCGGGTTCACCATTCCAGACGCTTTACTAACACTCTCCCCACTTGGAGAGTCAGTGCCTTTAACCTCCTGTTTGGCACAGTTTGCAATTTCTGCGCAAGATGAACAGGAATAGAGAGAATCAATAAGAGACTAGCTGTAGGTGTCTGCACGGGCAAATGGAACGCTCATTTCCCACCAGGAAGAGGAATTAACCAAAGGCTCAGCGTGCCCTGCCGGAACCAGATTAGGGCCTGAAGGAATCCAGCGCTTGTGCGGCCAGCTCACAAGAAAGCGAGTTGAAGAAAGGAGCTTAGGCGCACTGTAATTCACAAACATGCAGAGTTATGAATGACAGCTATCGTCCAAAAATGTATTGAAGTAAGTCTTCGAAGAGGACATGAAAGCGGGGCAGAATTTCAGGAAAACGATTTCAGGGTGTAGACTGGAATTGCACTTAAAGCATAGGAAAAGAGGCAGAATGTCGAACATGATGCACTTCGTCAAAGAGGGCGTATGCGTTTTTTCCTGAATATATTCAGCAAAAAACCCATACGCCCTTTTTGGCCAACCAAGCAAGCGTGTAAACGAAATCTGCACTACAATGAAGTCTCACTGCCCCCCGGTCAAAAGGGCCATCTGAAAAAAGTATAAAATCCAGAAAGGCAGGACAGGTCATGGAGAACAGGGAGGCTTGTTATGCTGCTGGGCGGGATGTAAATTGCCAACAGCCACTCTGGAGAAGTGTATGGTGTTTCCTGAAACACGTAGGAAACAAAGCAACACAGCCTATGGCACTTCCACTTAGGGTGCTATAGCTTAGGGAAATTAAAATCAAAAACACACAGCCACCCCAAAGTTTGGGACAGCACTGTTTACAAGAACCTCGTCTACGGTACAAGTTAAATATCCGAGAAAGCAAAAAATGGATAAAGAAGTTGTGGTATGTACGTACAATGGAATATCACTCAGCAATGAGATCTACGTCATCAGGCCCGTAGCGGCATAGTGAGTGGATTCAGGTACGACGATTCTACGAGAAATAAGTCACACAGAAACAGAAACATCATAAGATATCACTAATACACGGAACGTAAACTTGGCTACACATGAACTGAATTAGAAAACAGAACAGGGTCTCAAATTTAGAAAACCAACTTATGCTTGCTTATGGGGAAAGGTGAGTTGGGGTGCTGCATCAAACCAGAGATTGAAATTAGCACAGATACCGTTCCATAAGCCAAATATATAATAGACAAGACCTACTCCTTGCTCAACGAAATGGACTCAACACCCCATATTCAACGCCTGGGAATATACCTGACAAATAAGAATCTTAACACCCTTCGATTTATATGTCTCCATAAGGAAATCAAGCGTGTGTACAGCGGCCTAAACCCAGCAGTGAAAATCCAATAAATCCCATAATCAAAATAAATTTCACAAACAAAACACAGTGACAGTGAAATAGAGAGCAATTCTTAAATAATTCATTCAGGGCTTGTGATGCAACCTGGATTTACCACATCTACACCCAGAGCTGGGTGAGACATAAGGCTGGACACTTCGGGCTGATAGCATTTTTGAGGTACGGTGAGCAAAGGCAGACCCTTTCAAGTCATACTGCATGGTACCCATTCCATGGGTCCCAACTCTACAGGATTAAGGGATTCTTCATTCAGCTAAAACATGCATGGGAAACCCAGAGTATGGTCCACCGTGTGATTGGGAAACCTTTTCAAATGCATCTCAGGTTTCGACCCCTGGTACTCGGGTGCACCGTTCCAGATGCTTTACTAACACTCTCCCCACTTGGAGAGTCAGTGCCTTTAACCTCCTGTTTGGCACAATTTGCAATTTCTGCACAACATGAACAGGAATAGGGAGAACCAATGAGAGACTAGCTGTAGGTGTCTGCACGGGCAAATGGAACGCTCATTTCCCACCAGGAAGAGGAATTAACCAAAGTCTCAGCATGCCCTGCCGGAACCAGATTAGGTCCTGAAGCAATCCTGCGGTTTTGCGGCCAGCTCACAAGATAGCGAGTTGAAGAATGGAGCCCAAGGGCACTGTAATTCACAGACCTGCAGAGTTATGAATGACAGCTATCGTCCAAAGATTTATTGAAGTAAGTCTTCGAAAAGTACTTGAAAGTGGGGCAGAATTTCAGGAAAACGATTTCATGGGGTAGACTGTAATTGCACTTAAAGCATAGGAAAAGAGGCATAATGTCCTCAATGATGCACTTGGCCAAAAAGGGCGTATGCGTTTTTTCCTGAATATATTCAGGAAAAAATGCATACGCACTTTTTGGCCAACCAAGCAAGCGTGTAAATGAAATCTGCACTACAATGAAGTCTCACTGCCCCTGGTCAAAAGGGCCATCTGAAACAAGTGTAAAATCCAGAAAGGCAGGACAGGTCATGGGGAACACGGAGCCTTGTTATGCTGATGGGCGGGATGTAAATTGCCAACAGCCACTCTGGAGAAGTGTATGGTGTTTCCTGAAACACATAGGAAAAAAGCAACACAGCCTATGGCACTTCCAATTAGGGTCCTATAGCTTAGGGAAATTAAAATCAAAAACACATAGCCACCCCAAAGTTTCGGACGGCTCTGTTTAAAAGAACCTCGTCTAAGGTACAAGTTAAATACCCAAGAAGGCAAAAAATGGATAAAGAAGTTGTGGTACGTACATACAATGGAATATCACTCAGCAATGAGATCTACATCATCAGGCCCGTAGCGGTATAATTAGTGGATTCAGGTACGACGATTCTACGAGAAATAAGTCACACAGAAAAAGAAACATCATAAGATATCACTAATACACGGAACGTAATCTTCGCTACACATGAACTGAATTACAAAACAGAACAGGGTCTCAAATTTAGAAAACCAACTTATGCTTGCTTATGGAGAAAGGTGAGTTGGGGTGCTGCATAAAACCAGAGATTGAAATTAGCACAGATACCGTTCCATAAGCCAAATATATAATAGACAAGACCTACTCCTTGCTCAACGAAATGGACTCAACACCCCATATTCAACTCCTGGGAATATACCTGACAAATAAGAATCTTAAGACCCATGGATTTATATGTCTCCATAAGGAAATCAAGCGTGTGTACAGCGGCCTAAACGCAGTGGTGAAAATCCGATAAATCCCATTATCAAAATAAATTTCAAAAACAAAACACAATGACAGTGAAATAGAGAGCAATTCTTAAATAATTCATTCAGTGCTTGTGATGCAACCTGGATTTACCACATCTACACCCAAAGCTGGTTGACACATAAGGCTGGACACTTCGGGCTGATAGCATTTGTGGTTCGGTGAGCAAACGCAGACCCTTTGAAGTCATACCGCATGGTAGCCATTCCATGGGTCCCAACTCTCCAGGTTTAAGGGATTCTTCCTTCAGCTAAAACATGCATGGGAAACCAGAGTATGGTCCATCGTGTGATTGGGAAACGTTTTCAAATGCATCTCAGGTTTCGTCCCCTGGTACTCGGGTTCACCGTTCCAGACGCTTTACTAACACTCTCCCCCCTTGGAGAGTCAGTGCCTTTAACCTCCTGTTTGGCACAGTTTGCAATTTCTGCGCAAGATGAACAGGAATAGGGAGAACCAATGAGAGACTAGCTGTAGGTGTCTGCAGGGCAAACGGAACGCTCATTTCCCACCAGGAAGAGGAATTAACCAAAGGCTCAGCGTGCCCTGCCGGAATCAGATTAGGGCCTGAAGCAATCTTGTGGTTTTGCAGCAGGCTCACAAGAAAGCGAGTTGAAGAAAGGAGCTCAGGGGCACTGTAATTCACAAACCTGCAGAGTTATGTATGACAGCTATCGTGAAAAAATGTATTGAAGTAAGTCTTCGAAGAGGACTTGAAAGCGGGGCAGAATTTCATGAAAACGATTTCAGGGGTTAGACTGGAATTGCACTTAAAGCATAGGAAAAGAGGCAGAATGTCGACAATGATGCACTTGGCCAGAAAGGGCGTATGCGTTTTTTCCTGAATATATTCAGGAAAAAACGCATACGCACTTTTTGACCCACCAAGCAAGCGTGTAAAGGAAATCTGCACTACAATGAAGTCTCACTGCCCCCCGGTCAAAAGGGCCATCGGAAACAAGTGTAAAATCCACAAAGGCAGGACAGGTCATGGAGAACAGGGAGCCTTGTTATGCTGATGGGCGGGATGTAAATTGCCAACAGCCACTCTGGAGAAGTGTATGGTGTTTCCTGAAACACGTAGGAAACAAAGCAACACAGCCTATGGCACTTCCACTTAGGGTCCTATAGCTTAGGGAAATTAAAATCAATAACACACAGCCACCCCAAAGTTTGGGACGGCTCTGTTTACAAGAAAATCCTCTACAGTACAAGTTAAATATCCGAGAAAGCAAAAAATGGATAAAGAAGTTGTGGTACGTACGTACAATGGAATATCACTCAGCAATGAGATCTACGTCATCAGGCCCGTAGCGGCATAATGAGTGCATTCAGGTACGACGATTCTACGAGAAATAAGTCACACAGAAAAAGAAACATCTTAAGATATCACTCATACACGGAACGTAAACTTGGCTACACATGTACTGAATTACAAAACAGAACAGGGTCTCAAATTTAGAAAACCAACTTATGCTTGCTTATGGGGAAAGGTGAGTTGGCGTGCTGCATCAAACCAGAGATTGAAATTAGCACAGATATCGTTCCATAAGCCAAATATATAATAGACAAGACCTACTCCTTGCTCAACGAAATGGACTCAACACCCCATATTCAACTCCTGGGAATATACCTGACAAGTAAGAATCTTAAGACCCATGGATTTATATGTCTCCATAAGGAAAACAAGCGTGTGTACAGCGGCCTAAACGCAGCAGTGAAAATCCGATAAATCCGATTATCAAAATAAATTTCAATAACACAACACAATGACAGTGAAATAGAGAGCAATTCTTAAATAATTCATTCAGGGCTTGTGATGCAACCTGGATTTACCACATCTACACCCAGAGCTGGGTGAGACATAAGGCTGGACACTTCGGGCTGATAGCATTGGTGAGGTTTGGTGAGCAAACGCAGACCCTTTGAAGTCATACTCCATGGTAGCCATTCCATGGGTCCCAGCTCTCCAGGTTTAAGGGATTCTTCCTTCAGCTAAAACATGCATGGGAAACCCAGAGTATGGTCCACCGTGTGATTGGGAAACGTTTTCAAATACATCTCAGGTTTCGTCCCCTGGTACTCGGGTTCACCATTCCAGACGCTTTACTAACACTCTCCCCACTTGGAGAGTCAGTGCCTTTAACCTCCTGTTTGACACAGTTTGCAATTTCTGCGCAAGATGAACAGGAATAGAGAGAATCAATAAGAGACTAGCTGTAGGTGTCTGCACGGGCAAATGGAACGCTCATTTCCCACCAGGAAGAGGAATTAACCAAAGGCTCAGCGTGCCCTGCCGGAACCAGATTAGGGCCTGAAGGAATCCAGCGCTTGTGCGGCCAGCTCACAAGAAAGCGAGTTGAAGAAAGGAGCTCAGGCGCACTGTAATTCACAAACATGCAGAGTTATGAATGACAGCTATCGTCCAAAAATGTATTGAAGTAAGTCTTCGAAGAGGACATGAAAGCGGGGCAGAATTTCAGGAAAACGATTTTAGGGTGTAGACTGGAATTGCACTTAAAGCATAGGAAAAGAGGCAGAATGTCGAACATGATGCACTTCGCCAAAGAGGGCGTATACGTTTTTTCCTGAATATATTCAGCAAAAAACCCATACGCCCTTTTTGGCCAACCAAGCAAGCGTGTAAAGGAAATCTGCACTACAATGAAGTCTCACTGCCCCCCGGTCAAAAGGGCCATCTGAAAAAAGTATAAAATCCAGAAAGGCAGGACAGGTCATGAAGAACAGGGAGCCTTGTTATGCTGATGGGCGGGATGTAAATTGCCAACAGCCACTCTGGAGAAGTGTATGCTGTTTCCTGAAACACGTAGGAAACAAAGCAACACAGCCTATGGCACTTCCACTTAGGGTGCTATAGCTTAGGGAAATTAAAATCAAAAACACACAGCCACCCCAAAGTTTGGGACAGCACTGTTTACAAGAACCTCGTCTACGGTACAAGTTAAATATCCGAGAAAGCAAAAAATGGATAAAGAAGTTGTGGTATGTACGTACAATGGAATATCACTCAGCAATGAGATCTACGTCATCAGGCCCGTAGCGGCATAGTGAGTGGATTCAGGTACGACGATTCTACGAGAAATAAGTCACACAGAAACAGAAACATCATAAGATATCACTAATACACGGAACGTAAACTTGGCTACACATGAACTGAATTAGAAAACAGAACAGGGTCTCAAATTTAGAAAACCAACTTATGCTTGCTTATGGGGAAAGGTGAGTTGGGGTGCTGCATCAAACCAGAGATTGAAATTAGCACAGATACCGTTCCATAAGCCAAATATATAATAGACAAGACCTACTCCTTGCTCAACGAAATGGACTCAACACCCCATATTCAACGCCTGGGAATATACCTGACAAATAAGAATCTTAACACCCTTCGATTTATATGTCTCCATAAGGAAATCAAGCGTGTGTACAGCGGCCTAAACCCAGCAGTGAAAATCCAATAAATCCCATAATCAAAATAAATTTCACAAACAAAACACAGTGACAGTGAAATAGAGAGCAATTCTTAAATAATTCATTCAGGGCTTGTGATGCAACCTGGATTTACCACATCTACACCCAGAGCTGGGTGAGACATAAGGCTGGACACTTCGGGCTGATAGCATTTTTGAGGTACGGTGAGCAAAGGCAGACCCTTTCAAGTCATACTGCATGGTACCCATTCCATGGGTCCCAACTCTACAGGATTAAGGGATTCTTCATTCAGCTAAAACATGCATGGGAAACCCAGAGTATGGTCCACCGTGTGATTGGGAAACCTTTTCAAATGCATCTCAGGTTTCGACCCCTGGTACTCGGGTGCACCGTTCCAGATGCTTTACTAACACTCTCCCCACTTGGAGAGTCAGTGCCTTTAACCTCCTGTTTGGCACAATTTGCAATTTCTGCACAACATGAACAGGAATAGGGAGAACCAATGAGAGACTAGCTGTAGGTGTCTGCACGGGCAAATGGAACGCTCATTTCCCACCAGGAAGAGGAATTAACCAAAGTCTCAGCATGCCCTGCCGGAACCAGATTAGGTCCTGAAGCAATCCTGCGGTTTTGCGGCCAGCTCACAAGATAGCGAGTTGAAGAATGGAGCCCAAGGGCACTGTAATTCACAGACCTGCAGAGTTATGAATGACAGCTATCGTCCAAAGATTTATTGAAGTAAGTCTTCGAAAAGTACTTGAAAGTGGGGCAGAATTTCAGGAAAACGATTTCATGGGGTAGACTGTAATTGCACTTAAAGCATAGGAAAAGAGGCATAATGTCCTCAATGATGCACTTGGCCAAAAAGGGCGTATGCGTTTTTTCCTGAATATATTCAGGAAAAAATGCATACGCACTTTTTGGCCAACCAAGCAAGCGTGTAAATGAAATCTGCACTACAATGAAGTCTCACTGCCCCTGGTCAAAAGGGCCATCTGAAACAAGTGTAAAATCCAGAAAGGCAGGACAGGTCATGGGGAACACGGAGCCTTGTTATGCTGATGGGCGGGATGTAAATTGCCAACAGCCACTCTGGAGAAGTGTATGGTGTTTCCTGAAACACATAGGAAAAAAGCAACACAGCCTATGGCACTTCCAATTAGGGTCCTATAGCTTAGGGAAATTAAAATCAAAAACACATAGCCACCCCAAAGTTTCGGACGGCTCTGTTTAAAAGAACCTCGTCTAAGGTACAAGTTAAATACCCAAGAAGGCAAAAAATGGATAAAGAAGTTGTGGTACGTACATACAATGGAATATCACTCAGCAATGAGATCTACATCATCAGGCCCGTAGCGGTATAATTAGTGGATTCAGGTACGACGATTCTACGAGAAATAAGTCACACAGAAAAAGAAACATCATAAGATATCACTAATACACGGAACGTAATCTTCGCTACACATGAACTGAATTACAAAACAGAACAGGGTCTCAAATTTAGAAAACCAACTTATGCTTGCTTATGGAGAAAGGTGAGTTGGGGTGCTGCATAAAACCAGAGATTGAAATTAGCACAGATACCGTTCCATAAGCCAAATATATAATAGACAAGACCTACTCCTTGCTCAACGAAATGGACTCAACACCCCATATTCAACTCCTGGGAATATACCTGACAAATAAGAATCTTAAGACCCATGGATTTATATGTCTCCATAAGGAAATCAAGCGTGTGTACAGCGGCCTAAACGCAGTGGTGAAAATCCGATAAATCCCATTATCAAAATAAATTTCAAAAACAAAACACAATGACAGTGAAATAGAGAGCAATTCTTAAATAATTCATTCAGTGCTTGTGATGCAACCTGGATTTACCACATCTACACCCAAAGCTGGTTGACACATAAGGCTGGACACTTCGGGCTGATAGCATTTGTGGTTCGGTGAGCAAACGCAGACCCTTTGAAGTCATACCGCATGGTAGCCATTCCATGGGTCCCAACTCTCCAGGTTTAAGGGATTCTTCCTTCAGCTAAAACATGCATGGGAAACCAGAGTATGGTCCATCGTGTGATTGGGAAACGTTTTCAAATGCATCTCAGGTTTCGTCCCCTGGTACTCGGGTTCACCGTTCCAGACGCTTTACTAACACTCTCCCCCCTTGGAGAGTCAGTGCCTTTAACCTCCTGTTTGGCACAGTTTGCAATTTCTGCGCAAGATGAACAGGAATAGGGAGAACCAATGAGAGACTAGCTGTAGGTGTCTGCAGGGCAAACGGAACGCTCATTTCCCACCAGGAAGAGGAATTAACCAAAGGCTCAGCGTGCCCTGCCGGAATCAGATTAGGGCCTGAAGCAATCTTGTGGTTTTGCAGCAGGCTCACAAGAAAGCGAGTTGAAGAAAGGAGCTCAGGGGCACTGTAATTCACAAACCTGCAGAGTTATGTATGACAGCTATCGTGAAAAAATGTATTGAAGTAAGTCTTCGAAGAGGACTTGAAAGCGGGGCAGAATTTCATGAAAACGATTTCAGGGGTTAGACTGGAATTGCACTTAAAGCATAGGAAAAGAGGCAGAATGTCGACAATGATGCACTTGGCCAGAAAGGGCGTATGCGTTTTTTCCTGAATATATTCAGGAAAAAACGCATACGCACTTTTTGACCCACCAAGCAAGCGTGTAAAGGAAATCTGCACTACAATGAAGTCTCACTGCCCCCCGGTCAAAAGGGCCATCGGAAACAAGTGTAAAATCCACAAAGGCAGGACAGGTCATGGAGAACAGGGAGCCTTGTTATGCTGATGGGCGGGATGTAAATTGCCAACAGCCACTCTGGAGAAGTGTATGGTGTTTCCTGAAACACGTAGGAAACAAAGCAACACAGCCTATGGCACTTCCACTTAGGGTCCTATAGCTTAGGGAAATTAAAATCAATAACACACAGCCACCCCAAAGTTTGGGACGGCTCTGTTTACAAGAAAATCCTCTACAGTACAAGTTAAATATCCGAGAAAGCAAAAAATGGATAAAGAAGTTGTGGTACGTACGTACAATGGAATATCACTCAGCAATGAGATCTACGTCATCAGGCCCGTAGCGGCATAATGAGTGCATTCAGGTACGACGATTCTACGAGAAATAAGTCACACAGAAAAAGAAACATCTTAAGATATCACTCATACACGGAACGTAAACTTGGCTACACATGTACTGAATTACAAAACAGAACAGGGTCTCAAATTTAGAAAACCAACTTATGCTTGCTTATGGGGAAAGGTGAGTTGGCGTGCTGCATCAAACCAGAGATTGAAATTAGCACAGATATCGTTCCATAAGCCAAATATATAATAGACAAGACCTACTCCTTGCTCAACGAAATGGACTCAACACCCCATATTCAACTCCTGGGAATATACCTGACAAGTAAGAATCTTAAGACCCATGGATTTATATGTCTCCATAAGGAAAACAAGCGTGTGTACAGCGGCCTAAACGCAGCAGTGAAAATCCGATAAATCCGATTATCAAAATAAATTTCAATAACACAACACAATGACAGTGAAATAGAGAGCAATTCTTAAATAATTCATTCAGGGCTTGTGATGCAACCTGGATTTACCACATCTACACCCAGAGCTGGGTGAGACATAAGGCTGGACACTTCGGGCTGATAGCATTGGTGAGGTTTGGTGAGCAAACGCAGACCCTTTGAAGTCATACTCCATGGTAGCCATTCCATGGGTCCCAGCTCTCCAGGTTTAAGGGATTCTTCCTTCAGCTAAAACATGCATGGGAAACCCAGAGTATGGTCCACCGTGTGATTGGGAAACGTTTTCAAATACATCTCAGGTTTCGTCCCCTGGTACTCGGGTTCACCATTCCAGACGCTTTACTAACACTCTCCCCACTTGGAGAGTCAGTGCCTTTAACCTCCTGTTTGACACAGTTTGCAATTTCTGCGCAAGATGAACAGGAATAGAGAGAATCAATAAGAGACTAGCTGTAGGTGTCTGCACGGGCAAATGGAACGCTCATTTCCCACCAGGAAGAGGAATTAACCAAAGGCTCAGCGTGCCCTGCCGGAACCAGATTAGGGCCTGAAGGAATCCAGCGCTTGTGCGGCCAGCTCACAAGAAAGCGAGTTGAAGAAAGGAGCTCAGGCGCACTGTAATTCACAAACATGCAGAGTTATGAATGACAGCTATCGTCCAAAAATGTATTGAAGTAAGTCTTCGAAGAGGACATGAAAGCGGGGCAGAATTTCAGGAAAACGATTTTAGGGTGTAGACTGGAATTGCACTTAAAGCATAGGAAAAGAGGCAGAATGTCGAACATGATGCACTTCGCCAAAGAGGGCGTATACGTTTTTTCCTGAATATATTCAGCAAAAAACCCATACGCCCTTTTTGGCCAACCAAGCAAGCGTGTAAAGGAAATCTGCACTACAATGAAGTCTCACTGCCCCCCGGTCAAAAGGGCCATCTGAAAAAAGTATAAAATCCAGAAAGGCAGGACAGGTCATGAAGAACAGGGAGCCTTGTTATGCTGATGGGCGGGATGTAAATTGCCAACAGCCACTCTGGAGAAGTGTATGCTGTTTCCTGAAACACGTAGGAAACAAAGCAACACAGCCTATGGCACTTCCACTTAGGGTGCTATAGCTTAGGGAAATTAAAATCAAAAACACACAGCCACCCCAAAGTTTGGGACAGCACTGTTTACAAGAACCTCGTCTACGGTACAAGTTAAATATCCGAGAAAGCAAAAAATGGATAAAGAAGTTGTGGTATGTACGTACAATGGAATATCACTCAGCAATGAGATCTACGTCATCAGGCCCGTAGCGGCATAGTGAGTGGATTCAGGTACGACGATTCTACGAGAAATAAGTCACACAGAAACAGAAACATCATAAGATATCACTAATACACGGAACGTAAACTTGGCTACACATGAACTGAATTACAAAACAGAACAGGGTCTCAAATTTAGAAAACCAACTTATGCTTGCTTATGGGGAAAGGTGAGTTGGGGTGCTGCATCAAACCAGAGATTGAAATTAGCACAGATACCGTTCCATAAGCCAAATATATAATAGACAAGACCTTCTCCTTGCTCAACGAAATGGACTCAACACCCCATATTCAACGCCTGGGAATATACCTGACAAATAAGAATCTTAACACCCTTGGATTTATATGTCTCCATAAGGAAATCAAGCGTGTGTACAGCGGCCTAAACCCAGCAGTGAAAATCCAATAAATCCCATAATCAAAATAAATTTCACAAACAAAACACAATGACAGTGAAATAGAGAGCAATTCTTAAATAATTCATTCAGGGCTTGTGATGCAACCTGGATTTACCACATCTACACCCAGAGCTGGGTGAGACATAAGGCTGGACACTTCGGGCTGATAGCATTTTTGAGGTACGGTGAGCAAAGGCAGACCCTTTCAAGTCATACTGCATGGTACCCATTCCATGGGTCCCAACTCTCCAGGTTTAAGGGATTCTTCCTTCAGCTAAAACATGCATGGGAAACCCAGAGTATGGTCCACCGTGTGATTGGGAAACCTTTTCAAATGCATCTCAGGTTTCGACCCCTGGTACTCGGGTTCACCGTTCCAGATGCTTTACTAATACTCTCCCCACTTGGAGAGTCAGTGCCTTTAACCTCCTGTTTGGCACAGTTTGCAATTTCTGCACAACATGAACAGGAATAGGGAGAACCATTGAGAGACTAGCTGTAGGTGTCTGCACGGGCAAATGGAACGCTCATTTCCCACCAGGAAGAGGAATTAACCAAAGTCTCAGCATGCCCTGCCAGAACCAGATTAGGTCCTGAAGCAATCCTGCGGTTTTGCGGCCAGCTCACAAGATAGCGAGTTGAAGAATGGAGCCCAGGGGCACTGTAATTCACAGACCTGCAGAGTTATGAATGACAGCTATCGTCCAAAGATTTATTGAAGTAAGTCTTCGAAAAGTACTTGAAAGTGGGGCAGAATTTCAGGAAAACGATTTCATGGGGTAGACTGTAATTGCACTTAAAGCATAGGAAAAGAGGCATAATGTCCTCAATGATGCACTTGGCCAAAAAGGGCGTATGCGTTTTTTCCTGAATATATTCAGGAAAAAATGCATACGCCCTTTTTGGCCAACCAAGCAAGCGTGTAAATGAAATCTGCACTACAATGAAGTCTCACTGCCCCCGGTCAAAAGGGCCATCTGAAACAAGTGTAAAATCCAGAAAGGCAGGACAGGTCATGGGGAACACGGAGCCTTGTTATGCTGATGGGCGGGATGTAAATTGCCAACAGCCACTCTGGAGAAGTGTATGGTGTTTCCTGAAACACGTGGGAAACAAAGCAACACAGCCTATGGCACTTCCACTTAGGGTCCTATAGGTTAGGGAAATTAAAATCAAAAACACAAAGCCACCGCAAAGTTTCGGACGGCTCTGTTTACAAGAACCTCATCTACGGTACAAGTTAAATACCCAAGAAGGCAAAAAATGGATAAAGAAGTTGTGGTACGTACATACAATGGAATATCACTCAGCAATGAGATCTACGTCATCAGGCCCGTAGCGGCATAATGAGTGCATTCAGGTACGACGATTCTACGAGAAATAAGTCACACAGAAAAAGAAACATCTTAAGATATCACTCATACACGGAACGTAAACTTGGCTACACATGTACTGAATTACAAAACAGAACAGGGTCTCAAATTTAGAAAACCAACTTATGCTTGCTTATGGGGAAAGGTGAGTTGGCGTGCTGCATCAAACCAGAGATTGAAATTAGCACAGATATCGTTCCATAAGCCAAATATATAATAGACAAGACCTACTCCTTGCTCAACGAAATGGACTCAACACCCCATATTCAACTCCTGGGAATATACCTGACAAGTAAGAATCTTAAGACCCATGGATTTATATGTCTCCATAAGGAAAACAAGCGTGTGTACAGCGGCCTAAACGCAGCAGTGAAAATCCGATAAATCCGATTATCAAAATAAATTTCAATAACACAACACAATGACAGTGAAATAGAGAGCAATTCTTAAATAATTCATTCAGGGCTTGTGATGCAACCTGGATTTACCACATCTACACCCAGAGCTGGGTGAGACATAAGGCTGGACACTTCGGGCTGATAGCATTGGTGAGGTTTGGTGAGCAAACGCAGACCCTTTGAAGTCATACTCCATGGTAGCCATTCCATGGGTCCCAACTCTCCAGGTTTAAGGGATTCTTCCTTCAGCTAAAACATGCATGGGAAACCCAGAGTATGGTCCACCGTGTGATTGGGAAACGTTTTCAAATACATCTCAGGTTTCGTCCCCTGGTACTCGGGTTCACCATTCCAGACGCTTTACTAACACTCTCCCCACTTGGAGAGTCAGTGCCTTTAACCTCCTGTTTGGCACAGTTTGCAATTTCTGCGCAAGATGAACAGGAATAGAGAGAATCAATAAGAGACTAGCTGTAGGTGTCTGCACGGGCAAATGGAACGCTCATTTCCCACCAGGAAGAGGAATTAACCAAAGGCTCAGCGTGCCCTGCCGGAACCAGATTAGGGCCTGAAGGAATCCAGCGCTTGTGCGGCCAGCTCACAAGAAAGCGAGTTGAAGAAAGGAGCTCAGGCGCACTGTAATTCACAAACATGCAGAGTTGTGAATGACAGCTATCGTCCAAAAATGTATTGAAGTAAGTCTTCGAAGAGGACATGAAAGCGGGGCAGAATTTCAGGAAAACGATTTTAGGGTGTAGACTGGAATTGCACTTAAAGCATAGGAAAAGAGGCAGAATGTCGAACATGATGCACTTCGCCAAAGAGGGCGTATACGTTTTTTCCTGAATATATTCAGCAAAAAACCCATACGCCCTTTTTGGCCAACCAAGCAAGCGTGTAAAGGAAATCTGCACTACAATGAAGTCTCACTGCCCCCCGGTCAAAAGGGCCATCTGAAAAAAGTATAAAATCCAGAAAGGCAGGACAGGTCATGAAGAACAGGGAGCCTTGTTATGCTGATGGGCGGGATGTAAATTGCCAACAGCCACTCTGGAGAAGTGTATGGTGTTTCCTGAAACACGTAGGAAACAAAGCAACACAGCCTATGGCACTTCCACTTAGGGTGCTATAGCTTAGGGAAATTAAAATCAAAAACACACAGCCACCCCAAAGTTTGGGACAGCCCTGTTTACAAGAACCTCGTCTACGGTACAAGTTAAATATCCGAGAAAGCAAAAAATGGATAAAGAAGTTGTGGTATGTACGTACAATGGAATATCACTCAGCAATGAGATCTACGTCATCAGGCCCGTAGCGGCATAGTGAGTGGATTCAGGTACGACGATTCTACGAGAAATAAGTCACACAGAAACAGAAACATCATAAGATATCACTAATACACGGAACGTAAACTTGGCTACACATGAACTGAATTACAAAACAGAACAGGGTCTCAAATTTAGAAAACCAACTTATGCTTGCTTATGGGGAAAGGTGAGTTGGGGTGCTGCATCAAACCAGAGATTGAAATTAGCACAGATACCGTTCCATAAGCCAAATATATAATAGACAAGACCTTCTCCTTGCTCAATGAAATGGACTCAACACCCCATATTCAACGCCTGGGAATATACCTGACAAATAAGAATCTTAACACCCTTGGATTTATATGTCTCCATAAGGAAATCAAGCGTGTGTACAGCGGCCTAAACCCAGCAGTGAAAATCCAATAAATCCCATAATCAAAATAAATTTCACAAACAAAACACAATGACAGTGAAATAGAGAGCAATTCTTAAATAATTCATTCAGGGCTTGTGATGCAACCTGGATTTACCACATCTAAACCCAGAGCTGGGTGAGACATAAGGCTGGACACTTCGGGCTGATAGCATTTTTGAGGTACGGTGAGCAAAGGCAGACCCTTTCAAGTCATACTGCATGGTACCCATTCCATGGGTCCCAACTCTCCAGGTTTAAGGGATTCTTCCTTCAGCTAAAACATGCATGGGAAACCCAGAGTATGGTCCACCGTGTGATTGGGAAACCTTTTCAAATGCATCTCAGGTTTCGACCCCTGGTACTCGGGTGCACCGTTCCAGATGCTTTACTAATACTCTCCCCACTTGGAGAGTCAGTGCCTTTAACCTCCTGTTTGGCACAGTTTGCAATTTCTGCACAACATGAACAGGAATAGGGAGAACCATTGAGAGACTAGCTGTAGGTGTCTGCACGGGCAAATGGAACGCTCATTTCCCACCAGGAAGAGGAATTAACCAAAGTCTCAGCATGCCCTGCCGGAACCAGATTAGGTCCTGAAGCAATCCTGCGGTTTTGCGGCCAGCTCACAAGATAGCGAGTTGAAGAATGGAGCCCAGGGGCACTGTAATTCACAGACCTGCAGAGTTATGAATGACAGCTATCGTCCAAAGATTTATTGAAGTAAGTCTTCGAAAAGTACTTGAAAGTGGGGCAGAATTTCAGGAAAACGATTTCATGGGGTAGACTGTAATTGCACTTAAAGCATAGGAAAAGAGGCATAATGTCCTCAATGATGCACTTGGCCAAAAAGGGCGTATGCGTTTTTTCCTGAATATATTCAGGAAAAAATGCATACGCCCTTTTTGGCCAACCAAGCAAGCGTGTAAATGAAATCTGCACTACAATGAAGTCTCACTGCCCCCGGTCAAAAGGGCCATCTGAAACAAGTGTAAAATCCAGAAAGGCAGGACAGGTCATGGGGAACACGGAGCCTTGTTATGCTGATGGGCGGGATGTAAATTGCCAACAGCCACTCTGGAGAAGTGTATGGTGTTTCCTGAAACACGTGGGAAACAAAGCAACACAGCCTATGGCACTTCCACTTAGGGTCCTATAGCTTAGGGAAATTAAAATCAAAAACACATAGCCACCGCAAAGTTTCGGACGGCTCTGTTTACAAGAACCTCATCTACGGTACAAGTTAAATACCCAAGAAGGCAAAAAATGGATAAAGAAGTTGTGGTACGTACATACAATGGAATATCACTCAGCAATGAGATCTACGTCATCAGGCCCGTAGCGGCATAATGAGTGCATTCAGGTACGACGATTCTACGAGAAATAAGTCACACAGAAAAAGAAACATCTTAAGATATCACTCATACACGGAACGTAAACTTGGCTACACATGTACTGAATTACAAAACAGAACAGGGTCTCAAATTTAGAAAACCAACTTATGCTTGCTTATGGGGAAAGGTGAGTTGGCGTGCTGCATCAAACCAGAGATTGAAATTAGCACAGATATCGTTCCATAAGCCAAATATATAATAGACAAGACCTACTCCTTGCTCAACGAAATGGACTCAACACCCCATATTCAACTCCTGGGAATATACCTGACAAGTAAGAATCTTAAGACCCATGGATTTATATGTCTCCATAAGGAAAACAAGCGTGTGTACAGCGGCCTAAACGCAGCAGTGAAAATCCGATAAATCCGATTATCAAAATAAATTTCAATAACACAACACAATGACAGTGAAATAGAGAGCAATTCTTAAATAATTCATTCAGGGCTTGTGATGCAACCTGGATTTACCACATCTACACCCAGAGCTGGGTGAGACATAAGGCTGGACACTTCGGGCTGATAGCATTGGTGAGGTTTGGTGAGCAAACGCAGACCCTTTGAAGTCATACTCCATGGTAGCCATTCCATGGGTCCCAACTCTCCAGGTTTAAGGGATTCTTCCTTCAGCTAAAACATGCATGGGAAACCCAGAGTATGGTCCACCGTGTGATTGGGAAACGTTTTCAAATACATCTCAGGTTTCGTCCCCTGGTACTCGGGTTCACCATTCCAGACGCTTTACTAACACTCTCCCCACTTGGAGAGTCAGTGCCTTTAACCTCCTGTTTGGCACAGTTTGCAATTTCTGCGCAAGATGAACAGGAATAGAGAGAATCAATAAGAGACTAGCTGTAGGTGTCTGCACGGGCAAATGGAACGCTCATTTCCCACCAGGAAGAGGAATTAACCAAAGGCTCAGCGTGCCCTGCCGGAACCAGATTAGGGCCTGAAGGAATCCAGCGCTTGTGCGGCCAGCTCACAAGAAAGCGAGTTGAAGAAAGGAGCTCAGGCGCACTGTAATTCACAAACATGCAGAGTTATGAATGACAGCTATCGTCCAAAAATGTATTGAAGTAAGTCTTCGAAGAGGACATGAAAGCGGGGCAGAATTTCAGGAAAACGATTTTAGGGTGTAGACTGGAATTGCACTTAAAGCATAGGAAAAGAGGCAGAATGTCGAACATGATGCACTTCGCCAAAGAGGGCGTATACGTTTTTTCCTGAATATATTCAGCAAAAAACCCATACGCCCTTTTTGGCCAACCAAGCAAGCGTGTAAAGGAAATCTGCACTACAATGAAGTCTCACTGCCCCCCGGTCAAAAGGGCCATCTGAAAAAAGTATAAAATCCAGAAAGGCAGGACAGGTCATGAAGAACAGGGAGCCTTGTTATGCTGATGGGCGGGATGTAAATTGCCAACAGCCACTCTGGAGAAGTGTATGGTGTTTCCTGAAACACGTAGGAAACAAAGCAACACAGCCTATGGCACTTCCACTTAGGGTGCTATAGCTTAGGGAAATTAAAATCAAAAACACACAGCCACCCCAAAGTTTGGGACAGCACTGTTTACAAGAACCTCGTCTACGGTACAAGTTAAATATCCGAGAAAGCAAAAAATGGATAAAGAAGTTGTGGTATGTACGTACAATGGAATATCACTCAGCAATGAGATCTACGTCATCAGGCCCGTAGCGGCATAGTGAGTGGATTCAGGTACGACGATTCTACGAGAAATAAGTCACACAGAAACAGAAACATCATAAGATATCACTAATACACGGAACGTAAACTTGGCTACACATGAACTGAATTACTAAACAGAACAGGGTCTCAAATTTAGAAAACCAACTTATGCTTGCTTATGGGGAAAGGTGAGTTGGGGTGCTGCATCAAACCAGAGATTGAAATTAGCACAGATACCGTTCCATAAGCCAAATATATAATAGACAAGACCTTCTCCTTGCTCAACGAAATGGACTCAACACCCCATATTCAACGCCTGGGAATATACCTGACAAATAAGAATCTTAACACCCTTGGATTTATATGTCTCCATAAGGAAATCAAGCGTGTGTACAGCGGCCTAAACCCAGCAGTGAAAATCCAATAAATCCCATAATCAAAATAAATTTCACAAACAAAACACAATGACAGTGAAATAGAGAGCAATTCTTAAATAATTCATTCAGGGCTTGTGATGCAACCTGGATTTACCACATCTACACCCAGAGCTGGGTGAGACATAAGGCTGGACACTTCGGGCTGATAGCATTTTTGAGGTACGGTGAGCAAAGGCAGACCCTTTCAAGTCATACTGCATGGTACCCATTCCATGGGTCCCAACTCTCCAGGTTTAAGGGATTCTTCCTTCAGCTAAAACATGCATGGGAAACCCAGAGTATGGTCCACCGTGTGATTGGGAAACCTTTTCAAATGCATCTCAGGTTTCGACCCCTGGTACTCGGGTGCACCGTTCCAGATGCTTTACTAATACTCTCCCCACTTGGAGAGTCAGTGCCTTTAACCTCCTGTTTGGCACAGTTTGCAATTTCTGCACAACATGAACAGGAATAGGGAGAACCATTGAGAGACTAGCTGTAGGTGTCTGCACGGGCAAATGGAACGCTCATTTCCCACCAGGAAGAGGAATTAACCAAAGTCTCAGCATGCCCTGCCGGAACCAGATTAGGTCCTGAAGCAATCCTGCGGTTTTGCGGCCAGCTCACAAGATAGCGAGTTGAAGAATGGAGCCCAGGGGCACTGTAATTCACAGACCTGCAGAGTTATGAATGACAGCTATCGTCCAAAGATTTATTGAAGTAAGTCTTCGAAAAGTACTTGAAAGTGGGGCAGAATTTCAGGAAAACGATTTCATGGGGTAGACTGTAATTGCACTTAAAGCATAGGAAAAGAGGCATAATGTCCTCAATGATGCACTTGGCCAAAAAGGGCGTATGCGTTTTTTCCTGAATATATTCAGGAAAAAATGCATACGCCCTTTTTGGCCAACCAAGCAAGCGTGTAAATGAAATCTGCACTACAATGAAGTCTCACTGCCTCCGGTCAAAAGGGCCATCTGAAACAAGTGTAAAATCCAGAAAGGCAGGACAGGTCATGGGGAACACGGAGCCTTGTTATGCTGATGGGCGGGAAGTAAATTGCCAACAGCCACTCTGGAGAAGTGTATGGTGTTTCCTGAAACACATAGGAAAAAAGCAACACAGCCTATGGCACTTCCACTTAGGGTCCTATAGCTTAGGGAAATTAAAATCAAAAACACATAGCCACCGCAAAGTTTCGGATGGCTCTGTTAACAAGAACCTCGTCTACGGTACAAGTTAAATACCCAAGAAGGCAAAAAATGGATAAAGAAGTTGTGGTACGTACATACAATGGAATATCACTCAGCAATGAGATCTACGTCATCAGGCCCGTAGCGGCATAATGAGTGCATTCAGGTACGACGATTCTACGAGAAATAAGTCACACAGAAAAAGAAACATCTTAAGATATCACTCATACACGGAACGTAAACTTGGCTACACATGTACTGAATTACAAAACAGAACAGGGTCTCAAATTTAGAAAACCAACTTATGCTTGCTTATGGGGAAAGGTGAGTTGGCGTGCTGCATCAAACCAGAGATTGAAATTAGCACAGATATCGTTCCATAAGCCAAATATATAATAGACAAGACCTACTCCTTGCTCAACGAAATGGACTCAACACCCCATATTCAACTCCTGGGAATATACCTGACAAGTAAGAATCTTAAGACCCATGGATTTATATGTCTCCATAAGGAAAACAAGCGTGTGTACAGCGGCCTAAACGCAGCAGTGAAAATCCGATAAATCCGATTATCAAAATAAATTTCAATAACACAACACAATGACAGTGAAATAGAGAGCAATTCTTAAATAATTCATTCAGGGCTTGTGATGCAACCTGGATTTACCACATCTACACCCAGAGCTGGGTGAGACATAAGGCTGGACACTTCGGGCTGATAGCATTGGTGAGGTTTGGTGAGCAAACACAGACCCTTTGAAGTCATACTCCATGGTAGCCATTCCATCGGTCCCAGCTCTCCAGGTTTAAGGGATTCTTCCTTCAGCTAAAACATGCATGGGAAACCCAGAGTATGGTCCACCGTGTGATTGGGAAACGTTTTCAAATACATCTCAGGTTTCGTCCCCTGGTACTCGGGTTCACCATTCCAGACGCTTTACTAACACTCTCCCCACTTGGAGAGTCAGTGCCTTTAACCTCCTGTTTGACACAGTTTGCAATTTCTGCGCAAGATGAACAGGAATAGAGAGAATCAATAAGAGACTAGCTGTAGGTGTCTGCACGGGCAAATGGAACGCTCATTTCCCACCAGGAAGAGGAATTAACCAAAGGCTCAGCGTGCCCTGCCGGAACCAGATTAGGGCCTGAAGGAATCCAGCGCTTGTGCGGCCAGCTCACAAGAAAGCGAGTTGAAGAAAGGAGCTCAGGCGCACTGTAATTCACAAACATGCAGAGTTATGAATGACAGCTATCGTCCAAAAATATATTGAAGTAAGTCTTCGAAGAGGACATGAAAGCGGGGCAGAATTTCAGGAAAACGATTTTAGGGTGTAGACTGGAATTGCATTTAAAGCATAGGAAAAGAGGCAGAATGTCGAACATGATGCACTTCGCCAAAGAGGGCGTATACGTTTTTTCCTGAATATATTCAGCAAAAAACCCATACGCCCTTTTTGGCCAACCAAGCAAGCGTGTAAAGGAAATCTGCACTACAATGAAGTCTCACTGCCCCCCGGTCAAAAGGGCCATCTGAAAAAAGTATAAAATCCAGAAAGGCAGGACAGGTCATGAAGAACAGGGAGCCTTGTTATGCTGATGGGCGGGATGTAAATTACCAACAGCCACTCTGGAGAAGTGTATGGTGTTTCCTGAAACACGTAGGAAACAAAGCAACACAGCCTATGGCACTTCCACTTAGGGTGCTATAGCTTAGGGAAATTAAAATCAAAAACACACATCCACCCCAAAGTTTGGGACAGCTCTGTTTACAAGAACCTCGTCTACGGTACAAGTTAAATATCCGAGAAAGCAAAAAATGGATAAAGAAGTTGTGGTATGTACGTACAATGGAATATCACTCAGCAATGAGATCTACGTCATCAGGCCCGTAGCGGCATAGTGAGTGGATTCAGGTATGACGATTCTACGAGAAATAAGTCACACAGAAACAGAAACATCATAAGATATCACTAATACACGGAACGTAAACTTGGCTACACATGAACTGAATTACAAAACAGAACAGGGTCTCAAATTTAGAAAACCAACTTATGCTTGCTTATGGGGAAAGGTGAGTTGGGGTGCTGCATCAAACCAGAGATTGAAATTAGCACAGATACCGTTCCATAAGCCAAATATATAATAGACAAGACCTTCTCCTTGCTCAACGAAATGGACTCAACACCCCATATTCAACGCCTGGGAATATACCTGACAAATAAGAATCTTAACACCCTTGGATTTATATGTCTCCATAAGGAAATCAAGCGTGTGTACAGCGGCCTAAACCCAGCAGTGAAAATCCAATAAATCCCATAATCAAAATAAATTTCACAAACAAAACACAATGACAGTGAAATAGAGAGCAATTCTTAAATAATTCATTCAGGGCTTGTGATGCAACCTGGATTTACCACATCTACACCCAGAGCTGGGTGAGACATAAGGCTGGACACTTCGGGCTGATAGCATTTTTGAGGTACGGTGAGCAAAGGCAGACCCTTTCAAGTCATACTGCATGGTACCCATTCCATGGGTCCCAACTCTCCAGGTTTAAGGGATTCTTCCTTCAGCTAAAACATGCATGGGAAACCCAGAGTATGGTCCACCGTGTGATTGGGAAACCTTTTCAAATGCATCTCAGGTTTCGACCCCTGGTACTCGGGTGCACCGTTCCAGATGCTTTACTAATACTCTCCCCACTTGGAGAGTCAGTGCCTTTAACCTCCTGTTTGGCACAGTTTGCAATTTCTGCACAACATGAACAGGAATAGGGAGAACCATTGAGAGACTGGCTGTAGGTGTCTGCACGGGCAAATGGAACGCTCATTTCCCACCAGGAAGAGGAATTAACCAAAGTCTCAGCATGCCCTGCCGGAACCAGATTAGGTCCTGAAGCAATCCTGCGGTTTTGCGGCCAGCTCACAAGACAGCGAGTTGAAGAATGGAGCCCAGGGGCACTGTAATTCACAGACCTGCAGAGTTATGAATGACAGCTATCGTCCAAAGATTTATTGAAGTAAGTCTTCGAAAAGTACTTGAAAGTGGGGCAGAATTTCAGGAAAACGATTTCATGGGGTAGACTGTAATTGCACTTAAAGCATAGGAAAAGAGGCATAATGTCCTCAATGATGCACTTGGCCAAAAAGGGCGTATGCGTTTTTTCCTGAATATATTCAGGAAAAAATGCATACGCCCTTTTTGGCCAACCAAGCAAGCGTGTAAATGAAATCTGCACTACAATGAAGTCTCACTGCCCCCGGTCAAAAGGGCCATCTGAAACAAGTGTAAAATCCAGAAAGGCAGGACAGGTCATGGGGAACACGGAGCCTTGTTATGCTGATGGGCGGGATGTAAATTGCCAACAGCCACTCTGGAGAAGTGTATGGTGTTTCCTGAAACACGTGGGAAACAAAGCAACACAGCCTATGGCACTTCCACTTAGGGTCCTATAGCTTAGGGAAATTAAAATCAAAAACACAAAGCCACCGCAAAGTTTCGGACGGCTCTGTTTACAAGAACCTCATCTACGGTACAAGTTAAATACCCAAGAAGGCAAAAAATGGATAAAGAAGTTGTGGTACGTACATACAATGGAATATCACTCAGCAATGAGATCTACGTCATCAGGCCCGTAGCGGCATAATGAGTGCATTCAGGTACGACGATTCTACGAGAAATAAGTCACACAGAAAAAGAAACATCTTAAGATATCACTCATACACGGAACGTAAACTTGGCTACACATGTACTGAATTACAAAACAGAACAGGGTCTCAAATTTAGAAAACCAACTTATGCTTGCTTATGGGGAAAGGTGAGTTGGCGTGCTGCATCAAACCAGAGATTGAAATTAGCACAGATATCGTTCCATAAGCCAAATATATAATAGACAAGACCTACTCCTTGCTCAACGAAATGGACTCAACACCCCATATTCAACTCCTGGGAATATACCTGACAAGTAAGAATCTTAAGACCCATGGATTTATATGTCTCCATAAGGAAAACAAGCGTGTGTACAGCGGCCTAAACGCAGCAGTGAAAATCCGATAAATCCGATTATCAAAATAAATTTCAATAACACAACACAATGACAGTGAAATAGAGAGCAATTCTTAAATAATTCATTCAGGGCTTGTGATGCAACCTGGATTTACCACATCTACACCCAGAGCTGGGTGAGACATAAGGCTGGACACTTCGGGCTGATAGCATTGGTGAGGTTTGGTGAGCAAACGCAGACCCTTTGAAGTCATACTCCATGGTAGCCATTCCATGGGTCCCAACTCTCCAGGTTTAAGGGATTCTTCCTTCAGCTAAAACATGCATGGGAAACCCAGAGTATGGTCCACCGTGTGATTGGGAAACGTTTTCAAATACATCTCAGGTTTCGTCCCCTGGTACTCGGGTTCACCATTCCAGACGCTTTACTAACACTCTCCCCACTTGGAGAGTCAGTGCCTTTAACCTCCTGTTTGGCACAGTTTGCAATTTCTGCGCAAGATGAACAGGAATAGAGAGAATCAATAAGAGACTAGCTGTAGGTGTCTGCACGGGCAAATGGAACGCTCATTTCCCACCAGGAAGAGGAATTAACCAAAGGCTCAGCGTGCCCTGCCGGAACCAGATTAGGGCCTGAAGGAATCCAGCGCTTGTGCGGCCAGCTCACAAGAAAGCGAGTTGAAGAAAGGAGCTCAGGCGCACTGTAATTCACAAACATGCAGAGTTGTGAATGACAGCTATCGTCCAAAAATGTATTGAAGTAAGTCTTCGAAGAGGACATGAAAGCGGGGCAGAATTTCAGGAAAACGATTTTAGGGTGTAGACTGGAATTGCACTTAAAGCATAGGAAAAGAGGCAGAATGTCGAACATGATGCACTTCGCCAAAGAGGGCGTATACGTTTTTTCCTGAATATATTCAGCAAAAAACCCATACGCCCTTTTTGGCCAACCAAGCAAGCGTGTAAAGGAAATCTGCACTACAATGAAGTCTCACTGCCCCCCGGTCAAAAGGGCCATCTGAAAAAAGTATAAAATCCAGAAAGGCAGGACAGGTCATGAAGAACAGGGAGCCTTGTTATGCTGATGGGCGGGATGTAAATTGCCAACAGCCACTCTGGAGAAGTGTATGGTGTTTCCTGAAACATGTAGGAAACAAAGCAACACAGCCTATGGCACTTCCACTTAGGGTGCTATAGCTTAGGGAAATTAAAATCAAAAACACACAGCCACCCCAAAGTTTGGGACAGCACTGTTTACAAGAACCTCGTCTACGGTACAAGTTAAATATCCGAGAAAGCAAAAAATGGATAAAGAAGTTGTGGTATGTACGTACAATGGAATATCACTCAGCAATGAGATCTACGTCATCAGGCCCGTAGCGGCATAATTAGTGGATTCAGGTACGACGATTCTACGAGAAATAAGTCACACAGAAAAAGAAACATCATAAGATATCACTAATACACGGAACGTAAACTTCGCTACACATGAACTGAATTAGAAAACAGAACAGGGTCTCAAATTTAGAAAACCAACTTATGCTTGCTTATGGGGAAAGGTGAGTTGGGGTGCTGCATAAAACCAGAGATTGAAATTAGCACAGATACCGTTCCATAAGCCAAATATATAATAGACAAGACCTAATCCTTGCTCAACGAAATGGACTCAACACCCGATATTCAACGCCTGGGAATATACCTGACAAGTAAGAATCTTAAGACCCATGGATTTATATGTCTCCATAAGGAAATCAAGCGTGTGTACAGCGGCCTAAACGCAGCGGTGAAAATCCAATAAATCCCATTATCAAAATAAATTTCAAAAACAAAAAACACAATGACAGTGAAATAGAGAGCAAATCTTAAATAATTCATTCAGGGCTTGTGATGTAACCTGGATTTACCACATCTACACCCAGAGCTGGTTGAGACATAAGGCTGGACACTTCGGGCTGATAGCATTGGTGAGGTTCGGTGAGCAAACGCAGACCCTTTGAAGTCATACTGCATGGTAGCCATTCCATGGGTCCCAACTCTCCAGGTTTAAGGGATTCTTCCTTCAGCTAAAACATGCATGGGAAACCCAGAGTATGGTCAACCGTGTGATTGGGAAACGTTTTCAAATGCATCTCAGTTCTCGATCCCTGGTACTCGGATGCACCGTTCCAGACGCTTTACTAACACTCTCCCCACTTGGAGAGTCAGTGCCTTTAACCTCCTGTTTGGCACAGTTTGCAATTTCTGCACAAGATGAACAGGAATAGGGAGAACCAATGAGAGACTAGCTGTAGGTGTCTGCACGGGCAAATGGAAGGCTCATTTCCCACCAGGAAGAGGGACTAACCAAAAGCTCAGCGTGCCCTGCCGGAACCAGATTAGGGCCTGAAGCAATCCTGCGGCTTTGTGGGCAGCTCACAAGATAGCGAGTTGAAGAAAGGAGCCCAGGGGCACTGTAATTCACAAACATGCAGAGTTATGAATGACAGCTATCGTCCAAAAATGTATTGAAGTAAGTCTTCAAAGAGGACTTGAAATCGGGGCAGAATTTCAGGAAAACGATTTCAGGGGGTAAATTGGAATTGCACTTAAAGCATAGGAAAGAGGCAGAATGTCGACAATGATGCACTTGGCCAAAAAGGGCGTATGCGTTTTTTCCTGAATATATTCAGGAAAAAACGCATACGCACTTTTTGGCCTACCAAGCAAGCGTGTAAAGAAAATCTGCACTACAATGAAGACTCACTGCCCCTCGGTCAAAAGGGCCATCTGAAAAAAGTGTAAAATCCAGAAAGTCAGGACAGGTCATGGAGAACAGGGAGCCTTGTTATGCTGATGGGCGGGATGTAAATTGCCAACAGCCACTCTGGAGAAGTGTATGGTGTTTCCTGAAACACGAAGGAAACAAAGCAACACAGCCTATGGCACTTCCACTTAGGGTCCTATAGCTTAGGGAAATTAAAATCAAAAACACACAGCCACCCCAAAGTTTGGGACGGCTCTGTTGACAAGAACCTTGACTACGGTACAAGTTAAGTATCCGAGAAAGCAAAAAATGGATAAAGAAGTTGTGGTACGTATGTACAATGGAATATCACTCAGCAATGAGATCTACGTCATCAGGCCCGTAGCGGCATAATGAGTGCATTCAGGTACGACGATTCTACGAGAAATAAGACACAAAGAAAAAGAAACATCATAAGATATCACTAATACACGAAACGTAAACTTGGCTACACATGAACTGAATTACAAAACAGAACAGGGTCTCAAATTTAGAAAACCAACTTATGCTTCCTTATGGGGAAAGGTGAGTTGGCGTGCTGCATGAAACCAGAGATTGAAATTAGCACAGATACCGTTCCATAAGCCAAATATATAATAGACAAGACCTACTCCTTGCTCAACGAAATGGACTCAACACCCCATATTCAACGTCTGGGAATATACCTGAAAAGTAAGAATCTTAAGACCCATGGATTTATATGTCTCCATAAAGAAATCAAGCGTGTGTACTGCGGCCTAAACGCAGCAGTGAAAATCCGATAAATCCCATTATCAAAATAAATTTCACAAACAAAACACAATAACAGTGAAATAGAGAACAATTCTTAAATAATTCATTCAGGGCTTGTGATGCAACCTGGATTTACCACATCTACACCCAGAGCTGGGTGAGACATAACGCTGGACACTTCGGGCTGATAGCATTGGTGAGGTTCGTTGAGCAAAGACAGACCCTTTGAAGCCATACTGCATGGTAGCCATTCCATGGTTCCCAACTCTCCAGGTTTAAGGGATTCTTCCTTCAGCTAAAACATGCATGGGAAACCCAGAGTATGGTCCACCGTGTGATTGGGAAACGTTTTCAAATGCATCTCAGGTTTCGTTCCCTGGTACTCGGGTTCATCGTTCCAGACGCTTTACTAACACTCTCCCCACTTGGAGAGTCAGTGCCTTTAACCTCCTGTTTGGCACAGTTTGCAATTTCTGCGCAAGATGAACAGGAATAGGGAGAACCAATGAGAGACTAGCTGTAGGTGTCTGCACGGGCAAATGGAACGCTCATTTCCCACCAGGAAGAGGAATTAACCAAAGGCTCAGCATGCCCTGCCTGAACCAGATTAGGGTCTGAAGCAATCCTGCGGTTTTGCGGCCAGCTCACAAGAAAGCAAGTTGAAGAAAGGAGCTCAGGGGCACTGTAATTCACAAACCTGCAGAGTTATGAATGACAGCTATCGTCCAAAAATGTATTGAAGTAAGTCTTCTAAGAGGATTTGAAAGCGGGGCAGAATTTCAGGAAAACGATTTCAGGGGGTAGACGGGAATTGCACTTAAAGCATAGGAAAAGAGGCAGAATGTCGACAATGATGCACTTGGCCAAAAAGGGTGTATGCGTTTTTTCCTGAATATATTCAGGAAAAAACGCATACGCCGTTTTTGGCCAACCAAGCAAGCGTGTAAAGGAAATCTGCACTACAATGAAGTCTCACTGCCCCCCGGTCCAAACGGCCATCTGAAACAAGTGTAAAATCCAGAAAGGCAGGACAGGTCATGGAGAACAGGGAGCCTTTTTATGCTGATGGGCGGGATGTAAATGGCCAACAGCCACTCTGTAGAAGTGTATGGTGTTTCCTGAAACACGTAGGAAACAAAGCAACACAGCCTATTGCACTTCCACTTAGGGTCCTGTAGCTTATTGTAATTAAAATCAAAAACACACAGCCACCCCAAAGTTTCGGACGGCTCTGTTTACAAGAACCTCGTCTACGGTACAAGTTAAATACCCCAGAACGTGAAAAATGGATAAAGAAGTTGTGGTACGTACGTACAATGGAATATCACTCAGCAATGAAATCTATGTCATCAGGCCCGTCGCGGCATAATGAGTGGATTCAGGTACGATGATTCTAAGTGAAATAAGTCACACAGAAAATCAAACATCATAAGATATCACTAATACAAGGAATGTAAACTTGGCTACACATGAACTGAATTACAAAACAGAACAGGGTCTCAAATTTAGAAAACCAACTTATGCTTGCTTAAGGGGAAAGGTGAGTTGGGGTGCTGCATAAAACCAGAGATAGAAATTAGCACAGATACCTTTCCATAAGCCAAATATGTAATTGTCAAGACCTACCCCTTGCTCAACTAAATGGACTAAACACCCCATATTCAATGACTAGGAATACACCTGACTAGTAAGAATCTTCAAACCTGTGGATTTATATGTCTCCGTAAGAGAATGAAGCGTGTGTACAGAGGCATGATTGCAGCAGAGAAAATCCGATAAAACCCATTATCAAAATGAATTACAAAAACAAAACACAAGGACAGTGAAATAGAGAGGAATTCTTAAATAATTCATTCAGGGCTTGTGATGCAACCTGGATTTACCACATCTACACCCAGAGCTGAGTGAGACATAAGGTTGGGCACTTCGGGCTGATAGCATTGGTAAGGTTCGATGAGCAAATGCAGACCCTTTGAAGTCATACTGCATGGTACCCATTCCATGGGTCGCAACTCTCCAGGTTTAAGGGATTCTGCCTTCCGCTAAATCATGTATGGGAAACCCAGAGTATGGTCCACCATGTGATTGGGAAACGTTTTCAAATGCATCCCAGTTTTCGTCCCTTTATACTCGGGTTCACCATTCCAGATGCTTAACTAACACTCTCCCAACTTGGAGAGTCAGTGTCTTTAACCTCCTGTTTGGCACAGTTTGCAATTTCTGCGCAACATGAACAGGAATAGGGAGAACTAATGAGAGACTAGCTGTAGGTGTCTGCACGTGCAAATGTTACGCTCATTTCCCACCAGGAAGAGGAATTAACCAAAGGCTCAGCATGCCGTACCGGAACCAGATTAGGGCCTGAAGCAATCCTGCGGTTTTGCGGCCAGCTCACAAGAAAGTGAGTTGAAGAAAGGAGCTCAGGGGCACTGCAACTCACAAACCTCCAGAGTTATAAATGACAGCTATCGTCCAAAATTATATTGAAGGAAGGCTGCGAGGACGACTTGTAAGCGGGGCAGAAATGCAGGAAAATGATTTCAGGGGGTAGACGGGAATTGCATTTAAAGCATAGGAAAAGAGGCAGAACGTCGACAATGATGCTCTTGGCCAAAAAGTGCGTATGCGTTTTTTCCTGAATATATTCAGGAAAAAACGCATACGCCCTTTTTGGCCAACCAAGAAAGCATGTTAAAGAAATCTGCACAACATTGAAGTCTCACTGCCCCCAGGTCAAAAGGGCCATCTGAAAAAAGTGTAAAATCCAGAAAGGCATCACAGGCCATGGAGAACAGGGAGCATTGTTATGCTGATGGGCGGGATGTAAATTGCCAACAGCCACTCTGGAGAAGTGTATGGTGTTTCCTGGAACAGCTAAAAAACAAAGCAACGGAGCCTACGGCACTTCCACTTATAGTCCTATAGCTTAGGGAAATTAAAATCAAAAACACACAGCCACCCCAAAGTTTCGGACGGCTCTGTTTACAAGAACCTCATCTACGGTACAAGTTAAATATCCCAGAACGTGAAAAATGGATAAAGAAGTTGTGGTACATACGTACAATGGAATATCACTCAGCAATGAAATCTATGTCATCAGGCCCATCGCGGCATAATGAGTGGATTCAGGTACGATGATTCTAAGTGAAATACGTCACACAGAAAAAGAAACATCATAAGATATCACTAATACACGGAATGTAAACTTGGCTACACATGAACTGAATTACAAAACAGAACAGGGCCTCAAATTTAGAAAACCAACTTATGCTTCCTTTTTGGGAAAGGTGAGTTGCGGTGCTGCATAAAAACCGAGATAGAAATTCACACAGATACAGTTCCATAAGACAAATATGTAATAGACAAAACCTACACCTTGCTCAACGAAATGGACTCAACACCACATATTCAACGCCTAGGAATATACCTGCCTTGTAAAAATCTTAAAACCCATGGATTTATATGTCTCCATAAGAGAATCAAGCGTGTGTTCAGTGGCCTAAACGCAGGAGTGAAAATCCGATAAATCCCATTATCAAAATAAATTTCAAAAACAAAAACAATGACAGTGAAATAGGGAGCAATTCTTAAATAATTCACTCAGGGCTTCTAATGCAACCTGGATTTACCACATCTACACCCAGAGTTGGGGAGACATAAGGCCGGACACTTCGGCCTGATAGCATTGGTGAGGTTCGGTGAGTAAATGCAGACCCTTTGAAGTCATACTTCATGGTACCCATTCCATGGGTCCCAACTCTCCAGGTTTAAGGGATTCTTCCTTCCGCTAAATCATGTATGGGAAACCCAGAGTATGGTCCACCATGTGATTGGGAAACGTTTTCAAATGCATCTCAGTTTTCGTCCCTTTATACTAGGGTTCACCATTCCAGACGCTTAACTAACACTCTCCTCACTTGGAGAGTCAGTGCCTTTAAACTCCTGTTTGGCACAGTTCGCAATTTCTGCGCAAGATGAACAGGAATAGGGAGAAGCAATAAGAGAGTAGCTGTAGGTGTCTGCACGGGCAAATGTAACACTCATTTCCCACCAAGAAAAGGAATTAACCAAAGGCTCAGCATGCCGTACCGGAACCAGATTAGGGCCTGAAGCAATCCTGCGGTTTTGCGGCCAGCTCACAAGAAAGCGAGTTGAAGAAAGGAGCTCAGGGGCACTGTAATTCACAAACCTGCAGAGTTATAAATGACAGCTATCGTCCAAAAATATATTGAAGTAAGTCTGCGAAGAGGACTTGAAAGAGGGGCAGAAATTCAGGAAAACGATTTCAGGGGGTGGACTGGAATTGCACTTAAAGCATAGGAAAAGAGGCAGGACGGCAACAATGATGCACTTGGCCAAAAAGGGCGTATGCGTTTTTTCCTGAATATATTCAGGAAAAAACGCATACGCCCTTTTGGTCCAACCAAACAAGCCTGTAAAGGAAATCTGCACTACAATGAAGTCTCACTTCCCCATGGTCAAAAGGGCCATCTGAAAAATGTGTAAAATCCAGAAAGGCAGGACTGGCCATGGAGAACAGGGAGCATTGTTATGCTGCTGGGCGGGATTTGAATTGTCAACAGCCACTCTGGAAAAGTGTATGGTGTTTCCTGAAACACGTATGAAACAAAGCAACACAGCCTGTGGCACTTCCACTTACGGTCCTATAGCTTAGGGAAATTAAAATCAAAACCACACAGCCAACCCAAAATTTGGAATAGCTCTGTTTACAAGAACCTCGTCTACGGTACAAGTTAAATATCCCACAGAGTGAAAAATAGATAAAGAAGTTGTGGTACGTACGTACAATGGAATATCACTCAGCAATGAGATCTACGTCATCAGGCCCGTAGTGGCATAATGAGTGGATTCAGGTACGACGATTCTACGAGAAATAAGTCACACAGAAAAAGAAACATCATAAGATATCACTACTACACGGACCCTAAACTTGGCTACACATGAACTGAATTACAAAACAGAACAGGGTCTCAAATTTAGAAAACCAACTTATGCTTGCTTATGGGGAAAGGTGAGTTGGAGTGCTGCATCAAACTAGAGATTGAAATTAGCACAGATACCGTTCCATAAGGCAAATATATAATAGACAAGACCTACTCCTTGCTCAACGAAATGGACTCAACACCCCATATTCAACGCCTGGGAATATACCTGACAAGTAAGAATCTTAAGACCCATGGATTTATACGTCTCCATAAGGAAATCAAGCGTGTGTACAGCGGCCTAAACGCAGCAGTGAAAATCCGATAAATCCCATTATCAAAATAAATTTCACAAACAAATCACAATGACAGTGAAATAGAGAGCAATTCTTAAATAATTCATTCAGGGCTTGTGATGCAACCTGGATTTACCACATCTACACCCAGAGCTGGGTGAGACATAAGGCTGGACACTTCGGGCTGATAGCATTGGTGAGGTTAGGTGAGCAAACGCAGACCCTTTGAAGTCATACTGCATGGTACCCATTCCATGGGTCGCAACTCTCCAGGTTTAAGGGATTCTTCCTTCAGCTAAAACATGCATGGGAAACCCAAGGTATGGTCCACCATGTGACTGGGAAACGTTTTCAAATGCATCTCAGGTTTCGTCCCCTGGTACTCGGGTTCACCGTTCCAGACGCTTTACTAACACTCTCCCCTCTTGGAGAGTCAGTGCCTTTAACCTCCTGTTTGTCACAGTTTGCAATTTCTGCGCAAGATGAACAGGAATAGGGAGAACCAATGAGAGACTAGCTGTAGGTGTCTGCACGGGCAAATGGAACGCTCATTTCCCACCAGGAAGAGGGATTAACCAAAGGCTCAGCGTGCCCTGCGGGAACCTGAGTAGGGCCTGAAGCAATCCTGCGGTTTTGCGGCCAGCTCACAAGATAGCGAGTTGAAGAAAGGAGCCCAGGGGCACTGTAATTCACAAACCTGCAGAGTTATGAATGACAGCTATCGTCCAAAAATATATTGAAGTAAGTCTTCAAAGAGGACTTGAAAGCGGGGCAGAATTTCAGGAAAACGATTTCAGGGGGAAGACTGGAATTGCACTTAAAGCATAGGAAAAGAGGCAAATTGTCGACAATGATGCACTTGGCCAAAAAAGGCGTATGCGTTTTTTCCTGAATATATTCAGGAAAAAACGCATACGCCTTTTTTGGCCAACCAAGCAAGCGTGTAAAGGAAATCTGCACTACAATGAAGTCTCACTGCCCCCCGGTCAAAAGGGCCATCTTAAAAAAGTGTAAAATCCAGAAAGGCAGGACAGGTCATGGAGAACAGGGAGCCTTGTTATGCTGATGGGCGGGATGTACATTGCCAACAGCCACTCTGGAGAAGTGTATGGTGTTTCCTGAAACACATAGGAAACAAAGCAACACAGCCTATGGCACTTCCACTTAGGGTCCTATAGCTTAGGGAAATTAAAATCAAAAACACATAGCCACCCCAATGTTATGGATGGCTGTTTTTACAGGAAGCTCGTCTACAGTACAAGTTAAATATCCCAGAATGCGAAAAATGGATAAAGAATTTGTGGTACATACGTACAATGGAATATCACTCAGCATTGAAATCTATGTCATCAGGCCCGTCGCGGCATAATGAGTGGATTCAGATACGATGATTCTAAGTGAAATAAGTCACACAGAAAAAGAAAGATTAAGATATCACTAATACACCGAATGTGAACTTGGCTACACATGAACTGAATTACAAAACAGAACAGGGTCTCAAATTTAGAAAACCAACTTATGCTTGCTTAAGGGGAATGGTGAGTTGGGGTGCTGCATAAAACCAGAGATTGAAATTAGAACAGATACCGTTCCATAAGCCAAATATTTAATAGTCAAGACCTACTCCTTGCTCAACGAAATGGACTAAACACCCCATATTCAACGACTAGGAATACACCTGCCAATTAAGAATCTTAACACCCATGGATTTATGTGTCTCCATAAGAGAATCAGGCATGTGTACAGCGCCATAAATGCAGCCGTGAAAATCCGATAAATCCCATTATCAAAATAAATTACAAAAACAAAACACAATGACAGTGAAATAGAGAGCAATTCTTAAATCATTCATTCAGGGCTTGTGATGCAACCTGGATTTACCACATCTACACCTAGAGCTGGGTGAGACATAAGGCTGGACACTTCGGGCGGATACCATTGGTGAGGTTCAGTGAGCAAATGCAGACCCTTTGAAGTCATACTGCATGGTACACATTCCATAGGTCCAAACTCCCCAGGTTTAAGGGATTCTTCCTTCAGATAAAACATGCATGGGAATCCCAGAGTATGGTCCACCGTGTGACCGGGAAATGTTTTTAAATGCGTCTCAGTTTTCGTCCCCTGGTACTCGGGTTCACCATTCCAGACGCTTTACTTACACTGTCCCTACCTGGAGAGTCAGTGCCTTTAACCTCCTGTTTGGCACAGTTTGCAATTTCTGCGCAAGATGAACAGGAATACGGAGAACCAATGAGAGACTAGCTGTAGGTGTCTGCACGGGCAAATTTAACGCTCATTACCAACCAGGAAGAGGAATTAGCCAAAGGCTCAGCATGCCGTGCCGGAACCAAATTAAGGCCTGAAGCAATCCTGCCGTTTTGCGGCCAGCTCACAAGAAAGCGAGTTGAAGAAAGGAGCTCAGGGGCACTGTAATTCACAAACCTGCAGAGTTATAAATGACAGCTATCATCCAAAAATATATTGAAGTAAGGCTACAAAGAGGACTTGAACGTGTGGCAGAATTCCAGGACTACGATTTCAGGAGGTAGACGGGAAATCCTCTGAAAGTATAGGAAAAGAGTCAGAATGTCGACAATGATGCACTTGGTCAAAAAGGGCATATGCGTTTTTCCAGGACCCTCATTAAAGAGGGTAGGAGGCTCCCAGTATGCTTCAGTGGCCAACAGAAGACCCACGTCGCCAAGGCGATGTGAGCCAGCCATGCAGGAGTGACCTCACATCAGAGGGCCCACCTCACAGAAGGGTAAGGAACCCAGGAAGGATCAGACCCTCACCAGAGTGCCCACAACAGCAAGGGGCTGGGAACAAGGCAGGAGTGTCCTCACACCCGTGGGACCACATCATCGAAAGTTGAGGTACTCAGCACATGTGGCCTCAAACCAGAGGACCCACATCACCATGGGTCTCGGAGCGAGGCAGGCAGGATTATCCTCCCAACACATGGCCCATTGTATAAAAAAGGTGAGGAATCCAGCCGTTGGAACATCCCAGCAGGCGGCCCAGATCACCGAGGCTATGGGATCCAGGCAGTGATGAACTCACAACAGAGGGCCCTCATCGTGATACTGTAAGCAACCCAGCCGTTGTGACCTCAGAGCACAAGGCCCACATCCCCATGGGGGAGGGAACCAAGCAGGAGTGTCATCGCACCGGTGGGCACACATCAGAAAATGTGGGGAGCCCAGCAGTTAGGGCCAGACGCCAGAGGGCCCTTATCACTGAGGAGAGGAGGCTCCCAGCAAGCTCCAACTGCTACCAGAGGGCTGACGTCGCCAATACGGTGTGTGCCAGCCAGGCAGGAGTGACCTCAGAGCAGAGGGCCAACCACACAAAAGTGTGAGGAACCCAAAGAGGATCAGACTCTCACCAGAGGGCCCACATCACCAAGGGAATGGAAACCAGGCAGGAGTGTCCTCACGCCAGTGGGGCCACATCACCGAAATGTGATGGACCCAGCACACGTGGCCTCAAACTAGAGGACACACATCACCAAGGGGCTGGGAGTGAGGCAGGCAGGAGGAGCCTCAAAACAGAGGGCCCATAGAATAAAAAAGGTGAGGAATCCCGCAGTTGGAACCTCCCAGCAGGCGGCCAGGAGCAGCGAGGATATGGGATCCAGGCCTGACTGAACACAAAACAGAAGGCCCTCATCATGAAACTGTGAGCAACCCAGCCGTTGGGACCTCATAGCAGAAGGCCCACATTCCCATGTGGTTGGGAACCTGGCAGGAGTGTACTCGCACCACAGGGCGCACATTAGAGAATTTTGGGAGCCCAGAAGTTAGGGCCTGATGCCACAGGGCCCTCATCACCGAGGAGAGGAAGCTCCCAGCAGGCTCCAACTGCCACAAGAGGGCCGACGTTGCCAAGGTGGGGTGTGCCAGCCAGGCAGGAGTGATCTCACAGCAGAGGGTCCACCTCACAGAAGGGTGAGGAACCCAGCCAGGATCAGACTCTCACCAGAGGGCCCACATCACCAAGGGGATAGGAACCAGGCAGGAGTGTCCTCACACCAGTGGGGCCACATAATCGAAAGGTGAGGGACCCAGCACACGTAGCCTCAAACCAGAGGACACACATCGCCAAGGGGCTGGGAGTCAGGCAGGCAGGAGAAGTCTCAAAACAGAGGGCCCATAGAAGAAAAAAGGTGAGGAATCCCACAGTTGGAACCTCCCCGCAGGCAGCCAGGAGCAGCGAGGCTATTGGATCCAGGGCGGAGTGAACTCACACCAGAGGACCCTCATCATGAAACAGAGCAACGTACCATTGGGACCTCAGAGCAGAAGGCCCACATTCCCATGGGTTTGGGAACCTGGCAGGAGTGTAGTCGCACCACAGGGCGCACATCAGAAAATTTTGGGAGCCCAGGAGTTAGGGTCTGACGCCAGAGGACCCTCATTACCGAGGGGTGGAGACCCCCAGCAGGCACCAACTCCCAACTGAGGGCCCACGTCGCCAAGGTGATGTGTGCCAGCCAGGCAGGAGTGACCTCACAGCAGAGGGTCTACCTCACAGAAGGGTGAGGAAACCAGCCAGGATAAGACTCTCACCAGAGAGCCCACATCACCAAGGGGATCGGAAAAAGGCAGCAGTGTCCTCACACCAGTGTGGCCACATTATAGAAAGGTGAGGAACCCAGCACATGTGGCCTAAACCAGAGGACCCACATTTCCAAGATGCTCCGAGTGAGGCAAGCAGGAGTAGCCTAACAACACAGGGCCCACAGAATAAAAAATGTGAGGAATCCAGCAGTTTGAACCTCCCAGCAGGTGGCCCAGAGCACGGAGTCTATGGGATCCAGGCCACAGTGAACTCACAGCAGAGGGCCCACATCATGAAACTGTGAGCAACCCAGCCGGTGGAACCTCAGAGCAGAAGACCCACATCCCCATGGGGATAGGAACCTCGCAGGAGTGTCCTCGCACAACTTAACACGTATCAGAAAATGTGGGAACCCAGCAGTTAGGGCCTGACGCCAGAGGGCCCTCATCACCGAGGAGAGGAGGCTACCAGCAGGCTCCAAATGCCACCAGAGGGCCGACGTCACCAAGGCAATGGGAGCAAGCCAGGCAGGAGTTACCTCACAGCAGAGGGCCCACCTCACAGAAGTGTGAGGGACCCAACCAGGATCAGACTCTAACCAGAGGGCCCACATCACCAAGGGGATGGAAACCAGGCAGGAGTGTCCTCACACCAGTGGGGCCACATCAGCCAAAGGTGAGGAACACAGCACATGTGGCCTCAAATAAGGGGACACACATCACGAAAGGGCTGGGAGTGAGGCATGCAGGATGAGACTCACAACAGAGGGCCCATAGAATAAAAAGGTGAGGAACCCCGCCGTTGGAAGCTCCAAGCAGGTGGCCCAGAGCACCGAGGCTATGGGATCAACGCCGGAGTGAACTCACAGCAGAGGGCCCACATTCTGACACTGTGAGCAACCCAGCCGTTGGGACCTCAGAGCAGAAAGCCAACATCCCCATGGGGATGGGACCCTGGCAGGAGTGTACTCGCACGACAGGGCGCACATCAGAAAATTTTGGGAGCCCATGAGTTAGGGCCTGACGCCAGAGGGCCCTCATTACCGAGGGGAGGAGACTCCCAGCAGGCACCAACTCCCAACTGAGGGCCCACATCGCCAAGGTGACGTGTGCCAGCCAGGCAGGAGTGACCTCACAGCAGAGGGTCTACCTCACAGAAGGGTGAGGAATCCAGCCAGGATCAGGCTCTCACCAGAGGGCCCCCATCACCAAGTGGATGGGAACCAGGCAGGAGTGTCCTCACACCAGTGGGGCCACATCAATAAAGGTGAGGAAACCGGCACATGTGGCCTCAAACCAGAGGACCTACATCACAAAGGGGCTGGGAGTGAGTCAGGAAGGAGGAGCATGAAAACACAGAACCCAAAGAATAGAAAAGGTAAGGAATTCAGCAGTAGGAACCTCCCAGCAGGCGGCTCAGAGCACAGAGTCTATGGGATCTAGGCCTGAGTGAACTAACACCAGAGAGCCAACATCATGAAACGGTGAACAACACAGGTGTTGGGACCTTAGAGCAGAAGGCCCACATGCCCATGGGGATGGGAACCTGGCAGGAGTGCCCTCGCACCACTTAGGACGTATCAGAAAATGTGGGAACCCAGCAGTTAGGGCCTGATGCCAGAGGGCCTCATCACCGAGGGGAGGAGGCTCCCAGCAGGCTCCAACTGCCACCAGAGGTCTGACGTCGCCAAGGCGGGGTGTGCTAGCCAGGCAGGAGTGACCTCAGAGAAGAGGGCCCACCTCACAGAAGTGTGAGGAACCCAACCAGGATCAGACTCTCGCCGGAGGGACCACATCACCAAGGGGATGGGAAGCAGGCAGGAGTGTCCTCACACCAGTGGGGCCACATCATCAAAAGATGAGGAACCCATCACATGTGGCCTCAAACCAGAGGACACACATCACCAAGGGGCTGGGAGTGAGGCAGGTGTCTGGAGGGGCACATTTAACTCTAATTTCCCACCAGGAAGAGGAATTAACCAAAGGCTCAGAGTGCCGTGCCACACCCTGATTACGGCCTGAAGCAAACCTGCGGTTTTGTGGCCAGCTTTCAAGGAAGCGAGTTAAGAAAGGAAATCACGGGCACTGTAATTCACAAACCTGCAGAGTTATAAATGACAGCTATTGGCAAAAATATATTGAAGTAAGTCTGCAAAGAGGACTTGAAAACGAGGCAAAATTGAGGAATCATATTTCAGGAGGTAGATTGGAATTGCATTTAAAACATGTGAAAAGTGGCAGATCTTTGACAGTGATGCACTTGGACGAACAGTGCATATACATTTTTTCCTGAATATATTCAGGAAAAAACGCATATGCCCTTTCTGGCCAACCAAGCACTCGAGCAATGGAAATCCGTACTACAATGAAGTCTCATTTCCCATTCGTCAAAAGGGCCATCTGAAAAAAGTGTAAAAACCAGAAACACAGGACAGGCCATGGAGAACAGGGAGCCTTGTTATGCTGATGGGCGGGATGTAAATTGCCAACAGACACTCTGGAGATGTTTATGGTGTATCCTGAAACATCTGACAAACAAAGCTACAGAGACTAGGGCACTTCCACTTTTGGCCCTATAGCTTAGGAAAATTAAAATCAACAAGACACAGCCAACACAAAATTTAGGGCTGCTGTGCTTACAAGAACCTCAAGTCCAGTACAAATTAAGTATCCCAGAAAGAAAAAAATGGATAAAGGAGTTGTGCTACTTACGTACAACGGAATATCACCCAGCAATGAAATCAATGTCATCAGGCCTGTAGCAGCAAATTGAGTGGATTTAAGTATGATGATTCTAAGAGAAATAGGTCACACAGAGAAAGATAATTATCATAAGATATCACTAATAGAGGGAGTGTAAACTTGGCTACACATAAACTGAATTACAAAACCGAACAGTCTCAAATTTAGATAAAAACTTATGCTTGCTTAAGGGGAAAGTTGAGTTGGGGTGCTGTATAAAACCAGAGATTGAAATTAGCACACATACCATTCCATAAGCCAAATATGTAATAGACAAGACCTACTCTTTGCTCAACGAAATAGACTCATCCATGGTGTATCACCTCACACCTGTTAGAATGGGCATCATCAGAAAATCTACAAACAACAAATGCTGGAAAGGGTGTGGAGATAAGGAACCCTCTTCCACTATTGTTGGGAATGTAAATTGATACAGTCACTGTGGAGAACATTATGGAGTTTCTTATAAAACTAAGAATAGAATTACCATATGATACAGCAATCCCACTACTGGGCATATACCCAGACAAAACCATAAATCAAAAAGAGACATTCACCTCAATGTTCATTGCATCACTATTTACAATATCCAGGTAATGGAAGCAACCTAAATGCCCACAGACAGACGAATGCATAAAGATGTGGTACAAATATAAAATGGAATATTACTAAGCCATAAAAAGGAATGAAATTGGGTCATTTGTAGAGACGTTGATGGATCTAGAGACTGTCATACAGAGTGAAGTAAGTCAGAAATAGAAAAACAAATCTTGTATATTAATGCATATATGTGGAACCTAGAAAAATTATACAGATGAACCGTTTTTTAAGGCAGAAATAGAGCAACAGATGTAGACAACAAACGTATGGACACCAAGGGGGGAAAGCTGTTGGGGGGTGGTGGTGGGAGGATTGAGAGATTGGGATTGGCATGTATACATTTATATGTATAAAATAGATAACCAAAAAGAACCTGCTGTATAAAAAAATAAAATAAAATTCAAAATTACAAAAAGTAAAACAGAAAAAATATTCTTCCCTTCACATACATGTATTTATATGAATAAATTATTTCCATGCTTATATCTGTAAATACAAAAAAGAGGAATAAAATCTACCTTGAACCAAAAATGAAAAAAAGAAAAAAAAACAGAACCCACCAGTTACACAGAGGAAAACCGTATCAGGGCACTTGCTCCAGTTGTAAACAATTCTGTAGTTGGCCAGTGGTGGGGAATGATCTCCCATTCAGCCAGCAGGCCCCACGCAACAAGCGTCCTCATTGCAAAGCTGGGGGACCGTGCCAAGGCATCTGTGAGTAAATGTGGGCCGAGCCCCAGGCCAGCTGCTGCTGAAATGTTCCCACCCTTCCCAGGTAAAACACCTGAATATGTACAAGGACTTGAAAGCCTAGAGGAAGGGCCATGGAGCCACATGAGCAACAGCATGCCAGCCGATTTGGTGCCTGCAGGCCAGCCAGGATGGTCCTGGCCCTGGGTACTCTTCTGGAAGCTTTCCATTTCCCTGCCTGAGATACCCCTGCTGTCCGGGCCCCCACTGCTTTCTTCCTCACTCACCTCTGCCCAGGGAGAAATTCCAGAGGCAGGTATGGGTGACACATCCTCTTCTTTAGCAGGTGGCATCTTGGTAACTGCTGCAGAAAGTCCAGCAGAGCCCCACTCACACTGGGCCACCCACAAAGCCGTGGCCTCTCACTCCCTCCCACCAGTCCAGCCCCGAGACTGCTGACAGGGCAGAGAAAATGGCGTCAGGCACAGCTGCAGGGGCTCTTGCTGCCTGGAGTGGTGTTTATATTGATCTCAAACAGGCACACCTGGGGAGGGCTGGCCGGCACGGTCAGGCTTCCCAGGCCAGCCAATAATCACCCCTCAGGCGCTCACAGTTGCAGAAGCTGGAACTTGCTGAATCGGCCAGGTCCAAGGAACAGGTGTGGGCTCCTGAGAGTCAGGATAGACAAGGGGTTGCAGCTCTGGCTTGTTTTCTAATTATATTATCTGGCCCATGAGTGGGAGACAACTTCAAGAAAACCCTCTCCTAATGAGAGGAACCCAGGAGTCAGGGAGAGGAGGGGTGGGGGGTGGGTGGTGGGTGGAGACAGAGGCCTGGTGCCCCGGGTGCAGTGGAAGTCTCTGGAAGACCAGGTGGAGGGAGGCCACACAGAGTGATGCCCAGGGTCACAGACCTGTTGGAGCTGCTGTTTCTTAGTTCAAGTCCTGCTCTGAGGTGCTCTGTGTCAGATCTGAGTGACAGGTGAGCTGGAAGTGCTCTGCAATGAGGGCAATGTGCACGGTACCTGTGTGCCCAGCCCTGCCAGGGTAACTGCAAGGGTAGCTCTGTATCCTGGGAGGGGCCTGACCATGAGAGCCCCATGGGCTGCAGGGGAACCTGCCCAGGGAACCCCATATCCTGGGAGGGGCCTGAACAGGAGAGCACCGTGGGCTGCAGTGGGGGTGGGGTACTTGCCCAGGTGAGCTCCATATCCTGGGATTGGCCTGACCTCGAGAGCCCCATGGGCTGCTGGAGTCCTGGTAAAGGATGTCAGGACAGTCAGTGAAGCCACCGAGGATATACCTCCAGTAGTTCCTAAATCCTACACCCTGCTGGTCATTCTACCAACCACCGGGACATGGTATTCTGTATTAGTCTTCAATGATGCCTTCTTTTGTATTCTATTAGTCCCAGAGTCACAAGAAATTTTGGCTTGTGAGTGGCAGGACTCAACATACAACTAAAACAATACTTCTGGGCCGTGTTGCCCCAAGGGTTCAAAAATTCCCACACCATCTTTGGGGAAAGCTCAGTTGAAGACCTAAAAGTTCTACCTCTGGAAAAGGAAACACTCCTTCAATATGCAGATGACATTCTGATCGCCAGCCCTACTAAGGAGACCTCTGAACTACCAAGCCAATAAAGGATAGAAGTTTTCCAATAAAAAGCTCAAATATCACAGACTACGGTGACCTGCCTGGGCTTCATTCTCACAGAAGGTCGGAGAAGCCCATCTCAGGAAAGGGAAGAAACAATTTACAGCCTTACCCATTTCTAAAACTAGAAGACAGCTTAGGGGTTCCTGGGGAGGCCAGGGTTGGTGCTTCTGGATCCCTAACTACAGTCTACTAGCTGGGCCTCTATATGAAACACTGAAAGGAAAAGATGATGATCCTTTTGAATAGAATCCAGAAGTGGCCTTTCAAGAATGGAAAGAGCAGTCAATTCAGACCCTTGCCCTGGAACTCCCTAATTTAGCTAAACCCTTTGACCTTTACATTCCTGGTGAATGGTGAATCGCTATTGGAGTATTAGTGCAAAAACTGGGACCACTTGAAATGGAACAATGCAAGAATGCCATCCCGGTAGGATAAACTACGGTCACCAATGGGCTTGGCCCACCGCCACATCTGGCCAAGATACTGGCGGTATCTGAAAACCTGGAAATCAGCAGCACAAAAGGCCACCTCCCTCCTAAGGGAAAAGGACCCCACGTGGTGATCCTAAGCCCCAACCATGCCCTGAAGTTGCAGGGTTTGCTCCGTGGGCACACTGACCTCGAGTGAGGAGGCCCTCCAACTCCAACCTCCAGAGAGATAACCGGGGTAAAGGGGCACCATGACGACTCATGTGACCATCACTTGACCTGGAGTTTCTCTCATAAAACAACAAGAGTGTGTCCCAAAAGAGTAGACTACTGCTTGCAGGACTTACTGCACCCAGAGCGGACCTAATAATCTTGGCGGGGGAAGCGTATATCACGCTGTCACCATAGAAGAGCCTACAGACACTGTGATGATGGTGGCCAATAAGACCGGCTGGACTCCTGTTTACTTCAAAAGGCTGTTGACTCAGTGGCCATCATGGTCCTTCATCACCACTGACCCTGGACTGTCTGGGAGTTGAGCAGGCAGGGTCCTGACACCTGGTGCTCTTTTTACGTTAATTCAGGGGCCTAATTGAAGAAAGTGCAGACTACTGGTCAGAGCATCTAGGCTGGCAGAAAGGGTCAGCCTAAGGTGGCCGAACAAATGCAGGGCGGGGTGAAACTGGACCTCACAGCGTCACTGCACATCTCCTTCCTGGACCCTTAAAGGTCATTAGAATCTATAACGCTTCCAATACTGGTGCTCAGGTGGACGAGCGGGGAGGCAGGAGGCCTGGGGACAATCAACGTCACCTGGAGGCTGCTGGGGAGAAGTTCTGACCCTCGCCCACGGGTATGAGGGCTCCTAACTCAGCACTCAGCAGTTACAGAAGAAGGGTCTGCACCCTCAGCACTCTAAGAATGAGGAAGGGGAAAAAAGGCAGAAGAGGGCTTTTTCCCAGGCAAATCCCCTTAAAAATCCCTGGGAGATAAAAATAGAATCTGGGCAATAAAATAAAGTCTAACCTTTTTTATCCTTTGTGCTTTGTCTAATTTCACGTGCTCCTAGGGTCCCGCATACAGCGGTTCAACAGCCGGCACTTCAGACCAGATTTCCTAGTGCGGAATGGCTGGGTCGACACCTCAGCTCCTGGGACACAGTGCACACTCCGCGATATAGAGCCTGAGCTGCAGCCAACCGGGCCCTCGAGAGCTCCGCCCCCTCCCTCCCACTGACTCTGACAGGACCTCTACACAGCAGCCCAGCCCACAGCCCACGGGGTAGCACATGCTCTCACCTCTCCATTCTCTGATCAAAATATAAAGTTTCCTTTGCTTCTGAACCAAACTCAGCCTCGATCTGTTGGCTCCAATGACACTGGGCAGGGGGACACTTGTTGGGGTCCACTCTGGAGGATCAGTAACAGAAATTGAGAACATTGTAACTTCAATGAACAGATGTTTGAGCCAAACTGTAATTAACATAGAACAGTGTATAAGGCTCGGGTAAAATAAGATGTTTCTAACACTCCCATTTGATATTTCCATCACTTTATTATAAGCAAGTTCAGTGAAAAGGTTTGTCTTATTTGTCAGGTCAATATTAGAGAAACGAAGTGATTTCTTTCCAAGGATGTACATCTAAAAATCTTGGTTAAAGCTTCAATCTTGTTTTAAATGCTTTTCCATTGAAAATGATACCTCTCTTTCAGTTCCCCCAATTCTGAGAAGTATAAAATCTTATAATTTATTATTACCAAAGGGGAAAGGTGGGAGGAGGGATAAATTAACAGTTTGGGATTAACACATACACACTGCTATGTATAAAATCGATCATCAACAAGGAACTACTGTATAGCCCTGGGAACTACACTCAATATTTTACAATAACCTATAAGGGGAAATAATCTGAAAAAGAATAGATATTTTTATTGACATCATCTATTAATGACAGTTAAAATGGAACCTAAGGGAAGCCGGTGGTGAGTGCTTCTGACCCTGAAGACTTCAATCATCTAAAGTTTGGACTCTGCCTACTTCCCAAGGCCCTTAATGAACATATGTGTAGCCGTAGCTTAAAAAATTCCCCAGTTTGGGTTGTGGAGAGACACTGATTTTGTAAAAGCCCTGGTGTTCTCCTCACATGAATGGGACACTTCCTACAGCTAAAACATGCCTGTCACACCCAGAGGATGGTATACCGTCTGATCGGGAAGAGTTTGGAAAAGGCATCTCATCTCCTCATCTCCTGGTGCTCGGGTTCACCCCTCCAGCGTCTTTACGAACAGTCTCCCCACTTGGAGATGTCAGCACTGTCAACACCCTGTTGCAGACAGTTTGGAATTTGTCCAGAGGATGAAGCAGAAAGAGGAGGAACAATGAGAGACAAGTCCTAGGTGTTCGGACAGGCACATGTCACTCTTATTTCCAATCAGGAAGACGAATTGACCAAAGGCTAGGGTTGCCCATGGAAACAGAATAGGGCTTGAGGAAATTCCGCTGCTTTGTGGCCAGTTCCCATAAACACAAGTTGAAAAATGGAACTCAGGGACACTAAAATTCACGAAACTGCAGAGTTGAAAATATCTATCACTGAAAAATGTCTTGAGGAAAGTCAGAGGAAAGGACTTGTAAGCAACGGAGAATGGCAGGAAAGGGATTGGAAGAGGTAGAAAGGACTCGCCATTAAGCACAAGAAAAGGGGCTGAACATTGCCAACATTGCAATTGGCCAAAAAGGGTGTATGCGTCTTTTTCTGTATGTATTCAAGAAAAGGGCATACACTTTTTAGCCAACCAAACAGGTGGGCACTGGAAATCAATACTACAAAACATATCACTTCGCATCAGTCAGAAGAGCCTTCCTCATAAAGTGTAAACACCAGAAATGCAGGACAGGGCAAGGAGAAAAGGGAGCCCTCTGAGGCTTATACTGGAAATGTATATTGCCAACGGTCACTCTGGAGAAGTGTATTGTGTTTACTAAAGCATCTAAAAAATGAGCTACAGAGCACAGGGCACTTGCACTCATGGACGTATATCTTGGGAAAACAAAAATCGAGAGGACACAGGCACCCCAATATTTACCGCCTCTATGTTTAAAAGATCCTCGAATAGGATATAATTTATAAGTCTCTGGAGGGAAAAATTGGATAGAGATATGGCACTTATGTAGAGTGGAATATTACTCAGCCTGGAAATCAATGAAATATGGCCAGTTGTAACAACCACAGAGGAGTTACGTATGATCATTCGAAGTCACATAATTCAAAAAGAAAAAGACACACGATATTACTAATACATGGAATGTAAACGTGGCTACAAATGAACTGAATTACAAAACAGAACGGGGTCTCAAATTTAGAAAACCAACATATGCTTTCTTAAGGATAAAGGAGAGTTGGGGTGCTGCATAAAACCAGAGATAGAAATTAGCACAGATACCTTTCCATAAGCCAAATATGTAATAGTCAAGACCTACAAGTTGCTCAACGAAATGGACTAAACACTTCATATTCAACGCCTAGGAATACACCTGACTAGTAAGAATCTTCAAACCCATGGATTTATATGTCTCTGTAAGAGAATCAAGTGTGTGTATAGATATATGAACGCAGCAGAGAAAATCCGATAAATCCCATTATCAAAATGAATTACAAAAACAAAACACAATGACAGTGAAATAGAGAGCTATTCTTAAATAATTCATTCAGAGCTTGTGATGCAACCTGGATTAACCACATCTGCACCAAGAGCTGAGTGAGACATAAGGTTGGACACTTCGGGCGGATAGCACTGGTGAGGTACGATGAGCAAATGCAGACCCTTTGAAGTCATACTGCATGGTACCCATTCCATGGGTCCCAACTCTCCAGGTTTAAGAGATTCTTCCTTCAGCTAAAACATGCATGGGAAACACAAAGTATGGTACACCATGTGGCTGGGAAGCGTTTTCAAATGCATCTCAGTTTTCGTCCCCTTTTACACGGGTTCACCATTCCAGACCCTTTACTAACACTCTCTCCACTTGGAGAGTCAGTGCCTTTAACCTCCTGTTTGGCACAGTTTGGAAATTCTGCGGAAGGTGAACAGGAATAGGGAGAACCAATGAGAGACTAGCTGTAGGTGTCTGCATGGGCAAATGGAACGCTCATTTCCCACCAGGAAGAGGAATTAACCAAAGTCTCAGCATGCGCTGCCAGAACCAGATGAGGGCCTGAAGCAATCCTGCGGTTTTGCGGCCAGCTCACAAGAAAGCGAGTTGAAGAAAGGAGCTCAGGGGCACTGTAATTCACAAACCTGCAGAGTTATGAATGACAGCTATCGTCCAAAAATGTATTGAAGTAAGTTTTGGAAGAGGACTTGAAAGTGGGGCAGAATTTCAGGAAAATGATTTCAGGGGGTAGACTGGAATTGCACTTAAAGCATAGGAAAAGAGGCAGAATGCCGACAATGATGCACTTGGCCAAAAAGGGCGTATGCGTTTTTTCCTGAAAATATTCAAGAAAAAACGCATATGCACTTTTTGGTCAACCAAGCAAGCGTGTAAAGGAAATCTGCACTACAATGAAGTCTCACTGCCCCCCGGTCCAAAGGGCCATCTGAAACAAGTGTAAAATCCAGAAAGACAGGACAGGTCATGGAGAACAGGGAGCCTTGTTATGCTGATGGGCGGGATGTAAATTGCCAACAGCCACTCTGGAGAAGTGTATGGTGTTTCCTGAAACACGTAGGAAACAAAGCAACACAGCCTATGGCACTTCCACTTAGGGTCCTATAGCTTAGGGAAATTAAAATCAATAACACACAGCCACCCCAAAATTTGGGACGGCTCTGTTTACCAGAACCTGGTCTACGGTACAAGTTAAATATCCGAGAAAGCAAAAAATGGATAAAGAAGTTGTGGTACGTACGTACAATGGAATATCACTCAGCAATGAGATCTACGTCATCAGGCCCGTAGCGGCATAATGAGTGCATTCAGGTATGACGATTCTATGAGAAATAAGTCACACAGAAAAAGAAACATCATAAGATATCACTAATACACGGAACGTAAACTTGGCTACACATGTACTGAATTACAAAACAGAACAGGGTCTCAAATTTAGAAAACCAACTTATGCTTGCTTATGGGGAAAGGTGAGTTGGGGTGCTGCATCAAACCAGAGATTGAAATTAGCACAGATATCGTTCCATAAGCCAAATATATAATAGACAATACCTACTCCTTGCTCAACGAAATGGACTCAACACCCCATATTCAACGCCTGGGAATATACTTGACAAGTAAGAATCTTAAGACCAATGGATTTATATGTCTCCATAAGGAAATCAAGCATGTGTACAGCGGCCTAAACGCAGCAGTGAAAATCCGATAAATCCGATTATCAAAATAAATTTCAAAAACAAAACACAATGACAGTGAAATAGAGAGCAATTCTTAAATAATTCATTCAGGGCTTGTGATGCAACCTGGATTTACCACATCTACACCCAAAGCTGGTTGAGACATAAGGCTGGACACTTCGGGCTGATCGCATTGGTGAGGTTCGGTGAGCAAACGCAGACCCTTTGAAGTCATACCGCATGGTAGCCATTCCATGGGTCCCAACTCTCCAGGTTTAAGGGATTCTTCCTTCAGCTAAAACATGCATGGGAAACCCAGAGTATGGTCCATCGTGTGATTGGGAAACGTTTTCAAATGCATCTCAGGTTTCGTCCCCTGGTACTCGGGTTCACCGTTCCAGACGCTTTACTAACACTCTCCCCCCTTGGAGAGTCAGTGCCTTTAACCTCCTGTTTGGCACAGTTTTCAATTTCTACGCAAGATGAACAGGAATAGGGAGAACCAATGAGAGACTAGCTGTAGGTGTGTGCATGGGCAAATGGAACCCTCATTTCCCACCAGGAAGAGGAATTAACCAAAGGCTCAGCGTGCCCTGCCGGAACCAGATTAGGGCCAGAAGCAATCCTGCGGTATTGCGGCCAGCTCAAAAGAAAGCGAGTTGAAGAAAGGAGCTCAGGGGCACTGTAATTCACAAACCTGCAGAGTTATGAATGAGAGCTATCGTCCAAAAATGTTTTGAAGTAAGTCTTCGAAGAGGACTTGAAAGCGGGGCAGAATTTCAGGAAAACGATTTCAGGGGGCAGACAGGAATTGCACTTAAAGCATAGGAAAAGAGGCAGAATGTCGACAATGATGCACTTGGCCAAAAAGAGCGTATGCATTTTTTCCTGAATATATTCAGGAGAAAACGCATACGCACTTTTTGGCCAACCAAGCAAGCGTGTAAAGGAAATCTGCACTACAATGAAGTCTCACTGCCCCCCGGTCCAAAGGGCCATCTGAAACAAGTGTAAAATCCAGAAAGGCAGGACAGGTCATGGAGAACAGGGAGCCTTGTTATGCTGATGGGCGGGATGTAAATGGCCAACAGCCACTCTGGAGAAGTGTATGGTGTTTCCTGAAACACGTAGGAAACAAAGCAACACAGCCTATGGCACTTCCACTTATGGTCCTATAGCTTAGGGAAATTAAAATCAAAAACACACAGCCACCCCAAAGTTCGGGACGGCTCTGTTTACAAGAACCTCGTCTACGGTGCAAGTTAAATATCTGAGAAAGCAAAAAATGGATAAAGAAGTTGTGGTACATACGTACAATGGAATATCACTCAGCAATGAGATCTACGTCATCAGGCCCGTAGCGGCATAATGAGTGAATTCAGGTACGACGATTCTACGAGAAATAAGTCACTCAGAAAAAGAAACATCATAAGATATCACTAATACACGAACATAAACTTGGCTACACATGTACTGAATTACAAAACAGAACAGGGTCTCAAATTTAGAAAACCAACTTATGCTTGCTTATGGGGAAAGGTGAGTTGGGGTGCTGCATCAAACCAGAGATTGAAATTAGCACAGATATCGTTCCATAAGCCAAATATATAATAGACAAGACCTACTGCTTGCTCAACCAAACGGACTCAACACCCCATATTCAACGCCTGGGAATATACCTGACAAGTAAGAATCTTAAGACCCATGATTTATATGTCTCCATAAGGAAATCAAGCGTGTGTACAGCGGCCTAAACGCAGCAGTGAAAATCCGATGAATCCGATTATCAAAATAAATTTCAAAAACAAAACACAATGACAGTGAAATAGAGAGCAATTCTTAAATAATTCATTCAGGGCTTGTGATGCAACCTGGATTTACCACATCTACACCCAAAGCTGGTTGAGACATAAGGCTGGACACTTCGGGCTGATCGCATTGGTGAGGTTCGGTGAGCAAATGCAGAACCTTTGAAGTCATACCGCATGGTAGCCATTCCATGGGTCCCAACTCTCCAGGTTTAAGGGATTCTTCCTTCAGCTAAAACATGCATGGGAAACCCAGAGTGTGGTCCATCGTGTGATTGGGAAACGTTTTCAAATGCATCTCAGGTTTCGTCCCCTGGTACTCGGGTTCACCATTCCAGACGCTTTACTAACACTCTCCCCCCTTGGAGAGTCATTGCCTTTAACCTCCTGTTTGTCACAGTTTGCAATTTCTGCGCAAGATGAACAGGAATAGGGAGAACCAATGAGAGACTAGCTGTAGGTGTCTGCACGGGCAAATGGAACGCTCATTTCCCACCAGGAAGAGGAATTAACCAAAGGATCAGCATGCCCTGCCTGAACCAGATTAGGGCCTGAAGCAATCCTGCGGTTTTGCGGCCAGCTCACAAGAAAGCAAGTTGAAGAAAGGAGCTCAGGGGCACTGTAATTCACAAACCTGCAGAGTTATGAATGACAGCTATCGTCCAAAAATGTATTGAAGTAAGTCTTCTAAGAGGATTTGAAAGCGGGGCAGAATTTCAGGAAAACGATTTCAGGGGGTAGACTGGAATTGCACTTAAAGCATAGGAAAAGAGGCAGAATGTCGACAATCATGCACTTGGCCAAAAAGGGTGTATGCGTTCTTTCCTGAATATATTCAGGAAAAAACGCATACGCCGTTTTTGGCCAACCAAGCAAGCGTGTAAAGGAAATCTTCACTACAATGAAGTCTCACTGCCCCCCGGTGAAAAGGCCATCTGAAACAAGTGTAAAATCCAGAAAGGCAGGACAGGTCATGGAGAACAGGGAGCCTTGTTATGCTGATGGGCGGGATGTAAATTGCCAACAGCCACTCTGGAGAAGTGTATGGTGTGTCCTGAAACACGTAGGAAACAAAGCAACACAGCCTATGGCACTCCCACTTAGGGTCCTATAGCTTAGGGAAATTAAAATCAAAAACACACAGCCACCCCAAAGTTTGGGACGGCTCTCTTTACTAGAACCTCGTCTACGGTACAAGTTAAATATCCGAGAAAGCAAAAAATGGATAAAGAAGTTGTGGTACGTACGTACAATGGAATATCACTCAGCAATGAGATCTACGTCATCAGGCCCGTAGCGGCATAATGAGTGGATTCAGGTGCGACGATTCTACGAGAAATAAGCACACAGAAAAAGGAACATCATAAGATATCACTAATACACGGAACGTAAACTTGTCTACACATGAACTGAATTACAAAACAGAACAGGGTCTCAAATTTAGAAAACCAACTTATGCTTGCTTATGGGGAAAGGTGAGTTGGGGTGCTGCATGAAACCAGAGATTGAAATTAGCACAGATACCGTTCCATAAGCCAAATATATAATAGACAAGACCTACTCCTTACTCAACCAAACGGACTCAACACCCCATATTCAACGCCTGGAAATATACCTGACAAATAAGAATCGTAAGACCCATGGATTTATATGTCTCCATAAGGAAATCAAGTGTGTGTACAGCAGCCTAAACGCAGCAGTGAAAATCCGATAAATCCCATTATCAAAATAAATTTCAAAAACAAAACACAATGATAGTGAAATAGAGAGCAATTCTTAAATAATTCATTCAGGGCTTGGGATGCAACCTGGATTTACCACATCTACACCCAGAGCTGGGTGAGACATAAGGCTGGACACTTCGGGCTGATAGCATTGGTGAGGTTCGGTGAGCAAACGCAGACCCTTTGAAGTCATACTGCATGGTATCCATTCCATGGGTCCCAACTCTCCAGGTTTAAGGGATTCTTCCTTCAGCTAAAACATGCATGGGAAACCCAGAGTATGATCCACCGTGTGATTGGGAAACGTTTTCAAATGCATCTCAAGTTTCGTCCCCTGGTACTCGGGTTCACCATTCCAGACGCTTTACTAACACTCTCCCCACTTGGAGAGTCAGTGCCTTTAACCTCCTGTTTGTCACAGTTTGCAATTTCTGAGCAAGATGAACAGGAATAGGGAGAACCAATGAGAGACTAGCTGTAGGTGTCTGCACGGGCAAATGGAACGCTCATTTCCCACCAGGAAGAGGAATTAACCAAAGGCTCAGCGTGCCCTGCCGGAACCAGTTTATGGCCTGAAGCAATCCTGCGGTTTTGAAGCCAGCTCATAAGAAAGCAAGCTGAAGAAAGGAGCTCAGGGGCACTGTAATTCACAAACCTGCAGAGTTATGAATGACAGCTATCGTCCAAAAATGTATTGAATTAAGTCTTCGAAGAGGACTTGAAAGCGGGGCAGAATTTCAGGAAAATGATTTCAGGGGGTAGACTGGAATTGCACTTAAAGCATAGGAAAAGAGGCAGAATGTCGACAATGATGCACTTGGCCAAAAAGGGCGTATGCATTTTTTCCTGAATATATTCAGGAAAAAACGCATACGCCCTTTTTGGTCAACCAAGCAAGCGTGTAAAGGAAATCTGCACTACAATGGAGTCTCAATGCCCCCGGTCCAAAGGGCCATCTGAAACAAGTGTAAAATCCAGAAATACAGGACAGGTCATGGAGAACACGGAGCCTTGTTATGCTGATGAGCGGGATGTAAATTGCCAACAGCCACTCTGGAGAAGTGTATGGTGTTTCCTGAAACACGTAGGAAACAAAGCAACACAGCCTATGGCACTTCCACTTAGGGTCCTATAGCTTAGGGAAATTAAAATCAAAAACACACAGCCACCCCAAAGTTTGGGACGGCTCTGTTTACAAGAAACTCGTCTACGGTACAAGTTAAATATCCGAGAAAGCAAAAAATGGATAAAGAAGTTGTGGTACGTACGTACAATGGAATATCACTCAGCGATGAGATCTACGTCATCAGGCCCGTAGCGGCATAATGAGTGCATTCAGGTACGATGATTCTACGAGAAATAAGTCACACAGAAAAAGAAACATCTTAAGATATCACTCATACACCGAACGTAAACTTGGCTACATATGTACTGAATTACAAAACAGAACAGGGTCTCAAATTGAGAAAACCAACTTATGCTTGCTTATGGGGAAAGGTGAGTTGGCGTGCTGCATCAAACCAGAGATTGAAATTAGCACAGATATCGTTCCATAAGCCAAATATATAATAGAGAAGACCTACTCCTTGCTCAACGAAATGGACTCAACACCCCATATTCAACTCCTGGGAATATACCTGACAAGTAAGAATCTTAAGACCCATGGATTTATATGTCTCCATAAGGAAATAAAGCATGTGTACAGTGGCCTAAACGCAGCAGTGAAAATCCGATAAATCCCATTATCAAAATAAATTTCAAAAACAAAACACAATGACAGTGAAATAGAGAGCAATTCTTAAATAATTCATTCAGGGCTTGTGATGCAACCTGGATTTACCACATCTACACCCAGAGCTGGTTGAGACATAAGGCTGGACACTTCGGGCTGATAGCATTGGTGTGGTTCGGTGAGCAAACGCTCACCCTTTGAAGTCATACCACATGGTAGCCATTCCATGGGTCCCAACTCTCCAGGTTTAAGGGATTCTTCCTTCAGCTAAAACATGCATGGGAAACCCAGAGTATGGTCCATCGTGTGATTGGGAAACGTTTTCAAATGCATCTCAGGTTTCATACCCTGGTACTCGGGTTCACCGTTCCAGACGCTTTACTAACACTCTCCCCCCTTGGAGAGTCAGTGCCTTTAACCTCCTGTTTGGCACAGTTTGCAATTTCTGCGCAAGATGAACAGGAATAGGGAGAACGAATGAGAGACTAGCTATAGGTGTCTGCAGGGCAAACGGAATGCTCATTTCCCACCAGGAAGAGGAATTAACCAAAGGCTCAGCGTGCCCTGCCAGAACCAGATTAGGGCCTGAAGCAATCTTGTGGTTATGCGGCCAGACACAAGAAAGCGAGTTGAAGAAAGGAGCTCAGGGGCACTGTAATTCACAAACCTGCAGAATTATGAATGACAGCTATCGTCCAAAAATGTATTGAAGTAAGTCTTCGAAGAGGACTTGAAAGTGGGGCAGAATTTCAGGAAAACGATTTCAGGGGGTAGACTGGAATTGCACTTAAAGCATAGGAAAAGAGGCAGAATGTCGACAATGATGCACTTGGCCAGAAAGGGCGTATGCGTTTTTTACTGAATATATTCAGGAAAAAACCCATACGCCCTTTTTGACCAACGAAGCAAGCGTGTAAAGGAAATCTTCACTACAATGAAGTCTCACTGCCCCCCCGGTGAAAAGGACCATCTGAAACAAGTGTAAAATCCACAAAGGCAGGACAGGTCATGGAGAACCGGGAGCCTTGTTATGCTGCTGTGCGGGATGTAAATGGAGAACAGCCACTCTGGAGAAGTGTATGGAGTTTCCTGAAACACGCAGGAAACAAAGCAACACAGCCTATGGCCCTTCCACTTAGGGTCCTATAGCTTAGGGAAATTAAAATCAAAAAGACACAGCCACCCCAATGTTCGGGACGGCTCTGTTTACAAGAACCTCGTCTACGGTACAAGTTAAATATCCGAGAAAGCAAAAAATGGATAAAGAAGTTATGGTACGTACGTACAATGGAATATCACTCAGCAATGAGATCTAAGTCATCAGGCCCATAGCAAAAAATGAGTGGATTCAGGTATGACGATTCTACGAGACATAAGTCACACAGAAAAAGAAACATCATAAGATATCACTAATACACGGAACATAAACTTGGCTACACATGAACTGAATTACAAAACAGAACAGGGTCTCAAATTTAGAAAACCAACTTATGCTTGCTTATGGGGAAAGGTGAGTTGGGGTGCTGCATAAAACCAGAGATTGAAATTAGCACAGATACCGTTCCATAAGCCAAATATATAATAGACAAGACCTACTCCTTGCTCAACGAAATGGACTCAACACCCCATATTCAACGCCTGGGAATATACCTGAGAAGTAAGAATCTTAAGACCCATGGATTTATATGTCTCCATAAGGAAATCAAGCGTGTGTATAGTGGCCTAAACGCAGCAGTGAAAGTCCGATAAATCCCATTATCAAAATAAATTTCACAAACACAACACAATGACAGTGAAATAGAGAGCAATTCTTAAATAATTCATTCAGGGCTTGTGATGCAACCTGGATTTACCACATCTACACCCAGAGCTGGTAGAGGCATAAGGCTGGACACTTCGGGCTGATAGCATTGGTGAGGTTCGGTGAGCAAACGCAGACCCTTTGAAGTCATACTGCATGGTACCCATTCCATGGGTCCCAACTCTCCAGGTTTAAGGGATTCTTCCTTAAGCTATAACATGGATGGGAAACCCAGAGTATGGTCCACCATGTGATTGGGAAACGTTTTCAAATGCATCTCAGGTTTCGTCCCCTTTTACTCGGGTTCACCATTCCAGACCCTTTACTAACACTCTCCCCACTTGGAGAGTAATTGCCTTTAACCTCCTGTTTGGCACAGTTTGCAATTTCTGCGCAAGATGAACAGGATTAGGGAGAACCAATGAGAGACTAGCTTTAGGTGTCTGCACGGGCAAATGGAACGCTCATTTCCCACCAGGAAGAGGAATTAACCAAAGGCTCAGCATGCCGTGCCGGAACCAGATTAGGGCCTGAAGCAATCCTGCGGGTTTGCGGCCAGCTCACAAGATAGCGAGTTGAAGAAAGGAGCTCAGGGGCACTGTAACTCACAAACCTGCAGAGTTATAAATGACAGCTATCGTCCAAAAATATATTGAAGGAAGGCTGCGTAGAGGACTTGTAAGTGGGGCAGAATTGCAGGATAACGATTTCAGGAGGTAGACGGGAATTGCATTTAAAGCATAGGAAAAGAGGCAGAACGTCGACAATGATGCTCTTGGCCAAAAAGGGCGTATGCGTTTTTTCCTGAATATATTCAGGAAAAAACGCATACGCCCTTTTTGGCCAACCAAGCAAGCATGTTAAAGAAATCTGCACTACAATGAAGTCTCACTGCCCCCCGGTCAAAAGGGCCATGTGAAAAAAGTGTAAAATCCAGAAAGGCAGCACAGGCCATGGAGAACAGGGAGCCTTGTTATGCTGATGGGCGGGATGTAAATTGCCAACAGCCACTCTGGAGAAGTGTATGGTGTTTCCTGGAACAGCTAAAAAACAAAGCAACGGAGCCTACGGCACTTCCACTTATGGTCCTATAGCTTAGGGAAATTAAAATCAAAAACACACAGCCACCCCAAAGTTTCGGACGGCTCTGTTTACAAGAACCTTGTCTACGGTACAAGTTAAATATCCCAGAACGGGAAAAATGGATAAAGAAGTTGTGGTACGTACGTACAATGGAATATCACTCAGCAATGAAATCTATGTCATCAGGCCCGTCGCGGCATAATGAGTGGATTCAGGTACGATGATTCTAAGTGAAATAAGTCACACAGAAAATGAAACATCATAAGATATCACTAATACAAGGAATGTAAACTTGGCTACACATGAACTGAATTACAAAACAGAAGAGGGTCTCAAATTTAGAAAACCAACTTAGGCTTGCTTAACGGGAAAGGTGAGTTGGGGTGCTGCATAAAACCAAGGATAGAAATTAGCACAGATACCTTTCCATAAGCCAAATATGTAATAGTCAAGACCTACCCCTTGCTCAACGAAATGGACTAAACACCTCATATTCAACGCCTAGGAATACACCTGACTAGTAAGAATCTTCAAACCCATGGATTTATATGTCTCCGTAAGACAATCAAGCGTGTGTACAGCTGCATGAATGCAGCAGAGAAAATCCAATAAATCCCATTATCAAAATGAATTACAAAAACAAAACACAATGACAGTGAAATAGAGAGCAATTCTTAAATAATTCATTCAGGGCATGTGATGCAACCTGGATTTACCACATCTACACCCAGAGCTGAGTGAGACATAAGTTTGGACACTTCGGGCTGATAGCATTGGTGAGGTTCGATGAGCAAATGAAGACCCTTTGAAGTCATACTGCATGGTACCCATTCCATGGGTCCCAACTCTCCAGTTTTAAGGGATTCTTCCTTCAGCTAAAACGTGCATGGGAAACCCACAGTATGGTGCACCGTGTGACCAGGAAACGTTTTCAAATGCATCTCAGTTTTCATCCCCTGGTACTCGTGTTCACCATTCCAGACGCTTTACTAACACCCTCCCCAGTTGGAGAGTCAGTGCCTTTAACCTCCTGTTTGGCACAGTTTGCAATTTCTGCGCAAGATGAACAGGAATAGGGAGAACCAATGAGAGACTAGCTGTAGGTGTCTGCACGGGCAAATGGAACGCTCATTTCCAACCAGGCAGAGGAATTAACCAAAGGCTCAGCGTGCCCTGCCTGAAAGAGATTAGGGCGTGAAGCAATCCTGCGGTTTTGCGGCCAGCTCACAAGAAAGCGAGTTGAAGAAAGGAGCTCAGGGGCACTGCAATTCACAAACCTGCAGAGTTATGAATGACAGCTATCGTCCAAAAATGTATTGAAGTAAGTCTTCGAAGAGGACTTGAAAGCGGGGCAGAATTTCAGGAAAACGATTTCAGGGGGTGGACTGGAATTGCACTTAAAGGATAGGAAAAGAGGCAGAATATCGACAATGATGCGCTTGGCCAAAAAGTGCGTATGCGTTTTTTCCTGAATATATTCAGGAAGAAACGCATACGCACTTTTTGGCCAACCAAGCAAGCGTGTAAAGGAAATCTGCACTACAATGAAGTCTCACTGCCCCCCGGTCAAATGGGCCATCTGAAAAAAGTGTAAAATCCAGAAAGGCAGGACAGGTCATGGAGAACAGGGAGCCTTGTTATGCTGATGGGCAGATGTAAATTGCCAACAGCCACTCTGGAGATGTTTATGGTGTTTCTGAAACAAGTAGGAAACAAAGCAACACAGCCTATGGCACTTCCACTTAGGGTCCTATAGCTTAGGGAAATTAAAATCAAAAACACACAGCCACCCCAAAGTTTGGGACGGCTCTGTTTACAAGAACCTCGTCTACGGTACAAGTGAAATATCCGAGAAAGCAAAAAATGGATAAAGAAGTTGTGGTACGCACGTACAATGGAATATCACTCAGCAATGAAATCTACGTCATCAGGTCCCTAGTGGCATAATTAGTGGATTCAGGTACGATGATTCTACGAGAAATAAGTCACACAGAAAAAGAAACATCATAAGATATCACTAATACACGGAATGTAAACTTGGCTACACATGAACTGAATTACAAAACAGAACAGGGTCTCAAATTTAGAAAACCAACTTATGCTTGCTTACGGGGAAAGGTGAGTTGGGGTACTGCATAAAACCAGAGATTGAAATTAGCACAGATACCGTTCCATAAGCCAAATATATAATAGACAAGACCTACTCCTTGCTCAACGAAACGGACTCAACACCCCATATTCAACGCCTGGGAAGATACCTGACAAGTAAGAATCTTAAAACCCACGGATTTATATGTCTCCATAAGGAAATCAAGCGTGTGTACAGCGGCCTAAACACAGCAGTGAAAATCCGATAAATCCCATTATCAAAATAAATTTCAAAAACAAAACCCAATGACAGAGAAATAGAGAGCAATGCTTAAATAATTCATTCAGGGCTTGTGATGCAACCTGGATTTACCACATCTACACCCAGAGCTGGGTGAGACATAAGGCTGAACACTTCGGGCTGATAGCATTGGTGAGGTTCGGTGAGCAAACGCAGACCCTTTGAAGTCATACTGCATGGTACCCATTCCATGGGTCCCAAATCTCCAGGTTTAAGGGATTCTTCCTTCAGTTAAAACATGCATGGGAAACCCAGAGTATGCTCCACCGTGTGATTGGGAAACGTTTTCAGATGCATCTCAGTTTTCGTACCCTGGTACTCGGGTTCACCATTCCAGACGCTTTACTAACACTCTCCTCACATGGAGAGTCAGTGCCTTTAACCTCCTGTTAGGCACAGTTTGCAATTTCTGCGCAAGATGAACAGGAATAGGGAGAACCAATGAGAGACTAGCTCTAGGTGTCTGCACGGGCAAATGGAACGCTCATTTCCCACCAGGAAGAGGAATTAACCAAAGGCTCAGCATGCCCTGCTGGAAAGAGATTATGTCCTGAAGCAATCCTGCGGTTTTGCGGCCAGCTCACAAGAAAGCGAGTTGAAGAAAGGAGCTCAGGGGCACTGTAATTCACAAACCTGCAGAGTTATGAATGACAGCTATCGTCCAAAAATGTATTGAAGTAAGTCTTCGAAGAGGACTTGAAAGCGGGGCAGAATTTCAGGAAAACGATTTCAGGGGGTAGACTGGAATTGCACTTAAAGCATAGGAAAACAGGCAGAATGTCGACAATGATGCACTTGGCCAAAAAGGGCGTATGCGTTTTTTCCTGAATATATTCAGGAAAAAACGCATACGCCCTTTTTGGCCAACCAAGCAAGCGTGTAAAGGAAATCTGCACTACAATGAAGTCTCACTGCCCCCGGTCAAAAGGGCCATCTGAAAAAAGTGTAAAATCCAGAAAGGCAGGACAGGTCATGGAGAACAGGGAGCCTTGTTATGCTGATGGGCGGGATGTAAATTGCCAACAGCCACTCTGGAGAAGTGTATGGTGTTTCCTGAAACACGTAGGATACAAAGCAACACAGCCTATGGCACTTCCACTTATGGTCCTATAGCTTAGGGAAATTAAAATCAAAAACACACTGCCACCCCAAAGTTTGGGACGGCTCTGTTTACAAGAACCTCGTCTACGGTACAAGTGAAATATCCGAGAAAGCAAAAAATGGATAAAGAAGTTGTGGTACGCACGTACAATGGACTATCACTCAGCAATGAAATCTACGTCATCAGGTCCCTAGCGGCATAATGAGTGGATTCAGGTACGATGATTCTACGAGAAATAAGTCACACAGAAATAGAAACATCATAAGATATCACTAATACACGGAATGTAAACTTGGCTACACATGAACTGAATAACAAAACAGAACAGGGTCTCAAATTTAGAAAACCAACTTATGCTTGCTTACGGGGAAAGGTGAGTTGGGGTGCTGCATAAAACCAGAGATTGAAATTAGCACACATAGCGTTCCATAAGCCAAATATATAATAGACAAGATTTACTCCTTGCTCAACGAAATGGACTCAACACCCCATATTCAACGCCTGGGAAGATACCTGACAAGTAAGAATCTTAAAACCCATGGATTTATATGTTTCCATAAGGAAATCAAGAGTGTGTACAGCGGCCTAAATGCAGCAGTGAAAATCCGATAAATCCCATTATCAAAATAAATTTCAAAAACAAAACACAATGACAGTGAAATAGAGAGCAATGCTTAAATAATTCATTCGGGTTGTGATGCAACCGGGATTTGCCACATCTACACCCAGAGCTGGGTGAGACATAAGGCTGGACACTTCGAGCTGATAGAATTGGTGAGTTTCGGTGAGCAAACGCAGACCCTGTGAAGTCATACTGCATGGTTAACATTCCATGGGTCCCAACTCTCCAGGTTTAAGGGATTCTTCCTTCAGCTAAAACATGCATGGGCAACCCAGAATATGGTCCACCGTGTGACCAGGAAACCTTTTTAAATGCATCTCAGTTTTCGTCCCCTCGTACTCGGTTTGACCATTCCAGACGCTTTACTAACACTCTCCCCACTTGGAGAGTCAGTGCCTTTAACCTCCTCTTTGGCACAGTTTGGAATTTCTGTGCAAGATGAACAGGAATAGGGAGAACCAATGACAGATTAGCTGTAGGTGTCTGCACGAACAAATTTAACGCTCATTTCCCACCAGAAAGAGGAATTAGCCAAAGGCTCAGCATGCCGTGCCGGAACCAGATTAGGGCCTGAAACAATCCTGCGGTTTTCTGGCCAGCTCACAAGAAAGCGAGTTGAAGAAAGGAGCTCAGGGACACTGTAATTCACAAACCTGCAGAGTTATAAATGACAGCTATCGTCCAAAAATATATTGAAGTAAGGCTGCAAAGAGGACTTGAACGCGGGGCAGAATTCCAGGAATACGATTTCAGGAGGTAGACGGGAAGACCTGTGAAAGTATAGGAGAAGAGTCAGAACCTCGACAATGATGCACTTGGTCAAAAAGGGCATATGCGTTTCTTCCAGGGCCCTTATTAAAGAGGGTAGGAGGCTCCCAGCATGCTTCAGTGGCCAACAGAGGGCCTACGTCGCCAAAGCGACATGAGCCATCCAGGCAGGAGTGACCTCACATCAGAGGGCCCACCTCACAGAAGGGTAAGAAACCCAGTCAGGATTAGACTCTCACCAGAGTGCCCACATAAGCAAGGGGCTGGGAACCAGGCAGGAGTGTCCTCACACACGTGGGGCCACATCATCAAAAGTTGAGGTGCCCAGCACATGTGGCCTAAACCAGAGGATCCAGATCTCCAAGGGGCTCGGAGTGAGGCAGGCAGGAGTAGTCTCACAACACAGGGCCAATAGAATAAAAAAGCTGAGGAATCCTGCAGTGGGAACCTCCCAGCAGGCAGCCCAGAGCACCGAGTCTATGCGATCCAGGCCGCAGTGAACTCACAGCAGAGGGCCCACATCATGAAACTGTGAGCAACCCAGCCGTTGGGACCTCAGAGCAGAAGGCCCACATCCCCATGGGGTTGGGAACATGGCACGAGTGTCCTCGCACCACTTAGCACGTATCAGAAAATGTGGGTACCCAGCAGTTAGGGCCTGATGCCAGAGGGCCCTCATCACCGAGGAGAGGAGGCTCCCAGCAAGCTCCAACTGCCACAAGAGGGCCGACATGGCCAAGGCGGGTTGTGCCAGCCAGGCAGGAGTGACCTCACAGCAGAGGGCCCACCTCCCAGAAGTGGGAGGAATCCAGACAGGATCAGACTCTCACCAGAGGGCCCCCATCACCAAGGGGATGGGAACCAGGCAGGAGTGTCCTCACACCAGTGGGGCCACATCAATAAAGGTGAGGAAACCAGTACATGTGGCCTTAAACCAGAGAACCTACATCACAAATGGGCTGGGAGTGAGTCAGGAAGTAGGAGCATGAAAACACAGGACCCAAAGAATAAAAAAGGTAAGGAATCCAGCAGTAGGAACCTCCCAGCAGGCCGCTCAGAGCACAGAGTCTATGGGATCTAGGCCTGAGTGAACTAACACCAGAGAGCCAACATCATGAAACTGTGAACAACACAGGTGTTGGGACCTTAGAGCAGAAGGCCCAAATGCCCATGGGGATGGGAACCTCGCAGAAGTGTCCTCCCACCACTTAGCACGTATCAGAAAATGTGGGTACCCAGCAGTTAGGGCCTGACGCAAGAGGGCACCCATCACCGTGGGAAGGTTCCCAGCAGGCTCCAACTGCCACAAGAGGGCCGATGTTGCCCAGGTGGGGTGTGCCAGCCAGGCAGGAGTGACCTCACAGCAGAGGGCCCACCTCACAGAAGGGTGAGGAACCCATCAAGGATCAGGCTCTCACCAGAGGGCCCACATCATCAAGGGCATAGGAACCAGGCAGGAGTGTCCTCACACCAGTGGGGCCACATCATCGAAAGGCGAGGGACCCAGCATACGTGGCCTCAAACCAGAGGACACACATCACCAAGGGGCTGGGAGTGAGGCAGGCAGGAGGAGTCTCAAAACAGAGGGCCCATAGAAGAAAAAAGGTGAGGAATCCCGCAGTTGTAACCTCCCAGCAGGTGGCCAAGAGCAGCTAGGCTATGGGATCCAGGCCGGAGAGAACTCACAGCAGAGGGCCCTCATCATGAAACTGAGCAACCCACGGTTGGGACCTCAGAGCAGAAGGCCCACATTCCCATGGGGTTGGGAACCTGGCAGGAGTGTACTCGATCCACAGGGCGCATATCAGAAAATATTGGGAGCCCAGGAGTTAGGGCCTGGCGTTAGAGGGCCCTCATTACCAAGGGGAGGAGACACCCAGCAGGCACCAAATCCCACCAGAGGGCCGACGTCGCCAAGGCGGGGTGGGCCAGCCAGGCAGGAGTGACCTCAGAGAAGAGGGCCCACCTCACAGAAGTGTGAGGAACCCAACCAGTATCAGACTCTCACCGGAGGGCCCACATCACCAAGGGGATGGGAACCAGGCAGGAGTGTCCTCACACCAGTGGGGCCACATCAGCCAAAGGTGAGGAACCCAGCACATGTGGCCTCAAACCAGAGGACACACATCACCAAGGGGCTAGGAGTGAGGCAGGTGTCTGGAGGGGCACATTTAACTCTAATTTCCCACCAGGAAGTGGAATGAACCAAAGTCTCAGAGTGCCGTGCCGGACACTGATTACGGCCTGAAGCAAACCTGCGGTTCTGTGGCCAGTTTTCAAGGAAACGAGTTAAGAAAGGAAATCACGGGCACTGTAATTCACAAACCTGCAGAGTTATAAATGACAGCTATTGGCAAAAATATATGGAAATAAGTCTGCAAAGAGGACTTGAAAACGTGGCAGAATTGCAGGAATCATATTTCAGGAGGTAGATTGGAATTGCATTTAAAGCATGTGAAAAGCGGCAGATCTTTGACAGTGATGCACTTGGACAAAAGTGCGTAAACATTTTTTCCTGAATATATTCAGGAAAAAACACATATGCCCTTTTTGGCCAACCAAGCACTCGAGAAATGGAAATCCGCACTACAATGAAGTCTCATTTCCCATTCGTCAAAAGGGCCATCTGAAAAAAGTGTAAAAACCAGAAACACAGGACAGGCCATGGAGAACAGGGAGCCTTGTTATGCTGATGGGCGGGATGTAAATTGCCAACAGACACTCTGGAGATGTTTATGGTGTATCCTGAAACATCTGAAAAACAAAGCTACAGACTCTAGGGCACTTCCACTTTTGGCCCTATAGCTTAGGAGAATTAAAATCAACAAGACACAGCCAACACCAAATTTAGGGCTGCTGTGTTTACAAGAACCTTGAGTCCAGTACAAATTAAATATCCCAGAAAGAAAAAAATGGATAAAGGAGTTGTGCTACTTACGTACAACGGAATATCACTCAGCAATGAAATCAATGTCATCAGGCCTGTAGCAGCAAATTGAGTGGATTTAAGTATGATGATTCTAAGAGAAATAGGTCACACAGAGAAAGATAATTATCATAAGATATCACTAATAGAGAGAGTGTAAACTTGGCTACACATAAACTGAATTCCAAAACCGAACAGAGTCTCACATTTAGATAAAAACTTATGCTTGCTTAAGGGGAAAGTTGAGTTGGGGTGCTGTATAAAACCAGAGATTGAAATTAGCACACATACCGTTCCATAAGCCAAATATGTACTAGACAAGACCTACTCTTTGCTCAACGAAATAGACTCATCCATGGTGTATCACCTCACACCTGTTAGAATGGGCATCATCAGAAAATCTACAAACAACAAATGCTGGAAAGGGTGTGGAGATAAGGAACCCTCTTCCACTATTGTTGGGAATGTAAATTGATACAGTCACTGTGGAGAACATTATGGAGTTTCTTATAAAACTAAGAATAGAATTACCATATGATACAGCAATCCCACTACTGGGCATATACCCAGACAAAACCATAAATCAAAAAGAGACATTCACCGCAATGTTCATTGCATCACTATTTACAATATCCAGGTAATGGAAGCAACCTAAATGCCCACAGACAGACGAATGCATAAAGATGTGGTACATATATAAAATGGAATATTACTAAGCCATAAAAAGGAATGAAATTGGGTCATTTGTAGAGACGTTGATGGATCTAGAGACTGTCATACAGAGTGAAGTAAGTCAGAAAGAGAAAAACAAATCTTGTCTATTAATGCATATATGTGGAACCTAGAAAAATTGTACAGATGAACCGTTTTGCAAGGCAGAAATAGAGCAACAGATGTAGACAACAAACGTATGGACACCAAGGGGGGAAAGCTGTTGGGGGGTGGTGGTGGGAGGAGTTGAGAGATTGGGATTGGCATGTATACATTTATATGTATAAAATAGATAACCAAAAAGAACCTGCTGTATAAAAAAATAAAATAAAATTCAAATTCAAAAAGTAAAACAGAAAAAATATTCTTCCCTTCACATACATGTATTTATATGAATAAATTATTTCCATGCTTATATCTGTAAATACAAAAAAGAGGAATAAAATCTACCTTGAACCAAAAACGAAAAAAAGAAAAAAACACAGAACCCACCAGTTACACAGAGGAAAACCGTATCAGGGCACTTGCTCCAGTTGTAAACAATTCTGAAGTTGGTCAGTGGTGGGGAATCATCTCCCATTCAGCCAGCAGGCCCCACGCAACAAGCGTCCTCATTGCAAAGCGGGGGGACCGTGCCGAGGCATCTGTGAGTAAACGTGGGCTGAGCCCCAGGCCAGCTGCTGCTGAAATGTTCCCACCCTTCCCAGGTAAAACACCTGAATATGTACAAGGACTTGAAAGCCTAGAGGAAGGGCCATGGAGCCACATGAGTGACAGCATGCCAGCCGACTTGGTGCCTGCAGGCCAGCCAGGATGGTCCTAGCCCTGGGTGCTCTTCTGGAAGCTTTCCATTTCCCTGCCTGAGATACCCCTGCTGTCCGGGCCCCCACTGCTTTCTTCCTCACTCACCTCTGCCCAGGGAGAAATTCCAGCAGCAGGTATGGGTGACACATCCTCTTCTTTAGCAGGTGGCATCTTGGCAACTGCTGCAGAAAGTCCAGCAGAGCCCCACTCACACTGGGCCACCCACAAAGCCGTGGCCTCTCACTCCCTCCCACCAGTCCAGCCCCAAGACTGCTGACAGGGCAGAGAAAATGGCGTCAGGCACAGCTGCAGGGGCTCTTGCTGCCTGGAGCAGTGTTTATATTGATCTGAACCCAGGCACACCTGGGGACGGCTGGCCGGCACGGTCGGGCTGCCCAGGCCAGGCAATAATCACCCCTCAGGGGCTCACAGTTGCAGAAACTGGAACTTGCTGAATCGGCCAGGTCCAAGGAACAGGTGTGGGCTCCTGAGAGTCAGGATAGACAAGGGGCTGCAGCTCTGGCTTGTTTTCTAATTATATTATCTGGCCCATGAGTGGGAGACAACTTCAAGAAAACCCTCTCCTAATGAGAGGAACCCAGGAGTCAGGGAGAGGAAGGGTGGGTGGTGGGTGGAGACAGAGGCCTGGTGCCCCGGGTGCAGTGGAAGTCTCTGGAAGACCAGGTGGAGGGAGGCCACACAGAGTGATGCCCAGGGTCACAGACCTGTCGGAGCTGCTGTTTGTTAGTTCAAGTCCTGCTCTGAGGTGCTCTGTGTCAGATCTGAGTGACAGGTGAGCTGGGAGTGCTCTGCAATGAGGGCGTTATGCACGGTTCCTGTGTTCCCAGCCCTGCCATGGTACCTGCAAGGGTAGCTCTGTATCCTGGGAGGGGCCTGAACACGAGAGCCCCGTGGGCTGGGGTGGGGGTGGGGTACCTGCCCAGGTGAGCTCCATATCCTGGGATTGGCCTGACCTCGAGAGCCCCATGGGCTGCTGGAGTCCTGGTAAAGGATGTCAGGACTGTCAGTGAAGCCACCGAGGATATACCTCCAGTAGTTCCTAAATCCTACACCCTGCTGGTCATTCTACCAACCACCAGGACATGGTATTCTGTATTAGTCTTCAATGATGCCTTCTTTTGTATTCTATTAGTCCCAGAGTCACAAGAAATTTTGGCTTGTGAGTGGCAGGACTCAACATACAACTAAAACAATACTTCCGGGCCGTGTTGCCCCAAGGGTTCAAAAATTCCCACACCATCTTTGGGGAAAGCTCAGCTAAAGAACTAAAAGTTCTACCTCTGGAAAAGGAAACACTCCTTCAATATGCAGACGACATTCTGATCGCCAGCCCTACTAAGGAGACCTCTGAACTACCAAGCCAATAAAGGATACAAGTTGTCCAAGAAAAAGCTCAAATATCACAGACTACGGTGACCTGCCTGGGCTTCATTCTCACAGAAGGTCGGAGAAGCCCATCCCAGGAAAGGGAAGAAACAATTTACAGCCTTACCCATTTCTGAAACTAGAAGACAGCTTAGGGGTTCCTGGGGAGGCCAGGGTTTGCTGCTTCTGGATCCCTAACTACAGTCTACTAGCTGGGCCTCTATATGAAACACTGAAAGGAAAAGATGATGATCCTTTTGAATAGAATGCAGAAGTGGCCTTTCAAGAATGGAAAGAGCAGTCAATTCAGACCCTTGCCCTGGAACTCCCTAATTTAGCTAAACCCTTTGACCTTTACATTCCTGGTGAATGGTGAATCGCTATTGGAGTATTAGTGCAAAAACTGGGACCACTTGAAATGGAACAATGCAAGAATGCCATCCCGGTAGGATAAACTACGGTCACCAATGGGCTTGGCCCACCGCCACATCTGGCCAAGATACTGGCGGTATCTGAAAACCTGGAAATCAGCAGCCCAAAAGGCCACCTCCCTCCTAAGGGAAAAGGACCCCACGTGGTGATCCTAAGCCCCAACCATGCCCTGAAGTTGCAGGGTTTGCTCCGTGGGCACACTGACCTCGAGTGAGGAGGCCCTCCAACTCCAACCTCCAGAGAGATAACCGGGGTAAAGGGGCACCATGACGACTCATGTGACCATCACTCGACCTGGAGTTTCTCTCATAAAACAATAAGAGTGTGTCCCAAAAGAGTAGACTACTGCTTGCAGGACTTACGGCACCCAGAGCGGACCTAATAATCTTGGCAGGGGAAGCGTATATCACGCTGTCACCATAGAAGAGCCTACAGACACTGTGATGATGGTGGCCAATAAGACCGGCTGGACTCCTGTTTACTTCAAAAGGCTGTTGACTCAGTGGCCATCATGGTCCTTCATCACCACTGACCCTGGACTGCCTGGGAGTTGAGCAGGCAGGGCCCTGACACCTGGTGCTCTTTTTACGTTAATTCAGGGGCCTAATTGAAGAAAGTGCAGACTACTGGTCAGAGCATCTAGTCTGGCAGAAACGGTCAGCCTAAGGTGGCCGAACAAATGCAGGGCGGGGTGAAACTGGACCTCACAGCGTCACTGCACATCTCCTTCCTGGACCCTTAAAGGTCATTAGAATCTATAACGCTTCCAATACTGGTGCTCAGGTGGACGAGCGGGGAGGCAGGAGGCCTGGGGACAATCAACGTCACCTGGAGGCTGCTGGGGAGAAGTTCTGACCCTCGCCCACGGGTATGAGGGCTCCTAACTCAGCACTCAGCAATTACAGAAGAAGGGTCTGCACCCTCAGCACTCTAAGAATGAGGAAGGGGAAAAAAGGCAGAAGAGGGCTTTTTCCCAGGCAAAGCCCCTTAAAAATCCCTGGGAGATAAAAATAGAATCTGGGCAATAAAATAAAGTCTAACCTTTTTTATCCTTTGTGCTTTGTCTAATTTCACGTGCTCCTAGGGTCCCGCATACAGAGGTTCAACAGCCGGCACTTCAGACCAGATTTCCTAGTGCGGAATGGCTGGGTCGACACCTCAGCTTCTGGAACACAGTGCACACTCCGCGATATAGAGCCTGAGCTGCAGCCAACCGGGCCCTCGAGAGCTCCGACCCCTCCCTCCCACTGACTCTGACAGGTTCTCTAAACAGCAGCCCAGCCCACAGCCCACGGGGTAGCACATGCTCTCACCTCTCCATTCTCTGATCAAAATATAAAGTTTCCTTTGCTTCTGAACCAAACTCAGTCTCGATCTGTTGGCTCCAATGACGCTGGGCAGGGGGACACTTGTTGGGGTCCACTCTGGAGGATCAGTAACAGAAATTGAGAACATTGTAACTTCAATGAACAGATGTTTGAGCCAAACTGTAATTAACATAGAACAGTGTATAAGGCTCGGGTAAAATAAGATGTTTCTAACACTCCCATTTGATATTTCCATCACTTTATTATAAGCAAGTTCAGTGAAAAGGTTTGTCTTATTTGTCAGGTCAATATTAGAGAAACGAAGTGATTTCTTTCCAAGGATGTACATCTAAAAATCTTGGTTAAAGCTTCAATCTTGTTTTAAGTGCTTTTCCATTGAAAATGATACCTCTCTTTCAGTTCCCCCAATTCTGAGAAGTATAAAATCTTATAATTTATTATTACCAAAGGGGAAAGGTGGGAGGAGGGATAAATTAACAGTTTGGGATTAACACATACACACTGCTATGTATAAAATCGATCATCAACAAGGAACTACTGTATAGCCCCGGGAACTACACTCAATATTTTACAATAACCTATAAGGGGAAATAATCTGAAAAAGAATAGATATTTTTATTGACATCATCTATTAATGACAGTTAAAATGGAACCTAAGGGAAGCCGGTGGTGAGTGCTTCTGACCCTGAAGACTTCAATCATCTAAAGTTTGGACTCTGCCTACTTCCCAAGGCCCTTAATGAACATATGTGTAGCCGTAGCTTAAAAAATTCCCCAGTTTGGGTTGTGGAGAGACACTGATTTTGTAAAAGCCCTGGTGTTCTCCTCACATGAATGGGACACTTCCTACAGCTAAAACATGCCTGTCACACCCAGAGGATTGTATACCGTCTGATCGGGAAGAGTTTGGAAAAGGCATCTCATCTCCTCATCTCCTGGTGCTCGGGTTCACCCCTCCAGCGTCTTTACGAACAGTCTCCCCACTTGGAGATATCAGCACTGTCAACATCCTGTTGCAGACAGTTTGGAATTTGTCCAGAGGATGAAGCAGAAGGAGGAGGAACAATGAGAGACAAGTCCTAGGTGTTCGGACAGGCACATGTCACTCTTATTTCCAATCAGGAAGACGAATTGACCAAAGGCTAGGGTTGCCCATGGAAACAGAATAAGGCTTGAGGAAATTTCGCTGCTTTGTGGCCAGTTCCCATAAACACAAGTTGAAAAATGGAAGTCAGGGACACTAAAATTCACGAAACTGCAGAGTTGAAAATATCTATCACTGAAAAATGTCTTGAGGAAAGTCAGAGGGAAGGACTTGTAAGCAACAGAGAATGGCAGGAAAGGGATTGGAAGAGGTAGAAAGGACTCGCCATTAAGCACAAGAAAAGGGGCTGAACATTGCCAACATTGCAATTGGCCAAAAATGGTGTATGCGTCTTTTTCTGTATGTATTCAAGAAAAGGGCATACACTTTTTTAGCCAACCAAACAGGTGGGCACTGGAAATCAATACTACAAAACATATCACTTCGCATCAGTCAGAAGAGCCTTCCTCATAAAGTGTAAACACCAGAAATGCAGGACAGGGCAAGGAGAAAAGGGAGCCCTCTGAGGCTTATACTGGAAATGTATATTGCCAACGGTCACTCTGGAGAAGTGTATTGTGTTTACTAAAGCATCTAAAAAATGAGCTACAGAGCACAGGGCACTTGCACTCATGGACGTATATCTTGGGAAAAACAAAAATCGAGAGGACACAGGCACCCCAATATTTACCGCCTCTATGTTTAAAAGATCCTCGAATAGGATATAATTTATAAGTCTCTGGAGGGAAAAAATGGATAGAGATGTGGCACTTATGTAGAGTGGAATATTACTCAGCCTGGAAATCAATGAAATATGGCCAGTTGTAACAACCACAGAGGAGTTACGTATGATCATTCGAAGTCACATAATTCAAAAAGAAAAAGACATACGATATTACTAATACATGGAATGTAAACGTGGCTACAAATGAACTGAATTACAAAACAGAATGGGGTCTCAAATTTAGAAAACCAACTTATGCTTGCTTAAGGATAAAGGAGAGTTGAGGAGCTGCATAAAACCAGAGATTGAAATTAGCACAGATACCATTCCATAAGCCAAATATGTAATAGAAAAAACCTACTCCCTGGTGAACGAAATGGACTCAACACCCCATATTCAGCGCCTAGGAATATACGGGACGAGTAAGAGTCTTAATACCTATGGATTTATATGTCTCCGTAAGAGAATCAAGCATGTGTACAGTGACATAAACGCAGCAGTGAAAATCAGCTAAATCCCATTATCAAAATAAATTTCAAAAACAAAACACAATGACAGTGAAATAGAGAGCAATTCTTAAATAATTCATTCAGGGCTTGTGATGCAACCTGGATTTACCACATCTACACCCAGAGCTGAGTGAGACATAAGGTTGGACACTTCGGGCTGATAGCATTGGTGAGGTTCGATGAGCAAATGCAGACCCTTTGAAGTCATACTGCATGGTACCTATTCCATGGGTCCCAACTCTCCAGGTTTAAGGGATGCTTCCTTCAGGTAAATCATGCATGGAAATCCCACAGTATGGTCCACCGTGTGACCGGGAAACGTTTCTAAATGCATCTCAGTTTTTGTCACCTGGTACTTGGGATCACCATTCCAGACGCTTTACTAACACTCTCCCCACTTGGAGAGTCAGTGCCTTTAAACTCCTGTTTAGCTCATTTTGCAAATTCTACGCAAGATGAACAGGAATAGGGAGAACCAATGAGAGACTAGCTGTAGGTGTCTGCATGGGCAAATTTAACACTTATTTCCCACCAGGAAGAGGAATTAACCAAAGACTCAGTGTGCCGTGCCGGAACCAGATTAGGGCCTGAAGCAATCCTGCGGTTTTTCGGCCCGCACACAAGAAAGCGAGTTGAAGAAAGGGGCTCAGGGGCACTGTAATTCACAAACTTGCAGAGTTATAAATGACAGCTATCGTCCAAAAATATATTGAACTAAGGCTGCGAAGAGGACTTGAAAGCGGGGCAGAATTGCAGGAAAACGATTTCAGGGGTAGACTGGAATTGCATTTAAAGCATAGGAAAAGAGGCAGAACGTCGACAATGATGCACTTGGCTAAATAGGGCGTATGTGTTTTTTCCTGAATATATTCAAGAAAAAATGCATACGCCCTTTTTGGCCAACCAAGCAAGCATGTTATAGTAACCTGCACTACAATGAAGTCTCACTGTCCCCTGGTCAAAAGGGCCATCTGAAAAAAGTGTAAAATACAGAAAGGCAGGACAGGCCATGGAGAACAGGGAGCCTTGTTATGCTGATGGGCGGGATGTAAATTGCCAACAGCCACTCTGGAGAAGTGTATGGTGTTTCCTGAAACACCTAAAAAACAAAGAAACGGAGCTTACGGCACTTCCACTTATGCTCCTACAGTTTAGGGAAATTAAAATCAAAACCACACAGCCACCCCAATGTTTCGGACGGCTCTGTTTACAAGAACCTTGTCTACGGTACAAGTTAAATATCCCAGAATGCCAGAATTGGATAAAGACGTTATGGTACGTACGTACAATGGAATATCACTCAGCAATGAAATCAATGTCATCAGGCCCGTCGCGGCATAATGAGTGGATTCAGGTATAATGATTCTAAGTGAAATAAGTCACACAGAAAAAGAAACATCATAAGTTATCACTAATACACGGAATGTAAACTTGGCTACACATGAACTGAATTACAAGACAGAACAGGGTCTCAAATTTAGAAAACCAACTTATGCTTGCTTAAGGGGAAAGGTGAGTTGGGGTGCTGCATAAAACCAGAGATAGCAATTAGCACAGATACCGTTCCATAAGCCAAATATGTAATAATCAAGACCTACTCCTTGCTCAACGAAATGGACTAAACACCACATATTCAACGCCTAGGAATACACCTGACTAATAAGAATCTTCAAACCCATGGATTTATATGTCTGCGTAACAAAATCAAGTGTGTGTACAGCGGCATGAATGCAGCAGAGAAAATCCTATAAATCCAATTATCAAAATGAATTACAAAAACAAAGCACAATGACAGTGAAATAGAGAGCAATTCTTAAATAATTCATTCAGGGCTTGTGATGCAACCTGGATTTACCACATCTACACCCAGAGCTGAGTGAGACATAAGGTTGGACACTTCGGGCTGATAGCATTGATGAGGTTCAGCGAGCAAATGCAGACCCTTTGAAGTCATGCTGCATGGTACCCATTCCATGGGTCCCAACTCTCCAGGTTTAAGGGATTCTTCCTTCAGCTAAAACATGCATGGGAATCCCACAGTATGGTGCAATGTGTTACTGGGAAAAGGTTTCCAGTGCATCTCAGGTTTCATCCCCTCTTACTCGGGTTCAACATTCCAGAACGTTTACTAACACTCTCCCCACATAGAGAGTCAGTGCCTTTAACCTCCTGTTTGGCACAGTTTGCAATTTCTGCGCAAGATGAACAGGAATAGGGAGAACCAATGAGAGACTAGCTGTAGGTGTCTGCACGGGCAAATGGAACGCTCATTTCCCGCCAGGAAGAGGAATTAACCAAAGGCTCAGTGTGCCTTGCTGGAAACAGATTAAGTCCTGAAGCAATCCTGCGGTTTTGCGGCCAGCTCACAAGAAAGCGAGTTGAAGAAAGGGGCTCAGGGGCACTCTAATTCACAAAACTGCAAAGTTATAAATGACAGCTATCGTCCAAAAATATATTGAAAGAAGGCTGTGAAGAGGACTTGAAAGTGGGGCAGAATTGCAGGAAAACGATTTCAGGTTGTAGACAGGAATTGCATTTAAAGCATTGGAAAAGAGGCAGAACGTCGACCATGATGCTCTTGGCCAAAAAGGGCCTATGCGTTTTTTCCTGAATATATTCAGGAAAAAACGCATACGCCCTTTTTGGCCAACCAAGCAAGCATGTTAAAGAAATCTGCACTAAAATGAAGTCTCACTGCCCCCCGGTCAAAATGGCCATCTGAAATAGGTGTAAAATCCAGAAAGGCAGCACAGCCCATGGAGAACAGGGAGCCTTGTTATGCTGATGGGCGGGATGTCAATTGCCAACAGCCACTCTGGAGAAGTGTATGGTGTTTTCTGAAACACGTAGAAAACAAATCAACACAGCCCATGGCACTTTCACTTATGGTCCTATAGCTTAGGGAAATTAAAATCAAAAACACACAGCCACTCCAAATTTCGGACAGCTCTGTTTACAAGAACCTCGTCTATGGTACAAGCTAAATATCTCAGAAAGCAAAAAATGGATAAAGAAGTTGTGGTACGTACGTAGAATGGTATATCACTCAGCAATGATATCTATGTCATCAGGCCCGTAGCGGCATAATGAGTGGATTCAGGTAGGATGATTCTACGTGAAATAAGTCACACAGAAAAAGAAACATCATAAGATATCACTAATACACAGAATGTAAACTTGGCTACACATGAAGTGAATTACAAAACACAATAGGGTCTCACATTTAGAAAACCAACTTATGTTTGCTTATGGGGAAAGGTGAGTTGAGGTGCCGCATAAAACCAGAGAATGAAATTAGCACAGATACCGTTCCATAAGCCATATATGTAATATACATGATCTACTCCTTGCTCAACGAAATGGACTCAACATCACATATTCAACCCCAAGAATATACCTGACTAGAACGAGTCTTAAAACCTATGTATTTATATGTCTCCATAAGGGAATCCAGTGTGTTTACAGCGGCATAAACGCAGCATTGAAAATCAGCTAAATCCCATTATACAAATAAATTTTAAAAACTATCACAAAGACTGTGAAATAGAGAGCAATTCTTAAATAATTCATTCATGGTTTGTGATGAAACCTTGGTTTACCACATGCACACCCACAGCTGGGTTAGACATAAGGCTGGACCCTTGGGGCTGATAGGATTGGTGAGGTTCAGTGAGCAAATGCAGACCGTTAGAAGTAATACTGCATGGTACCTATTCCAAGGGTCCCAGCTCTCCAGGTTTAAGGGATTCGTCCTTCAGCTCAAACATGCATGGGGAACGCAGAGTGTGGTCCACCGTGTGATCAGAAAACGTTTTTAAATGCATCTCAGTTTTCGTCCCCTAGTCCTCGGGTTCACCATTCAAGACACTTTACTAACACTCTCCCCACTTGGAGAGTCAGTTCCTTTAACCTCCTGTTTGGTACATTTTGCAATTTCTGCCGAAGTTGAACAGGAATAGGGAGAACCAATGAGAGACTTGCTGTAGGTTTGTGGACAGGCACATTTAACTCTCATTTCCCTCCAGGAAGAGGAACTAACCACAGGCTCAGCGTGCCATGCTGGAAACAGATTAAGGCCTGAAGCAATCCTGCGGTTTTGCGGCCAATTCACCAGAAAGCGAGTTGAAGAAAGAGGCTCAGGGGCACTGTAATTCACAAACCTGCAGAGTTATAAATGACAGCTATCGTCCAAAAACGTATTCAAGTAAGGCTGCAAAGAGGACTTGAAAACGGGGCAGAATTGCCGGAATGCGATTTCAGGAGGTAGACGGGAATTGCTCTGAAAGCATAGGAAAAGAGGCAAAACCTCGACAATGATGCACTTGACCAAAAAGGGCATATTCGTTTTTTCCAGGGCCCTCATTTACAAGGGTAGGAGGCTCCCAGCATGCTCCAGGGGCCAACAGAGGCCCCACGTTGCCAAGGTGACGTGAGCCAGCCAGCCAGCCACGTGTGACCTCACATCAGAGGGCCCACCTCACATAAGGGTATGGAACCCAGCCAGGATCAGACTCTCACCAGAGAGCCCACATCACCAAGGGGATGGGAACCAGGCAGGAGTGTCCTCACACCCGTGGGGCCACATCATCGAAAGTTGAGGTACCCAGCACATGTAGCCTCAAACCAGAGGACCCACATCACCATGGGTCTCGGAGTGAGGCAGGAAGGGTTAACCTCACAACACATGGCCCACTGTATAAAAAAGGTGAGGAATCCAGCAGTTGGAACTTCCCAGCAGGCGGCCCAGAGCACCGAGGCTATGAGATCCAGGCCACAGTGAACTCACAGCAGAGGGCCCTCATCGTGATACTGTAAGCAACCCAGCCGTTGTGACCTCAGAGCACAAGGTCCACATCCCCATGGGGAAGGGAACCAAGCAGGAGTGTCATCGCACCAGTGGGCACACATCAGAAAAGGTTGGGAGCACAGCAGTTAGGGCCTGATGCCAGAGGGCCCTCATCACTGAGGGGACGTGGCTCCCAGAAGGCTCCAACTGCTACCAGAGGGCCGACGTAACCAATGCGGGGTGTGCCAGCCAGGCAGGAGTGACCTCAGAGCAGAGGGCCAACCTCACAGAAGTGTGAGGAAACCAAAGATGATCAGACTCTCACCAGAGGGCCCACATCACCAAGGGAATGGGAACAGGGCAGGAGTGTCCTCACACCAGTGGGGCCACATCACCGAAATGTGAGGGACCCAGCACACGTGGCCTCAAACTAGAGGACACACATCACCAAGGGACTGGGAGTGAGGCAGGCAGGAGGAGCCTCAAAACAGAGGGCCCATAGAATAAAAAAGGTGAGGAATCGTGCAGTTGGATCCTCCCAGCAGCCAGCCAGGAGCAGCGAGGCTATGGGATCCAGGCCGGAATGAACTCACACCAGAGGACCCTCATCATTAAACTGTGAGCAACCCAGCCGTTGGGACCTCAGAGCAGAAGGCCCACATCCACATGGGTATGGGAAACTGGCAGGAGTGCCATCGCACCAGTGGGCACACATCAGAAAATATGGGTACACAGCAGTTAGTGACTGACGCCACAGGGCCCTCATCCCCGAGGGGAGGAGGCTCCCAGCAAGCTCCAACTGCCACCAGAGGGCCGACGTCACCAAGGCAACGGGAGCAAGCCAGGCAGGAGTGACCTCACAGCAGAGGGCCCACCTCCCAGAAGTGTGACGAAACCAGTCAGGATCAGACTCTCACCAGACGGCCCACATCACCAAGGGGATGGGAACCAGGCAGGAGTGTCCTAACACCAGTGGGTCCACATCACTAAAAGGTGAGTAAACCGGCACATGTGGCCTGAAACCACAGGACCCACATCACGAAGGGGCTGGGAGTGAGGCAGGCAGGAGGAGCCTCACAACACAGGGCCCAAAGAATAAAAAAGGTGAGGTATCCAGCAGTTGGAACCTCGCAGCAGGCGGCCCAGAGCACAGAGACTATGGGATCCCAGCCTGAGTGAACTAACACCAGAGAGCCTATATCATGGAACTGTGAGCAACCCAGACGTTGGAACCACAGAGCAGAAGGCCCACATCCCCATGGGGATGGGAACCTTACAGGAGTGTCCTGTTATCACTGGGCTCACATCAGATAACGTGGGGAGCCCAGCAGTTATGGCCTGACGCCAGAGGGCCCTCATCACCGAGGGGAGGAGGCTCCCAGTAGGTTCCAACTGCCACCAGAGGGCCGATGTCACCAAGGCAATGGGAAGCCAGGAAGGAGTTACCTCACAGCAAAGGGCCCACCTCACAGAAGTGTGAGGAACCCAGCCAGGATCAGACTCTCACCAGAGGGCTCATATCGCCAAGGGGATGGGAACCAGGCACAAGTATCCTCAAACCAGTGGAGCCACATCATCGAAAGGTGAGGGACCCAGCACACGTGGCCTCTAATCAGAGGACACACATAAACAAGGGGCTGGGAATGAGGCAGGCAGGAGTAGCCTCAAAACAGATGGCCCATAGAATAAAAAAGGTGAGGAATCCCGCAGTTGGAACCTCCCAGCAGGCGGCCTGGAGTAGCGAGGCTATGGGATCCAGGCTGAGTGAACTCACACCAGAGGGCCCTCATCATGAAACTGTGAGAAACCCAGACGTTGGGACCTCAGAGCAGAAGACCCACATTCCCATGGGTTTGGGAACCTGACAGGCGTGTACTCGCACCACAGGGTGCACATCAGAAAATTTTGAGAGCCCAGGAGTTAGGGCCTGACACCAGAGAGCCCTCATTACCGAGGGAAGGAGGCTCCCAGCAGGCACCAACACACAATTGAGGGCCCACATCGCCAAGATGACGTGTGCCAGTCAGGTAGGAGTGACCTCACAGCACAGGGCCTACCTAACAGAAGGGTGAGGAAACCAACCAGGATAAGACTCTCGCCAGAGGGCCCACATCACCGAGGGGATCGGAACCACGCAGGAGTGTCCTAACACCAATGTGGCCACATCATAGAAAGGTGAGGAACCCAGCACATGTGGCCTCAAAGCAGAGGACCCACATCTCCAAGGGGCTCAGAGTGAGGCAGGCAGGAGTAGCCTTACAACACAGGGCCCATAGAATAAAAAGATGAGGAATCCAGTAATTGGAAGCTCCCAGCAGGCGGCCCAGGGCACCCAGTCTATGAGACCTAGGCCGCAGTGAACTCACAGCAGAGGGCCCACATCATGATACTGTGAGCAACCCAGCAATTGGGACCACAGAGCAGAAAGCCCACATCCCCATGGGGATGGGAAACTGGCAGGAGTGTCATCGCACCAGTGGGCGCACATCAGAAAATGTGGAGAGCCCAGCAGTTAGGGCCTGATGCCAGCGGGCCCTCATCACCGAGGGGAGGAGGCTCCCATCCCGCTCCAACTGCAACCAGAGGGCTCACTTGGCCAAGGCGATGTGTGCCAGCCAGGCAGGAGTGACCTCACAGCAGAGAGCCCACCTCCCAGAAGTGTGAGGTATCCAGCCAGGATCAGACTCTCACCAGAGGGCCCACATCACCAAGGGGATGGGATCCAGGCAGGAGTGTCCTCACACCAGTGGGGCCACATCACTAAAAGGTGAGGAAACCGGCACATGTAGCCTCAAACCACAGGACCTACATCACCAACGGGGGAAGTGAGGAAGGCAGGAGGAGCCTCACAACACAGGGCACAAAGAATAAAAAAGGTGAGGAATCCAGCAGTTGGAACCTCGCAGCAGGCGGCCCAGAGCACAGGGGCTATGGGATCTAGGCCTGAGTGAACTAACATCAGAGAGCCAACACCATGAAACTGTAAGGAACCCAGGCGTTGGGACCTCAGAGCAGAAGGCCCACATCCCAATGGGGATGGGAACCTGGCAGGAGTGTCCTGGCATCACTGGGCTCACATCAGAAAACGTGGGGAGCACAGCAGTTAGAACCTGACGTCAGAGGGCACTCATCACTGAGGAGAGGAGGCTCCCAGCAGGCTCCAACTGCCACCAGAGGGCCTACGTCTCCAAGGCAATGGGAGCAAGCCAGGCAGGATTTACCTAAGAGCCGAGGGCCCACCTCACAGAAGGGTGAGGAACCCAGCCAGGATCAGACTCTCACCAGAGGGCCCACATCACCAAGGGGATGGGAACCAGGCAGGAGTTTCCTCACACCATTGGGGCCACATCATTGAAAGGAGAGGAACCCAGCACATGTGGTCTCGAACCAGAGGACACACATCACCAAGGGGCTGGGAATGAGGCAGGTGTCTGGACGGGCACATTTAACTCTCATTTCCCACCAGGAAGAGGAATTAACCAAACGCTGAGCATGCCATGCCGGAACCAGATTACAGCCTGAAGCAAACCTGCGGTTTTGTGGCCAGCTCACAAGGAAGCAAGTTAAGAAAGGAAATCAGGGGCACTGTAATTCACAAACCTGCAGAGTTATAAATGACAGCTATTGTCAAAAATATATTGAAGTAAGGCTGCAAAGAGGACTTGAAAACGAGGCAGAATTGCAGGAATCAGATTTCAGGAGGTAGATTTGAATTGCATTTAAAGCATATGAAAAGCAGCAGATCTTTGACAGTGATGCACTTGGACAAAAAGAGCGTATGCATTTTTTCCTGAATACATTCATGAAAAAACGCATACGCCCTTTTTTGTCAACCAAGCACTCCAGCAATGGAAATCCGCACTACAATGAAGTCTCTTTTCCCATTCGTCAAAAGGGCCATCTGAAAAAAGTGTAAAAACAAGAAACACAGGACAGGCCATGGAGAACAGGGAGCCTTGTTATGCTGATGGGTGGGATGTCAATTGCCAACAGACACTCTGGAGATGTTTATGATGTATCCTGAAACATCTAAAAAACAAAGCTACAGAGCCTAGGTCACTTCCACTTATGGCTCTATAGCTTAGGAATATTAAAATCAACAAGACACAGCCAACACAAAATTTAGGGCTGCTGTGTTTACAAGAAACTTGAGTCCAGTGCACATTAAATATCCCAGAAAGAAAAAAATGGATAAAGAAGTTGTGCTACTTACGTACAATGGAATATCACTCAGCAATGAAATCAATGTCATCAGGCCTGTAGCAGCAAATTGAGTGAATTTAAGCACGATGATTCTAAGAGAAATATGTCACACAGAGAAAGATAGTTATCATAAGATATCACTAATAGAGGGAGTGTAAACTTGGCTCCACATGAACTGGATTACAAAACCGAACAGAGTCTCACATTTAGATAAAAAACTTATGCTTGCTTAAGGGGAAAGTTGAGTTGGGGTGCTGTATAAAACCAGAGATTGAAATTAGCACAGATACCTTTCCATAAGCCAAATATGTATTAGACAAGACCTACTCCTTGCTCAACGAAATAGACTCATCCATGGTGTATCACCTCACACTGGTTAGAATGGGCATCATCAGAAAAATCTACAAACAACAAATGCTGGAAAGGGTGTGGAGATATGGAACCCTCTTCTACTATTGTTGGGAATGTAAATTGATACAGTCACTGTGGAGAACATTACAGAGTTTCTTATAAAACTAACAATAGAATTACCATCTGATACAGCAATCCCACTACTGGTCATATACCCAGACAAAACCAAAAATTAAAAAACGACATTCAACGCAATGTTCATTGCATCACTATTTACAATATCCAGGTAATGGAAGCAACCTAAATGCCCACAGACAGACGAATGCATAAAGATGTGGTACATATATAAAATGGAATATTACTGAGCCATAAAAAGGAACGAAATTGGGTCACCGGTAGAGATGTTGATGGATCTAGAGACTGTCATACACAGTGAAGTAAGTCAGAAAGAGAAAAACAAAACAAATCTTGTATATTAATGCATATATGTGGAACCTAGAAAAATTGTACAGATGAACCGTTTTGCAAGGCAGAAATAGAGCAACAGACGTAGACAACGAACTTATGGACACCAAGGGGGGAAAGCTGTTGGGGGGATGGTGGTGGGAGGAGTTGAGATATTGGGATTGGCATGTATACATTTATATGGATAAAACAGATAACCAAAAAAAAACCTGCTGTATAAAAAATAAAATAAAATTCAAAATTAAAAAAAATAAAATTAAAAAAAGTAAAACAGAAAAAATATTCTGCCCTTCACATACATGTATTTATATGAATAAATTATTTCCATGCATATATCTGTAAATACAGAAAAGAGGAATAAAATCTACCTTGAACCAAAAACGAAAAAAAGAAAAAGAAAAACAGAACCCACCAGTTACACAGAGGAAATCCCTATCAGGGCAATTGCTCCAGTTGTAAACAATTCTGAAGTTGGTCAGTGGTGGGGAATCATCTCCCATTCAGCCAGCAGGCCCCACGCAACAAGCGTCCTCATTGCAAAGCTGGGGGACCGTGCCGAGGCATCTGTGAGTAAACGTGGGCCGAGCCCCAGGCCAGCTGCTGCTGAAATGTTCCCACCCTTCCCAGGTAAAACACCTGAATATGTACAAGGACTTGAAAGCCTAGAGGAAGGGCCATGGAGCCACACGAGCGACAGCATGCCGGCCGACTTGATGCCTGTAGGCCAGCCAGGATGGCCCTGGCCCTGGGTGCTCTTCTGGAAGCTTTCCATTTCCCTGCCTGAGATACCCCTCCTGTCCCGGCCCCCACTGCTTTCTTCCTTCCTCACCTCTGCCCAGGGAGGAATTCCAGCGGCAGGTATGGGTGACACATCCTCTTCTTTAGCAGGTGGCATCTTGGCAACTGCTGCAGAAAGTCCAGCAGAGCCCCACTCACACTGAGCCACCCACAAAGCCGTGGCCTCTCACTCCCTCCCACCAACCCAGCCCCGAGACTGTTGACAGGGCAGAGAAAATGGCGTCAGGCACAGCTGCAGGGGCTCTTGCTGCCTGGAGTGGTGTTTATATCGATCTCAACCCAGGCACACCTGGGGAGATCTGGCCGGCACGGTCAGGCTGCCCAGGTCAGCCTATCATCACCCCTCAGGGTCTCACAGTTGCAGAAAATGGAACTTGCTGAATCGGCCAGGTCCAAGGAACAGGTGTGGGCTCTTGAGAGTCAGGATAGACAAGGGGCTGTAGCTCTGGCTTGTTTTCTAATCATTTTATCTGGCCCATGAGTGGGAGACAACTTCAAGAAAACCCTCTCCTAATGAGAGGAACCCAGGAGTCAGGGAGAGGAGGGGTGGGTGGTGGGTTTAGACAGAGTCCTGGTGCCCCGGGTGCAGTGGAAGCCTCTGGAAGACCAGGTGGAGGGAGGCCGCACAGAGTGATCCCCAAGGTCACAGACCTTTTGGAGCTGCTGTTTGTTAGTTCAAGTACTGCTCTGAGGTGCTCTGTGTCAGATCTGAGCGACAGGTGAGCTGGGAGTGCTTTGCAATGTGCACTATGTGCACGGTTCCTGTTTGCCCAGACTTGCCATGGTACCTGCAAGGGTAGCTCTATATCCTGGGAGGGACCTGACCACGAGAACCCCATGGGCTGCAGGGTACCTGCCCAGGGAACACCATATCCTGGGAGGGGCCTGACCACGAGGGCCCTGTGTCCTGGGGTGGGGGTGGGGTACCTGCCTGGGTAAGCTCCATATCCTGGGATTGGCCTGACCTTGAGAGCCCCATGGGCTGCAGCAGTCAAGGTAACGAATGTCAGGAGAGTCAGTGAAGCCACCGAGGATATACCTCCAGTAGTTCCTAAATCCTATACCCTGCTGGTCATTCTACCAACAACCAGGACTTGGTATTCTGTATTAGTCTTCAATGATGCCTTCTTTTACACTTTTTTCACATGGCCCGTTTGACCGGGGGGCAGTGAGGCTTCATTGTAGTGCAGATTTCCTTTACACGCTTGCTTGGTTGGCCAAAAAGTGCATATGTGTTTTTTCCTGAATATAGTCAGGAAAAAACCCATATGCACTTTTTGGCCAAGTGCATCATTGTCGACATTCTGCCTCTTTTCCTATGCTTTAAGTGCAATTCCAGTCTACCCGCTGAAATCGTTTTCCTGAAATTCTGCACCGCTTTAAAGCCCTCTTCACAGACTTACTTGAATATATTTTTGGACGATAGCTATCATTCATAACTCTGCAGGTTTGTGGACTACAGTCCACTTGAGCTCTTTTCTTCAACACGCTTTCTTGTGAGCTGACCGCAAAACCGCAGGATTGCTTCAGGCCCTAATCTGTTTCTGGCAGGGCATGCTGAGCCTTTGGTTAATTCCTCTTCCTGGTGGGAAATGAGCGTTCCATTTGCCCGTGCAGACACCTACAGCTAGTCTCTCATTGGTTCTCCCTATTCCTATTCATCTTGCGCAGAAATTGCAAACTGTGCCAAACAGGAGGTTAAAGGCACGGACTCTCCAAGAGGGGAGAGTGTTGGTAAAGCGTCTGGAATGGCGAACCCGAGTACCAGGGGACGAAAACTGCGATGCATTTGAAAACGTTTCCCAATGACATGGTGGACCGTACTCTGCGTTTCCCATGCATGTTTTAGCTGAAGGAAGACTCCCTTAAACCTGGAGAGTTGAGACCCATGGAATGGGTACCATGCAGTATGACTTCAAAGGGTCTGCATTTGCTCACCGAACCTCACCAATGCCATCAGCCCGAAGTGTCCAGCCTTATGTCTCACCCTAACCCTTACTCGAAGCCTTGCCCTAATCCGTCCCGTAATCCTAACCCATACGCAAACACTAACCCTTATCCTAACACGTACGCTCATCCTAAACAGTTGTCGTACCCTAACCTGTACCCTAAACCGTCCCCATCCCCTAACCCTAACAAACCATAACCCTAACACTTACCCAAAGCCTTACCCTAAACCGTTCCCTAATCCTAACCCGTACGTTAACACTAACTCATACCCTAACATGTACGCTCACCCTAAACCATTGTCGTACCCTAACCTGTACCCTAAACTGTCCCCGTCCCCTAAACATAACACTAACCCTAACCCTAAACCTAACCCTTACCCGAAGCCTTACCGTAACCCGTCCCCTAAAACTAACCTGGGCGCTAACACTAACCCATACCCTAACACGTACACTCACCCTAAACCGTTGGCGAACCCTAACCTGTACCCTAAACTGTCCCCATCCCTGTCCTCTAACACTAACCCTAACCCTTACCCGAAGCGTCACCCTAATCCGTCCCATAATCCTAAACCGTACGCTAAAACTAACCCGTGCCCTACCACATACGCTCACCTGAAAACGTTGTCGTACCCTAACCTGTACCCTAAACCGTCACCGTCCCCTAATCCTAACCCTAACCCTTACCCAAAGCCTTACCCTAACCGTCGCATAATCCTAACCCGTACGCTAACACTAACTGTACCCTAACACGTATGCTGACCCTAAACCGTTGTCGTACCCTAACCTGTACCCTAAACAATCCCCGTCCCCTAACCCTAACCCTAACCCTAACCCTAAACATTAAGCGAAGCCTTACCCTAACCAGTCCCTAATCCTAACCCGTACGCTAACACTAACACGTACCCTAACACATACGCTCACACTAAACCCTTGTTGTACCCTAACCTGTACCCTAAACCGTTCCCGTACCTTACCCTAACCCTAACCCTAACCCTAACCCTAAACCTTACCTGAAGCCTTGCCCTAACCCGTCCCCTAATCCTAACATGGACGCTAACACTAACCCGTACCCTAACATGTACGCTCACCCTAAACCGTTGTCGTACCCTAACCTGTACCCTAAACCGTCACCGTCCCCTAACCCTAACCCTAACCCTAACACTTACACGAAGCCTTACACTAACCCGTCCCCTAATCCTAACCCGTACGCTAACAATAACCCGTACCCTAACACGTACACTCACGCTAAACCGTTGTCTTACCCTAACTTCTACCCTAAACCGTCACTGTCCCCTAACACTAACCCTAATCCTAACCCTTAACCGAAGCCTTACCCTAACCCGTCCCCTTATCCTAACCAGTACACTAACACTAACCCGTAACCTAACACGTACGCTCACCCTAAACCGTTGTCGTACCCTAACCTGTACCCTAAACCGTCCCCGTCCCCTAACCCTAAACCTAACCTTAACGCTAATCCTAAACCTTACCCGAAGCCTTACCCTAAACCATTCCCTAATCCTAACCCGTATGCTAAAACTAACCCGTACCCCAACACGTACGCTCACACTAAACCGTTTTTGTACCCTAACCTGTATCCTAAACCGTCCCTGTCACCGTCCCCTAACACTAACCCTAACCCTAACCCTAACCCTTAGCCGAAGCCTTACCCTAACCCGTCCCCTAATCCTAACCCGTAGGCTAACACTAACCCGTACCCTAACACGTACGCTCACCCTAAACCGTTGTCGTACACTAACCTGTACCCTAAACCGTCCCCGTCACCTAACACTAACCCTAACCCTAACCCTAACGCTAACCCTTACCCGAAGCCTTACCCTAAACCGTTCCCTAATCCTAACCCGTACGCTAACACTAACCCGTGCCCTAACATATACAGTCATCCTAAACCGTTGTCGTACGCTAACCTGTATCCTGAACCGTCCCCGTCCCCGTCCCCTAACCCTAACCCTAAACCTAACCCTAACCCTTACCCGAAACCTTACTCTAACCTGTCCCATAATCCTAACCCGTACGCTAACACTAATCCATACCGTAACACGTATGCTCAGCCTAAACCGTTGTCGTACCCTAACCTGTACCCTAAACCGTTCCCATCCCCAAACCCTAACCCTAAACCTAACCCTAACCCTAAACCTTACCTTAAGCCTTACGCTAACCCGTCCCCTAATCCGAACACGTACGCTAACCATAACCCGTACCCTAACACGTACGCTCACCCTAAACCGTTGTCGTACCCTAACCTGTACCCTAAACCGTCCCCGTCCCCTAACCCTAACCCTAAACCTAAGCCTAACCCTTAACCGAAGCCTTACCCTAACCCGTCCCCTAATCCGAACCCGTATGCTAACACTAACCCGTACTCTAACACGTACACTCACCCTAAACCGTTTTCGTATGCTAACCTGTACCCTAAACCGTCCCCGTCCCCGTCCCCTAACCCTAACGCTAACCCTAACACTAACCCTTACCCGAAGCCTTACACTAACCCGTCCCCTAATCCTAACCCGTACGCTAACACTAAAACGTGCGCTACCACGTACGCTCACCATAACCTGTTGTCGTACACTAAAGTGTACCCTAAACCGTCCTCTTCCCCGTTCCCTAAACCTAAACCTAACCCTAACAATGACCCTTACCAGAAGCCTTACCCTAACCCATCCCATAATCCTAACCCGTACGCTAACACTAACCCGTACCCAAACACGTACGCTCACCCTAAACCGTTGTCGTACCCTAACCTGTACCCTAAACCGTCCCCGTCCCCTAACCCTAACACTAACCCTAACCCCAACCCTAACCCTAACCCCAACCCGAAAACTTATCCGAAGCCTTACCCTAACCCATCACTTATTCCTAACCCGTACGCTAACACTAACCCGTACCCTAACACTAACCCGTACCCTAACACGTACGCTCAACCTAAACCGTTGTGTACCATAACCTGTACCCTAAACCATCCCCGTACACTACCCCTAACCCTAACCTAAACCTAGCCCTTACTCGAAGCCTTACCCTAATCCGTCCCCTAATCCTAACCCATAAGCTAACACTAAATGATACCCTAACACGTACGCTCACCCTAAACCGTTGTTGTACCCTAAACTGTACCCTAAACCGTTCCCGTCCCCGTCCCCCAACCGTAAACCTAACCCTAAACCTAATCCTTACCCGAAGCCTTACCCTAACCCGTCCCATAATCCTAACCGTATGCTAACACTAACCCGTACCCTAACACGTACGCTCACCCTAAACAGTTGTCGTACCCTAAAATGTACCCTAAACCGTCCCCGTCACCTAACCCGAACCCTAACCCTAGCACTAACTCTAACCCTTACCCGAAGCCTTACACTAACCCGTCCCCTAATCCTAACCCGTACGCTAACACTAAACCGTACCCAAACACGTACGCTCAACCTAAACCGTTGTCGTACCCTAACCTGTACCCTAAAGCGTCTCCGTCCCCTAACCCTAACCATAACCCTAACCCTAACACTTACTCGAAGCCTTATCCTAACCTGTCCCCTAATCCGAAACCGTACGCTAACACTAACCCGTACCCTAACACGTACGCTCACCCTAAACCGTTGTGTAACCTAACCTGTACCCTAAACTGTCCCCGTCCCCTAACCCTAACCCTAACCTTCATCCTAACCCTTACCCGAAGCCTTACCACAACCCGTCCCCTAATCCTAACCCGTACGCTAATACTAACACGTACCCTAACACGTACGCTCACTCTAAACCGTTGTCGTACCCTAACCTTTACCCTAAAGCATCTCCGTCCCCGTCCCCTAACACTAATCCTAACCCTAAACCTTACCCGAAGCCGTACCCTAACCCGTCCCCTAATCCTAACCCGTACGGTAACACTAACCCGTAGCCTAACACGTACGCTCAACCTAAACCGTTGTGTACCCTAACCTGTACATTAAACCATCCCCGTACACTAACCCTAACGCTAACCCTAAACCTAACACTTACCGGAAGCCTTACCCTAAACCGTCCCCTAATCCTAAACCGTACGCTAACACTAAACCGTACCCTAACACGTACGCACACCCTAAACCGTTGTTGTACCCTAACGTGTACCCTAAACCGTTCCCGTCCCGTCCCCTAACCCTAAACCTAACCCTAAACCTAACCCTTACCCGAAGCCTTACCCTAACCCGTCACCTAATCCTAACCCGTAGGCTAACACTAACCCGTACCCTAACACGTACGCTCACCCTAAACCGTTGTCGAACCATAATCTGTACCCTAAACCGTCCCCCTCACCTAACCCTAACCCTAACCCTAACCCTAACTCTAACCCTTACCCGAAGCCTTACACTAAACCGTCACCTAATCCTAACCTGTACGCAAACACTAAACCGTACCCTAACACGTACGCTCACCCGAAACATTTGTCGTACACTAACCGGTACCCTAAACCGTCTCCGTCCCCCTCACCCTAACCCTAACCCTAACCCTAACCCTTACCCGAAGCCTTACCCTAAACCGTCCCCTAATCCGAACCCGTATGCTAACACTAACCCGTGCCCTAACACGTACACTCAACCTGAACAGTTGTCGTACCCTAAACTGTACCCTAAACCGTCCCCATTCCGTAACCCTAACCCTAACCCTAAACCTAACCATAAAACTTACCCAAAGCCTTACACTAACCCTTTCCCTAATCCAAATCCATACGCTAACACTAACCCGTACCCTAATACATGCGCTCACCCTAAACCGTTGTCGTACCCTAAACTGTACCCTAAAGAGTCACTGTCCCCTAATTCTAACCCTAACGCTAATCCTAACACTTACCCGAAGCCTTACACTAACCCGTCCCCTAATCCTAACCCATACGCTAACACTAACCCATACCCTAACATGTACGCTCACCCTAATCCATTGTCGTACCCTAACCTGTACCCTAAACAGTCCCCATCCCCTAACCCTAACCCAAACCCTAACCCTTACCCGAAGCCTTCCCCTAACCCGTCCACTAATCCTAACCCGTACGCTAACACTAACCCATACCCTAACACGTATGCTCACCCTAAACCGTTGTCGTACCCTAACCTGTACCCTAAACCGTCCCCGTCCCCTAACCCTAACCCTAAACCTAACCCTAAACCTAACCCTTACCCGAAGCCTTACCCTAACCCGTCCCCTAATCCTAACCTGTACGCTAACACTAACCCGTACCCTAACAAGTACACTCACCCTAAAACGTTGTCATACCCTAATCTGTACCCTAAACCGTCCCCTAACCCTAACCCTAAACCTAACCCTTACCCGAAGCCTTACCCTAACCCGTCCTCTAATCCTAAACCGTACGCTAACAGTAAACCGTGCCCTAACACCTACGCTCACCCTAAACCGTTGTCGTACCCTAACCTCTACCCTAAACCGTCCCCGTCCCCTAAACCTAACCCTAACCCTAACCCTAACCCTTAACCGGAGCCTTACACTAACCCGTCCCGTAATACTAACCCGTACGCTAACTCTAACCCATACCCTAACACGTACGCTCACCCTAAACCGTTGTCGTACCCTAACCTGTATCCTAAACCATCCCCGTCTCCTAACCCTATCCCTAACCCTAACCCTAACCCTTACCCGAATCCTTACCCTAACACGTCCCCTAATCTAAACTGTACGCTAACACTAACCCGTACCCTAACACGTACGCTCACACTAACCATTGTCGTACCCTAACCTGTACCCTAAATCGTGCCCATCCCCTAACCCTTACCCGAAGCCTAACCCTAACTGTAAACCTTACCCGAAGCCTTACACTAACTCGTCACCTAAAACTAACCGTATGCTAACACTAATCCGTGCCCTAACACGTACGCTCACCCTAAAGCGTTGTCGTGCACTAACCTGTACCCTAAACCGTCCCCGTCACCTAACACTAGCCCTAAACCTAACCCTAACACTAACCCTAACCCTTACCCGAAGCCTTACCCTAACCCGTCCCCAAATCCTGACCCGTACCCTAACACTAACCCGTACCCTAACACGTACGCTCACCCAAAACCGTTGTCGTACCCTAACCTGTACCCTAAACCGTCCCTGTCCCCTAACCCTAACCCTAACCCTAACCCTTACCTGAAGCCTTACACTAACCCATCCCCTGAACGTAACCTGTACGCTAACACTGACCAGTACCCTAACACGTATGCTCACCCTAAACATTTGTCGTACATTAACCTGTACCCTAAATCGTCCTAGTCCCCTAACCCTAACCCTAACCCTAACCCTAACCCTTACCCTAAGCCTTACCCTAACTCGTCCCCTAACCCTAACCCGTACGCTAACACTAACCCCTATCCTAACACGTACGCTCACCCTAAACCGGTTTCGACACTAACCTGTACCCCAAACCGTCCCTGTCCCCTAAACCTAACCCTAACCCTAACCCTAATCCTAACCCTTACCGGAAGCCTTACCCTAAACCGTTCCCTAATACTAACCCGTATGCTAACACTAACCCGTACCATAACACCTACGCTCACCCTAAACCGTTGTCGTACCCTAACCTGTACCCTAAACCGTCCCTGTCCCCGTCCACTAACACTAACCCTAACCTTAACCCTAACACTTACCCGAAGCCTTACCCTAACCCGTCACCTAATCCTAACCCGTACGCTAACACTAAACTGTACCCTAACCCGTACGCTCACCCTAAAACCTTGTTGTACACTAACCTGTACCCTAAACCATCCCCGTCACCTAAGCCTAACCCTAATCCTAACCCTAACCCTAACCCTTACCCAAAGCCTTACCCTAACCCGTCCCCTAATCCTAACGTGTACGCTAACACTAACCCGTACCCTAACACGTACGCTCACCCTAAACCGTTGTCATACGCTAACCTGTACCCTAAAACTTCCCCGTCCCCTAACCCTAACCTTAACCATAACCCGAACCCTAACGCTTACCAGAAGCCTTACCCTAACCCGTCCCCTAATCCTAACCCGTACGCTAACACTAACCCGTACCCTAACACATACGCTCAACCTAAACCTTTGTCGTACCCTAACCTGTACCCTAAACAATCCCTGTCCCCTAACCATAACCCTAACCCTACCTCTAAACCTAAACCTTACCCGAAGCCTTACCCTAACCCGTCCCCTAATCCTAACCCGTTAGCTAACACTAACTTGTACACTGACATGTACGCTCACCCTAAACTGCTGTCGTACCCTAACCTGTACCCTAAACCATCCCGGTCGCCTAACCCTAAACCTAACCCTAACCCTAACCCTAACCCTTACCCGAAGCCTTACCCTAACACGTCCCATAATCGTATCCCGTACGCTAACACTAACCCGTGCCCTAACACATACTCTCACACTAAACCGTTGTTGTAACCTAACCTGTACCCTAAACTGTTCCCTTCCCCTAATCCCTAACCCTAACCCTAATCCTAACCCTTACCCGAAGCCTTACCCTAACCTGCCCCCTAATCCTAACCCGTACGCTAACTCTAACCCGTACCGTAACACGTACGCTCACGCTAAATCGTTGTCATACACTAACCTGTACCCTAAACCGTCCGCGTCCCCGTCCTCTAAACCTAACCCTAACCCTAACCCTAACCCTTACCCGAAGCCTTACCCTAACCCGTCCCCTAATCCTAACCCATACGCTAACACTAACCCGTACCCTAACACTTACGCTCACCCTAAACCGTTGTTGTGCACTAACCTGTACCGTACACCGTCCTTTTCCCCGAACCCTAACCCTAACCCTAACCCTAACACTAACGCTTACCCGAAGCCTTACCCTAACCCGTCCCCTAATCCGAACCCGTACACTAACAATAACCCGTACACTAACACGTACGCTCACCCTAAATCTTTGTCGTACCCTAATCTGTACCCTAAACCGTCCACATCCCCTAACCCTAACCCTAAACCTAACCCTAACTCTAAACCTTACCTGAAGCCTTACCCTAAACCGTCCCCTAAACCGAACCCGTACGCTAACAATAACCCGTACACTAACACGTACGCTCACCCTAAACGGTTGTCGTACCCTAACCTGTACCCTAAACCGTCCCTGTCCCCGTCCCCTAACCCTAACCATAAGCCTAACCCTTACCCGAAGCCTTACCCTAACCCATCCCCTAATCCGAACCGTACGCTAACACTAACCCGTACCCTAACACGTATGCAACCCGAAACCGTTGTCGTAACCTAACCTGTACCCTAAACCATCCCCGTCCCCTAACCCTAAGCCTAAACCTAACCCTAACCCTAACCCTTACCCGAAGCCTTACCCTAACCCGTCATCTAATCCTAACCCGTACGCTAACACTAACCCGTACCCTAACACGTACGCTCACCCTAAACCGTTATCTTACCCTATCCTGTACCCTAAACTGTCCCCGTCCCCTAACCCTAACCCTAACCCTCACCCTAACCTTTACCCAAAGCCTTACGCTAACCCGTCCCCTAATCCTAACCTGTACGCTAACACTAACCCGTACCCTAATACGTGCGCTCACCCTAAACCGTTGTCATACCCTAAACTGTACCCTAAACAGTCCCCGTCCCCTAACCCTAACCCTAACCCTAACCCAAACACTTACCCGAAGCCTTACCCTAACCCGTCCCCTAATGCTAACCCGTACGCTAACACTAACCCGTACCCTAACACATATGCTCACCCTAAACCGTTGTCGAACGCTTGCATGTACACTAAACCGTCCCCGTCCCCTAACCCTAACCCTAACCATGACCCTAACCATTACCCGAAGCCTTACACTAAACCGTCCCCTAATCCTAACCCGTATGCTAACACTAACCCATACCCTAACACGTACGATCACCATAATCCATTGTCGTACCATAACCTGTACCCTAAACTGTCCCCGTCCCCTAACCCTATCACTAACCCTAATCCTAACCCTTACCCGAAGCCTTAACCTAACCCCTCTCCTACTCTAACATGTACGCTAACACTAACCCGTACCCTAACACGTACGCTCACCCTGAACCGTTGTCGTACCCTAACCTGTACCCTAAACCGTCCCCGTGCCCTAACCCTAACCCTAACGCTAACCCTAACTCTAACACTTACCCGAAGCCTTACCCTAACCCGTCCCGTAATCCTAACCCGTACGCTAACACTAACCCGTACCCTAACACGTACGCTCACCCTAAAACCTTGTCGTACCCTAACCTGTACCCTAAATCGTCCCTGTCCCCTAACCCTAACCCTAACCCTAACCTTAAACCTTACCCGAAGCCTTACCCAAACCGGTCCCCTAAACCTAACCCGCACGCTAACACTAACCCGTGCCCTAACACGTACGCTCACCCGAAACATTTGTCGTACACTAAGCTGTACCCTAAACCGTCCCCATTACCTAACACTAACCCGAACCCTAACCATAACCCTAAACCTTACCCGAAGCCTTACCCTAACCCGTCCCCTAATCCTAACCGTACGCTAACACTAATCCGTGCCCTAACACGTATGCTCACCCTAAAGCGTTGTCGTACCCTAACCTGTACCCTAAACCGTTCCTGTCCCCGTACCCTAACCCTAACCCTAACCCAAACCCTAACCCTTACCCGAAGCCTTACACTAACCCATCCCATAATCCTAAACGCTACGCTAACACTAACCCGTGCCCTAACACGTACGCTCACCCTAAACCGTTGTCGTACATTAACCTGTACCCTAAATCGTCCCTGTCCCCTAACCCTAACCCTAACCATAATCCTTACCCGAAGCCTTACCCTAACTCGTCCCCTAATTCTAACCCGTATGCTAACACTAACCTGTATCCTAACACATACGCTCACACTAAAACTTTGTCGTACACTAAGCTGTACCCTAAATCGTCCCCGTCCCCTAACCCTAAACCTAACCCTTACACAAAGCCTTACCCTAACCCGTCCCCTAATCCTAACCCGTACGCTAACACTAACCCGTAACCTAACCCGTATGCTCAACCTAAACCGTTCTCGTACACTAACCTGTACCCTAAACCGTTCCGTCCCCGTCCCCTAACCCTAGCCCTTACCCGAAACCTTACCCTAACATGTCCCCTATTCCTAACCCGTATGCTAACACTATCCCGTACCCTTACACGTACGCTCACCTTAAAACGTTGTCGTACACTAACCTGTAACCTAAACCGTCTCCGTCCCCTAACCCTAACGCTAACCCTAACCCTAACCCATACCCGGAGCCTTACCCTAACCTGTCCCCTAATCCTAACCCGTACGCTAAGACTAACCCTTGCCCTAACACGTACGCTCACCCTAACCCGTTGTCGTACCCTAACCTGTACCCTAAACCGTCTCTCTACCCTAACCCTAACCCTAACCCTTATCCTAACCCTAAAGCTTACCCGAAGCCTTACCCTAACCCGTCCCATAATCCTAACCCGTACGCTAACACTAACCCGTACCCTAACATGTACGCTCACACTAAACTGTTGTCGTACACTAAACTGTACCCTAAACCGTCCCTGTCCCTGACCATTAACACTAACCCTAACCCTAACCCTAACCCTTACCCGACGCCTTACCCTAACCCGTCCCATAATCCTAACCCGTACGCTAACACTAACCCGTACCCTAACATGTACGCTCACCCTAAACTGTTCTCGTACCCTAAGCTGTACCCTAAACCGTCCCTGTCCCCGACCCTTAACCCTAACCCTAACCCTAACCCTAACCCTTACCTGACGCCTTACCCTAACCCGTCCCCAAATCCTAACCCGTACGCTAACACTAACCCGTACCCTAACACGCACGCTCACCCTAAACCGTTGTCGTACCCTAACATGTACCCTAAACCGTCCCCGTCCCCTAACCCTAACCCTAACCCTAAACCTAAACCTAACCCTTACCCGAAGCCTTACCATAACCCGTCTTCTAATCCTAACCCGTACGCTAACAGTAAACTGTGCCCTAACATGTACACTGAACCTAAACCATTGTCCTACCCTAACCTGTACCCTAAACCATCCCCCTCCCCTAACCCTAACCCTAACCCTAACCCTAACCCTTACACCAAGCCTTACCCTAACCCGTGCCCTAATCCTAACCCGTACGCTAACACTAACCCATACCCTAACACGTACGCTCACCCTAAACCGCTGTCGTACACTAACCTGTACCCTAAACCGTCCCCGTCCCCGTCCCCGTCCCCTAACCCTAACCCTAAACCTAACCCTTACCCGAAGCCTTACCCTAACCCGTCCCCTAATCCTAACCCGTAAGCTAACACTAACACGTGCCCTAACACGTACGCTCACCCTAAAGTGTGGTTGTACCCTAACCAGTACACTAAACCGTCCCCGTCCTCGTTCCCTAACCCTAACCCTAACCCAAACCCTAAGCCTTACCCGAAGCCTTACCCTAACCCGACTCATAATCCTAAACGATACGCTAAAACTAACCCATGCCCTAACACATACGCTCACCCTAAACCGTTGTCGTACCCTAACCTGTACCCTAAACCGTCCCCGTCCCCTAACCCTAACCCTAATCCTTACCCGAAGCCTTACACTAACCCGTCCCCTAATCCTAACCCATACGCTAACTCTAACCCGTATCCTAACACGTACGCTCACCCTAAACCATTCTCATACACTAACCTGTACCCTAAACCATCCCCGTCAACTAACCTTAAACCTAACCCTTACCCGAAGCCTTACCATAACCCGTCCTCTAATCCTAACCCGTACGCTAACAGTAAACTGTGCCCTAAAATGTACGCTCAACCTAAACCATTGTCCTACCCTAACTTGTACCCTAAACCGTCCCCGTCCCCTAACCCTAACCCTAAACCTAGCCCTAAACCTAAACCTTACCCCAAGCCTTACCCTAACCCGACCCTTAATCCTAACCCGTACGCTAACACTAACCCATACCCTAACACGCACGCTCACCCTAAATCTTTGTCGTACCCTAACATGTACCCTAAACCGTCCCCGTCCCCGTCCCCTAACCCTAACCCTAACCCTAACACTTACCTGAAGCATTACACTAACCCGTCCCGTAATCCTAATCCGTACGCTAACACTAACCCGTGTCCTAACACGTACCCTCACCCTAAACCGTTGTCGTACCCTAACCTGTACCCTAAACCGTCACCGTCCCCAAGCCCTAACCCTAACCCTAACCCTTACGCGAAGCCTTACCCTAACCCGTCCCCAATCCTAACCCGTACGCTAACACTAACAAGTACCATAACACATACGCTCACCCTAAACTGTTGTCGTACGCTAACCTGTAACCTGAACCGTCCCCGTCCCCTAACCCTAACCCTAACCCTAACCCTAACCCTTACCCGAAGCCTTACCCTAATCTGTCCCCTAATCCTAACCCGTATGCTAACACTAACCCTTGCCCTAACACGTACACTCACCCTAAACCATTGTCGTACCCTAACCTTTACCCTGAACCGTCCCTGTACCCTAACCCTAACCCTAACTCTAACCCTAACCCTAACCCTAACACTTACCCGAAGCCTTACCCTAACCCGTCCCATAATCCTAACCCGTACGCTAACACTAACCCATACTGTAACACGTACGCTCACCCTAAACCGTTGACGTACCCTAACCTGTACCCTAAACCGTCCCTGTCCCCTAACCCTAACCCTAACCCTAACCCTTACCAGAAACCTTACCCTAACCCGTCCCGTAATCCTAACCCGTACGCTAACACTAACCCGTACCCTAACACGTACGCTCACCCTAAAACCTTGTCGTACCCTAACCTGTACCCTAAATCGTCCCTGTCCCCTAACCCTAACCCTAACCCTAACCTTAAACCTTACCCGAAGCCTTACCCTAACCGGTCCCCTAAACCTAACCCGCACGCTAACACTAACCCGTGCCCTAACACGTACGCTCACCCGAAACATTTGTCGTACACTAAGCTGTACCCTAAACCGTCCCCATTACCTAACACTAACCCGAACCCTAACCATAACCCTAAACCTTACCCGAAGCCTTACCCTAACCCGTCCCCTAATGCTAACCGTACGCTAACACTAATCCGTGCCCTAACACGTACGCTCACCCTAAAGCGTTGTCGTACCCTAACCTGTACCCTAAACCGTTCCTGTCCCCGTACCCTAACCCTAACCCTAACCCAAACCCTAACCCTTACCCGAAGCCTTACACTAACCCATCCCATAATCCTAAACGCTACGCTAACACTAACCCGTGCCCTAACACGTACGCTCACCCTAAACCGTTGTCGTACATTAACCTGTACCCTAAATCGTCCCTGTCCCCTAACCCTAACCCTAACCCTAATCCTTACCCGAAGCCTTACCCTAACTCGTCCCCTAATTCTAACCCGTATGCTAACACTAACCTGTATCCTAACACATACGCTCACCCTAAAACTTTGTCGTACACTAAGCTGTACCCTAAATCGTCCCCGTCCCCTAACCCTAAACCTAACCCTTACACAAAGCCTTACCCTAACCCGTCCCCTAATCCTAACCCGTACGCTAACACTAACCCGTAACCTAACCCGTATGCTCAACCTAAACCGTTCTCGTACACTAACCTGTACCCTAAACCGTCCCGTCCCGGTCCCCTAACCCTAGCCCTTACCCGAAACCTTACCCTAACATGTCCCCTATTCCTAACCCGTACGCTAACACTATCCCGTACCCTTACACGTACGCTCAACTTAAAATGTTGTCGTACACTAACCTGTAACCTAAACCGTCTCCGTCCCCTAACCCTAACCCTAAACCTAGCCCTAAATCTAAACCTTACCCCAAGCCTTACCCTAACCCGACCCTTAATCCTAACCCGTACGCTAACACTAACCCATACCCTAACACGCACGCTCACCCTAAATCTTTGTCGTACCCTAACATGTACCCTAAGCCGTCCCCGTCCCCTAACCCTAACCCTAACCCTAACCCTAACACTTACCCGAAGCATTACACTAACCCGTCCCCTAATCCTAATCCGTACGCTAACACTAACCCGTGTCCTAACACGTACCCTCACCCTAAACCGTTGTCGTACCCTAACCTGTACCCTAAACCGTCACCGTCCCCTAGCCCTAACCCTAACCCTAACACTTACGTGAAGCCTTACCCTAACCCGTCCCCAATCCTAACCCGTACGCTAACACTAACAGTACACTAACACATACGCTCACCCTAAACTTTTGTCGTACACTAACCTGTAACCTAAACCGTCCCCGTCCCCTAACCCTAACCCTAACCCTAACCCTAACCCTAACCCTTACCCGAAGCCTTACCCTAATCTGTCCCCTAATCCTAACCCGTATGCTAACACTAACCCTTGCCCTAACACGTACACTCACCCTAAACCATTGTCGTACCCTAACCTGTACCCTGAACCGTCCCTGTACCCTAACCCTAACCCTAACTCTAACCCTAACCCTAACCCTAACACTTACCCGAAGCCTTACCCTAACCCGTCCCATAATCCTAACCCGTACGCTAACACTAACCCGTAACCTAACACGTACGCTCACCCTAAATCGTTTTCGTACCCTAACCTGTACCCTAAACCATCCCCATCCCCTAACCCTAACCCTAACACTATCCCTAACCCTTACCCGAAGCCTTACCCTAACTCGGCCCCCAATTCTAAACCATACGCTAACACTAACCCGTACCCTAACAAGTACGATCACCCTAAAATTTTGTCGTACCCTAACCTGTACCCTAAGTCGTCCCCTTCCCCTAAGCCTAACCCTAACCCTAATACTTACCCGAAGCCTTACCCTAAACCGTCCCCTAACCCTAACCCTTACGCTAACACTAACCCGTGCCCTAAAACGAATGCTCACCCTAAACCGCTGTCGTACACTAACCTGTACCCTAAACCGTCCCCGTCCCCGTCCCCTAACCCTAACCCTAAACCTAACCCTTACCCGAAGCCTTACCCTAACACGTCCCCTAATCCTAACCCGTACGCTAACACTAACCCGTGCCCTAACAGGTACGCTCACCCTAAAGCGTGGTCGTACCCTAACCTGTACACTAAACCGTCCCCGTACCCGTTCCCTAACCCTAACCCTATCCCAAACCCTACCCCTTACCCGAAGCCTTACCCTAACCCGTCCCATAATCCTAAATAATACGCTAAAACTACCCCATGCCCTAACACATACGATCACCCTAAACCATTGTCGTACCCTAACCTGTACCCTAAACCGTCCCTGTAGCCTAACCCTAACCCTAACCCTAACCCTAACCCTTACCCGAAGCCTTACCCTAACCCGTCCCATAATCCTACCCCGTACGCTAACACTAACCCGTACCCTAACACGTACGCTCAGACTAAACCGTTGTCGTACCATAACCTGTACCTAAACCGCCCCGTCCCCGTCCCCTAAACTTAACCCTAAACCTCACCCTTACCCGTAGCCTTACACTAACCCGTCCCCTATTCCTAACCTATATGCTAACTATAACCCGTACCCTAACATATACGCTCACCCTAAAGAGTTGTCGTACACTAACCTCTACCCTAAACCGTCCCCGTCCCCGTCCCCTAACCCTAACACTAACCCTAACCCTTACCCGAAGCCTTACCCTAACAAGTCCCCAATCCTAACCCGTACGCTAACACTAACACATACCCTAACACGTACGCTCACCCTAAACCGTTGTCGTACCCTAGCCTATACCCTAAACAGTCCCCGTACCCTAACCCTAACCCTAACCCTAACCCTTACCTGAAGCCTTACCCTAACCCGTCCCCTAATCCTAACCCGTACGCTAACACTAAACCTTACCCTAACACGTACGCACACTCTAAACTGTTGTCATATCCTATCCTGTACCCTAAACCTTCCCCGTGCCCGTCCCCTAACCCTAACCCTAACCCTTACCCGAAGCCTTACCCTAACCTGTCCCCTAATCCTAACCCATACGCTAACACTAACCCTTACCCTAACACGTACGCACACCCTAAACTGTTGTCAAATCCTATCCTGTACCCTAAACCTTCCCCGTTCCTGTCCCCTAACCCTAACCCTAACCCTTACCTGAAGCCTTACCCTAACCTGTCCCCTAATCCTAACCCGTACGCTAACACTAACCCATGCCCTAACACATACGCTCACCCTAAAGCGTTGTCGTACCCTAACCTGTAACCTAAACCGTCCCCGTCCCCTAACCCTAACACTAACCCTAATACTAACCCTTACCCGAAGCCTTCCTTTAACCCGCCCCCTAAACCTAACCCGTACGGTAACCCTAACCCGTACCCTAACACGTACGCTCACCCTAAACCGTTGTCGTACCCTAAACTGTAACCTGAACCGTCCCCATCCCCAAACCCTAACCCTAACCCTTACCCGAAGCCTTACACTAACCTGTCCCCTAATCCTACCCAGTACGCTAACACTAACCCGTACCCTAACACATAGGCTCACCCTAAACCGTTCTCGTACACTAACCTGTACCCTAAACCGTCCCCATCCCCTAACCCTAACCCTAACCCTTACCCGGAGCCTTACCCTAACCCGTCCTCTAATCCTAAACCGTACGCTAACACTAACCCGTACCCTAACATGTTCGCTCACCCTAAACCGTTATCTTAACCTAAGCTGTACCCTAAACAGTCCCCGTCGCCTAAACATAACTGTAACCCTAACCCTAACACTAACACTTACCCGAAGGCTTACCCTAACCCATCCCCTAATCCTAAACCGTACACTAACACTAACCCGTACCCTAACACGTACGCTCAGCCTAAACCGTTGTCGTAGCCTAACCTGTACCCTAAACCCTCCCCATGCCCTAACACTTACCCTAAACCTAACCCTAACCCTAACCCTTACCCGAAACCTTACCCTAACCCATCACCTAATCGGAACCCGTACGCTAACACTAACCCATACCCTATCACGTACGCTCACCCTAAACCGTTGTTGTACCCTAACCTGTACCCTAAACCCTCCCCATCCCCTAACCCTAACCCTAAATCTAACCCTAAACCTAACCCTTACCCGAAGCTTATCCTAACCCGTCCCCTAATCCTAACCCGTTCGCTAACACTAACACATACCCTACCACGTACGCTCACCCTAAAGCATTGTTGTACCCTAACGTGTACCCTAAACCGTTCCCGTGCCCTAACCCTAACCCTAACCCTAACCCAAACCCTAACCCTTACCCGGAGCCTTACCCTAACCCGTCCCCTAATCCTAACCCGTACGCTAACACTAACCTGTGCCCTAACACGTACGCTCAACCTAAACCATTGTCGTACCCTAACCTGTACCCTAAACCGTCCCCTAACCCTAACCCTAACCCTAACACTTACCCGAATCCTTACCCTAACCCGTCCTCTAATCCTAACCTGTACGCTAACAGTAAACTGTGCCCTAAAATGTACCCTCACCCTAAACCGTTGTCCTACCATAACCTGTACCCTAAACCGTCCCCGTCCCTAACCGTAACCCTAACACATACCCGAAGCCTTACCCTAACCCGTGTCCTAATCCTAACCCGTACGTTAACACTAACCCGTAACCTAACACGTACGCTCACCCTAAACCGTTGTCATACCCCAACCTGTACCCTAAACCGTCCCCGTCCCCTAACCCTAACCCTAACCCTAAACCAAAACCTAAATTTTACCCGAAGCTTTACCCTAACCCATCCCATAATCCTATCCCGTACGCTAACCCTAACCCGTACCCTACCACGTACGCTCACCCTAAACCGTTGTCGTACCCTAACCTGTACCCTAAACCGTCCCCGTCCCCCAACAGTAACCCTAAACGTAACCCTAACCCTAACCCTTAACCGAAGCCTTACCCTAACCCGTCCCTTAATCCTAACCCGTACGCTAACACTAAACCGAGTCCTAACACGTACGCTCACCCTAAAACTTTGTTGTACCCTAACCTGTACCCTAAACCGTCCCCATCTCGTAACCCTTACCCTAACCCTAACAATTACCTGAATCCTTAACCTAACCCGTCCTCTAATCCTAACACGTACGCTAACAGTAAACCATGCCCTAACACATACGCTCACCCTAAACCGTTGTCGTACCCTAACCTGTACCCTAAACCGTCCCCGTTCCCTAACCCTAACCCTAACCATAACCCTTACCCGAAGCCTTACCCTAACCCGTCCCCTGATCCTCTCACGTACGCTAACACTAACACATACCCTATCACGTACGCTCACCCTAAACATTTGTCGTACACTAACCTGTACCCTAAACCATCCCCATCCTTTAACCCTAACCGTAACCCTAACCCTAACCCTAAACCTAACGCTTACCCGAAGCCTTACCCTAACCCGTCCCCTAATACTAACCAGTACGCTAACACTAACCCGTACCCTAACACGTACGCTCACCCTAAACCGTTGACGTACCCTAACCTGTACCCTAAACCTTCCCCGTCCCCTAACCCTAACCCTAACCCTAACCCTTACCAGAAGCCTTACCCTAACCCGTCCCCAATCCTAACCCATACGCTAACACTAACAAGTACCCTAACACATACGCTCACCCTAAACTGTTGTCGTACACTAACCTGTAACCTAAACCGTCCCCGTCCCCTAACCCTAACTCTAACCCTAAACCTAACCCTAACCCTTACCCGAAGCCTTACCCTAATCTGTCCCCTAATCCTAACCCGTATGCTAACACTAACCCTTGCCCTAACACGTACACTCACCCTAAACCATTGTCGTACCCTAACCTGTACCCTGAACCGTCCCTGTACCCTAACCCTAACCCTAACTCTAACCCTAACCCTAACCCTAACACTTACCCGAAGCTTAACCTAACCCGTCCCATAATCCTAACCCGTATGCTAACACTAACCCGTACCCTAACACGTACGCTCACCCTAAACCGTTGACGTACCCTAACCTGTACCCTAAACCGTCCCCGTCCCCTAACCCTAACGCTAACCCTAACACTTACCAGAAGCCTTACCCTAACCCGTCCCGTAATCCTAACCCGTACGCTAACACTAACCCGTACCCTAACACGTACGCTCACCCTAAAACCTTGTCGTACCCTAACCTGTACCCTAAATCGTCCCTGTCCCCTAACCCTAACCCTAACCCTAACCTTAAACCCTACCCGACGCCTTACCCTAACCCGTCCCATAATCCTAACCCGTACGCTAACACTAACCCGTACCCTAACATGTAAGCTCACCCTAAACTGTTATCGTACCCTAACCTGTACCCTAAACCGTCCCTGTCCCCGACCCTTAACCCTAACCCTAACCCTAACCCTAACCCTTACTTGACGCCTTACCCTAACGCGTCCCCAAATCCTAACCCGTACGCTAACACTAACCCGTACCCTAACACGCACGCTCACCCTAAACCGTTGTCGTACCCTAACATGTACCCTAAACCGTCCCCGTCCCCTAACCCTAACCCTAACCCTAAACCTAAACCTAACCCTTACCCGAAGCCTTACCATAACCCGTCCTCTAATCCTAACCCGTACGCTAACAGTAAACTGTGCCCTAACATGTACGCTGAACCTAAACCATTGTCCTACCCTAACCTGTACCCTAAACCGTCCCACTCCCCTAACCCTAACCCTAACCCTAACCCTTACACCAAGCCTTACCCTAACCCGTGCCCTAATCCTAACCCGTACGCTAACACTAACCCATACCCTAACATGTACGCTGACCCTAAACCGCTGTCGTACACTAACCTGTACCCTAAACCACCCCCGTCCCCGTCCCCGTCCCCTAACCCTAACCCTAAACCTAACCCTTACCCGAAGGCTTACCCTAACCCGTCCCCTAATCCTAACCCGTACGCTAAAACTAACCCGTGCCCTAACACGTACGCTCACCCTAAAGTGTGGTTGTACCCTAACCAGTACACTAAACCGTCCCCGTCCCCGTTCCCTAACCCTAACCCTAACCCAAACCCTAAGCCTTACCCGAAGCCTTACACTAACCCGTCTCATAATCCTAACCGATACGCTAAAACTAACCCATGCCCTAACACATACGCTCACCCTAAACCGTTGTCATACCCTAACCTGTACCCTAAACCGTCCCCGTCCCCTAACCCTAACCCTAATCCTTACGCGAAGCCTTACACTAACCCGTCCCCTAATCCTAACCCATACGCTAACTCTAACCCGTATCCTAACACGTACGCTCACCCAAACCATTCTCATACACTAACCTGTACCCTAAACCATCCCCGTCAACTAACCTTAACCCTAACCCTTACCCGAAGCCTTACCATAACCCGTCCTCTAATCCTAACCCGTACGCTAACAGTAAACTGTGCCCTAAAATGTACGCTCAACCTAAACCATTGTCCTACCCTAACTTGTACCCTAAACCGTCCCCGTCCCCTAACCCTAACCCTAAACCTAGCCCTAAACCTAAACCTTACCCCAAGCCTTACCCTAACCCGACCCTTAATCCTAACCCGTACGCTAACACTAACCCATACCCTAACACGCACGCTCACCCTAAACCGTTGTCGTAGCCTAACCTGTACCCTAAACCCTCCCCATGCCCTAACACTTACCCTAAACCTAACCCTAACCCTAACCCTTACCCGAAGCCTTACCCTAACCCATCACCTAATCGGAACCCGTACGCTAACACTAACCCATACCCTATCACGTACGCTCACCCTAAACCGTTGTTGTACCCTAACCTGTACCCTAAACCCTCCCCATCCCCTAACCCTAACCCTAAACCTAACCCTAAACCTAACCCTTACCCGAAGCTTATCCTAACCCGTCCCCTAATCCTAACCCGTTCGCTAACACTAACACATACCCTACCACGTACGCTCACCCTAAAGCATTGTTGTACCCTAACGTGTACCCTAAACCGTTCCCGTGCCCTAACCCTAACCCTAACCCTAACCCAAACCCTAACCCTTACCCGGAGCCTTACCCTAACCCGTCCCCTAATCCTAACCCGTACGCTAACACTAACCTGTGCCCTAACACGTACGCTCAACCTAAACCATTGTCGTACCCTAACCTGTACCCTAAACCGTCCCCTAACCCTAACCCTAACCCTAACACTTACCCGAATCCTTACCCTAACCCGTCCTCTAATCCTAACCTGTACGCTAACAGTAAACTGTGCCCTAACATGTACCCTCACCCTAAACCGTTGTCCTACCCTAACCTGTACCCTAAACCGTCCCCGTCCCTAACCGTAACCCTAACACATACCCGAAGCCTTACCCTAACCCGTGTCCTAATCCTAACCCGTACGTTAACACTAACCCGTACCCTATCACGTACGCTCACCCTAAACCGTTGTTGTACCCTAACCTGTACCCTAAACCGTCCTCGTCCCCTAACCCTAACCCTAACCCTAAAGCAAAACCTAACCTTTACCCGAAGCTTTACCCTAACCCAACCCATAATCCTATCCCGTACGCTAACCCTAACCTGTACCCTACCACGTACGCTCACTTTAAACCGTTGTCGTACCCTAACCTGTACCCTAAACCGTCCCCGTCACCTAACAGTAACCCTAAACGTAACCCTAACCCTAACCCTTAACCGAAGCCTTACCCTAACCCGTCCCTTAATCCTAACCCGTACGCTAACACTAAACCGAGTCCTAACACGTACGCTCACCCTAAAACTTTGTCGTACCCTAACCTGTACCCTAAACCGTCCCCATCCCGTAACCCTTACCCTAACCCTAACAATTACCCGAATCCTTAACCTAACCCGTCCTCTAACCCTAACATGTACGCTAACAGTAAACCGTGCCCTAACACATACGCTCAACCTAAACCGTTGTCGTACCCTAACCTGTACCCTAAACCGTCCCCGTTCCCTAACCCTAACCCTAACCATAACCCTTACCCGAAGCCTTACCCTAACCCGTCCCCTGATCCTATCACGTACGCGAATACTAACCCATACCCTATCACGTACTCTCACCCTAAACATTTGTCGTACACTAACCTGTACCCAAAACCGTCCCCGTCCCTTAACCCTAACCGTAACCCTAACCCTAACCCTAACCCTAACGCTTACCCGAAGCCTTACCCTAACCCGTCCCATAATCCTAACCCTTACGCTAACACTAACCCGTACCCTAACACGTACGCTCACCCTAAACCGTTGACGTACCCTAACCTGTACCCTAAACGGTCCCCGTCCCCTAACCCTAACCCTAACGCTAACCCTTACCAGAAGCCTTACCCTAACCCGTCCCGTAATCCTAACCCGTACGCTAACACTAACCCATACCCTAACACGTACGCTCACCCTAAAACGTTGTCGTACCCTAACCTGTACCCTAAATCGTCCCTGTCCCCTAACCCTAACCCTAACCCTAACCCTAAACCTTACCAGAAGCCTTACCCTAACCCGTCCCGTAATCCTAACCCGTACGCTAACACTAACCCGTACCCTAACACGTACGCTCACCCTAAAACGTTGTCGTACCCTAACCTGTCCCCTAAATCGTCCCTGTCCCCTAACTCTAACCCTAACCCTAACCTTAAACCTTACCCGAAGCCTTACCCTAACCGGTCCCCTAAACCTAACCCGCACGCTAACACTAACCCGTGCCCTAACACGTACACTCACCCGAAACATTTGTCATACACTAAGCTGTACCCTAAACCGTCCCCATTACGTAACACTAACCCGAACCCTAACCATAACCCTAAACCTTACCCGAAGCCTTACCCTAACCCGTCCCCTAATCCTAACCGTATGCTAACACTAATCCGTGCCCTAACACGTACGCTCACCCTAAAGCGTTGTCGTACCCTAACCTGTACCCTAAACCGTTACTGTCCCTGTACCCTAAACCTAACCCTAACCCAAACCCTAACCCTTACCCGAAGCCTTACACTAACCCATCCCATAATCCTAAACGCTACGCTAACACTAACCCGTGCCCTAACACGTACGCTCACCCTAAACCGTTGTCGTACATTAACCTGTACCCTAAATCGTCCCTGTCCCCTAACCCTAACCCTAACCCTAATCCTTACCCGAAGCCTTACCCTAACTCGTCCCCTAATTCTAACCCGTATGCTAACACTAATCTGTATCCTAACACATACGCTCACCCTAAAACTTTGTCGTACACTAAGCTGTACCCTAAATCGTCCCCGTCCCCTAACCCTAAACCTAACCCTTACACAAAGCCTTACCCTAACCCGTCCCCTAATCCTAACCCGTACGCTAACACTAACCCGTAACCTAACCCGTATGCTCAACCTAAACCGTTCTCGTACACTAACCTGTACCCGAAACCGTCCCGTCCCCGTCCCCTAACCCTAGCCCTTACCCGAAACCTTACCCTAACATGTCCCCTATTCCTAACCCGTACGCTAACACTATCCCGTGCCCTTACACGTACGCTCACCTTAAAACGTTGTCGTACACTAACCTGTAACCAAAACCGTCTCCGTCCCCTAACCCTAACCCTAACCCTAACCCTAACCCTAACCCTTACCCGGAGCCTTACCCTAACCTGTCCCCTAATCCTAACCCGTACGCTAACACAAACACTTGCCCTAACACGTACGCTCACCCTAAACCGTTGTCGTACCCTAACCTGTACCCTAAACCGTCCCTCTACCCTAACCCTAACCCTAACCCTTATCCTAACCCTAAAGCTTACCCGAAGCCTTACCCTAACCCGTCCCATAATCCTAACCCGTACGCTAACACTAACCCGTACCCTAACATGTACGCTCACCCTAAACTGTTGTCGTACCCTAACCTGTACCCTAAACCGTCCCTGTCCCCGACCCTTAACCCTAACCCTAACCCTAACCCTTACCTGACGCCTTACCCTAACCCGTCCCCAAATCCTAACCTGTACGCTAACACTAACCCGTACCCTAACACGCACGCTCACCCTAAACCGTTGTCGTACCCTAACATGTACCCTAAACCGTCCCCATCCCCTAACCCTAACCCTAACCCTAAACCTAAACGTAACCCTTACCCGAAGCCTTACCATAACCCATCCTCTAATCCTAACCCGTACGCTAACAGTAAACTGTGCCCTAACATGTACGCTGAACTTAAACCATTGTCCTACCCTAACCTGTACCCTAAACCGTCCCACTCCCCTCACCCTAACCCTAACCCTAACCCTTACACCAAGCCTTACCCTAACCCGTGCCCTAATCCTAACCCGTACGCTAACACTAACCCGTGCCCTAACACGTACGCTCACCCTAAAGTGTGGTTGTACCCTAACCAGTACACTAAACCGTACCCGTCCCCGTTCCCTAACCCTAAACCTAACCCAAACCCTAAGCCTTACCCGAAGCCTTACCCTAACCCGTCTCATAATTCTAACCGATACGCTAAAACTAACCCATGCCCTAACACATACCCTCACCCTAAACCGTTGTCATACCCTAACCTGTACCCTAAACCGTCACCGTCCCCTAGCCCTAACCCTAACCCTAACCCTTACGCGAAACCTTACCCTAACTCGTACCCAATCCTAACCCGTACACTAACACTAACAAGTACCCTAACACATACGCTCACCCTAAACTGTTGTCGTACACTAACCTGTAACCTAAACCGTCCCCGTCCCCTAACCCTAAACCTAACCCTAACCCTAACCCTAACCCTTACCCGAAGCCTTACCCTAATCTGTCCCCTAATCCTAACCCGTATGCTAACACTAACCCTTGCCCTAACACGTACACTCACACTAAACCATTGTCGTACCCTAACCTGTACCCTGAACCGTCCCTGTACCCTAACCCTAACCCTAACTCTAACCCTAACCCTAACCCTAACATTTACCCGAAGCCTTACCCTAACCCGTCCCATAATCCTAACCCGTACGCTAACACTAACCCGTACCCTAAAACGTACGCTCACCCTAAATCGTGTTCGTGCCCTAACCTGTACCCTAAACCATCCCCGTCCCCTAACCCTAACCCTAACACTATCCCTAACCCTTACCCGAAGCCTTACCCTAACTCGGCCCCCAATTCTAAACCATACGCTAACACTAACCCGTACCCTAACACATAGGCTCACTCTAAACCGTTCTCGTACACTAACCTGTACCCTAAACCGTCCCCATCCCCTAACCCTAACCCTAACCCTTACCCGGAGCCTTACCCTAACCCGTCCTCTAATCCTAAACCGTACGCTAACACTAACCCGTACCCTAACATGTTCGCTCACCCTAAACCGTTATCTTAACCTAAGCTGTACCCTAAACAGTCCCCGTCGCCTAAACATAACCGTAACCCTAACCCTAACACTAACACTTACCCGAAGGCTTACCCTAACCCGTCCCCTAATCCTAAACCGTACGCTAACACTAACCCGTACCCTAACACGTACGCTCAGCCTAAACCGTTGTCGTAGCCTAACCTGTACCCTAAACCCTCCCCATGCCCTAACACTTACCCTAAACCTAACCCTAACCCTAACCCTTACCCGAAGCCTTACCCTAACCCATCACCTAATCGGAACCCGTATGCTAACACTAACCCATACCCTATCACGTACGCTCACCCTAAACCGTTGTTGTACCCTAACCTGTACCCTAAACCCTCCCCATGCCCTAACACTTACCCTAAACCTAACCCTAAACCTAACCCTTACACAAAGCCTTACCCTAACCCGTCCCCTAATCCTAACCCGTACGCTAACACTAACCCGTAACCTAACCCGTATGCTCAACCTAAACCGTTCTCGTACACTAACCTGTACCCGAAACCGTCCCGTCCCCGTCCCCTAACCCTAGCCCTTACCCGAAACCTTACCCTAACATGTCCCCTATTCCTAACCCGTACGCTAACACTATCCCGTGCCCTTACACGTACGCTCACCTTAAAACGTTGTCGTACACTAACCTGTAACCAAAACCGTCTCCGTCCCCTAACCCTAACCCTAACCCTAACCCTAACCCTAACCCTTACCCGGAGCCTTACCCTAACCTGTCCCCTAATCCTAACCCGTACGCTAACACAAACACTTGCCCTAACACGTACGCTCACCCTAAACCGTTGTCGTACCCTAACCTGTACCCTAAACCGTCCCTCTACCCTAACCCTAACCCTAACCCTTATCCTAACCCTAAAGCTTACCCGAAGCCTTACCCTAACCCGTCCCATAATCCTAACCCGTACGCTAACACTAACCCGTACCCTAACATGTACGCTCACCCTAAACTGTTGTCGTACCCTAACCTGTACCCTAAACCGTCCCTGTCCCCGACCCTTAACCCTAACCCTAACCCTAACCCTTACCTGACGCCTTACCCTAACCCGTCCCCAAATCCTAACCTGTACGCTAACACTAACCCGTACCCTAACACGCACGCTCACCCTAAACCGTTGTCGTACCCTAACATGTACCCTAAACCGTCCCCATCCCCTAACCCTAACCCTAACCCTAAACCTAAACGTAACCCTTACCCGAAGCCTTACCATAACCCATCCTCTAATCCTAACCCGTACGCTAACAGTAAACTGTGCCCTAACATGTACGCTGCACTTAAACCATTGTCCTACCCTAACCTGTACCCTAAACCGTCCCACTCCCCTCACCCTAACCCTAACCCTAACCCTTACACCAAGCCTTACCCTAACCCGTGCCCTAATCCTAACCCGTACGCTAACACTAACCCGTGCCCTAACACGTACGCTCACCCTAAAGTGTGGTTGTACCCTAACCAGTACACTAAACCGTACCCGTCCCCGTTCCCTAACCCTAAACCTAACCCAAACCCTAAGCCTTACCCGAAGCCTTACCCTAACCCGTCTCATAATTCTAACCGATACGCTAAAACTAACCCATGCCCTAACACATACCCTCACCCTAAACCGTTGTCAAACCCTAACCTGTACCCTAAACCGTCACCGTCCCCTAGCCCTAACCCTAACCCTAACCCTTACGCGAAACCTTACCCTAACTCGTACCCAATCCTAACCCGTACACTAACACTAACAAGTACCCTAACACATACGCTCACCCTAAACTGTTGTCGTACACTAACCTGTAACCTAAACCGTCCCCGTCCCCTAACCCTAACCCTAACCCTAACCCTAACCCTAACCCTTACCCGAAGCCTTACCCTAATCTGTCCCCTAATCCTAACCCGTATGCTAACACTAACCCTTGCCCTAACACGTACACTCACACTAAACCATTGTCGTACCCTAACCTGTACCCTGAACCGTCCCTGTACCCTAACCCTAACCCTAACTCTAACCCTAACCCTAACCCTAACATTTACCCGAAGCCTTACCCTAACCCGTCCCATAATCCTAACCCGTACGCTAACACTAACCCGTACCCTAAAACGTACGCTCACCCTAAATCGTGTTCGTGCCCTAACCTGTACCCTAAACCATCCCCGTCCCCTAACCCTAACCCTAACACTATCCCTAACCCTTACCCGAAGCCTTACCCTAACTCGGCCCCCAATTCTAAACCATACGCTAACACTAACCCGTACCCTAACACATAGGCTCACTCTAAACCGTTCTCGTACACTAACCTGTACCCTAAACCGTCCCCATCCCCTAACCCTAACCCTAACCCTTACCCGGAGCCTTACCCTAACCCGTCCTCTAATCCTAAACCGTACGCTAACACTAACCCGTACCCTAACATGTTCGCTCACCCTAAACCGTTATCTTAACCTAAGCTGTACCCTAAACAGTCCCCGTCGCCTAAACATAACCGTAACCCTAACCCTAACACTAACACTTACCCGAAGGCTTACCCTAACCCGTCCCCTAATCCTAAACCGTACGCTAACACTAACCCGTACCCTAACACGTACGCTCAGCCTAAACCGTTGTCGTAGCCTAACCTGTACCCTAAACCCTCCCCATGCCCTAACACTTACCCTAAACCTAACCCTAACCCTAACCCTTACCCGAAGCCTTACCCTAACCCATCACCTAATCGGAACCCGTATGCTAACACTAACCCATACCCTATCACGTACGCTCACCCTAAACCGTTGTTGTACCCTAACCTGTACCCTAAACCCTCCGCATCCCCTAACCCTAACCCTAAACCTAACCCTAACCCTAACCCTTACCCGAAGCTTATCCTAACCCGTCCCCTAATCCTAATCCATTCGCTAACACTAACACATACCCTACCACGTACGCTCACCCTAAAGCATTGTTGTACCCTAACGTGTACCCTAAACCGTTCCCGTGCCCTAACCCTAACCCTAACCCTAACCCAAACCCTAACCCTTACCCGGAGCCTTACCCTAACCCGTCCCCTAATCCTAACCCGTACGCTAACACTAACCTGTGTCCTAACACGTACGCTCAAACTAAACCATTGTCGTACCCTAACCTGTATCCTAAACCGTCCCCTAACCCTAACCCTAACCCTAACCCTTACCCGAAGCCTTAACCTAACCCGTCCTCTAATCCTAAACTGTACGCTAACAGTAAACTGTGACCTAACATGTACCCTCACCCTAAACCGTTGTCCTACCCTAACCTGTACTCTAAACCGTCCCCGTCCCCTAACCCTAACCCAAATCCTAACCCTAAACTTAACCCTTACTCGAAGCCTTACCCTAACCCGTCCACTAATCCTAACCCGTATGCTTACACTAACAATTATCCTAACACGTACGCTCATCCTAAACCTTTGTCGTACCCTAAACTGTACCCTAAACCGTCCCATCCCCGTCCCCGTCCCCTAACCCTAACCCTAACCCTAACCCTAACCCTTACCCGAAGCCTTACCTTAACCCGTCCCCTAATCCTAATCCGTACGCTAACACTAACACGTAACCTAACACGTACGCTCACCCTAAAACGTTGTCATACCCTAACATGTACCCTAAACCGACCCCGTCCCCTAGCCATAACCCTAACCCTAACCCTTACCCGAAGCCTTACCCTAACCCGTCCCCTAATCCTAACCGCTACGCTAACACTAACACGTATTCTAACACGTACGCTCATCGTAAACCGTTGTCGTACCCTAACCTGTAACCTAAACCGTCCCCGTCCCCTAAGCCTAACTCTAACCCTAACCGTAACCTTTACCCGAAGCCTTACCCTTTCCTGTCCCCTAATCCTAACCCGTACGCTAACACTCACCCTTGCCCTAACACGTACACTCACCCTAAACCGTTGTCGTACCCTAACCTGTACCCTAAACCGTCCCTGTACCCTAACCCTAACCATAACCCTAACCCTAACACTTACCCGAAGCCTTACCCTAACCCGTCCCATAATCCTAACCCGTACGCTAACACTAATCCGTACCGTAACACGTACACTCACCGTAAACCATTGTCATACCCTAACCTGTACCCTAAACCATACCCGTCCCCTAACCCTAACCCTAACCCTAACCCTAACCCTATCCATTACCCGAAGCCTTACCCTAACCAGTCCCCTATGTCTAACCCGTACGCTAACACTAACAACTGCCCTAACATGTACGCTCACCCTAAAGTGTGGTCGTACCCTAACCTGTACCCTAAACCGTCCCCGTCCCCGTCCCCTAACCCTAACCCAAACCCTAACTCTTACCCGAAGCCTTACCGTAAACCATCCCATAATCCTAAACGATACGCTAAAACTAACCCATGCCCTAACACGTACGCTCACCCTAAACCATTGTCGTACCCTAACCTGTACGCTAAACCGTCCCCGTCCCGTAGCCCTAACCCTAACCCTTACCCGAAGCCTTACCCTAACCCATCCCCTAATCCTAACGCGTACGCTAACTCTAACCTGTACCCTAACACCTACGCTCACCCTAAACCGTTGTCATACACTATCCTGTACCCTAAACTCTCCCCGTCCCCTAACCCTAACCCTAACCCTAAGCCTAACACTTGCCCGAAGCCTTACCCTAACCACTTCCCTAATCCTAACCCGTACGCTAACACTAAATCGTACCCTAACACGTACGCTCACCCTAAATCTTTTTCGTACCCTAACCTGTACCCTAAACCGTCCCCGTAACCTAACCCTAACTCTAACCCTAACCCTTACCCGAAGCCTTACCCTAACCCGTCCCCTAATCCTAACCCCTTACCCTAACCCGTCCCCTAATCCTAACCCATACGCTAAAACTAACCCTTACCCTAACCGGTACGCGCACCCTAAACTGTTCTCATATCCTAAACTATACCCTAAACCTTCCCCGTCCCCGTCCACGTCCCCTAAACCTATCCCTAAGCCTAACCCTAACCCTTGCCCGAAGCCTTACACTAACCCGTCCCCTAATCCTAACTCGTACGCTAACACTAGTCCATACCCTAACACGTACGCTCACCCTAAACCGTTGTCGTACCCTAACCTGTACCCTAAACCGTCCCCGTCCCCTAACCCTAAATCTAACTCTAACCCTAACACTTACCCGAAGCCTTACCCTAACCCGTCCCCTAATCCTAACTCGTACACTAACACTAACACGTGCCCTAACACGTACGCTCAACCTAAAGCGTTGTCGTACCCTAACCTGTACACTAAACCGTCCCCGTCCCCTAACCCTAACCCTAACCCTAACCCTAACCCTAAGACTTACCCGAAGCCTTACCCCTAACCTGTCCCCAAATCCTAACCCGTACGCTAACACTAACCCATACCCTAACACGTATGCTCACCCAAAAACGTTGTCGTACACTAACCTGTACCCTAAACAGTCCCCTAACCCTAACCCTAGCCCTAACCCTAACCCTTACCCTAAGCCTTACCCTAACCCGTCCCCTATTCCTAACCCGTACGCGAACACTAACACGTACCCTAACACGTACGCTCACTCTGAACCGTTGTTTTACACTAAACTGGACCCTAAGCCGTCCCCGTCCCTTAACCCGAACCCTAACCCTAACCCTAACCCTAACCCTAACCCTTACTCGAAGCCTTCCCATAACCCGTAACCTAATGCTAACCCGTACGTTAACACTAACCCGTAACCTAACACGTACGCTCAGCCTAAACCGTTGTCATATCCTAACCTGTACCCTAAACCGTCCCTGTCACCTAACCCTAACTGTAAACCTAACCCTAACACTAACCCTTACCCGAAGCCTTTCCCTAACCCGTCCCCTAATCCTAACCCGTACGCTAACACTAACTTGTACCCTAAAACGTATGCTTACCCTAAACAGTTGTTGTACCCTAACCTGTACCCTAAACCGTCCCCGTCCCCTAACCATAACCCTAACCCTAAACTTATCCCTAACCCTTACCCGACGCCTTACCCTAATCCTAACCTGTACGCTAACATTAACCCGTACCCTAACACTAACCCGTACCCTAACATGTACACTCACCCTAAACAGTTGTCGTACACTAAACTGTACCCTAAACCATCCCCGTCCCCTAAACCTAACCATAACCCCAACCCTAAACCTTACCCGAAGCCTTACCCTAACGCATCCCCTACTCCTAACCCATACGCTAACACTAACCCATACACTAACACATACGCTCACCCTAAACCCTTGTTGTACCCTAACCTGTACCCTAAACTGTCCCCGTCCCCGTCCCCTAACCCTAACCCTAGCCCTAACCGTAACCCTTACCCGAAGCCTTACACTAACCCGTCCCCTAATCCTAAATCGTACGCTAACACTAACCCGTACCCTAACATGTACGCTCACCCTAAAGCATTGTCGTACCCTAACCTGTACCCTAAACCGTGTCCGTCCCCTAACCCTAACCCTAACGCTAACCCTTACCCGAAGCCTTAGCCTATCCCGTCCCGTAATCCTAACCCGTACGCTAACACAAACCCGTACCCTAACACGTACGCTCACCCTAAACGGTTGTCGTACACTAACCTGTACCCTAAACCCTCCCCATCCCCTAACCCTAACCCTAAACCTAACCCTAACCCTAACCCTTACGCGAAGCCTTACCGTAACCCATCACATAAACCGAACCTGTACGCTAACACTAACCCATACCCTACCACGTACGCTCACCCTAAACCGTTGTTGTACCCTAACCTGTACCCTAAACCCTCCACATCCCCTAACCCTAACCCTAAACCTAACCCTAACCCTAACCCTTACCCGAAGCTTACCCTAACCCGTACCCTAATCCTAACCCGTTCGCTAACACTAACCCATACCCTACCACGTACGCTCACCCTAAACCGTTTTTGTACCCTAACCTGTACCCTAAACTGTTCCCGTGCCCTAACCCTAACCCTAACCCTAACCCTTACCCGAAGCTTACCCTAACCCGTACCCTAATCCTAACCCGTTCGCTAACACTAACCCGTACCCTAACACGTATGCTCTCCCTAAACCGCTGTCGTACCCTAAACTGCACCCTCAACCGTGCCCGTCCCCTAACCCTAACACTAAACCTAACCCGTCCCCTAATCCTAACCCATACGCTAACTCTAAGCCATGCCCTAACACGTACGCTCACCCTAAACCGTTGTCGTACCCTAACCTGTACCCTGAACCGTGTCCGTCCCCTAAACCTAACACTAAACCTAAACCTAACCCTAAACCTTACCCGAAGCCTTACCCTAACCCGTCCCCTAAACATAACCCGTACGCGAACACTAACACGTACCCTAACACGTACGGTCACCCTGAACCTTTGTCGTACACTAAACTGTACCCTAAACCGTCCCCGTCCCTTAACCCTAACCCTAACCCTAACCCTAACCAAAACCCTAATCCTTACCCGAAGCCTTACCATAACCCGTCCCCTAATCCTAACCCATACATTAACACTAAACCGTAACCTAACACGTACGCTCACCCTAAACCGTTGTCGTACACTAACCTGTACCCTAAACCGTCCCTGTCCCCTACCCCTAACCATAACCCTAACCCTAACACTAACCCTTACCCGAAGCCTTACCCTAACCCGTGACCTAATCCTAACCCGTACGCTAACACTAACCCGTACACTAACACGTACGCTCACCCTAAACCGTTGTCGTACCCTTACTTGTAACCTAAAACGTCCCCGTCCCCTAACCCTAACCCTAACCCTAACCCTAACACTTACCCAAAGCCTTACCCTAACACATCAACTAAACCTAAATCGTACGCTAACACTAACCCATGCCCTAACACGTACGCTCACCCTAAACCGTTGTCGTACACTAACCTGTACCCTAAACTGTCCCTGTCCCCTAACCCTAACCCTAACCATTACGCAAAGCCTTACCCTAACCCGTCCCCCAATCCTAACCCGTACGCTAACACTAACCCGTACCCTAACATGTACGCTCACCCTAAACCGTTCATGTACCCTAACCTGTTCCCTAAACCGTCCTCGTCCCCTAACCCTAACCCTAACCCTAACCCTAGCTTTTACCCGAAGCCTTACACTAACCGGTCCCCTAACCCTAACCCGTACGCTAACACTAACGAGTACCCTAACATGTACGCTCACCCTTAACCATTGTCGTACCCTAACCTGTACCCTAAACCGTCCCCGTCCCCTAACCTAACCCTACCCCTAACCCTTACGCGAAGCCTTACCCTAACCTGTCCCCTAATCCTAAACCGTACGCTGACACTAACACGTACCCTAAAACAGACGCTCACCCTAAAACATTGTCGTACACTAAACTGTACCCTAATCCGTCCCCGTCCCTGTCCCCTAACCCTAACCCTAACCCTAACCCAAACCCTAACCCTAACCCTTACCCAAAGCCTTACCCTAATCGGTCCCCTAATCCTAACCCGTATGCTAACACTAACCCGTCCCCTAACACGTAATCTCACCCTAAACTGTTGTCGTACCCTAACCTATACCCTAAACCGTCCCCGTACCCGTCCCCTATCCCTAACCCTAAGCCTAACCCTGAAGCTTACCCGAAGCCTTACCCTAACCCGTCCCCTAATTCTAACCCGTACAGTAACACTAACCCATACCCTAACACGTACGCTCACCCTAAACGGTTGTCGTACCCTAACCTGTACCCTAAACCGTGTCCGTCCCCTAAACCTAACCCTAAACCTAACCCTAACCTTAACCCTTACCCGAAGCCTCACCCTAACCCGTCCCCTAATTCTAACCCGTACGCTAACACTAACACGTACCCTAACACTTACGGTCACCCTCAACCATTGTCGTACCCTAAACTGTACCCTAAACCGTCCCCGTCCCTTAACCCTAACCCTAACCCTAACCCTAACCCTAACACTAACCCTAATCCTTACCCGAAGCCTTACCATAACCCGTCCCCTAATCCTAACCCGTACGCTAACACTAAACCGTAACCTAACACGTACGCTCACACTAAACCGTTGTTGTACCCTAAACTGTACCCTAAACTGTCCCTGTCCCCTAACCCTAACCGTAACCCTAACCCTATCACTAACCCTTACCCGAAGCCTAACACTAACCCGTCCCCTAATCCTAAGCCGTGCGCTAACAGTAACCCATACCCCAACATGTACGCTCAACCTAAACCGTTGTCCTACTCTAAACTGTCCCCATCCCCTAACACTAACCCTAACCCTAACCCCAACCCTAACCCTTACCCGAAGCCTTACCCTAACCCGTCCCCTAATCCTAACCCATACGCTAACACTAACCCGTACCCTAAAACGTACGCTCACCCTAAAACTTTGACGTACCCTAACCTGTACCCTAAACCGTCCCCGTCCCCTAACCCTAACCCTAACCCTTACCCGAAGCCTTACCCTAACCCGTCCCCTAATGCTAACCCGTACGCTAACACTAAACAGTACCCTAACACGTACGCTCACCCTAAACCGTGGACGTACCCTAACCTGTACCTTAAACTGTCCCCATTACCCTAACCCTAACCCGAACCCTAACACTAACCATTACCCGAATACTTAACCTAACCTGTCCCCTAATCCTAACCCGTACGCTAACACTAACCCGTACCCTAACACATACGCTCACCCTAAACCACTGTCATACCCTAACCTGTACCCTAAACAGTCCCCGTCCCCTAACCCTAACCCTAACCCTAACTCTTACCTGAAGCCTTACACAAACCCGTACCCTAATCCTAACCCGTACGCTATCACTAAACCGTACCCTGAGACGTACGCTCACCCTAAAAGGTTGTCGTACTCTAACCTGTACCCTACACCGTCCCCTAACCCTAACCCTAACCCTTACCCGAAGCCTTACACTAACCCGTCCCCTAATCCTAAACCGTACGCTAACACTAACCCGTGCCCTAACACATACGCTCACCCTAAAGCGTTGTCGTACCCTAACCTGTACCCTAAACCGTCCCCATCCCCGTCCCGTAACCCTAACCCTAACCCTAACCGTAACACTTACCCGAAGCCTTACCCTAACACGTCCCCTAATCCTAAACCGTATGCTAACACTAACCCGTACCCTAACACGTACGCTCACCCTAAACCATTGTCCTACCCTAACCTGTACCCTAAACCGTCCCCGTCCCCGTCCCCTAAACCTAACCCTAACCCTACCCATTCCCCGAAGCCTTACCCTAACCGTCCCCTAATCCTAAACCGTACGCTCACACTAACCCGTGCCCTAACACGTACGCTCACCCTGAACTGTTGTCGTACCCTAACCTGTACCATAAACCGTCCCCATCCCCTAAACCTAACCCTAACCTCACCCTAATCCTATCCCTTACCCAAAGCCTTACCCTAACACGTCCCCTAATCCTAACCCGTACATTAACACTAACCCGTGCCCTAAAACATACGCTCAACCTAAACCGTTGTCGTACCCTAACCTGTACCCTAAACCGTCCCCGTGCCCTAACCCTAACCCTAACCCTAACCCTAACCCTAAACCTTACCCGAAGCCTTACACTAAACCGTCCCCTAATCCTAAACCGTACGCTGACACTAACACGTAGCCTAACACGTACGCTCACCCTAAACCGTTGTCGTACTCTAACCTGTACCCTAAACCGTGTCCGTCCCCTAAACCTAACCCTAACCCTAACCCTAAACTTAACCCTTACTCGAAGCCTTACCCTAACCCGTCCACTAATCCTAACCCGTATGCTTACACTAACAATTATCCTAACACGTACGCTCATCCTAAACCTTTGTCGTACCCTAAACTGTACCCTAAACCGTCCCATCCCCGTCCCCGTCCCCTAACCCTAACCCTAACCCTAACCCTAACCCTTACCCGAAGCCTTACCTTAACCCGTCCCCTAATCCTAATCCGTACGCTAACACTAACACGTAACCTAACACGTACGCTCACCCTAAAACGTTGTCATACCCTAACATGTACCCTAAACCGACCCCGTCCCCTAGCCATAACCCTAACCCTAACCCTTACCCGAAGCCTTACCCTAACCCGTCCCCTAATCCTAACCGCTACGCTAACACTAACACGTATTCTAACACGTACGCTCATCGTAAACCGTTGTCGTACCCTAACCTGTAACCTAAACCGTCCCCGTCCCCTAAGCCTAACTCTAACCCTAACCGTAACCTTTACCCGAAGCCTTACCCTTTCCTGTCCCCTAATCCTAACCCGTACGCTAACACTCACCCTTGCCCTAACACGTACACTCACCCTAAACCGTTGTCGTACCCTAACCTGTACCCTAAACCGTCCCTGTACCCTAACCCTAACCATAACCCTAACCCTAACACTTACCCGAAGCCTTACCCTAACCCGTCCCATAATCCTAACCCGTACGCTAACACTAATCCGTACCGTAACACGTACACTCACCGTAAACCATTGTCATACCCTAACCTGTACCCTAAACCATACCCGTCCCCTAACCCTAACCCTAACCCTAACCCTAACCCTATCCATTACCCGAAGCCTTACCCTAACCAGTCCCCTATGTCTAACCCGTACGCTAACACTAACAACTGCCCTAACATGTACGCTCACCCTAAAGCGTGGTCGTACCCTAACCTGTACCCTAAACCGTCCCCGTCCCCGTCCCCTAACCCTAACCCAAACCCTAACTCTTACCCGAAGCCTTACCGTAAACCATCCCATAATCCTAAACGATACGCTAAAACTAACCCATGCCCTAACACGTACGCTCACCCTAAACCATTGTCGTACCCTAACCTGTACGCTAAACCGTCCCCGTCCCGTAGCCCTAACCCTAACCCTTACCCGAAGCCTTACCCTAACCCATCCCCTAATCCTAACGCGTACGCTAACTCTAACCTGTACCCTAACACCTACGCTCACCCTAAACCGTTGTCATACACTATCCTGTACCCTAAACTGTCCCCGTCCCCTAACCCTAACCCTAACCCTAAGCCTAACACTTGCCCGAAGCCTTACCCTAACCACTTCCCTAATCCTAACCCGTACGCTAACACTAAATCGTACCCTAACACGTACGCTCACCCTAAATCTTTTTCGTACCCTAACCTGTACCCTAAACCGTCCCCGTAACCTAACCCTAACTCTAACCCTAACCCTTACCCGAAGCCTTACCCTAACCCGTCCCCTAATCCTAACCCCTTACCCTAACCCGTCCCCTAATCCTAACCCATACGCTAAAACTAACCCTTACCCTAACCGGTACGCGCACCCTAAACTGTTCTCATATCCTAAACTATACCCTAAACCTTCCCCGTCCCCGTCCACGTCCCCTAAACCTATCCCTAAGCCTAACCCTAACCCTTGCCCGAAGCCTTACACTAACCCGTCCCCTAATCCTAACTCGTACGCTAACACTAGTCCATACCCTAACACGTACGCTCACCCTAAACCGTTGTCGTACCCTAACCTGTACCCTAAACCGTCCCCGTCCCCTAACCCTAAATCTAACTCTAACCCTAACACTTACCCGAAGCCTTACCCTAACCCGTCCCCTAATCCTAACTCGTACACTAACACTAACACGTGCCCTAACACGTACGCTCAACCTAAAGCGTTGTCGTACCCTAACCTGTACACTAAACCGTCCCCGTCCCCTAACCCTAACCCTAACCCTAACCCTAACCCTAAGACTTACCCGAAGCCTTACCCCTAACCTGTCCCCAAATCCTAACCCGTACGCTAACACTAACCCATACCCTAACACGTATGCTCACCCAAAAACGTTGTCGTACACTAACCTGTACCCTAAACAGTCCCCTAACCCTAACCCTAGCCCTAACCCTAACCCTTACCCTAAGCCTTACCCTAACCCGTCCCCTATTCCTAACCCGTACGCGAACACTAACACGTACCCTAACACGTACGCTCACTCTGAACCGTTGTTTTACACTAAACTGGACCCTAAGCCGTCCCCGTCCCTTAACCCGAACCCTAACCCTAACCCTAACCCTAACCCTAACCCTTACTCGAAGCCTTCCCATAACCCGTAACCTAATGCTAACCCGTACGTTAACACTAACCCGTAACCTAACACGTACGCTCAGCCTAAACCGTTGTCATATCCTAACCTGTACCCTAAACCGTCCCTGTCACCTAACCCTAACTGTAAACCTAACCCTAACACTAACCCTTACCCGAAGCCTTTCCCTAACCCGTCCCCTAATCCTAACCCGTACGCTAACACTAACTTGTACCCTAAAACGTATGCTTACCCTAAACAGTTGTTGTACCCTAACCTGTACCCTAAACCGTCCCCGTCCCCTAACCATAACCCTAACCCTAAACTTATCCCTAACCCTTACCCGACGCCTTACCCTAATCCTAACCTGTACGCTAACATTAACCCGTACCCTAACACTAACCCGTACCCTAACATGTACACTCACCCTAAACAGTTGTCGTACACTAAACTGTACCCTAAACCATCCCCGTCCCCTAAACCTAACCATAACCCCAACCCTAAACCTTACCCGAAGCCTTACCCTAACGCATCCCCTACTCCTAACCCATACGCTAACACTAACCCATACACTAACACATACGCTCACCCTAAACCCTTGTTGTACCCTAACCTGTACCCTAAACTGTCCCCGTCCCCGTCCCCTAACCCTAACCCTAGCCCTAACCGTAACCCTTACCCGAAGCCTTACACTAACCCGTCCCCTAATCCTAAATCGTACGCTAACACTAACCCGTACCCTAACATGTACGCTCACCCTAAAGCATTGTCGTACCCTAACCTGTACCCTAAACCGTGTCCGTCCCCTAACCCTAACCCTAACGCTAACCCTTACCCGAAGCCTTAGCCTATCCCGTCCCGTAATCCTAACCCGTACGCTAACACAAACCCGTACCCTAACACGTACGCTCACCCTAAACGGTTGTCGTACACTAACCTGTACCCTAAACCCTCCCCATCCCCTAACCCTAACCCTAAACCTAACCCTAACCCTAACCCTTACGCGAAGCCTTACCGTAACCCATCACATAAACCGAACCTGTACGCTAACACTAACCCATACCCTACCACGTACGCTCACCCTAAACCGTTGTTGTACCCTAACCTGTACCCTAAACCCTCCACATCCCCTAACCCTAACCCTAAACCTAACCCTAACCCTAACCCTTACCCGAAGCTTACCCTAACCCGTACCCTAATCCTAACCCGTTCGCTAACATTAACCCATACCCTACCACGTACGCTCACCCTAAACCGTTTTTGTACCCTAACCTGTACCCTAAACTGTTCCCGTGCCCTAACCCTAACCCTAACCCTAACCCTTACCCGAAGCTTACCCTAACCCGTACCCTAATCCTAACCCGTTCGCTAACACTAACCCGTACCCTAACACGTATGCTCTCCCTAAACCGCTGTCGTACCCTAAACTGCACCCTCAACCGTGCCCGTCCCCTAACCCTAACACTAAACCTAACCCGTCCCCTAATCCTAACCCATACGCTAACTCTAAGCCATGCCCTAACACGTACGCTCACCCTAAACCGTTGTCGTACCCTAACCTGTACCCTGAACCGTGTCCGTCCCCTAAACCTAACACTAAACCTAAACCTAACCCTAAACCTTACCCGAAGCCTTACCCTAACCCGTCCCCTAAACATAACCCGTACGCGAACACTAACACGTACCCTAACACGTACGGTCACCCTGAACCTTTGTCGTACACTAAACTGTACCCTAAACCGTCCCCGTCCCTTAACCCTAACCCTAACCCTAACCCTAACCAAAACCCTAATCCTTACCCGAAGCCTTACCATAACCCGTCCCCTAATCCTAACCCATACATTAACACTAAACCGTAACCTAACACGTACGCTCACCCTAAACCGTTGTCGTACACTAACCTGTACCCTAAACCGTCCCTGTCCCCTACCCCTAACCATAACCCTAACCCTAACACTAACCCTTACCCGAAGCCTTACCCTAACCCGTGACCTAATCCTAACCCGTACGCTAACACTAACCCGTACACTAACACGTACGCTCACCCTAAACCGTTGTCGTACCCTTACATGTAACCTAAAACATCCCCGTCCCCTAACCCTAACCCTAACCCTAACCCTAACACTTACCCAAAGCCTTACCCTAACACATCAACTAAACCTAAATCGTACGCTAACACTAACCCATGCCCTAACACGTACGCTCACCCTAAACCGTTGTCGTACACTAACCTGTACCCTAAACTGTCCCTGTCCCCTAACCCTAACCCTAACCATTACGCAAAGCCTTACCCTAACCCGTCCCCCAATCCTAACCCGTACGCTAACACTAACCCGTACCCTAACATGTACGCTCACCCTAAACCGTTCATGTACCCTAACCTGTTCCCTAAACCGTCCTCGTCCCCTAACCCTAACCCTAACCCTAACCCTAGCTTTTACCCGAAGCCTTACACTAACCGGTCCCCTAACCCTAACCCGTACGCTAACACTAACGAGTACCCTAACATGTACGCTCACCCTTAACCATTGTCGTACCCTAACCTGTACCCTAAACCGTCCCCGTCCCCTAACCTAACCCTACCCCTAACCCTTACGCGAAGCCTTACCCTAACCTGTCCCCTAATCCTAAACCGTACGCTGACACTAACACGTACCCTAAAACAGACGCTCACCCTAAAACATTGTCGTACACTAAACTGTACCCTAATCCGTCCCCGTCCCTGTCCCCTAACCCTACCCTAACCCTAACCCAAACCCTAACCCTAACCCTTACCCAAAGCCTTACCCTAATCGGTCCCCTAATCCTAACCCGTATGCTAACACTAACCCGTCCCCTAACACGTAATCTCACCCTAAACTGTTGTCGTACTCTAACCTATACCCTAAACCGTCCCCGTACCCGTCCCCTATCCCTAACCCTAAGCCTAACCCTGAAGCTTACCCGAAGCCTTACCCTAACCCGTCCCCTAATTCTAACCCGTACAGTAACACTAACCCATACCCTAACACGTACGCTCACCCTAAACGGTTGTCGTACCCTAACCTGTACCCTAAACCGTGTCCGTCCCCTAAACCTAACCCTAAACCTAACCCTAACCTTAACCCTTACCCGAAGCCTCACCCTAACCCGTCCCCTAATTCTAACCCGTACGCTAACACTAACACGTACCCTAACACTTACGGTCACCCTCAACCATTGTCGTACCCTAAACTGTACCCTAAACCGTCCCCGTCCCTTAACCCTAACCCTAACCCTAACCCTAACCCTAACACTAACCCTAATCCTTACCCGAAGCCTTACCATAACCCGTCCCCTAATCCTAACCCGTACGCTAACACTAAACCGTAACCTAACACGTACGCTCACACTAAACCGTTGTTGTACCCTAAACTGTACCCTAAACTGTCCCTGTCCCCTAACCCTAACCGTAACCCTAACCCTATCACTAACCCTTACCCGAAGCCTAACACTAACCCGTCCCCTAATCCTAAGCCGTGCGCTAACAGTAACCCATACCCCAACATGTACGCTCAACCTAAACCGTTGTCCTACTCTAAACTGTCCCCATCCCCTAACACTAACCCTAACCCTAACCCCAACCCTAACCCTTACCCGAAGCCTTACCCTAACCCGTCCCCTAATCCTAACCCATACGCTAACACTAACCCGTACCCTAAAACGTACGCTCACCCTAAAACTTTGACGTACCCTAACCTGTACCCTAAACCGTCCCCGTCCCCTAACCCTAACCCTAACCCTTACCCGAAGCCTTACCCTAACCCGTCCCCTAATGCTAACCCGTACGCTAACACTAAACAGTACCCTAACACGTACGCTCACCCTAAACCGTGGACGTACCCTAACCTGTACCTTAAACCGTCCCCATTACCCTAACCCTAACCCGAACCCTAACACTAACCATTACCCGAATACTTAACCTAACCTGTCCCCTACTCCTAACCCGTACGCTAACACTAACCCGTACCCTAACACATACGCTCACCCTAAACCACTGTCATACCCTAACCTGTACCCTAAACAGTCCCCGTCCCCTAACCCTAACCCTAACCCTAACTCTTACCTGAAGCCTTACACAAACCCGTACCCTAATCCTAACCCGTACGCTATCACTAAACCGTACCCTGAGACGTACGCTCACCCTAAAAGGTTGTCGTACTCTAACCTGTACCCTACACCGTCCCCTAACCCTAACCCTAACCCTTACCCGAAGCCTTACACTAACCCGTCCCCTAATCCTAAACCGTACGCTAACACTAACCCGTGCCCTAACACATACGCTCACCCTAAAGCGTTGTCGTACCCTAACCTGTACCCTAAACCGTCCCCATCCCCGTCCCGTAACCCTAACCCTAACCCTAACCGTAACACTTACCCGAAGCCTTACCCTAACACGTCCCCTAATCCTAAACCGTATGCTAACACTAACCCGTACCCTAACACGTACACTCACCCTAAACCATTGTCCTACCCTAACCTGTACCCTAAACCGTCCCCGTCCCCGTCCCCTAAACCTAACCCTAACCCTACCCATTCCCCGAAGCCTTACCCTAACCGTCCCCTAATCCTAAACCGTACGCTCACACTAACCCGTGCCCTAACACGTACGCTCACCCTGAACTGTTGTCGTACCCTAACCTGTACCATAAACCGTCCCCATCCCCTAAACCTAACCCTAACCTCACCCTAATCCTATCCCTTACCCAAAGCCTTACCCTAACACGTCCCCTAATCCTAACCCGTACATTAACACTAACCCGTGCCCTAAAACATACGCTCAACCTAAACCATTGTCGTACCCTAACCTGTACCCTAAACCGTCCCCGTGCCCTAACCCTAACCCTAACCCTAACCCTAACCCTAAACCTTACCCGAAGCCTTACACTAAACCGTCCCCTAATCCTAAACCGTACGCTGACACTAACACGTAGCCTAACACGTACGCTCACCCTAAACCGTTGTCGTACTCTAACCTGTACCCTAAACCGTGTCCGTCCCCTAAACCTAACCCTAACCCTAACCCTAAACTTAACCCTTACTCGAAGCCTTACCCTAACCCGTCCACTAATCCTAACCCGTATGCTTACACTAACAATTATCCTAACACGTACGCTCATCCTAAACCTTTGTCGTACCCTAAACTGTACCCTAAACCGTCCCATCCCCGTCCCCGTCCCCTAACCCTAACCCTAACCCTAACCCTAACCCTTACCCGAAGCCTTACCTTAACCCGTCCCCTAATCCTAATCCGTACGCTAACACTAACACGTAACCTAACACGTACGCTCACCCTAAAACGTTGTCATACCCTAACATGTACCCTAAACCGACCCCGTCCCCTAGCCATAACCCTAACCCTAACCCTTACCCGAAGCCTTACCCTAACCCGTCCCCTAATCCTAACTGCTACGCTAACACTAACACGTATTCTAACACGTACGCTCATCGTAAACCGTTGTCGTACCCTAACCTGTAACCTAAACCGTCCCCGTCCCCTAAGCCTAACTCTAACCCTAACCGTAACCTTTACCCGAAGCCTTACCCTTTCCTGTCCCCTAATCCTAACCCGTACGCTAACACTCACCCTTGCCCTAACACGTACACTCACCCTAAACCGTTGTCGTACCCTAACCTGTACCCTAAACCGTCCCTGTACCCTAACCCTAACCATAACCCTAACCCTAACACTTACCCGAAGCCTTACCCTAACCCGTCCCATAATCCTAACCCGTACGCTAACACTAATCCGTACCGTAACACGTACACTCACCGTAAACCATTGTCATACCCTAACCTGTACCCTAAACCATACCCGTCCCCTAACCCTAACCCTAACCCTAACCCTAACCCTATCCATTACCCGAAGCCTTACCCTAACCAGTCCCCTATGTCTAACCCGTACGCTAACACTAACAACTGCCCTAACATGTACGCTCACCCTAAAGCGTGGTCGTACCCTAACCTGTACCCTAAACCGTCCCCGTCCCCGTCCCCTAACCCTAACCCAAACCCTAACTCTTACCCGAAGCCTTACCGTAAACCATCCCATAATCCTAAACGATACGCTAAAACTAACCCATGCCCTAACACGTACGCTCACCCTAAACCATTGTCGTACCCTAACCTGTACGCTAAACCGTCCCCGTCCCGTAGCCCTAACCCTAACCCTTACCCGAAGCCTTACCCTAACCCATCCCCTAATCCTAACGCGTACGCTAACTCTAACCTGTACCCTAACACCTACGCTCACCCTAAACCGTTGTCATACACTATCCTGTACCCTAAACTGTCCCCGTCCCCTAACCCTAACCCTAACCCTAAGCCTAACACTTGCCCGAAGCCTTACCCTAACCACTTCCCTAATCCTAACCCGTACGCTAACACTAAATCGTACCCTAACACGTACGCTCACCCTAAATCTTTTTCGTACCCTAACCTGTACCCTAAACCGTCCCCGTAACCTAACCCTAACTCTAACCCTAACCCTTACCCGAAGCCTTACCCTAACCCGTCCCCTAATCCTAACCCCTTACCCTAACCCGTCCCCTAATCCTAACCCATACGCTAAAACTAACCCTTACCCTAACCGGTACGCGCACCCTAAACTGTTCTCATATCCTAAACTATACCCTAAACCTTCCCCGTCCCCGTCCACGTCCCCTAAACCTATCCCTAAGCCTAACCCTAACCCTTGCCCGAAGCCTTACACTAACCCGTCCCCTAATCCTAACTCGTACGCTAACACTAGTCCATACCCTAACACGTACGCTCACCCTAAACCGTTGTCGTACCCTAACCTGTACCCTAAACCGTCCCCGTCCCCTAACCCTAAATCTAACTCTAACCCTAACACTTACCCGAAGCCTTACCCTAACCCGTCCCCTAATCCTAACTCGTACACTAACACTAACACGTGCCCTAACACGTACGCTCAACCTAAAGCGTTGTCGTACCCTAACCTGTACACTAAACCGTCCCCGTCCCCTAACCCTAACCCTAACCCTAACCCTAACCCTAAGACTTACCCGAAGCCTTACCCCTAACCTGTCCCCAAATCCTAACCCGTACGCTAACACTAACCCATACCCTAACACGTATGCTCACCCAAAAACGTTGTCGTACACTAACCTGTACCCTAAACAGTCCCCTAACCCTAACCCTAGCCCTAACCCTAACCCTTACCCTAAGCCTTACCCTAACCCGTCCCCTATTCCTAACCCGTACGCGAACACTAACACGTACCCTAACACGTACGCTCACTCTGAACCGTTGTTTTACACTAAACTGGACCCTAAGCCGTCCCCGTCCCTTAACCCGAACCCTAACCCTAACCCTAACCCTAACCCTAACCCTTACTCGAAGCCTTCCCATAACCCGTAACCTAATGCTAACCCGTACGTTAACACTAACCCGTAACCTAACACGTACGCTCAGCCTAAACCGTTGTCATATCCTAACCTGTACCCTAAACCGTCCCTGTCACCTAACCCTAACTGTAAACCTAACCCTAACACTAACCCTTACCCGAAGCCTTTCCCTAACCCGTCCCCTAATCCTAACCCGTACGCTAACACTAACTTGTACCCTAAAACGTATGCTTACCCTAAACAGTTGTTGTACCCTAACCTGTACCCTAAACCGTCCCCGTCCCCTAACCATAACCCTAACCCTAAACTTATCCCTAACCCTTACCCGACGCCTTACCCTAATCCTAACCTGTACGCTAACATTAACCCGTACCCTAACACTAACCCGTACCCTAACATGTACACTCACCCTAAACAGTTGTCGTACACTAAACTGTACCCTAAACCATCCCCGTCCCCTAAACCTAACCATAACCCCAACCCTAAACCTTACCCGAAGCCTTACCCTAACGCATCCCCTACTCCTAACCCATACGCTAACACTAACCCATACACTAACACATACGCTCACCCTAAACCCTTGTTGTACCCTAACCTGTACCCTAAACTGTCCCCGTCCCCGTCCCCTAACCCTAACCCTAGCCCTAACCGTAACCCTTACCCGAAGCCTTACACTAACCCGTCCCCTAATCCTAAATCGTACGCTAACACTAACCCGTACCCTAACATGTACGCTCACCCTAAAGCATTGTCGTACCCTAACCTGTACCCTAAACCGTGTCCGTCCCCTAACCCTAACCCTAACGCTAACCCTTACCCGAAGCCTTAGCCTATCCCGTCCCGTAATCCTAACCCGTACGCTAACACAAACCCGTACCCTAACACGTACGCTCACCCTAAACGGTTGTCGTACACTAACCTGTACCCTAAACCCTCCCCATCCCCTAACCCTAACCCTAAACCTAACCCTAACCCTAACCCTTACGCGAAGCCTTACCGTAACCCATCACATAAACCGAACCTGTACGCTAACACTAACCCATACCCTACCACGTACGCTCACCCTAAACCGTTGTTGTACCCTAACCTGTACCCTAAACCCTCCACATCCCCTAACCCTAACCCTAAACCTAACCCTAACCCTAACCCTTACCCGAAGCTTACCCTAACCCGTACCCTAATCCTAACCCGTTCGCTAACACTAACCCATACCCTACCACGTACGCTCACCCTAAACCGTTTTTGTACCCTAACCTGTACCCTAAACTGTTCCCGTGCCCTAACCCTAACCCTAACCCTAACCCTTACCCGAAGCTTACCCTAACCCGTACCCTAATCCTAACCCGTTCGGTAACACTAACCCGTACCCTAACACGTATGCTCTCCCTAAACCGCTGTCGTACCCTAAACTGCACCCTCAACCGTGCCCGTCCCCTAACCCTAACACTAAACCTAACCCGTCCCCTAATCCTAACCCATACGCTAACTCTAAGCCATGCCCTAACACGTACGCTCACCCTAAACCGTTGTCGTACCCTAACCTGTACCCTGAACCGTGTCCGTCCCCTAAACCTAACACTAAACCTAAACCTAACCCTAAACCTTACCCGAAGCCTTACCCTAACCCGTCCCCTAAACATAACCCGTACGCGAACACTAACACGTACCCTAACACGTACGGTCACCCTGAACCTTTGTCATACACTAAACTGTACCCTAAACCGTCCCCGTCCCTTAACCCTAACCCTAACCCTAACCCTAACCAAAACCCTAATCCTTACCCGAAGCCTTACCATAACCCGTCCCCTAATCCTAACCCATACATTAACACTAAACCGTAACCTAACACGTACGCTCACCCTAAACCGTTGTTGTACACTAACCTGTACCCTAAACCGTCCCTGTCCCCTACCCCTAACCATAACCCTAACCCTAACACTAACCCTTACCCGAAGCCTTACCCTAACCCGTGACCTAATCCTAACCCGTACGCTAACACTAACCCGTACACTAACACGTACGCTCACCCTAAACCGTTGTCGTACCCTTACATGTAACCTAAAACGTCCCCGTCCCCTAACCCTAACCCTAACCCTAACCCTAACACTTACCCAAAGCCTTACCCTAACACATCAACTAAACCTAAATCGTACGCTAACACTAACCCATGCCCTAACACGTACGCTCACCCTAAACCGTTGTCGTACACTAACCTGTACCCTAAACTGTCCCTGTCCCCTAACCCTAACCCTAACCATTACGCAAAGCCTTACCCTAACCCGTCCCCCAATCCTAACCCGTACGCTAACACTAACCCGTACCCTAACATGTACGCTCACCCTAAACCGTTCATGTACCCTAACCTGTTCCCTAAACCGTCCTCGTCCCCTAACCCTAACCCTAACCCTAACCCTAGCTTTTACCCGAAGCCTTACACTAACCGGTCCCCTAACCCTAACCCGTACGCTAACACTAACGAGTACCCTAACATGTACGCTCACCCTTAACCATTGTCGTACCCTAACCTGTACCCTAAACCGTCCCCGTCCCCTAACCTAACCCTACCCCTAACCCTTACGCGAAGCCTTACCCTAACCTGTCCCCTAATCCTAAACCGTACGCTGACACTAACACGTACCCTAAAACAGACGCTCACCCTAAAACATTGTCGTACACTAAACTGTACCCTAATCCGTCCCCGTCCCTGTCCCCTAACCCTAACCCTAACCCTAACCCAAACCCTAACCCTAACCCTTACCCAAAGCCTTACCCTAATCGGTCCCCTAATCCTAACCCGTATGCTAACACTAACCCGTCCCCTAACACGTAATCTCACCCTAAACTGTTGTCGTACCCTAACCTATACCCTAAACCGTCCCCGTACCCGTCCCCTATCCCTAACCCTAAGCCTAACCCTGAAGCTTACCCGAAGCCTTACCCTAACCCGTCCCCTAATTCTAACCCGTACAGTAACACTAACCCATACCCTAACACGTACGCTCACCCTAAACGGTTGTCGTACCCTAACCTGTACCCTAAACCGTGTCCGTCCCCTAAACCTAACCCTAAACCTAACCCTAACCTTAACCCTTACCCGAAGCCTCACCCTAACCCGTCCCCTAATTCTAACCCGTACGCTAACACTAACACGTACCCTAACACTTACGGTCACCCTCAACCATTGTCGTACCCTAAACTGTACCCTAAACCGTCCCCGTCCCTTAACCCTAACCCTAACCCTAACCCTAACCCTAACACTAACCCTAATCCTTACCCGAAGCCTTACCATAACCCGTCCCCTAATCCTAACCCGTACGCTAACACTAAACCGTAACCTAACACGTACGCTCACACTAAACCGTTGTTGTACCCTAAACTGTACCCTAAACTGTCCCTGTCCCCTAACCCTAACCGTAACCCTAACCCTATCACTAACCCTTACCCGAAGCCTAACACTAACCCGTCCCCTAATCCTAAGCCGTGCGCTAACAGTAACCCATACCCCAACATGTACGCTCAACCTAAACCGTTGTCCTACTCTAAACTGTCCCCATCCCCTAACACTAACCCTAACCCTAACCCCAACCCTAACCCTTACCCGAAGCCTTACCCTAACCCGTCCCCTAATCCTAACCCATACGCTAACACTAACCCGTACCCTAAAACGTACGCTCACCCTAAAACTTTGACGTACCCTAACCTGTACCCTAAACCGTCCCCGTCCCCTAACCCTAACCCTAACCCTTACCCGAAGCCTTACCCTAACCCGTCCCCTAATGCTAACCCGTACGCTAACACTAAACAGTACCCTAACACGTACGCTCACCCTAAACCGTGGACGTACCCTAACCTGTACCTTAAACCGTCCCCATTACCCTAACCCTAACCCGAACCCTAACACTAACCATTACCCGAATACTTAACCTAACCTGTCCCCTACTCCTAACCCGTACGCTAACACTAAGCCGTACCCTAACACATACGCTCACCCTAAACCACTGTCATACCCTAACCTGTACCCTAAACAGTCCCCGTCCCCTAACCCTAACCCTAACCCTAACTCTTACCTGAAGCCTTACACAAACCCGTACCCTAATCCTAACCCGTACGCTATCACTAAACCGTACCCTGAGACGTACGCTCACCCTAAAAGGTTGTCGTACTCTAACCTGTACCCTACACCGTCCCCTAACCCTAACCCTAACCCTTACCCGAAGCCTTACACTAACCCGTCCCCTAATCCTAAACCGTACGCTAACACTAACCCGTGCCCTAACACATACGCTCACCCTAAAGCGTTGTCGTACCCTAACCTGTACCCTAAACCGTCCCCATCCCCGTCCCGTAACCCTAACCCTAACCCTAACCGTAACACTTACCCGAAGCCTTACCCTAACACGTCCCCTAATCCTAAACCGTAAGCTAACACTAACCCGTACCCTAACACGTACGCTCACCCTAAACCATTGTCCTACCCTAACCTGTACCCTAAACCGTCCCCGTCCCCGTCCCCTAAACCTAACCCTAACCCTACCCATTCCCCGAAGCCTTACCCTAACCGTCCCCTAATCCTAAACCGTACGCTCACACTAACCCGTGCCCTAACACGTACGCTCACCCTGAACTGTTGTCGTACCCTAACCTGTACCATAAACCGTCCCCATCCCCTAAACCTAACCCTAACCTCACCCTAATCCTATCCCTTACCCAAAGCCTTACCCTAACACGTCCCCTAATCCTAACCCGTACATTAACACTAACCCGTGCCCTAAAACATACGCTCAACCTAAACCGTTGTCGTACCCTAACCTGTACCCTAAACCGTCCCCGTGCCCTAACCCTAACCCTAACCCTAACCCTAACCCTAAACCTTACGCGAAGCCTTACACTAAACCGTCCCCTAATCCTAAACCGTACGCTGACACTAACACGTAGCCTAACACGTACGCTCACCCTAAACCGTTGTCGTACTCTAACCTGTACCCTAAACCGTGTCCGTCTCCTAAACCTAACCCTAACCCTAACCCTAAATCTAACCCTTACCCGAAGCCTTACCCTAACCCGTCCCCTAATCCTAACCCGTACGCAAACAATAACACATACCCTAAAACGTACGGTCACCCTGAACCATTGTCGTACCCTAAACTGTACCCTAAACCTTCCCCGTCCCTTAACCCTAACCCTAACCCTAACCCTAACCCTAATCCTTTCCCGAAGCCTTAACATAACCCGTCCCCTAATCCTAACCCGTACGCTAATACTAAATCGTACCCTAACACGTACGCTCACACTAAACCGTTGTCGTACCCTAACCTGTACCCTAAACCGTCCCCGTCCCCTTCCCCTAACCCTAACCCTAACCCTTACCCGAAGCCTTACCCTAACCCATACCCTAATCATAACCTGTAGGCTAACACTAACCCGTACCCTAAAACGCACACTCACCCTAAACCGTTTTCGTACCCTAACCTGTACCCTAAACCGTCCCCATCCACTAAACCTAACCCTAACCCTAACCCTAAACCTTACCCGAAGCCTTACCCTAACACTTCCCCTAATCCTAACCCGTACGCTAACACTAACCCGTACCCTAACACGTACGCTCACCCTAAACGGTTGTTGTACCCTAACCTGTACCCTAAACCGTCCCCGTCCCCTAAACCTAACCCTAACCCTAACCCAAACCCTTACCCAAAGCCTTACATTAACCCATCCCCTAATCCTAATCCGTACACTAACACTAACCCGAAACCTAACACGTACGCTCACCCTAAACCGTTGTCGTACCCTAACATGTACCCTAAACTGTCCCCATCCCCTAGCCCTAACCCTAACCCTAACCCTTACACTTACCCGAAACCTTACCTTAACTCGTCCCCTAATCCTAAGCCGTAGGCTAAAACTAACCCTTACCCTAACACGTACGCTCACACTAAACTGTGGTCGTACCCTAACCTGTACCGTAAACCGCCCCATCCCCTAACCCTAACCCTAAACCTAACCCTAATCCTAACCCTAACCCGAAGCCTTACCCTAACCCGTCCCATAATCATAACCCGTACGCTAACACTAACCCGTGCCCTAACACGTAGGCTCACCATAGATCATTGTCGTACCCTAACCTGTACCCTAAACCATCCCCATCCCCGTCCCCGTCCCCTAACCTTAACCCTAACACTTACCCGAAGCCTTACCTTAACCTGTCCCCTAATCCTAACCCTTACGCTAACACTAACCCTTGTCCTAACATGTACACTCACCCTAAACCGTTGTCTTACCCTAACCTGTACCCTAAACCTTCCCTGTAACCTAACACTAACACTAACACTAACCCTATACCGAACCCTTACCCGAAGCCTTCCCCTAACCCGTCCCCTAATCCTAAACCGTACGCTAACCCTAAACCGTACCCTAACACGTACGCTCACCCTAAACCGCTGTCGTACCCTAAACTGCACCCTAAACCGTCCCCGTCCACGTCCCCTAACCCTAACCCTAACCCGTCCCCTAATCCTAACCCGTACGCTAACTCTAAGCCATACCCTAACATGTACGCTCACCCTAAACCGTTCTCGTACACTAACCTGTAACCTAAACCGTCCCCGTCCCCTAACCCTAAACCTAACCCTTACCTGAAGCCTTACCTTAACCCGTCCTCTAATCCTAACCCGTACGCTAACTCTAAGCCGTACCCTAACACGTACGCTCACCCTAAACCGTTGACATATACTAACCTGTACACTAAACCGTCCCTGTGCCCTAACCCTAAACCTAACCCTAACCCTAACCATTACCCAAAGCCTTACCCTAACCCGTCCCTTAATCCTAACTCATACGCTAACACTAACCCGTACCCTAACACGTACGCTCACCCTAAACCGTTGTCGTACCCTAACCTGTACCCTAAACCGTCCCCGTCTAATAAGCCTAACCCTAACCCTAACCCTAACCCTAACCCTAGCTTTTACCCGAAGCCTTACCCTAACCGGTCCCCTAATCCGAACCCGTACGCTAACACTAACCCCTGCCCTAACACGTACGCTCACCCTAAACCGTGGTCGTACCCTAACCTGTACCCTAAACCGTCCCTCTACCCTAACCCTAACCCTAACCCTTATCCTAAACCTAAAGCTTACCCAAAGCCTTACCCTAACCCGTCCCATAATCCTAACCCGTACGCCTACACTAACCCGTACCCTAACATGTACGCTCACCCTAAACTGTTGTCGTACCCTAAACTGTACCCTAAACCGTCCCTGTCCCTGACCATTAACCCTAACCCTAACCCTAACCCTAACCCTTACCCGACGCCTTACCCTAACCCGTCCCATAATCCTAACCCGTACGCTAACACTAACCCGTACCCTAACATGTACGCTCACCCTAAACTGTTGTCGTACCCTAAACTGTACCCTAAACCGTCCCTGTCCCCGACCCTTAACCCTATCCCTAATCCTAACCCTAACCCTTACCCGACGCCTTACCCTAACCCGTCCCCAAATCCTAACCCGTACGCTAACACTAACCCGTACCTTAACACGCACGCTCACCCTAAACCGTTGTCGTACCCTAACATGTACCCTAAACCGTCCCCGTCCCCTAACCCTAACCCTAACCCTAAACCTAAACCTAACCCTTACCCGAAGCCTTACCATAACCCGTCCTCTAATCCTAACCCGTACGCTAACAGTAAACTGTGCCCTAACATGTACGCTGAACCTAAACCATTGTCCTACCCTAACCTGTACCCTAAACCGTCCCCCTCCCCTAACCCTAACCCTAACCCTAACCCTAACCCTTACCCGAAGCCTTACCCTAACCCGTCCCCTAATGCTAACCCGTACGCTAACACTAACCCGTACCCTAACACGTACGCTCACCCTAAACCGTAGTTGTACCCTTACCTGTACCCTAAACCATCCCCGTCCCCTAACCCTAAACCTAACCCTTACCCGAAGCCTTAACCTAACCCGTCCCCTAATCCTAACCCATACGCTAACACTAAACAGTACCCTAACACGTACGCTCACCCTAAACCGTGGACGTACCCTAACCTGTACCTTAAACCGTCCCCATCCCCTAACCCTAACCCGAACCCTAACACTAACCCTTACCCGAATACTTAACCTAACCTGTCCCCTACTCCTAACCCGTACGCTAACACTAACCCGTACCCTAACACGTACGCTCACCCTAAACCACTGTCATACCCTAACCTGTACCCTAAACAGTCCCCGTCCCCTAACCCTAACCCTAACCCTAACTCTTACCTGAAGCCTTACACTAACCCGTACCCTAATCCTAACCCGTACGCTATCACTAAACCGTACCCTGAGACGTATGCTCACCCTAAAAGGTTGTCGTACTCTAACCTGTACCCTACACCGTCCCCTAACCCTAACCCTAACCCTTACCCGAAGCCTTACCCTAACCCGTCCCCTAATCCTAAACCGTACGCTAACACTAACCCGTGCCCTAACACATACGCTCACCCTAAAGCGTTGTCGTACCCTAACCTGTACCCTAAACCGTCCCTGTCCCCGTCCCCTAACCCTAACCCTAACCCTAACCGTAACACTTACCCGAAGCCTTACCCTAACACGTCCCCTAATCCTAACCCGTATGCTAACACTAACCCGTACCCTAACACGTACGCTCACCCTAAACCATTGTCCTACCCTAACCTGTACACTAAACCGTCCCCGTCCCCGTCCCCTAAACCTAACCCTAACCCTAACCCTAACCATTCCCCGAAGCCTTAACCTAACCGTCCCCTAATCCTAAACCGTACGCTCACACTAACCCGTGCCCTAACACGTACGCTCACCCTGAACTGTTGTCGTACCCTAACATGTACGCTAAACCGTCCCCGTCCCCTAAACCTAACCCTAACCTCACCCTAATCCTATCCCTTACCCAAAGCCTTACCCTAACACGTCCCATAATCCTAACCCGTACACTAACACTAACCCGTGCCCTAAAACATACGCTCAACCAAAACCGTTGTCGTACCCTAACCTGTACCCTAAACCGTCCCCGTGCCCTAACCCTAACCCTAACCCTAACCCTAACCCTAAACCTTACCCGAAGCCTTACACTAAACCGTCCCCTAATCCTAAACCCTACGCTGACACTAACACGTAGCCTAACACGTACGCTCACCCTAAACCGTTGTCGTACTCTAACCTGTACCCTAAACCGTGTCCGTCCCCTAAACCTAACCCTAAACCTAACCCTAAATCTAACCCTTACCCGAAGCCTTACCCTAACCCGTCCCCTAATCCTAAACCGTACGCTGACACTAACACGTAGCCTAACACGTACGCTCACCCTAAACCGTTGTCGTACTCTAACCTGTACCCTAAACCGTGTCCGTCCCCTAAATCTAACCCTAACCCTAACCCTAAATCTAACCCTTACCCGAAGCCTTACCCTAACCCGTCCCCTAATCCTAACCCGTACGCTAACAATAACACATACCCTAAAACATACGGTCACCCTGAACCATTGTCGTACCCTAAACTGTACCCTAAACCTTCCCCGTCCCTTAACCCTAACCCTAACCCTAACCCTAACCCTAACCCTAATCCTTTCCCGAACCCTTAACAAAACCCGTCCCCTAATCCTAACACGTACGCAAATATTAAATCGTAACCTAACACGTACGCTCACACTAAACCGTTGTCGTACCCTAACCTGTACCCTAAACCGTCCCCGTCCCCGTCCCCTAACCCTAACCCTAACCCTTACCCGAAGCCTTATCCTAACCCGTACCCTAATCATAACCTGTAGGCTAACACTAACCCGTACCCTAAAACGCACACTCACCCTAAACCGTTTTCGTACACTAACCTGTACCCTAAACCGTCCCCGTCCACTAAACCTAACCCTAACCCTAACCCTAACCCTTACCCGAAGCCTTACCCTAACACTTCCCCTAATCCTAACCCGTACGCTAACACTAACCCGTACCCTAACACGTATGCTCAACCTAAACGGTTGTTGTACCCTAACCTGTACCCTAAACCGTCCCCGTCCCCTAAACCTAACCCTAACCCTAACCCAAACCCTTACCCAAAGCCTTACCCTAAACGGTCCCCTAATCCTAACCCGTACGCTAAAACTAACAAGTACCCAAACACGTACGCTCACCATAAACCGTTGTCGTACCCTAACCTGTACCCTAAACTCTCCCCGTCCCCATCCCCTAAGCTTAACCCTAACCCTAACCCTTACCCAAAGCCTTACACTAACCCCTCCCCTAATCCTAACCCGTACGCTAACACTAAACCATACCCTAACACGTACACTCACCCTAAATCGTTGTTGTACCCTAACCTGAACCCTAAACCGTCCCCGTCCCCGTCCCCTAACCCTAAACCTAACCGTAAACTTAACCCTTACCCGAAGCCTTACCCTAACACGTCCCCTAATCATAACCCGTACGCTAACACTAACCCGTACCCTACCACGTACGCTCACCCGAAACCGTTGTCGTAACCTAACCTGTACCCTAAACCGTCCCCGTCCCCTAACCCTAACCCTAAACCTAAACCTAACCCTTATCCGAAGCCTTACCATAACCCGTCCTCTAATCCTAACCCGTACGCTAACAGTAAACTGTGCCCTAACGTGTACGCTGAACCTAAACCATTGTCCTACCCTAACCTGTACCCTAAACCGTCCCCCTCCCCTAACCCTAACCCTAACCCTAACCCTAACCCTTACACCAAGCCTTACCCTAACCCGTGCCCTAATCCTAACCCGTACGCAAACACTAACCCGTACCCTAACACGTATGCTCACTCTAAACCGTTGTCGTACCCTAACCTGTACCCTAAACCGTCCCCATCCCCTAAACCCAACCCTAAACCTAACCCTAACCCTTACCCGAAGCCTTCCCCTAACCCGTCCCCTAATCCTAACCCGTACGCTACCACTAACTCATACCCTAACACGTACGCTCACCCTAAACCGTTGTCGTACCCTAACCTGTACACTAAACCGTCCCCGCCCCCTAAACCTAACCCTAACCCTAACCGTAACGCTTACCCAAAGCCTTACCCTAACCCGTACCCTATTCCTAACCCGTACGCTAACACTAACATGTACCCTAACATGTACGCTCACCCTAAACCATTGTCGTACCCTAACCTTTACCATAAACCGTCCCCGTCCCCTAACCCTAATCCTAAACCTAAACCTAACCCTTACCGAAGCCTTACACTAACCAGTCCACTAAACCTAACCCGTACGCTAACACTAAACCGTACCCTAACACGTACACTCACCGTAAAACGTTGTCACACCCTAACCTGTACCCTAAACCGTCCCCGTCCCTAACCGTAACCCTAACACATACCCGAAGCCTTACCCCAAGCCGTGTCCTAATCCTAACCCGTACGTTAACACTAACCCGTACCCTAACACGTACGCTCACCCTAAACCGTTGTCGTACCCCAACCTGTACCCTAAACCGTCCCTGTTCCCTAACCCTAACCCTAACCCTAAACCAAAACCTAAACTTTACCCGAAGCTTTACCCTAACCCATCCCATAATCCTATCCCGTACGCTAACACTAACCCGTACCCTACCACGTACGCTCACCCTAAACCGTTGTCGTACCCTAACCTGTACCCTAAACCGTCCCCGTCCCCTAACAGTAACCCTAAACCTAACCCTAACCCTAACCCTTAACCGAAGCCTTACCCTAACCCGTCCCTTAATCCTAACCCGTACGCTAACACTAAACCGAGTCCTAACACGTACGCTCACCCTAAACCGTTGTCGTACATTAACCTGGACCCTAAATCGTCCCTGTGCCCTAACCCTAAACCTAACCCTAATCCTTACCCGAAGCCTTACCCTAACTTGTCCCCTAATTCTAACCCCTACACTAACACTAACCTGTATCCTAACACGTACGCTCACCCTAAAACTTTGTCGTACACTAAGCTGTACCCTAAATCGTCCCCATCCACTAACCCTAAACCTAACCCTTACACAAAGCCTTACCCTAACCCGTCCCCTAATCCTAAACCGTACGCTAACACTAACCCATAACCTAACCCGTATGCTCAACCTAAACCTTTCTCGTACAGTAACCTGTACCCTAAACCGTCCCGTCCCCGTTCCCTAACCCTACCCCTTACCCGAAACCTTACCCTAACATGTCCCCTATTCCTAACCTGTACGCTAACACTATCCCGTACCCTTACACGTACGCTCACCTTAAAACGTTGTCGTACACTAACCTCTAACCTAAACCGTCTCCTTCCCCTAACCCTAACCCTAACCCTAACACTAACCCTAACCCTTACCCGGAGCCTTACCCTAACCTGTCCCCTAATCCTAACCCGTACGCTAACACTAACCCTTGCCCTAACACGTACGCTCACCCTGAACCGTTGTCGTACCCTAACCTGTACCCTAAACCGTCCCTCTACCCTAACCCTAACCCTAACCCTTATCCTAAATCTAAAGCTTACCCAAAGCCTTACCCTAACCCGTCCCATAATCCTAACCCGTACGCTAACACTAACCTGTACCCTAACACGCACGCTCACCCTAAACCGTTGTCGTACCCAAACATGTACCCTAAACCGTCCCCGTCCCCTAACCCTAACCCTAACCCTAAACCTAAACCTAACCCATACCCGAAGCCTTACCATAACCCGTCCTCTAATCCTAACCCGTATGCTAACAGTAAACTGTGCCCTAACATGTACGCTGAACCTAAACCATTGTCCTAACCTAACCTATACCCTAAACCGTCCCCCTCCCCTAACCCTAACCCTAACCCTAACCCTAACCCTTACACCAAGCCTTACCCTAACCCGTGACCTAATCCTAACCCGTACGCTAACACTAACACCTACCCTAACACGTACGCTCACCCTAAACCGCTGTCGTACACTAACCTGTACCCTAAACCGTCCCCGTCCCCGTCCCCGTCCCCTAACCCTAACCCTAAATCTAACCCTTACCCGAAGCCTTACCCTAACCCGTCCCCTAATCCTAACCCGTACGCTAACACTAACCCGTGCCCTAACACGTACGCTCACCCTAAAGTGTGGTCGTACCCTAACCTGTACACTAACCCGTCCCCGTCCCCGTTCCCTAACCCTAACCCTAACCCAAACCCTAAGCCTTACCCGAAGCCTTACCCTAACCCGTCTCATAATCCTAACCGATACGCTAAAACTAACCCATGCCCTAACACATACGCTCACCCTAAACCGTTGTCGTACCCTAACCTGTAACCTAAACCATCCCCGTCCCCTAACCCTAACCCTAATCCTTACCCGAAGCCTTACACTAACCCGTCCCCTAATCCTAACCCATACGCTAACTCTAACCCGTATCCTAACACGTACGCTCACCCTAAACCATTCTCATACACTAACCTGTACCCTAAACCATCCCCGTCAACTAACCTTAACCCTAACCCTTACCCGAAGCCTTACCATAACCCGTCCTCTAATCCTAACCCGTACGCTAACAGTAAACTGTGCCCTAAAATGTACGCTCAACCTAAACCATTGTCCTACCCTAACTTGTAACCTAAACCGTCCCCGTCCCCTAACCCTAACCCTAAACCTAGCCCTAAACCTAAACCTTACCCCAAGCCTTACCCTAACCCGACCCTTAATCCTAACCCGTTAACACTAACCCATACCCTAACACGTACGCTCACCCTAAATCTTTGTCGTACCCTAACATGTACCCTAAACCGTCCCCGTCCCCTAACCCTAACCCTAACCTTAACCCTAACACTTACCCGAAGCATTACACTAACCCGTCCCCTAATAATAATCCGTACGCTAACACTAACCCGTGTCCTAACACGTACCCTCACCCTAAACAGTTGTCGTACCCTAACCTGTACCCTAAACCGTCACCGTCCCCTAGCCCTAACCCTAACCCTAACCCTTACGCGAAGCCTTACCCTAACCCGTCCCCAATCCTAACCCGTACGCTAACACTAACAAGTACCCTAACACATACGCTCACCCTAAACTGTTGTCGTACACTAACCTGTAACCTAAACCGTCCCCGTCCCCTAACCCTAACCCTAACCCTAACCCTAACCCTTACCCGAAGCCTTACCCTAATCTGTCCCCTAATCCTAACCCGTATGCTAACACTAACCCTTGCCCTAACACGTACACTCACCCTAAACTATTGTCGTACCCTAACCTGTACCCTGAACCGTCCCTGTACCCTAACCCTAACCCTAACTCTAACCCTAACCCTAACCCTAACACTTACCCGAAGCCTTACCCTAACCCGTCCCATAATCCTAACCCGTACGCTAACACTAACCCGTACCCTAACACGTACGCTCACCCTAAATCGTTTTCCTACCCTAACCTGTACCCTAAACCATCCCCGTCCCCTAACCCTAACCCTAACACTATCCGTAACCCTTACCCGAAGCCTTACCCTAACTCGGCCCCCAATTCTAAACCATACGCTAACACTAACCCGTACCCTAACACGTAAGCTCACCCTAAAACTTTGTCGTACCCTAACCTGTACCCTAAGTCGTCCCCTTCCCCTAAGCCTAACCCTAACCCTAATACGTACCCGAAGCCTTACCCTAAACCGTCCCCTAATCCTAACCCATACGCTAACACTAACCTGTGCCCTAAAACGAATGCTCACCCTAAACCGCTGTCGTACACTAACCTGTACCCTAAACCGTCCCCGTCCCCTAACCCTAACCCTAAACCTAACCCTTACCCGAAGCCTTACCCTAACCCGTCCCCTAATCCTAACCCGTACGCTAACACTAACCCGTGCCCTAAAAGGTATGCTCACCCTAAAGCGTGGTCGTACCCTAACCTGTACATTAAACCGTCCCCGTCCCCGTTCCCTAACCCTAACCCTATCCCAAACCCTACCCCTTACCCGAAGCCTTACCCTAACCCGTCCCATAATCCTAAATAATACGCTAAAACTACCCCATGCCCTAACACATACGCTCACCCTAAACCCTTGTCGTACCCTAACCTGTACCCTAAACCGTCCCTGGCCCCTAACCCTAACCCTAACACTAACCCTTACCCGAAGCCTAACACTAACCCGTCCCCTAATCCTAAGCCGTGCGCTAACAATTACCCATACCCCAACATGTACGCTCAACCTAAACCGTTGTCGTACCCTAAACTGTCCCCATCCCCTAACCCTAACCCTAACCCTAACCCTAACACTTAACCGAAGCCTTACCCTAACCCGTCCCCTAATCCTAACCCGTATGCTAACACTAACCCGTACCCTAACACGTACGCTCACCCTAAAACGTTGTTGTACCCTAACCTTTGCCCTAAACCATCCCCGTCCCCGTCCCCTAACCCTAGCGCTAACCCTTACCCAAAGCCTTACCCTAACACGTCCCCTAATCCTAACACGTACGCTAACACTAAACCGTACCCTAACACGTACGCTCACTCTAAACCGTTGTCGTACCCTAAAATGTACCCTAAACCGTCCCCGTCCCCTAACCCTAACCCTAACCCTAACCCTTATCCGAAGCCTTACCATAAACTGTCCCCTAATCCTAAACCATATGCTAACACTAAGCCGTACCCTAACACTTATGCTCACCCTAAACAATTGTCGTACCCTAAACTGTACCCTCAACCATCCCCGTGCCCTAACCCTAACCCTAACCCTAACACTAACCCTTAACCTTACCCGAAGCCTTACACTAACCCGTCCCCTAATCCTAAACCGTACGCTGACACTAACACATAGCCTAACACGTACGCTCACCCTTAACCGTTTTCGTACACTAACCTGTACCCTAAACCGTGTCCGTCCCCTATACCTAACCCTAACCCTAACCCTAAACCTAACCCTTACCCGAAGCCTTACCCTTACCCGTCCCCTAATCCTAACCCGTACGCTAACAATAACACGTACCCTAAAACGTATGGTCACCCTGAACCATTGTCGTACCCTAAACTGTACCCTAAACCGTCCCCGTCCCTTAACCCTAACCCTAACCCTAACCCTAACCCTAATCCTTACCCGAAGCCTTAACATAACCCGTCCCCTAATCCTAACCCGTACACTAACATTAAATTGTAACCTAACACGTACGCTCACACTAAACCGTTGTCGTACACTAACCTGTACCCTATACCGTCCCCGTCCCCTAACCCTAACCGTAACCCTAACCCTATCACTAACGCTTACCCGAAGCCTAACACTAACCCGTCCCCTAATCCTAAGCCGTGCACTAACAGTAACCCATACCCCAACATGTACGCTCACACTAAACCGTTGTCGTACCCTAACCTGTACCCTAAACCGTCCCCATCCCCGTCCCCTAACCCTAAACCTAACCCTAACCGTAACACTTACCCGAAGCCTTACCTTAACACGTCCCCTAATCCTAACCCGTATGCTAACACTGACCCGTACCCTAACACGTACGCTCACCCTAAACCATTGTCCTAACCTAACCTGTACCCTAAACCGTCCCCGTCCCCGTCCCCTAAAGCTAACCCTAACCCTAACCCTAACTATTCCCCGAAGCCTTACCCTAACCGTCCCCTAATCCTAACCCGTACGCTCACACTAACCCGTGCCCTAACACGTACGCTCACCCTGAACAGTTGTCGTACCCTAACCTGTTCCCTAAACCGTCCCCGTCCCCTAAACCTAACCCTAACCTCACCCTAATCCTAACCCTTACCCAAAGCCTTACCCTAACCCGTCCCCAAATCCTAACCCGTACACTAACACTAACCCGTGCCCTAAAACATACGCTCAACCTAAACCGTTGTCGTACCCTAACCTGTACCCTAAACTGTCCCCGTGCCCTAACCCTAACCCTAACCCTAACCCTAACCCTAAATCTAACCCTTACCAGAAGCCTTACCCTAACGCGTCCCCTAATCCTAACCCGTACGCTAACAATAACACATACCCTAAAACGTACGGTCACCCTGAACCATTGTCGTACCCTAAACTCTACCCTAAACCTTCCCCGTCCCTTAACCCTAACCCTAACCCTAACCCTAATCCTTTCCCGAAGCCTTAACATAACCCGTCTCCTAATCCTAACCCGTACGCTAATATTAAATCGTAACCTAACACGTACGCTTACACTAAACCGTTGTCGTACCCTAACCTGTACCCTAAACCGTCCCTGTCCCCTAACCCTAACCGTAACCCTAACCCTAACACTAACCCTTACCCGGAGCCTAACACTAAACCGTCCCCTAATCCTAACCCGTACACTAACACTAAACCGTGCCCTAAAACATACGCTCAACCTAAACCGTTGTCGTACCCTAACCTGTACCCTATACCGTCCCCGTGCCCTAACCCTAACCCTAAGCCTAACCCTACCACTAAAACTTACCCGAAGCCTTACACTAAACCGTCCCCTAATCCTAAACCATACGCTGACACTAACACATAGCCTAACACGTACGCTCACCCTAAACCGTTGTCGTACCCTAAACTGTACTGTAAACCGTGTCCATCCCCTAACCCTAACCCTAACCCTAACCCTAACCCTAACCCTTACCCGAAGCCTTACCCTAACCCGTCCCCTAATCCTAACCCGTACGCTAACACTAACCCGTACCCTAACACGTACGCTCACCCTAAACTGTTGTCGTACCCTAACCTGTTCTCTAAAGCTTCCCCATCCCCTAACCCTAAACCTAACCCTAACACTTACCCTTACCCTAACCTTTACCCGAAGCCTTACACTATCCCGTCCCCAATCCGAACCCGTAGGCTAACACTAAGCCGTGCCCTAAAACGTATGCTCACCTAAACCGTTGTCGTACCCTAAACTGTACCCTAAAACGTCCCCTAACTGTAACCCTAACCCTAACCCTAACCCTTACCCGAAACATTACCCTAACCCGTCCCCTAATCCGATTCCGTACGCTAACACTAACCAGTACCCTAACACGTACACCCACCCTAAAACGTTGTCGTCCCCTAACCTGTACCATAAACCGTCCCCATCCCCTACCCTAACCCTAACACTAACCCTAACCCTAACCCTTACCCAAAGCCTTACCCTAACATGTCACTTAATCCTAACCCGTACGCTAACACTAACCCGTGCCCTAACACCTACGGTCACCCTAAACCTTTGTCGTACCCTAACCTATACCCTAAACCGTCCCTGTCCCCATCCCCTAACCCTAAACCTAAACCTAACACTAACCCTTACCCAAGGCCTTACCCTAACCCATCCCCTAAACCTAACCCGTATGCTAACACTAACCCGTACCCTAACACGTACACTCACCCTAAACCGTTGTCCTACCCTAACCTGTACCGTAAACTGTCCCCGTCCCCTAACCGTAACACTAACCCTAAACCTTACCCTTACCCAAAGCCTTACCCTAACCCATCACCTAATCCTAACCCGTACGTTAACACTAACCCGTGCCCTAACACGTACGCTCACCCTAAACCTTTGTTGTACCCTAACCTGTACCCTAAACCGCCCCATCCCCTAACCCTAACCCTAAACCTAACCCTAATCCTAACCCTTACCCGAAGCCTTACCCTAACCCGTCCCATAATCATAACCCGTACGCTAACACTAACCCGTGCCCTAACACGTACGCTCACCATAAATCATTGTCGTACCCTAACCTGTACCCTAAACCATCCCCATCCCCGTCCCCGTCTCCTAACCCTAACCCGAACCCTAACCCTAACCCTTACCCAAAGACTTACCCTAACCTGTCCCCTAATCCTAACACTTACGCTAACACTAACCCTTGCCCTAACAGGTACACTCACCCTAAACCGTTGTCTTACCCTAACCTGTACCCTAAACCGTCCCTGTACCCTAACCCTAACCCTAACACTAACCCTAAACCGAAACCTTACCCGAAGCCTTCCCCTAACCCGTCCCCTAATCCTAAACCGTACGCTAACCCTAACCCGTGCCCTAGCACGTACGCTCACCCTAAACCGCTGTCGTACCCTAAACTGTACCCTAAACCGTCCCCGTCGCCTAACCCTAACCCTAACCCTAAACCTTACCCGAAGCCTTCCCCTAACCCGTCCCCTAATCCTAACACATACGCTAACACTAACCCATGCCCTAAAACGAATGCTCACCCTAAACCGCTGTCGTACATTAACCTGTACCCTAAACCGTCCCCGTCCCCGTCCCCTAACCCTAACCCTAAACCTAAACCTTACCCTAAGCCTTACCCAAACCCGTCCCCTAATCCTAACCCGTACGCTAACACTAACCCGTACCCTAACAGGTACGCTCACCCTAAAGCGTGGTCGTACCCTAACCTGTACACTAAACCGTCCCCGTCCCCGTTCCCTAACCCTAACCCTATCCCAAACCCTACCCCTTACCCGAAGCCTTACCCTAACCCGTCCCATAATCCTAAATAATACGCTAAAACTACCCCATGCCCTAACACATACGCTCACCCTAAACCGTTGTCGTACCCTATCCTGTACCCTAAACCGTCCCTGTAGCCTAACCCTAACCCTAACCCTAACCCTTACCCGAAGCCTTACCCTAACCCGTCCCATAATCCTACCCCGTATGCTAACACTAACCCGTACCCTAACATGTACGCTCAACCTAAACCGTTGTCGTACCATAACCTGTACCCTAAACCGTCCCCGTCCCCGTCCCCTAAACTTAACCCTAAACCTCACCCTTACCCGTAGCCTTACCCTAACCCGTCCTCTATTCCTAACCTATACGCTAACTCTAACCCGTACCCTAACATGTACGCTCACCCTAAAGAGTTGTCGTACACTAACCTCTACCCTAAACCGTCCCCGTCCCCGTCCCCTAACCCTAACCCTAACCCTAACCCTTACCCGAAGCCTTACCCTAACAAGTCCCCAATCCTAACCCGTACGCTAACACTAACACATACCCTAACACGTACACTCACCCTAAACCGTTGTCGTACCCTACCCTATACCCTAAACAGTCCCCGTACCCTAACCCTAACCCTAACCCTAACCCTTACCCGAAGCCTTACGCTAACCCGTCCCCTAATCCTAACCCGTACGCTAACACTAAACCTTACCCTAACACGTACGCACACTCTAAACTGTTGTCATATCCTATCCTGTACCCTAAACCTTCCCCGTGCCCGTCCCCTAACCCTAACCCTAACCCTTACCCGAAGCCTTACCCTAACCTGTCCCCTAATCCTAACCCGTACGCTAACACTAACCCTTACCCTAAAACCTACGTACACCCTAAACTGTTGTCAAATCCTATCCTGTACCCTAAACCTTCCCCGTTCCTGTCCCCTAACCCTAACCCTAACCCTTACCCGAAGCCTTACCCTAAACTGTCCCCTAATCCTAACCCGTACGCTAGCACTAACCCGTGCCCTAACACATACGCTCACCCTAAAGCGTTGTTGTACCCTAACCTGTACCCTAAACCGTCCCCGTCCTCTAACCCTAACACTAACCCTAATACTAACCCTTACCCGAAGCCTTCCGTTAACCCGCCCCCTAATCCTAACCCGTACGCTAACGCTAACCCATACCCTAACACGTACGCTCACCCTAAACAGTTGTCGTACCCTAAACTGTACCCTAAACCGTCCCCATCCCCAAACCCTAACCCTAACCCTTACCCGAAGCCTTACACTAACCTGTCCCCTAATCCTAACCCGTACGCTAACACTAACCCGTACCCTAACACATAGGCTCACTCTAAACCGTTCTCGTACACTAACCTGTACCCTAAACCGTCCCCATCCCCTAACCCTAACCCTAACCCTTACCCGGAGCCTTACCCTAACCCGTCCTCTAATCCTAAACCGTACGCTAACACTAACCCGTACCCTAACATGTTCGCTCACCCTAAACCGTTATCTTAACCTAAGCTGTACCCTAAACAGTCCCCGTCGCCTAAACATAACCGTAACCCTAACCCTAACACTAACACTTACCCGAAGGCTTACCCTAACCCGTCCCCTAATCCTAAACCGTACGCTAACACTAACACGTACCCTAACACGTACGCTCAGCCTAAACCGTTGTCGTAGCCTAACCTGTACCCTAAACCCTCCCCATGCCCTAACACTTACCCTAAACCTAACCCTAACCCTAACCCTTACCCGAAACCTTACCCTAACCCATCACCTAATCGGAACCCGTTCGCTAACACTAACCCATACCCTATCACGTACGCTCACCCTAAACCATTGTTGTACCCTAACCTGTACCCTAAACCCTCCCCATCCCCTAACCCTAACCCTAAACCTAACCCTAACCCTTACCCGAAGCTTATCCTAACCCGTCCCCTAATCCTAATCCATTCGCTAACCCTAACACATACCCTACCACGTACGCTCACCCTAAAGCATTGCTGTACCCTAACGTGTACCCTAAACCGTTCCTGTGCCCTAACCCTAACCCTAAACCTAACCCAAACCCTAACCCTTACCCGGAGCCTTACCCTAACCCGTCCCCTAATCCTAACCCGTACGCTAACACTAACCTGTGCCCTAACACTTACGCTCAACCTAAACCATTGTCGTACCCTAACCTGTACCCTAAACCGTCCCCTAACCCTAACCCTAACCCTAACCCTTACCCGAAGCCTTACCCTAACCCGTCCCCTAATCCTAACCCGTACGCTAACACTAAACCTTACCCTAACACGTACGCACACTCTAAACTGTTGTCATATCCTATCCTGTACCCTAAACCTTCCCCGTGCCCGTCCCCTAACCCTAACCCTAACCCTTACCCGAAGCCTTACCCTAACCTGTCCCCTAATCCTAACCCGTACGCTAACACTAACCCTTACCCTAACACCTACGTACACCCTAAACTGTTGTCAAATCCTATCCTGTACCCTAAACCTTCCCCGTTCCTGTCCCCTAACCCTAACCCTAACCCTTACCCGAAGCCTTACCCTAAACTGTCCCCTAATCCTAACCCGTACGCTAACACTAACCCGTGCCCTAACACATACGCTCACCCTAAAGCATTGTTGTACCCTAACCTGTACCCTAAACCGTCCCCGTCCTCTAACCCTAACACTAACCCTAATACTAACCCTTACCCGAAGCCTTCCGTTAACCCGCCCCCTAATCCTAACCCGTACGCTAACGCTAACCCATACCCTAACACGTACGCTCACCCTAAACAGTTGTCGTACCCTAAACTGTACCCTAAACCGTCCCCATCCCCAAACCCTAACCCTAACCCTTACCCGAAGCCTTACACTAACCTGTCCCCTAATCCTAACCCGTACGCTAACACTAACCCGTACCCTAACACATAGGCTCACTCTAAACCGTTCTCGTACACTAACCTGTACCCTAAACCGTCCCCATCCCCTAACCCTAACCCTAACCCTTACCCGGAGCCTTACCCTAACCCGTCCTCTAATCCTAAACCGTACGCTAACACTAACCCGTACCCTAACATGTTCGCTCACCCTAAACCGTTATCTTAACCTAAGCTGTACCCTAAACAGTCCCCGTCGCCTAAACATAACCGTAACCCTAACCCTAACACTAACACTTACCCGAAGGCTTACCCTAACCCGTCCCCTAATCCTAAACCGTACGCTAACACTAACCCGTACCCTAACACGTACGCTCAGCCTAAACCGTTGTCGTAGCCTAACCTGTACCCTAAACCCTCCCCATGCCCTAACACTTACCCTAAACCTAACCCTAACCCTAACCCTTACCCGAAGCCTTACCCTAACCCATCACCTAATCGGAACCCGTACGCTAACACTAACCCATACCCTATCACGTACGCTCACCCTAAACCGTTGTTGTACCCTAACCTGTACCCTAAATCCTCCCCATCCCCTAACCCTAACCCTAAACCTAACCCTAACCCTAACCCTTACCCGAAGCTTATCCTAACCCGTCCCCTAATCCTAATCCATTCGCTAACCCTAACACATACCCTACCACGTACGCTCACCCTAAAGCATTGTTGTACCCTAACGTGTACCCTAAACCGTTCCTGTGCCCTAACCCTAACCCTAACCCTAACCCAAACCCTAACCCTTACCCGGAGCCTTACCCTAACCCGTCCCCTAATCCTAACCCGTACGCTAACACTAACCTGTGCCCTAACACGTACGCTCAACCTAAACCATTGTCGTACCCTAACCTGTACCCTAAACCGTCCCCTAACACTAACCCTAACCCTAACCCTTACCCGAAGCCTTAACCTAACCCGTCCTCTAATCCTAAACTGTACGCTAACAGTAAACTGTGACCTAACATGTACCCTCACCCTAAACCGTTGTCCTACCCTAACCTGTACTCTAAACCGTCCCCATCCCCTAACCCTAACCCAAACCCTAACCCTAAACTTAACCCTTACTCGAAGCCTTACCCTAACCCGTCCACTAATCCTAACCCGTACGCTTACACTAACAATTATCCTAACACGTACGCTCATCCTAAACCTTTGTCGTACCCTAAACTGTACCCTAAACCGTCCCGTCCCCGTCCCCGTCCGCTAACCCTAACCCTAACCCTAACCCTTACCCGAAGCCTTACCCTAACCCGTCCCCTAATCCTAACCCGTACGCTAACACTAACACTTATTCTAACACGTACGCTCATCGTAAACCGTTGTCGTACCCTAACCTGTAACCTAAACCGTCCCCGTCCCCTAAGCCTAACTCTAACCCTAACCGTAACCTTTACCCGAAGCCTTACCCTTTCCTGTCCACTAATCCTAACCCGTACGCTAACACTCACCCTTGCCCTAACACGTACACTCACCCTAAACCGTTGTCGTACCCTAACCTGTACCCTAAACCATCCCTGTACCCTAACCCTAACCATAACCCTAACCCTAACACTTACCCGAAGCCTTACCCTAACCCGTCCCATAATCCTAACCCGTACGCTAACACTAACCCGTACCCTAACTCGTACACTCACCGTAAACCATTGTCATACCCTAACCTGTACCCTAAACCATACCCGTCCCCTAACCCTAACCCTAACCCTAACCCTAACCCTATCCATTACCCGAAGCCTTACCCTAACCAGTCCCCTAAGTCTAACCCGTACGCTAACACTAACAAGTGCCCTAACATGTACGCTCACCCTAAAGCGTGGTCATACCCTAACCTGTTCCCTAAACCGTCCCCGTCCCCGTGCCCTAACCCTAACCCAAACCCTAACTCTTACCCGAAGCCTTACCGTAAACCATCCCATAATCCTAACCGATACGCTAAAACTAACCCATGCCCTAACACGTACGCTCAGCCTAAACCGTTGTCGTACCCTAACCTGTATGCTAAACCGTCCCCGTCCCATAGCCCTAACCCTAACCCTAACCCGAAGCCTTACCCTAACCCATCCCCTAATCCTAACGCGTACGCTAACTCTAACCTGTACCCTAACACGTACGCTCACCCTAAACCGTTGTCATACACTATCCTGTACCCTAAACTGTCCCCTTCCCCTAACCCTAACCCTAACCCTAAGCCTAACACTTGCCCGAAGCCTTACCCTAACCACTTCCCTAATCCTAACCCGTACGCTAACACTAAATCGTACCCTAACACGTACGCTCACCCTAAACCTTTTGCGTACCCTAACCTATACCCTAAACCGTCCCCGTAACCTAACCCTAACTCTAACCCTAACCCTTACCCGAAGCCTTACCCTAACCCGTCCCCTAATCCTAACCCATACGCTAAAACTAACCCTTACCCTAACCCGTACGCGCACCCTAAACTGTTCTCATATCCTAACCTATACCCTAAACCTTCCCCGTCCCCGTCCACGTCCCCTAAACCTATCCCTAAGCCTAACCCTAACCCTTACCCGAAGCCTTACACTAACCCGTCCCCTAATCCTAACTCGTACGCTAACACTAACACGTACCCTAACACGTACGCTCACCCTAAACCGTTGTCGTACCCTAACCTGTACCCTAAACCGTCCCCATCCCCTAACCCTAAATCTAACTCTAACCCTAACACTTACCCGAAGCCTTACCCTAACCCGTCCCCTAATCCTAACTCGTACACTAACACTAATATGTGCCCTAACACGTACGCTCAACCTAAAGAGTTGTCGTACCCTAACCTGTACACTAAACCGTCCCCGTCCCCGTCCCCTAACCCTAACCCTAACCCTAAGACTTACCCGAAGCCTTACCCTAACCTGTCCCCAAATCCTAACCCGTACGCTAACACTAACCCATACCCTAACACGTATGCTCACCCAAAAACGTTGTCGTACACTAACCTGTACCCTAAACAGTCCCCTAACCCTAACCCTAGCCCTAACCCTAACCCTTACCCGAAGCCTTACCCTAACCCGTCCCCTATTCCTAACCCGTACGCGAACACTAACACGTACCCTAACACGTACGCTCACTCTGAACCGTTGTTGTACACTAAACTGGACCCTAAGCCGTCCCCGTCCCTTAACCCGAACCCTAACCCTAACCCTAACCCTAACCCTAACCCTAACCGTTACTCGAAGCCTTCCCATAACCCGTAACCTAATGCTAACCCGTACGTTAACACTAACCCGTAACCTAACACGTACGCTCAGCCTAAACCGTTGTCGTATCCTAACCTGTACCCTAAACCGTCCCTGTCACCTAACCCTAACTGTAAACCTAACCCTAACACTAACCCTTACCCGAAGCCTTTCCCTAACCCGTCCCCTAATGCTAACCCGTACGCTAACACTAACTTGTACCCTAAAACGTATGCTCACACTAAACAGTTGTTGTACCCTAACCTGTACCCTAAACCGTCCCCGTCCCCTAACCATAACCCTAACCCTTACCCGACGCCTTACCCTAATCCTAACGTGTAGGCTAACATTAACCCGTACCCTAACACTAACCCGTACCCTAACATGTACACTCACCCTAAACAGTTGTCGTACACTAAACTGTACCCTAAACCGTCCCCGTCCCCTAACCCTAACCCTAACCATAACCCTAACCCTAAACCTTACCCGAAGCCTTACCCTAACGCATCCCCTACTCCTAACCCATACGCTAACACTAACCCATACACTAACACATACACTCACCCTAAACCCTTGTTGTACCCTAACCTGTACCCTAAACTGTCCCCGTCCCGCTCCCCTAACCCTAACCCTAGCCCTAACCGTAACCCTTACCCGAAGCCTTACACTAACCCGTCCCCTAATCCTAAATCGTACGCTAACACTAACCCGTACCCTAACATGTACGCTCACCCTAAAGCGTTGTCGTACCCTAACCTGTACCCTAAACCGTGTCCATCCCCTAACCCTAACCCTAACGCTAACCCTTACCCGAAGCCTTACACTATCCCGTCCCGTAATCCTAACCCGTACGCTAACACAAACCCGTACCCTAACACGTACGCTCACCCTAAACGGTTGTCGTACACTAACCTGTACCCTAAACCCTCCCCATCCCCTAACCCTAACCCTAAACCTAATCCTAACCCTAACCCTTACGCGAAGCCTTACCGTAACCCATCACATAAACCGAACCCGTACGCTAACACTAACCCATACCCTACCACGTACGCTCACCCTAAACCGTTGTTGTACCCTAACCTGTACCCTAAACCCTCCACATCCCCTAACCCAAACCCTAAACCTAACCCTAACCCTAACCCTTACCCGAAGCTTACCCTAACCCGTACCCTAATCCTAACCCGTTCGCTAACACTAACCCATACCCTACCACGTACGCTCACCTTAAACCGTTTTTGTACCCTAACCTGTACCCAAAACTGTTCCCGTGCCCTAACCCTAACCCTAACCCTAAACCTTACCCGAAGCTTACCCAAACCCGTACCCTAATCCTAACCCGTTCGCTAACACTAACCCGTACCCTAACACGTACGCTCACCCTAAACCGCTGTCGTACCCTAAACTGCACCCTCAACCGTGCCCGTCCCCTAACCCTAACCCTAAACCTAACCCGTCCCCTAATCCTAACCCGTACGCTAACTCTAAGCCATGCCCTAACACGTACGCTCACCCTAAACCGTTGTCGTACCCTAACCTGTACCCTGAACCGTGTCCGTCCCCTAAACCTAACACTAAACCTAAACCTAACCCTAACCCTTACCCGAAGCCTTACCCTAACCCGTCCCCTAAACATAACCCGTACGCGAACACTAACACGTACCCTAACACGTACGGTCACCCTGAACCGTTGTCGTACACTAAACTGTACCCTAAACCGTCCCCGTTCCTTAACCCTAACCCTAACCCTAACCCTAACCAAAACCCTAATCCTTACCCGAAGCCTTACCATAACCCGTCCCCTAATCCTAACCCATACATTAACACTAAACCGTAACATAACACGTACGCTCACCCTAAACCGTTGTCGTACACTAACCTGTACCCTAAACCGTCCCTGTCCCCTACCCCTAACCATAACCCTAACCCTAACACTAACCCTTACCTGAAGCCTTACCCTAACCCGTGCCCTAATCCTAACCCGTACGCTAACACTAACCCGTACACTAACACGTACGCTCACCCTAAACCGTTGTCGTACCCTTACTTGTAACCTAAACCGTCCCCGTCCCCTAACCCTAACCCTAACCCTAACCCTAACACTTACCCAAAGCCTTACCCTAACACGTCAACTAAACCTAAATCGTACGCTAACACTAACCCATGCCCTAACACGTACGCTCACCCTAAACCGTTGTCGTACACTAACCTGTACCCTAAACTGTCCCTGTCCCCTAACCCTAACCCTAACCATTACGCAAAGCCTTACCCTAACCTGTCCCCCAATCCTAACCCGTACGCTAACACTAAACCGTACCCTAACATGTACGCTCACCCTAAACCGTTCTCGTACCCTAACCTGTTCCCTAAACCGTCCTCGTCCCCTAACCCTAACCCTAACCCTAACCCTAACCCTAACCCTAGCTTTTACCCGAAGCCTTACACTAACCGGTCCCCTAACCCTAACCCCTACGCTAACACTAACCAGTACCCTAACATGTACGCTCACCCTTAACCATTGTCGTACCCTAACCTGTACCCTAAACCGTCCCCTTCCCCTAACCTAACCCTAACCGTAACCCTTACGCGAAGCCTTACCCTAACCTGTCCCCTAATCCTAAACCGTACGCTGACACTAACACGTACCCTAACACGGACGCTCACCCTAAAACATTGTCGTACACTAAACTGTACCATAATCCGTCCCCGTCCCTGTCCCCTAACCCTAACCCTAACCCTAACCCAAACCCTAACCCTAACCCTTACCCAAAGCCTTACCCTAATCGGTCCCCTAATCCTAACCCGTATGCTAACACTAACCCGTCCCCTAACACGTAATCAGACCCTAAACCGTTGTCGTACCCTAACCTATACCCTAAACCGTCCCCGTACCCGTCCCCTATCCCTAACCCTAAGCCTAACCCTGAAGCTTACCCGAAGCCTTACCCTAACCCGTCCCCTAATCCTAACCCGTACACTAACACTAACACATACCCTAACACTTACGGTCACCCTGAACCATTGTCGTACCCTAAACTGTACCCTAAACCGTCCCCGTCCCCATCCCCTAACCCTAACCCTAACCCTAACCCTAACCCTTACCCGAAGCCTTACCCTAACCCGTCCCCTAATCCTAAACTGTACGCTGACACTAACACGTACCCTAAAACGTACGATCACCCTAAACCGTTGTCGTAACCTAACCTGTACCCTAAACCGTCCCCGTCCCCGTCCCCTAACCATAACGCTAAGCCTAACCCTGAAGCTTACCCGAAGCCTTACCCTAACCCGTCCCCAATCCTAACCCGTACTGTAACACTAACCCGTACCCTAACACGTACACTCACCCTAAACCGTTGTCGTACACTAACCTGTACCCTAAACCGTGCCCGTCCCCTAAACCTAACACTAAACCTAAACCTAACCCTAACCCTTACCCGAAGCCTTACCCTAACCCGTCCCCTAAACATAACCCGTACGCGAATACTAACACGTACCCTAACACGTACGGTCACCCTGAACTGTTGTCGTACACTAAACTGTACCCTAAACCGTCCCCGTCCCTTAACCCTAACACCTAGCCCTAACCCTAACCAAAACCCTAATCCTTACCCGAAGCCTTCCCATAACCCGTCCCCTAATCCTAACCCATACATTAACACTAAACTGTAACCTAACACGTACGCTCACCCTAAACCGTTGTCATACACTAACCTGTACCCTAAACCGTCCCTGTCCCCTACCCCAACCATAACCCTAACCCTAACACTAACCCTTACCCGAAGCCTTACCCTAACCCGTCCCCTAATCCTAACCCGTACGCTAACACTAACCCGTACACTAACACGTACGCTCACCCTAAACCGTTTTCGTACCCTTACTTGTAACCTAAACCGTCCCCGTCCCCTAACCCTAACCCTAACCCTAACTCTAACGCTTACCCAAAGCCTTACCCTAACACATCAACTAAACCTAAATCGTACGCTAACACTAACCCATGCCCTAACACGTACGCTCACCCTAAACCGTTGTCGTACACTAACCTGTACCCTAAACTGTCCCTGTCCCCTAACCCTAACCCTAAGCCTAACCCTAACCATTACGCAAAGCCTTACCCTAACCCGTCCCCCAATGCTAACCCGTACGCTAACACTAACCCGTACCCTAACATGTACGCTCACCCTAAACCTTTCTCATACCCTAACCTGTTCCCTAAACCGTCCTCGTCCCCTAACCCTAAGCCTAACCCTAACCCTAAACCTAACCCTAGATTTTACCCGAAGCCTTACACTAACCGGTCCCCTAACCCTAACCCGTACGCTAACACTAACCAGTACCCTAACATGTACGCTCACCATTAACAATTGTCGTACCCTAACCTGTACCCTAAACCGTCCCCGTCCCCTAACCTAACCCTAACCCTAACCCTTACGCGAAGCCTTACCCTAACCTGTCCCCTAATCCTAAACCATACGCTGACACTAACACGTACCCTAACACGGACGCTCACCCTAAAACATTGTCATACACTAAACTGAACCCTAATCCGTCCCCGTCCCCGTCCCCGTCCCCTAACCCTAACCCTAACCCAAACCCTAACCCTAACCCGTACCCAAAGCGTTACCTTAATCGGTCCCCTAATCCTACCCCGTATGCTAACACTAACCCGTCCCCTAACACGTACTCTCACCCTAAACGGTTGTCGTACCCTAACCTATACCCTAAACCGTCCCCGTCCCCGTCCCCTATCCCTAACCCTAACCCTAACCCTGAAGCTTACCCGAAGCCTTACCCTAACCCGTCCCCTAATCCTAACCTGTACGCTAACACTAAACCGTAACCTTTCACGTACGCTCACACTAAACCGTTGTCGTACCCTTACCTGTACCCTAAACCGTCCCTGGACCCTACCCCTAAATCTAACACTAACCCTTACCCGAAGCCTAACACTAACCCGTCCCCTAATCCTAAGCCGTGCACTAACAATAACCCATAACCCAACATGTACACTCAACCTAAACTGTTGTCGTACCCTAAACTGTCCCCATCCCCTAACCCTAACCCTAACCCTAACCCTAACCCTTACCCGAAGCCTTACCCTAACCCGTCCCCTAATCCTAACCCGTATGCTAACACTAACCCGTACCCTAACACGTACGCTCACCCTAAAACGTTGTTGTACCCAAACTTTTGCCCTAAACCGTCCCCGTCCCCGTCCCCTAACCTTAACGCTAACCCTTACCCAAAGCCTTACCCTAACCCGTCCCCTAATCCTAACCCGTACGCTAACACTAAACCGTACCTTAACACGTACGCTCACTCTAAACCGTTGTCGTACCCTAACCTGTACCCTAAACCGTCCCCGTCCCCTAACCCTAACCCTAACCCTAACCCTTACCCGAAGCCTTACCGTAACCTGTCCCCTAATCCTAACCCATTGCTAACACTAAGCCTTACCCTAACACGTATGCTCGCCCTAAACCATTGTCGTACCCTAACCTGTACCCTAAACCATCCCCGTGCCCTAACCCTAACCCTATCCCTAACCCGAACCCTAACCCTAACCCTTACTCGAAGCCTTCCCATAACCCGTCCCCTAATGCTAACCCGTACGTTAACACTAACCCATACCCTAACACGTACGCTCACCCTAAACCGTTGTCGTACCCTAACCTGTGCCCTAAACCGTCCCTGTCCCCTAACCCTAACAGTAAACCTAACCCTAACACTAACCCTTACCCGAAGCCTTTCCCTAACCCGTCCCCTAATCCTAACCCGTATGCTAACACTAACTTGTACCCTAAAACGTACGCTCACCCTAAACCGTTGTTGTACCCTAACCTGTACCCTAAACCGTCCCCGTCCCCTAACCATAACCCTAATCCTAAACTTATCCCTAACCCTTACCCGACGCCTTACCCTAATCCTAACCTGTACGCTAACACTAACCCGTACCCTAATATGTACGCTCACCCTAAACAGTTGTCGTACACTAAACTGTACCCTAAACCGTCCCCGTCCCCTAACCCTAACCCTAAACCTAACCCTAACCCTAAACCTTACCCGAAGCCTTACCCTAACGCATCCCCTACTCCTAACCCATACGCTAACACTAACCCATACACTAACACATACGCTCACCCTAAACCCTTCTTGTACCCTAACCTGTACCCTAAACCGTCCCCGTCCCGCTCCCCTAACCCTAACCCTAGCCCTAACCGTAACCCTTACCCGAAGCCTTACCCTAACCCGTCCCCTAATCCTAAATCGTACACTAACCCTAACCCGTACTCTAACATGTACGCTCACACTAAAGTGTTGTCGTACCCTAACCTGTACCCTAAACCGTATCCGTCCCCTAACCCTAACCCTAACCCTAACCCTTACCCGAAGCCTTACCCTATCCCGTCCCCTAATACTAACCCGTACGCTAACACAAACCCGTACCCTAACACGTACGCTCACCCTAAAAGGTTGTCGTACCCTAACCTGTACCCTAAACCCTCCCCAACCCCTAACTCTAACCCTAAACCTAACCCTAACCCTAACCCTTACGCGAAGCCTTACCCTAGCCCATCACATAAACCGAACCCGTACGCTAACACTAAACCATACCCTACCACGTACGCTCACCCTAAACCCTTGTTGTACCCTAACCTGTACCCTAAACCCTCCACATCCCCTAACCCTAACCCTAAACCTAACCCTAACCCTAACCCTTACCCGAAGCTTACCCTAACCCGTACCCTAATCCTAACCCGTTCGCTAACACTAACCCATACCCTACCACGTACGCTCACCCTAAACCGTTTTTGTACCCTAACCTGTACCCTAAACTGTTCCCGTGCCCTAACCCTAACCCTAACCTTAACCCAAACCCTAACCCTTACCCGAAGCCTTACCCTAACCCGTCCCCGAATCCTAACCCGTACGCTAACACTAACCTCTGCCCTAACTCGTACGCTCAACCTAAACCATTGTCGTACCCTAACCTGTACCCTAAACCGTCCCCTAACCCTAACCCTAACACTAAACCTTACCCGAAGCCTTACCCTAACCCGTCCTCTAATCCTAACATGTACGCTAACGGTAAACTGTGCCCTAACATGTACGCTCACCCTAAACCGTTGTCCTACCCTAACCTGTACCCTAAACCATCCCAATCCCCGTCCCCTAACCCTAACCCTAACCCTAACCCTTACCCTTACCCGAAGCCTTACCTTAACCCATCCCCTAATCCTAATCCGTACACTAACACTAACCCGAAACCTAACACGTACGCTCACCCTAAACCGTTGTCGTACCCTAACATGTACCCTAAACTGTCCCCATCCCCTAGCCCTAACCCTAACCCTAACCCTTACACTTACCCGAAACCTTACCCTAACTCGTCCCCTAATCCTAAGCCGTAGGCTAAAACTAACCCTTACCCTAACACGTACGCTCACACTAAACTGTGGTCGTACCCTAACCTGTATCGTAAACCGCTCCATCCCCTAACCCTAACCCTAAACCTAACCCTAATCCTAACCCTAACCCGAAGCCTTACCCTAACCCGTCCCATAATCATAACCCATACGCTAACACTAACCCGTGCCCTAACACGTAGGCTCACCATAAATCATTGTCGTACCCTAACCTGTACCCTAAACCATCCCCATCCCCGTCCCCGTCCCCTAACCTTAACCCTAACACTTACCCGAAGCCTTACCTTAACCTGTCCCCTAATCCTAACCCTTACGCTAACACTAACCCTTGTCCTAACATGTACACTCACCCTAAACCGTTGTCTTACCCTAACTTGTACCCTAAACCGTCCCTGTAACCTAACCCTAACACTAACACTAACCCTAAACCGAAACCTTACCCGAAGCCTGCCCCTAACCCGTCCCCTAACCCTAAACCGTACGCTAACCCTAACCCGTACCCTAACACGTACGCTCACCCTAAACCGCTGTCGTACCCTAAACTGCACCCTAAACCATCCCCATCCACGTCCCCTAACCCTAACACTAACCCGTCCCCTAATCCTAACCCGTACGCTAACTCTAAGCCATACCCTAACATGTACGCTCACCCTAAACCGTTCTCGTACACTAACCTGTAACCTAAACCGTCCCCGTCCCCTAACCCTAAACCTAACCCTTACCTGAAGCCTTACCTTAACCCATCCTCTAATCCTAACCCGTACGCTAACTCTAAGCCGTACCCTAACACGTACGCTCACCCTAAACCGTTGACATATACTAACCTGTACACTAAACCGTCCCTGTGCCCTAACCCTAAACCTAACCCTAACCCTAACCATTACCCAAAGCCTTACCCTAACCCGTCCCTTAATCCTAACTCATACGCTAACACTAACCCGTACCCTAACACGTACGCTCACCCTAAACCGTTGTCGTACCCTAACCTGTACCCTAAACCGTCCCCGTCTAATAAGCCTAACCCTAACCCTAACCCTAACCCTAACCCTAGCTTTTACCCGAAGCCTTACCCTAACCGGTCCCCTAATCCGAACCCGTATGCTAACACTAACCCGTACCCTAACACGTACGCTCAACCTAAACTTTTGTCGTGCCCTAACCTGTACCCTAAACCGTCCCCATCCCCTAACCCTAACCCTAACCCTAACCCTAACCCTAACCCTTACCCGAAGCCTTACCCTAACCCGTCCTCTAATCCTAAACTGTACGCTGACACTAACACGTACCCTAACACGTACGATCACCCTAAGTCGTTGTCGTAACCTAACCTGTACCCTAAACCGTCCCCGTCCCCGTCCCCTAACCATAACGCTAAGCCTAACCCTACCTGTACCCTAAACCCTCCCCATCCCCTAAGCCTAACCCTAAACCTAACCCTAACCCTAACACTTACGCGAAGCCTTACCCTAACCCATCACATAAACCGAACTCGTACGCTAACACTAACCCATACCCTACCACGTACGCTCACCCTAAACCGTTGTCGTACCCTAACCTGTACCCTGAACCGTGTCCGTCCCCTAAACCTAACACTAAACCTAAACCTAACCCTAACCCTTACCCGAAGCCTTACCCTAACCCGTCCCCTAAACATAACCCGTACGCGAACACTAACACGTACCCTAACACGTACGGTCACCCTGAACCGTTGTCATACACTAAACTGTACCCTAAACCGTCCCCGTCCCTTAACCCTAACCCTAACCCTAACCCTAACCAAAACCCTAATCCTTACCCGAAGCCTTACCATAACCCGTCCCCTAATCCTAACCCATACATTAAAACTAAACCGTAACCTAACACGTACGCTCACCCTAAACCGTTGTCGTACACTAACCTGTACCCTAAACCGTCCCTGTCCCCTACCCCTAACCATAACCCTAACCCTAACACTAACCCTTACCCAAAGCCTTACCCTAACCCGTCCCCTAATCCTAACCCGTACGCTAACACTAACCCGTACACTAACACGTACGCTCACCGTAAACCGTTGTCGTACCCTAACTTGTAACCTAAACCGTCCCAGTCCCCTAACCCTAACCCTAACCGTAACCCTAACACTTACCCAAAGCCTTACCCTAACACGTCAACTAAACCTAAATCGTACGCTAACACTAACCCATGCCCTAACATGTACGCTCACCCTAAACCGTTGTCGTACACTAACCTGTACACTAAACTGTCCCTGTCCCCTAACCCTAACCCTAACCCTAACCCTAACCATTACGCAAGCCTTACCCTAACCCGTCCCCCAATCCTAACCCGTACGCTAACACTAACCCATATCCTAACATGTACGCTCACCCTAAACCGTTCTCGTACCCTAACCTGTTCCCTAAACCGTCCTCGTCCCCTAACCCTAACACTAACCCTAACCCTAACCCTAGCTTTTACCCGAAGCCTTACACTAACCGGTCCCCTAACCCTAACCCGTACGCTAACACTAACCAGTACCCTAACATGTACGCTCACCCTTAACCATTGCCGTACCCTAACCCTAACCCTAAACCGTCCCCGTCCCCTAACCTAACCCTAAACCTAACCCTTACGTGAAGCCTTACCCTAACCTGTCCCCTAATCCTAAACCGTACGCTGACACTAACACGTAGCCTAACACGTAGGCTCACCCTAAACCGTTTTCGTACACTAACCTGTACCCTAAACCGTGTCCGTCCCCTATACCTAACCCTAACCCTAAACCTAACCCTTACCCGAAGCCTTACCCTTACCCGTCCCCTAATCCTAACCCGTACGCTAACAATAACACGTACCCTAAAACGTACGGTCACCCTGAACCATTGTCGTACCCTAAACTGTACCCTAAACCGTACCCGTCCCTTAACCCTAACCCTAACCCTAACCCTAATCCTTTCCTGAAGCCTTAACATAACCCGTCTCCTAAACCTAACCCATACACTAACATTAAATTGTAACCTAACACGTACGCTCACACTAAACCGTTGTCGTACCCTAACCTGTACACTAAACCGTCCCTGTCCCCTAACCCTAACCGTAACCCTAACCCTATCACTAACCCTTACCCGAAGCCTAACACTAACCCGTCCCCTAATCCTAAGCCGTGCGCTAACAGTAACCCATACCCCAAAATGTACGCTCAACCTAAACCGTTGTCGTACCCTAAACTGTCCCCATCCCCTAACCCTAACCCTAACCCTAACCCCAACCCTAACCCTTACCCGAAGCCTTACCCTAACCCGTCCCCTAATCCTAACCCGTACGCTAACACTAACCCGTACCCTAACACGTACGCTCACCCTAAAACTTTGTCGTACCCTCAGCTGTACCCTAAACCGTCCCCGTCCCCTAACCCTAACCCTAACCCTTACCCGAAGCCTTACCCTAACCCGTCCCCTAATGCTAACCCGTACGCTAACACTAACCCGTACCCTAACACGTACGCTCACCCTAAACCGTAGTTGTACCCTTACCTGTACCCTAAACCATCCCCGTCCCCTAACCCTAACCCTTACCCGAAGCCTTAACCTAACCCGTCCCCTAATCCTAACCCGTACGCTAACACTAAACAGTACCCTAACACGTACGCTCACCCTAAACCGTGGACGTACCCTAACCTGTACCTTAAACCGTCCCCATCCCCTAACCCTAACCCGAACCCTAACACTAACCCTTACCCGAATACTTAACCTAACCTGTCCCCTACTCCTAACCCGTAGGCTAACACTAACCTTACCCTAACACGTACACTCACCCTAAACCACTGTCATACCCTAACCTGTACCCTAAACAGTCCCCGTCCCCTAACCCTAACCCTAACCCTAACTCTTACCTGAAGCCTTACACTAACCCGTACCCTAATCCTAACCCGTACGCTATCACTAAACCGTACCCTGAGACGTACGCTCACCCTAAAAGGTTGTCGTACTCTAACCTGTACCCTACACTGTCCCCTAACCCTAACCCGAACCCTTACCCGAAGCCTTACCCTAACCCGTCCCCTAATCCTAAACCGTACGCTAACACTAACCCATGCCCTAACACATACGCTCACCCTAAAGCATTGTCGTACCCTAACCTGTACCCTAAACCGTCCCCGTCCCCGTCCCCTAACCCTAACCCTAACCGTAACACTTACCCGAAGCCTTAACCTAACACGTCCCCTAATCCTAACCCGTATGCTAACACTAACCCGTACCCTAACACGTACGCTCACCCTAAACCATTGTCCTACCCTAACCTGTACCCTAAACCGTCCCCGTCCCCGTCCCCTAAACCTAACCCTAACCCTAACCCTAACCATTCCCCGAAGCCTTACCCTAACCGTCCCCTAATCCTAAACCGTACGCTCACACTAACCCGTGCCCTAACACGTACGCTCACCCTGAACTGTTGTCGTACCCTAACCTGTACCCTAAACCGTCCCCGTCCCCTAAACCTAAACCTAACCTCACCCTAATCCTATCCCTTACCCAAAGCCTTACCCTAACACGTCCCCTAATCCTAACCCGTACACTAACACTAACCCGTGCCCTAAAACATACGCTCAACCTAAACCGTTGTCGTACCCTAACCTGTGCCCTAAACCGTCCCTGTCCCCTAACCCTAACAGTAAACCTAACCCTAACACTAACCCTTACCCGAAGCCTTTCCCTAACCCGTCCCCTAATCCTAACCCGTATGCTAACACTAACTTGTACCCTAAAACGTACGCTCACCCTAAACCGTTGTTGTACCCTAACCTGTACCCTAAACCGTCCCCGTCCCCTAACCATAACCCTAATCCTAAACTTATCCCTAACCCTTACCCGACGCCTTACCCTAATCCTAACCTGTACGCTAACACTAACCCGTACCCTAATATGTACGCTCACCCTAAACAGTTGTCGTACACTAAACTGTACCCTAAACCGGCCCCGTCCCCTAACCCTAACCCTAAACCTAACCCTAACCCTAAACCTTACCCGAAGCCTTACCCTAACGCATCCCCTACTCCTAACCCATACGCTAACACTAACCCATACACTAACACATACGCTCACCCTAAACCCTTGTTGTACCCTAACCTGTACCCTAAACTGTCCCCGTCCCGCTCCCCTAACCCTAACCCTAGCCCTAACCGTAACCCTTACCCGAAGCCTTACCCTAACCCGTCCCCTAATCCTAAATCGTACACTAACCCTAACCCGTACTCTAACATGTACGCTCACCCTAAAGTGTTGTCGTACCCTAACCTGTACCCTAAACCGTATCCGTCCCCTAACCCTAACCCTAACCCTAACCCTTACCCGAAGCCTTACCCTATCCCGTCCCATAATACTAACCCGTACGCTAACACAAACCCGTACCCTAACACGTACGCTCACCCTAAAAGGTTGTCGTACCCTAAACCCTCCCCATCCCCTAACCCTAACCCTAAACCTAACCCTAACCCTAACCCTTACGCGAAGCCTTACCCTAGCCCATCACATAAACCGAACCCGTACGCTAACACTAAACCATACCCTACCACGTACGCTCACCCTAAACCCTTGTTGTACCCTAACCTGTACCCTAAACCCTCCACATCCCCTAACCCTAACCCTAAACCTAACCCTAACCCTAACCCTTACCCGAAGCTTACCCTAACCCGTACCCTAATCCTAACCCGTTCGCTAACACTAACCCATACCCTACCACGTACGCTCACCCTAAACCGTTTTTGTACCCTAACCTGTACCCTAAACTGTTCCCGTGCCCTAATCCTAACCCTAACCCTAACCCAAACCCTAACCCTTACCCGAAGCCTTACCCTAACCCGTCCCCGAATCCTAACCCGTACGCTAACACTAACCTCTGCCCTAACTCGTACGCTCAACCTAAACCATTGTCGTACCCTAACCTGTACCCTAAACCGTCCCCTAACCCTAACCCTAACACTAAACCTTACCCGAAGCCTTACCCTAACCCGTCCTCTAATCCTAACATGTACGCTAACAGTAAACTGTGCCCTAACATGTACGCTCACCCTAAACCGTTGTCCTACCCTAACCTGTACCCTAAACCATCCCAATCCCCGTCCCCTAACCCTAACCCTAACCCTAACCCTTACCCTTACCCGAAGCCTTACCTTAACCCATCGCCTAATCCTAATCCGTACACTAACACTAACCCGAAACCTAACACGTACGCTCACCCTAAACCGTTGTCGTACCCTAACATGTACCCTAAACTGTCCCCATCCCCTAGCCCTAACCCTAACCCTAACCCTTACACTTACCCGAAACCTTACCCTAACTCGTCCCCTAATCCTAAGCCGTAGGCTAAAACTAACCCTTACCCTAACACGTACGCTCACACTAAACTGTGGTCGTACCCTAACCTGTATCGTAAACCGCCCCATCCCCTAACCCTAACCCTAACCCTAACCCTCACCCTAACCCTAACCCTAGATTTTACCCGAAGCCTTACCCTAACCGGTCCCCTAATCCGAACCCGTATGCTAACACTAACCCGTACCCTAACACGTACGCTCAACCTAAACTTTTGTCGTGCCCTAACCTGTACCCTAAACCGTCCCCATCCCCTAACCCTAACCCTAACCCTAACCCTAACCCTAACCCTTACCCGAAGCCTTACCCTAACCCGTCCTCTAATCCTAAACTGTACGCTGACACTAACACGTACCCTAACACGTACGATCACCCTAAGTCGTTGTCGTAACCTAACCTGTACCCTAAACCGTCCCCGTCCCCGTCCCCTAACCATAACGCTAAGCCTAACCCTACCTGTACCCTAAACCCTCCCCATCCCCTAAGCCTAACCCTAAACCTAACCCTAACCCTAACACTTACGCGAAGCCTTACCCTAACCCATCACATAAACCGAACTCGTACGCTAACACTAACCCATACCCTACCACGTACGCTCACCCTAAACCGTTGTCGTACCCTAACCTGTACCCTGAACCGTGTCCGTCCCCTAAACCTAACACTAAACCTAAACCTAACCCTAACCCTTACCCGAAGCCTTACCCTAACCCGTCCCCTAAACATAACCCGTACGCGAACACTAACACGTACCCTAACACGTACGGTCACCCTGAACCGTTGTCATACACTAAACTGTACCCTAAACCGTCCCCGTCCCTTAACCCTAACCCTAACCCTAACCCTAACCAAAACCCTAATCCTTACCCGAAGCCTTACCATAACCCGTCCCCTAATCCTAACCCATACATTAAAACTAAACCGTAACCTAACACGTACGCTCACCCTAAACCGTTGTCGTACACTAACCTGTACCCTAAACCGTCCCTGTCCCCTACCCCTAACCATAACCCTAACCCTAACACTAACCCTTACCCAAAGCCTTACCCTAACCCGTCCCCTAATCCTAACCCGTACGCTAACACTAACCCGTACACTAACACGTACGCTCACCGTAAACCGTTGTCGTACCCTAACTTGTAACCTAAACCGTCCCAGTCCCCTAACCCTAACCCTAACCGTAACCCTAACACTTACCCAAAGCCTTACCCTAACACGTCAACTAAACCTAAATCGTACGCTAACACTAACCCATGCCCTAACACGTACGCTCACCCTAAACCGTTGTCGTACACTAACCTGTACACTAAACTGTCCCTGTCCCCTAACCCTAACCCTAACCCTAACCCTAACCATTATGCAAGCCTTACCCTAACCCGTCCCCCAATCCTAACCCGTACGCTAACACTAACCCATATCCTAACATGTACGCTCACCCTAAACCGTTCTCGTACCCTAACCTGTTCCCTAAACCGTCCTCGTCCCCTAACCCTAACACTAACCCTAACCCTAACCCTAGCTTTTACCCGAAGCCTTACACTAACCGGTCCCCTAACCCTAACCCGTACGCTAACACTAACCAGTACCCTAACATGTACGCTCACCCTTAACCATTGTCGTACCCTAACCCTAACCCTAAACCGTCCCCGTCCCCTAACCTAACCCTAAACCTAACCCTTACGTGAAGCCTTACCCTAACCTGTCCCCTAATCCTAAACCGTACGCTGACACTAACACGTAGCCTAACACGTAGGCTCACCCTAAACCGTTTTCGTATACTAACCTGTACCCTAAACCGTGTCCGTCCCCTATACCTAACCCTAACCCTAACCCTAAACCTAACCCTTACCCGAAGCCTTACCCTTACCCGTCCCCTAATCCTAACCCGTACGCTAACAATAACACGTACCCTAAAACGTACGGTCACCCTGAACCATTGTCGTACCCTAAACTGTACCCTAAACCGTACCCGTCCCTTAACCCTAACCCTAACCCTAACCCTAATCCTTTCCTGAAGCCTTAACATAACCCGTCTCCTAAACCTAATCCATACACTAACATTAAATTGTAACCTAACACGTACGCTCACACTAAACCGTTGTCGTACCCTAACCTGTACCCTAAACCGTCCCTGTCCCCTAACCCTAACCGTAACCCTAACCCTATCACTAACCCTTACCCGAAGCCTAACACTAACCCGTCCCCTAATCCTAAGCCGTGCGCTAACAGTAACCCATACCCCAAAATGTACGCTCAACCTAAACCGTTGTCGTACCCTAAACTGTCCCCATCCCCTAACCCTAACCCTAACCCTAACCCCAACCCTAACCCTTACCCGAAGCCTTACCCTAACCCGTCCCCTAATCCTAACCCGTACGCTAACACTAACCCGTACCTTAACACGTACGCTCACCCTAAAACTTTGTCGTACCCTAACCTGTACCCTAAACCGTCCCCGTCCCCTAACCCTAACCCTAACCCTTACCCGAAGCCTTACCCTAACCCGTCCCCTAATGCTAACCCGTACGCTAACACTAACCTGTACCCTAACACGTACGCTCACCCTAAACCGTAGTTGTACCCTTACCTGTACCCTAAACCATCCCCGTCCCCTAACCCTAACCCTAACCCTTACCCGAAGCCTTAACCTAACCCGTCCCCTAATCCTAACCCGTACGCTAACACTAAACAGTACCCTAACACGTACGCTCACCCTAAACCGTGGACGTACCCTAACCTGTACCTTAAACCGTCCCCATCCCCTAACCCTAACCCGAGCCCTAACACTAACCCTTACCCGAATACTTAACCTAACCTGTCCCCTACTCCTAACCCGTAGGCTAACACTAACCGTACCCTAACACGTACGCTCACCCTAAACCACTGTCATACCCTAACCTGTACCCTAAACAGTCCCCGTCCCCTAACCCTAACCCTAACCCTAACTCTTACCTGAAGCCTTACACTAACCCGTACCCTAATCCTAACCCGTACGCTATCACTAAACCGTACCCTGAGACGTACGCTCACCCTAAAAGGTTGTCGTACTCTAACCTGTACCCTACACTGTCCCCTAACCCTAACCCTAACCCTTACCCGAAGCCTTACCCTAACCCATCCCCTAATCCTAAACCGTACGCTAACACTAACCCATGCCCTAACACATACGCTCACCCTAAAGCATTGTCGTACCCTAACCTGTACCCTAAACCGTCCCCGTCCCCGTCCCCTAACCCTAACCCTAACCGTAACACTTACCCGAAGCCTTAACCTAACACATCCCCTAATCCTAACCCGTATGCTAACACTAACCCGTACCCTAACACGTACGCTCACCCTAAACCATTGTCCTACCCTAACCTGTACCCTAAACCGTCCCCGTCCCCGTCCCCTAAACCTAACCCTAACCCTAACCCTAACCATTCCCCGAAGCCTTACCCTAACCGTCCCCTAATCCTAAACCGTACGCTCACACTAACCCGTGCCCTAACACGTACGCTCACCCTGAACTGTTGTCGTACCCTAACCTGTACCCTAAACCGTCCCCGTCCCCTAAACCTAAACCTAACCTCACCCTAATCCTATCCCTTACCCAAAGCCTTACCCTAACACGTCCCCTAATCCTAACCCGTACACTAACACTAACCCGTGCCCTAAAACATACGCTCAACCTAAACCGTTGTCGTACCCTAACCTGTACCCTAAACCGTCCCCGTGCCCTAACCCTAACCCTAACCCTAACCCTAACCCTAAACCTTATCCGAAGCCTTACACTAAACCGTCCCCTAATCCTAAACCGTACGCTGGCACTACAACATAGCCTAACACGTACGCTCACCCTAAACCGTTGTCGTACTCTAACCTGTACCCTAAACCGTGTCCGTCCCCTAAACCTAACCCTAACCCTAACCCTAAATCTAACCCTTACCCGAAGCCTTACCCTAACCCGTCCCCTAATCGTAACCCGTACGCTAACAATAACACATACCCTAAAACGTACGGTCACCCTGAACCATTGTCGTACCCTAAACTGTACCCTAAACCTTCCCCGTCCCTTAACCCTAACCCTAACCCTAACCCTAACCCTAACCCTAATCCTTTCCCGAAGCCTTAACATAACCCGTCCCCTAATCCTAACACGTGCACAAATATTAAATCGTAACCTAACACGTACGCTCACACTAAACCGTTGTCGTACCCTAACATGTACCCTAAACCGTCCCCGTCCCCGTCCCCTAACCCTAACCCTAACCCTTACCCGCAGCCTTATCCTAACCCGTACCCTAATCATAACCTGTAGGCTAACACTAACCCGTACCCTAAAACGCACACTCACCCTAAACCGTTTTCGTACACTAACCTGTACCCTAAACCGTCCCCGTCCACTAAACCTAACCCTAACCCTAACCCTAACCCTTACCCGAAGCCTTACCCTAACACTTCCCCTAATCCTAACCCGTACGCTAACACTAACCCGTACCCTAACACGTATGCTCAACCTAAACGGTTGTTGTACCCTAACCTGTACCCTAAACCGTCCCCGTCCCCTAAACCTAACCCTAACCCTAACCCAAACCCTTACCCAAAGCCTTACCCTAAACGGTCCCCTAATCCTAACCCGTACGCTAACACTAACAAGTACCCAAACACGTACGCTCACCATAAACCGTTGTCGTACCCTAACCTGTACCCTAAACTCTCCCCGTCCCCATCCCCTAAGCTTAACCCTAACCCTAACCCTTACCCAAAGCCTTACACTAACCCCTCCCCTAATCCTAACCCGTACGCTAACACTAAACCATACCCTAACACGTACACTCACCCTAAATCGTTGTTGTATCCTAACCTGAACCCTAAACCGTCCCCGTCCCCGTCCCCTAACCCTAAACCTAACCGTAAACTTAACCCTTACCCGAAGCCTTACCCTAACACATCCCCTAATCATAACCCGTACGCTAACACTAACCCGTACCCTACCACGTACGCTCACCCGAAACCGTTGTCGTAACCTAACCTGAACCCTAAACCCTCCCCATCCCCTAACCCTAACCCTAAACCTAACCCTTACCCTAACCCTTACGCGAAGCCTTACCCTAACCCATCACATAAACCGAACCCGCACGCTAACACTAAACCATACCCTACCACGTACGCTCACCCTAAACCCTTGTTGTACCCTAACATGTACCCTAAACCCTCCACATCCCCTAACCCAAACCTAAACCTAACCCTAACCCTAACCCTTACCCGAAGCTTACCCTAACCCGTACCCTAATCCTAACCCGTTCGCTAACACTAACCCATACCCTACCACGTACGCTCACCCTAAACCGTTTTTGTACCCTAACCTGTACCCTAAACTGTTCCCGTGCCCTAACCCTAACCCTAACCCTAACCCAAACCCTAACCCTTACCCGAAGCCTTACCCTAACCCGTCCCTGAATCCTAACCCGTACGCTAACACTAACCTCTGCCCTAACTCGTACGCTCAACCTAAACCATTGTCGTACCCTAACCTGTACCCTAAACCGTCCCCTAACCCTAACCCTAACACTAAACCTTACCCGAAGCCTTACCCTAACCCGTCCTCTAATCCTAACATGTACGCTAACAGTAAACTGTGCCCTAACATGTACGCTCATCCTAAACCGTTGTCCTACCCTAACCTGTACCCTAAACCATCCCAATCCCCTTCCCCTAACCCTAACCCTAACCCTAACCCTTACCCTTACCCGAAGCCTTACCTTAACCCGTCCTCTAATCCTAACCCGTACGCTAACTCTAAGCCGTACCCTAACACGTACGCTCACCCTAAACCGTTGACATATACTAACCTGTACACTAAACCGTCCCTGTGCCCTAACCCTAAACCTAACCCTAACCCTAACCATTACCCAAAGCCTTACCCTAACCCGTCCCTTAATCCTAACTCATACGCTAACACTAACCCGTACCCTAACACGTACAGTCACCCTGAACCGTTGTCATACACTAAACTGTACCCTAAACCGTCCCCGTCCCTTAACCCTAACCCTAACCCTAACCCTAACCAAAACCCTAATCCTTACCCGAAGCCTTACCATAACCCGTCCCCTAATCCTAACCCATACTTTAAAACTAAACCGTAACCTAACACGTACGCTCACCCTAAACCGTTGTCGTACACTAACCTGTACCCGAAACCGTCCCTGTCCCCTACCCCTAACCATAACCCTAACCCTAACAGTAACCCTTACCCGAAGCCTTACACTAACCCGTCCCCTAATCCTAACCCGTACGCTAACACTAACCCGTACACTAACACGTACGCTCACCGTAAACCGTTGTCGTACCCTAACTTGTAACCTAAACCGTCCCAGTCCCCTAACCCTAACCCTAACCCTAACCCTAACACTTACCCAAAGCCTTACCCTAACACGTCAACTAAACCTAAATCATACGCTAACACAAACCCATGCCCTAACACGTACGCTCACCCTAAACCGTTGTCGTACACTAACCTGTACACTAAACTGTCCCTGTCCCCTAACCCTAACCCTAACCCTAACCATTACGCAAAGCCTTACCCTAACCCGTCCCCCAATCCTAACCCGTACGCTAACACTAACCCGTATCCTAACATGTACGCTCACCCTAAAACGTTCTCGTACCCTAACCTGTTCCCTAAACCGTCCTCGTCCCCTAACCCTAACCCTAAACCTAACCCTAACCCTAGCTTTTACCCGAAGCCTTACACTAACCGGTCCCCTAACCCTAACCCGTACGCTAACACTAACCAGTACCCTAACATGTACGCTCACCCTTAACCATTGTCGTACCCTAACCTATACCCTAAACCGTCCCCGTCCCCTAACCTAACCCTAAACCTAACCCTTACGTGAAGCCTTACCCTAACCTGTCCCCTAATCCTAAACCGTACGCTGACACTAACACGTACCCTAACACAGACGCTCACCCTAAAACATTGTCGTACACTAAACTGTACACTAATCCGTCCCCATCCCCGTCCCCGTCCCTTAACCCTAACCCTAACCCAAACCCTAACCCTAACCCTTACCCAAAGCCTTACCCTAATCGGTCCCCTAATCCTAACCCGTATGCTAACACTAAACCGTACCCTAACACGTACTCTCACCCTAAACCGTTGTCGTACCCTAAACTATACCCTAAACCGTCCCCGTCCCCGTCCCCTATCCCTAACCCTAAGCCTAACCCTGAAGCTTACCCGAAGCCTTACCCTAACCCGTCCCCTAATTCTAACCCGTATGGTAACACTAACCCATACCCTAACACGTACGCTCACCCTAAACGGTTGTCGTACCCTAACCTGTACCCTAAACCGTGTCCGCCCCCTAAACCTAACCCTAACCCTAACCCTAACCTTAACCCTTACCCGAAGCCTTACCCTAACTCGTCCCCTAATCCTAACCCGTACGCTAACACTAACACGTACCCTAACACTTACGGTCACCCTGAACCATTGTCGTACCCTAACCTGTACCCTAAACCGTCCCTGGCCCCTACCCCTAACCCTAACACTAACCCGTACCCGAAGCCTAACACTAACCCGTCCCCTAATCCTAAGCCGTGCGCTAACAATAACCCATACCCCAACATGTATGCTCAACCTAAACCGTTGTCGTACCCTAAACTGTCCCCATCCCCTAACCCTAACCCTAACCCTAACCCTAACACTTACCCGAAGCCTTACCCTAACCCGTCCCCTAATCCTAACCCGTATGCTAACACTAACCCGTACCCTAACACGTACGCTCACCCTAAAACGTTGTTGTACCCTAACCTTTGCCCTAAACGTCTCCGTCCCTGTCCCCTAACCCTAACGCTAACCCTTGCCCAAAGCCTTACCCTAACACGTCCCCTAATCCTAACCCGTATGCTAACACTAAACCGTACCCTAACACGTACGCTCACTCTAAACCGTTGTCGTACCCTAAACTGTACCCTAAACCGTCCCCGTCCCCTAACCCTAACCCTTACCCGAAGCCTTACCATAACCTGTCCCCTAATCCTAACCCATATGCTAACACTAAGTCGTACCCTAACACGTATGCTCACCCTAAACAATTGTCGTACACTAAACTGTACCCTCAACCATCCCCGTGCCCTAACCCTAACCCTAACCCTAAACCTTACCCGAAGCCTTACACTAACCCGTCCCCTAATCCTAAACCGTACGCTGACACTAACACGTAGCCTAACACGTACGCTCACCCTAAACCGTTTTCGTACACTAACCTGTACCCTAAACCGTGTCCGTCCCCTATACCTAACCCTAACCCTAACCCTAAACCTAACCCTTACCCGAAGCCTTACCCTTACCCGTCCCCTAATCCTAACCCGTACGCTAACAATAACACGTACCCTAAAACGTACGGTCACCCTGAACCATTGTCGTACCCTAAACTGTACCCTAAACCGTACCCGTCCCTTAACCCTAACCCTAACCCTAACCCTAACCCTACCACTAAACCTTACCCGAAGCCTTACACTAAACCGTCCCCTAATCCTAAACCATACGCTGACACTAACACATAGCCTAACACGTACGCTCACCCTAAACCGTTGTCGTACCCTAAACTGTACCGTAAACCGTGTCCATCCCCTAACCCTAACCCTAACCCTAACCCTAACCCTAACCCTTACCCGAAGCCTTACCCTAACCCGTCCCCTAATCCTAACCCGTACGCTAACACTAACCCGTACCCTAACACGTACGCTCACCCTAAACTGTTGTCATACCCTAACCTGTTCTCTAAAGCTTCCCCATCCCCTAACCCTAAACCTAACCCTAACACTTACCCTTACCCTAACCTTTACCCGAAGCCTTACACTATCCCGTCCCCAATCCGAACCCGTAGGCTAACACTAACCCGTGCCCTAAAACGTACGCTCACCTAAACCGTTGTCGTACCCTAACCTGTACCCTAAAACGTCCCCTAAATGTAACCCTAACCCTAACCCTAACCCTTACCCGAAACATTACCCTAACCCGTCCCCTAATCCGATTCCGTACGCTAACACTAACCCGTACCCTAACACGTACACCCACCCTAAAACGTTGTCGTCCCCTAACCTGTACCCTAAACCGTCCCCGTCCCCTACCCTAACCCTAACACTAACCCTAACCCTAACCCTTACCCAAAGCCTTACCCTAACATGTCACCTAATCCTAACCCGTACGCTAACACTAACCCGTGCCCTAACACGTACGGTCACCCTAAACCTTTGTCGTACCCTAATCTATACCCTAAACCGTCCCTGTCCCCATCCCCTAACCCTAAACCTAAACCTAACACTAACCCTTACCCAAGGCCTTACCCTAACCCATCACCTAATCCTAACCCGTATGCTAACACTAACCCGTACCCTAACACGTACACTCACCCTAAACCGTTGTCCTACCCTAACCTGTACCGTAAACCGTCCCCGTCCCCTAACCGTAACACTAACCCTAAACCTTACCCTTACCCAAAGCCTTACCCTAACCCATCACCTAATCCTAACCCGTACGCTAACACTAACCCGTGCCCTAACACGTACGCTCACCCTAAACCGTTGTTGTACCCTAACCTGTACCCTAAACCACCCCATCCCCTAACCCTAACCCTAAACCTAACCCTAATCCTAACCCTTACCCGAAGCCTTACCCTAACCCGTCCCATAATCATAACCCGTACGCTAACACTAACACGTGCCCTAACACGTAGGCTCACCATAAATCATTGTCGTACCCTAACCTGCACCCTAAACCATCCCCATCCCCGTCCCCGTCTCCTAACCCTAACCCGAACCCTAACCCTAACCCTTACCCGAAGACTTAACCTAACCTGTCCCCTAATCCTAACACTTACGCTAACACTAACCCTTGCCCTAACATGTACACTCACCCTAAACCGTTGTCTTACCCTAACCTGTACCCTAAACCGTCCCTGTACCCTAACCCTAACCCTAACACTAACCCTAAACCGAACCCTTACCCGAAGCCTTCCCCTAACCCGTCCCCTAATCCTAAACCGTACGCTAACCCTAACCCGTGCCCTAGCACGTACGCTCACCCTAAACCGCTGTCGTACCCTAAACTGTACCCTAAACCGTCCCCGTCCCCTAACCCTAACCCTAACCCTAAACCTTACCCGAAGCCTTCCCTTAACCCGTCCCCTAATCCTAACCCGTACGCTAACTCTAAGCCATACCCTAACATGTACGCTCACCCTAAACCGTTCTCGTACACTAACCTGTAACCTAAACCGTCCCCGTCCCCTAACCCTAACCCTTACCCGAAGCCTTACCTTAACCCGTCCTCTAATCCTAACCCGTACGCTAACAGTAAACTGTGCCCTAACATGTACGCTGAACCTAAACCATTGTCCTAAACTAACCTGTACCCTAAACCGACCCCCTCCCCTAACCCTAACCCTAACCCTAACCCTAAACCTAACCCTTACCCGAAGCCTTACCATAACCCGTCCTCTAATCCTAACCCGTACGCTAACAGTAAACTGTGCCCTAACATGTACGCTGAACCTAAACCATTGTCCTACCCTAACCTGTACCCTAAACCGTCCCCCTCCCCTAACCCTAACCCTAACCCTAACCCTAACCCTTACACCAAGCCTTACCCTAAACCGTGCCCTAATCCTAACCCGTACGCTAACACTAACCCATACCCTAACACGTACGCTCACCCTAAACCACTGTCATACACTAACCTGTACCCTAAACCGTCCCCGTCCCCGTCCCCTAACCCTAACCCTAACCCTAAACCTAACCCTTACCCGAAGCCTTACACTAACCCGTCCCCTAATCCTAACCCGTACGCTAACACTAACCCGTGCCCTAACACGTATGCTCACCCTAAAGTGTGGTTGTACCCTAACCAGTACACTAAACCGTCCCCGTCCCCGTTCCCTAACCCTAACCCTAACCCAAACCCTAAGCCTTACCCGAAGCCTTACCCTAACCCGTCTCATAATCCTAACCGATACGCTAAAACTAACCCATGCCCTAACACATACGCTCACCCTAAACCGTTGTTGTACCCTAACCTGTACCCTAAACCGTCCCCGTCCCCTAACCCTAACCCTAATCCTTACCCGAAGCCTTACACTAACCCGTCCCCTAATCCTAACCCATACGCTAACTCTAACCCGTATCCTAACACGTACGCTCACCCTAAACCATTCTCATACACTAACCTGTACCCTAAACCATCCCCGTCAACTAATCTTAACCCTAACCCTTACCCGAAGCCTTACCATAACCCGTCCTCTAATCCTAACCCGTACGCTAACAGTAAACTGTGCCCTAAAATGTACGCTCAACCTAAACCATTGTCCTACCCTAACTTGTACCCTAAACCGTCCCCGTCCCCTAACCCTAACCCTAAACCTAGCCCTAAACCTAAACCTTACCCCAAGCCTTACCCTAACCCGACCCTTAATCCTAACCCGTACGCTAACACTAACCCATACCCTAACACGCACGCTCACCCTAAATCTTTGTCGTACCCTAACATGTACCCTAAACCGTCCCCGTCCCCTAACCCTAACCCTAACCCTAACCCTAACACTTACCCGAAGCATTACACTAACCCGTCCCCTAATCCTAATCCGTACGCTAACACTATCACGTGTCCTAACACGTACCCTCACCCTAAACCGTTGTCGTACCCTAACCTGTACCCTAAACCGTCACCGTCCCCTAGCCCTAACCCTAACCCTAACCCTTACGCGAAGCCTTACCCTAACCCGTCCCCAATCCTAACCCGTACGCTAACACTAACAAGTACCCTAACACATACGCTCACCCTAAACTGTTGTCGTACACTAACCTGTAACCTAAACCGTCCCCGTCCCCTAACCCTAACCCTAACCCTAACCCTAACTCTTACCCGAAGCCTTACCCTAATCTGTCCCCTAATCATAACCCGTATGCTAACACTAACCCTTGCCCTAACACGTACACTCACCCTAAACCATTGTCGTACCCTAACCTGTACCCTGAACCGTCCCTGTACCCTAACCCTAACCCTAACTCTAACCCTAACCCTAACCCTAACACTTACCCGAAGCCTTACCCTAACCCGTCCCATAATCCTAACCCGTACGCTAACAGTAACCCGTACCCTAACACGTACGCTCACCCTAAACCGTTGACGTACCCTAACCTGTACCCTAAACCGTCCCTGTCCCCTAACCCTAACCCTAAGCCTTACCAGAAGCCTTACCCTAACCCGTCCCGTAATCCTAACCCGTACGCTAACACTAACCCGTACCCTAACACGTACGCTCACCCTAAACCGTTGTCGTACCCTAACCTGTACCCTAAACCGTCCCTCTACCCTAACCCTAACCCTAACCCTTATCCTAACCCTAAAGCTTACCCGAAGCCTTACCCTAACCCGTCCCATAATCCTAACCCGTACGCTAACACTAACCCGTACCCTAACATGTACGCTCACCCTAAACTGTTGTCGTACCCTAACCTGTACCCTAAACCGTCCCTGTCCCCGACCCTTAACCCTAACCCTAACCCTAACCCTAACCCTTACCTGACGCCTTACCCTAACCCGTCCCCAAATCCTAACCCGTACGCTAACACTAACCCGTACCCTAACACGCACGCTCAACCTAAACCGTTGTCGTACACTAACCTGTACCCTAAACCGTGTCCGCCCCCTAAACCTAACCCTAACCCTAACCCTAACCTTAACCCTTACCCGAAGCTTTACCCTAACCCGTCCCCTAATCCTAACCCGTACGCTAACACTAACACGTACCCTAACACTTACGGTCACCCTGAACCATTGTCGTACCCTAACCTGTACCCTAAACCGTCCCTGGCCCCTACCCCTAACCCTAACACTAACCCGTACCCGAAGCCTAACACTAACCCGTCCCCTAATCCTAAGCCGTGCGCTAACAATAACCCATACCCCAACATGTATGCTCAACCTAAACCGTTGTCGTACCCTAAACTGTCCCCATCCCCTAACCCTAACCCTATCCCTAACCCTAACACTTACCCGAAGCCTTACCCTAACCCGTCCCCTAATCCTAACCCGTATGCTAACACTAACCCGTACCCTAACACGTACGCTCACCCTAAAACGTTGTTGTACCCTAACCTTTGCCCTAAACGTCCCCGTCACTGTCCACTAACCCTAACGCTAACCCTTACCCAAAGCCTTACCCTAACACGTCCCCTAATCCTAACCCGTACGCTAACACTAAACCGTACCCTAACACGTACGCTCACTCTAAACCATTGTCGTACCCTAACCTGTACCCTAAACCGTCCCCGTCCCCTAACCCTAACCCTTACCCGAAGCCTTACCATAACCTGTCCCCTAATCCTAACCCATATGCTAACACTAAGTCGTACCCTAACACGTATGCTCACCCTAAACAATTGTCGTACACTAAACTGTACCCTCAACCATCCCCGTGCCCTAACCCTAACCCTAACCCTAAACCTTACCCGAAGCCTTACACTAACCCGTCCCCTAATCCTAAACCGTACGCTGACACTAACACGTAGCCTAACACGTACGCTCACCCTAAACCGTTTTCGTACACTAACCTGTACCCTAAAGCGTGTCCGTCCCCTATACCTAACCCTAACCCTAACCCTATACCTAACCCTTACCCGAAGCCTTACCCTTACCCGTCCCCTAATCCTAACCCGTACGCTAACAATAACATGTACCCTAAAACGTACGGTCACCCTGAACCATTGTCGTACCCTAAACTGTACCCTAAACCGTACCCGTCCCTTAACCCTAACCCTAACCCTAACCCTAACCCTTACCCGAAGCCTTACCCTAACCCGTCCACTAATCCTAACCCGTACGCTAACACTAACCCGTACCCTAACACGTACGCTCACCCTAAACTGTTGTCGTACCCTAACCTGTTCTCTAAAGCTTCCCCATCCCCTAACCCTAAACCTAACCCTAACACTTACCCTTACCCTAACCTTTACCCGAAGCCTTACACTATCCCGTCCCCAATCCGAACCCGTAGGCTAACACTAACCCGTGCCCTAAAACGTACGCTCACCTAAACCGTTGTCGTACCCTAACCTGTACCCTAAAACTTCCCCTAACTGTAACCCTAACCCTAAACCTTACCCGAAACATTACCCTAACCCGTCCCCTAATCCGATTCCGTACGCTAACACTAACCCGTACCCTAACACGTACACCCACCCTAAAACGTTGTCGTCCCCTAACCTGTACCCTAAACCGTCCCCGTCCCCTACCCTAACCCTAACACTAACCCTAACCCTAACCCTTACCCAAAGCCTTACCCTAACATGTCACCTAATCCTAACCCGTACGCTAACACTAACCCGTGCCCTAACACGTACGGTCACCCTAAACCTTTGTCGTACCCTAACCTATACCCTAAACCGCCCCATCCCCTAACCCTAACTTTAAACCTAACCCTAATCCTAACCCTTACCCGAAGCCTTACCCTAACGCGTCCCATAATCATAACCCGTACGCTAACACTAACTCGTGCCCTAACACGTAGGCTCATCATAAACCATTGTCGTACCCTAACCTGTACCCTAAACCATCCCCATCCCCGTCCCCGTCTCGTAACCCTAACCCGAACCCTAACCCTAACCCTTACCCGAAGACTTACCCTAACCTGTCCCCTAATCCTAACACTTACGCTAACACTAACCCTTGCCCTAAAATGTACACTCACCCTAAACCGTTGTCTTACCCTAACCTGTACCCTAAACCGTCCCTGTACCCTAACCCTAACCCTAACACTAACCCTAAACCGAACCCTTAACCGAAGCCTTCCCCTAACCCGTCCCCTAATCCTAAACCGTACGCTAACCGTAACCCGTGCCCTAGCACGTACGCTCACCCTAAACCGCTGTCGTACCCTAAACTGTACCCTAAACCGTCCCCATCCCCTAACCCTAACCCTAACCCTAAACCTTACCCGAAGCCTTCCCCTAAACCGTCCCCTAATCCTAACCCGTACGCTAACTCTAAGCCATACCCTAACACGTACGCTCACCCTAAACCATTCTCGTACACTAACCTGTAACCTAAACCGTCCCCGTCCCCTAACCCTAACCCTAACACTTACCCGAAGCCTTACCTTAACCCGTCCTCTAATCCTAACCCGTACGCTAACAGTAAACTGTGCCCTAACATGTACGCTGAACCTAAACAATTGTCCTACCCTAACCTGTACCCTAAACCGTCCCCCTCCCCTAACCCTAACCCTAACCCTAACCCTAAACCTAACCCTTACCCGAAGCCTTACCATAACCCGTCCTCTAATCCTAACCCGTACGCTAACAGTAAACTGTGCCCTAACATGTACGCTGAACCTAAACCATTGTCCTACCCTAACCTGTACCCTAAACCGTCCCCCTCCCCTAACCCTAACCCTAACGCTAACCCTAACCCTTACACCAAGCCTTACCCTAAACCGTGCCCTAATCCTAACCCGTACGCTAACACTAACCCATACCCTAACACGTACGCTCACCCTAAACCGCTGTCATACACTAACCTGTACCCTAAACCGTCCCCGTCCCCGTCCCCGTCCCCTAACCCTAACCCTAAACCTAACCCTTACCCGAAGCCTTACCCTAATCCGTCCCCTAATCCTAACCCGTACGCTAACACTAACCCGTGCCCTAACACCTACGCTCACCCTAAAGTGTGGTTGTACCCTAACCAGTACACTAAACCGTCCCCGTCCCCGTTCCCTAACCCTAACCCTAACCCAAACCCTAAGCCTTACCCGAAGCCTTACCCTAACCCGTCTCATAATCCTAACCGATACGCTAAAACTAACCCATGCCCTAACACATACGCTCACCCTAAACCGTTGTCGTACCCTAACCTGTACCCTAAACCGTCCCCGTCCCCTAACCCTAACCCTAACCCTAACCCTAAACCTAACCCTTACCCGAAGCCTTACCATAACCCGTCCTCTAATCCTAACACGTACGCTAACAGTAAACTGTGCCCTAAAATGTACGCTCAACCTAAACCATTGTCCTACCCTAACTTGTACCCTAAACCGTCCCCGTCCCCTAACCCTAACCCTAACCCTAACCCTAACACTTACCCGAAGCATTACACTAACCCGTCCCCTAATCCTAATCCGTACGCTAACACTAACCCGTGTCCTAACACGTACCCTCACCCTAAACCGTTGTCGTACCCTAACCTGTACCCTAAACTGTCACCGTCCCCTAGCCCTAACTCTAACCCTAACCCTTACGCGAAGCCGTACCCTAACCCGTCCCCAATCCTAACCCGTACGCTAACACTAACAAGTACCCTAACACATACGCTCACCCTAAACTGTTGTCGTACACTAACCTGTAACCTAAACCGTCCCCGTCCCCTAACCCTAACCCTATCCCTAACCCTAACCCTAACCCTTACCCGAAGCCTTACCCTAATCTGTCCCCTAATCATAACCCGTATGCTAACACTAACCCTTGCCCTAACACGTACACTCACCCTAAACCATTGTCGTACCCTAACCTGTACCCTGAACCGTCCCTGTACCCTAACCCTAACCCTAACTCTAACCCTAACCCTAACCCTAACACTTACCCGAAGCCTTACCCTAACCCGTCCCATAATCCTAACCCGTACGCTAACAGTAACCCGTACCCTAACACGTACGCTCACCCTAAACCGTTGACGTACCCTAACCTGTACCCTAAACCGTCCCTGTCCCCTAACCCTAACCCTAAGCCTTACCAGAAGCCTTACCCTAACCCGTCCCGTAATCCTAACCCGTACGCTAACACTAACCCATACCCTAACACGTACGCTCACCCTAAAACCTTGTCGTACCCTAACCTGTACCCTAAATCGTCCCTGTCCCCTAACCCTAACCCTAACCCTAACCTTAAACCTTACCCGAAGCCTTACCCTAACCGGTCCCCTAAACCTAACCCGCACGCTAACACTAGCCCGTGCCCTAACACGTACGCTCACCTGAAACATTTGTCGTACACTAAGCTGTACCCTAAACCGTCCCCATTACCTAACACTAACCCGAACCCTCACCATAACCCTAAACCTTACCCGAAGCGTTACCCTAACCCGTCCCCTAATCCTAACCGTACGCTAACACTAATCCGTGCCCTAACACGTACGCTCACCCTAAAGCGTTGTCGTACCCTAACCTGTACCCTAAACCGTTCCTGTCCCTGTACCCTAACCCTAACCCTAACCCAAACCCTAACCGTTACCCGAAGCCTTACACTAACCCATCCCATAATCCTAAACGCTACGCTAACACTAACCCGTGCCCTAACACGTACACTCACCCTAAACCATTGTCGTACCCTAACCTGTACCCTGAACCGTCCCTGTACCCTAACCCTAACCCTAACTCTAACCCTAACCCTAACCCTAACACTTACCCGAAGCCTTACCCTAACCCGTCCCATAATCCTAACCCGTACGCTAACACTAACCCGTACCCTAACACGTACGCTCACCCTAAATCGTTTTCGTACACTAACCTGTACCCTAAACCATCCCCGTCCCCTAACCCTAACCCTAACACTATCCCTAACCCTTACCCGAAGCCTTACCCTAACTCGGCCCCCAATTCTAACCCATACGCTAACACTAACCCGTACCCTAACACGTACGCTCACCCTAAAACTTTGTCGTACCCTAACCTGTACCCTAAGTCGTCCCCTTCCCCTAAGCCTAACCCTAACCCCAATACTTACCCGAAGCCTTACCCTAAACCGTCCCCTAAGCCTAACCCTTACGCTAACACTAACCCGTGCCCTAAAACGAATGCTCACCCTAAACTGCTGTCGTACACTAACCTGTACCCTAAACCGTCCCCGTCCCCTAACCCTAACCCTAAACCTAACCCTTACCCGAAGCCTTACCCTAACCCGTCCCCTAATCCTAACCCGTACGCTAACACTAACACGTGCCCTAACAGGTACGCTCACCCTAAAGCGTGGTCGTACCCTAACCTGTACACTAAACCGTCCCCGTCCCCGTTCCCTAACCCTAACCCTATCCCAAACCCTACCCCTTACACGAAGCCTTACCCTAACCCGTCCCATAATCCTAAATAATACGCTAAAACTACCCCATGCCCTAACACATACGCTCACCCTAAACCGTTGTCGTACCCTAACCTGTACCCTAAACCGTCCCTGTAGCCTAACCCTAACCCTAACCCTAACCCTTACCCGAAGCCTTACCCTAACCCGTCCCATTATCCTACCGCGTACGCTAACACTAACCCGTACCCTAACACGTACGCTCACCCTAAACCGTTGTCGTACCATAACCTGTACCTAACCGTCCCCGTCCCCGTCCCCTAAACTTAACCCTAAACCTCACCCTTACCCGTAGCCTTACCCTAACCCGTCCCCTATTCCTAACCTATACGCTAACTCTAACCCGTACCCTAACATGTACGCTCACCCTAAAGAGTTGTCGTACACTAACCTCTACCCTAAACCGTCCCCGTCCCCGTCCCCTAACCCTAACCCTAACCCTAACCCTTACCCGAAGCCTTACCCTAACAAGTCCCCAATCCTAACCCGTACGCTAACACTAACACATACCCTAACACGTACGCTCACCCTAAACCGTTGTCGTACCCTAGCCTATACCCTAAACAGTCCCTGTACCCTAACCCTAACCCTAACCCTAACCCTTACCCGAAGCCTTACCCTAACCCGTCCCCTAATCCTAACCCGTACGCTAACACTAAACCTTACCCTAACACGTACGCACACTCTAAACTGTTGTCATATCCTATCCTGTACCCTAAACCTTCCCCGTGCCCGTCCCCTAACCCTAACCCTAACACTTACCCGAAGCCTTACCCTAACCTGTCCCCTAATCCTAACCCGTACGCTAACACAAACCCTTACCCTAACACGTACGCACACCCTAAACTGTTGTCAAATCCTATCCTGTACCCTAAACCTTCCCCGTTCCTGTACCCTAACCCTAACCCTAACTCTTACCCGAAGCCTTACCCTAACCTGTCCCCTAATCCTAACCCGTACGCTAACACTAACCCATGCCCTAACACATACGCTCACCCTAAAGCGTTGTCGTACCCTAACCTGTACCCTAAACCGTCCCCGTCCCCTAACCCTAACACTAACCCTAATACTAACCCTTACCCGAAGCCTTCCGTTAACCCACCCCCTAATCCTAACCCGTACGCTAACCCTAAACCGTACCCTAACACGTAAGCTCACCCTAAACCGTTGTCGTACACTAAACTGTACCCTGAACCGTCCCCATCCCCAAACCCTAACCCTAACCCTTATCCGAAGCCTTACACTAACCTGTCCCCTAATCCTAAACCGTACGCTAACACTAACCCGTACCCTAACACGTACGCTCACAATAAACGGTTGCGTAGCCTAACCTGTACCCTAAACCCTCCCCATGCCCTAACACTTACCCTAAACCTAACCCTAACCCTAACCCTTACCCGAAGCCTTACCCTAACCCATCACCTAATCGGAACCCGTACGCTAACACTAACCCGTACCCTATCACGTACGCTCACCCTAAACCGTTATTGTACCCTAACCTGTACCCTAAACGCTCCCCATCCCCTAACCCTAACCCTAAACCTAACCCTAACCCTTACCCGAAGCTTATCCTAACCCGTCCCCTAATCCTAACCCGTTCGCTAACACTAACACATACCCTACCACGTACGCTCACCCTAAAGCATTGTTGTACCCTAACGTGTACCCTAAACCGTTCCCGTGCCCTAACCCTAACCCTAACCCTAACCCAAACCCTAACCCTTACCTGGAGCCTTACCCTAACCCGTCTCCTAATCCTAACCCATACGCTAACACTAACCCATACCCTAACACGCACGCTCACCCTAAATCTTTGTCGTACCCTAACATGTACCCTAAACCGTCCCCATCCCCTAACCCTAACCCTAACCTTAACCCTAACACTTACCCGAAGCATTACACTAACCCGTCCCCTAATCCTAATCCGTACGCTAACACTAACCCGTGTCCTAACACGTACCCTCACCCTAAACAGTTGTCGTACCCTAACCTGTACCCTAAACCGTCACCGTCCCCTAGCCCTAACCCTAACCCTAACCCTTACGCGAAGCCTTACCCTAACCCGTTCCCAATCCTAACCCGTACGCTAACACTAACAAGTACCCTAACACATACGCTCACCCTAAACTGTTGTCGTACACTAACCTGTAACCTAAACCGTCCCCGTCCCCTAACCCTAACCCTAACCCTAACCCTAACCCTTACCCGAAGCCTTACCCTAATCTGTCCCCTAATCCTAACCCGTATGCTAACACTAACCCTTGCCCTAACACGTACACTCACCCTAAACCATTGTCGTACCCGAACCTGTACCCTGAACCGTCCCTGTATCCTAACCCTAACCCTAACTCTAACCCTAACCCTAACCCTAACACTTACCCGAAGCCTTACCCTAACCCGTCCCATAATCCTAACCCGTACGCTAACACTAACCCGTACCCTAACACGTACGCTCACCCTAAACCGTTGACGTACCCTAACCTGTACCTTAAACCGTCCCCGTCCCCTAACCCTAACCCTAACCCTAACCCTTACCAAAAGCCTTACCCTAACCCGTCCCGTAATCCTAACCCGTACGCTAACACTAACCCGTACCGTAACACGTACGCTCACCCTAAAACCTTGTCGTACCCTAACCTGTACCCTAAATCGTCCCTGTTCCCTAACCCTAACCCTAACCTTAAACCTTACCCGAAGCCTTACCCTAACCGGTCCCCTAAACCTAACCCGCACGCTAACACTAACCCGTGCCCTAACACGTACGCTCACCCGAAACATTTGTCGTACACTAAGCTGTACCCTAAACCGTCCCCATTACCTAACACTAACCCGAACCCTAACCATAACCCTAAACCTTACCCGAAGCCTTACCCTAAACCGTCCCCTAATCCTAACCGTACGTTAACACTAATCCGTGCCCTAACACGTACGCTCACCCTAAAGCGTTGTCGTACCCTAACCTGTACCCTAAACCGTTCCTGTCCCTGTACCCTAACCCTAACCCTAACCCAAACCCTAACCCTTACCCGAAGCCTTACCCTAACCCGTCCCATAATCCTAACCCGTACGCTAACACTAACCCGTACCCTAACATGTACGCTCACCCTAAACGGTTGTCGTACCCTAAACTGTACCCTAAACCGTCCCTGTACCTGACCATTAACCCTAACCCTAACCCTAACCCTTACCCGACGCCTTACCCTAACCCGTCCCATAATCCTAACCCGTACGCTAACACTAACCGTACCCTAACATGTACGCTCACCCTAAACTGTTGTCGTACCCTAACCTGTACCCTAAACCGTCCCTGTCCCCGACCCTTAACCCTAAGCCTAACCCTAACCCTAACCCTTACCTGACGCCTTACCCTAACCCGTCCCCAAATCCTAACCCGTACGCTAACACTAACCCGTACCCTAACATGCATGCTCACCCTAAACCGTTGTCGTACCCTAACATGTACCCTAAACCGTCCCCAACCCCTAACCCTAACGCTAACCCTAAACCTAAACCTAACCCTTACCCGAAGCCTTACCATAACCCGTCCTCTAATCCTAACCCGTACGCTAACAGTAAACTGTGCCCTAACATGTACGCTGAACCTAAACCATTGTCCTACCCTAACCTGTACCCTAAACCGTCCCACTCCCCTAACCCTAACCCTAACCCTAACCCTAACCCTTACACCAAGCCTTACCCTAACCCGTGCCCTAATCCTAACCCGTACGCTAACACTAACCCATACCCTAACACGTACGCTCACCCTAAACCGCTGTCGTACACTAACCTGTACCCTAAACCATCCCCGTCCCCGTCCCCGTCCCCTAACCCTAACCCTAAACCTAACACTTACCCGAAGGCTTACCCTAACCCGTCCCCTAATCCTAACCCGTACGCTAAAACTAACCCGTGCCCTAACACGTACGCTCACCCTAAAGTGTGGTTGTACCCTAACCAGTACACTAAACCGTCCCCGTCCCCGTTCCCTAACCCTAACCCTAACCCAAACCCTAAGCCTTACCCGAAGCCTTACCCTAACCCGTCTCATAATCCTAACCGATACGCTAAAACTAACCCATGCCCTAACACATACGCTCACCCTAAACCGTTGTCATACCCTAACCTGTACCCTAAACCTTCCCCGTCCCCTAACCCTAACCCTAATCCTTACGCGAAGCCTTACACTAACCCGTCCCCTAATCCTAACCCATACGCTAACTCTAACCCGTATCCTAACACGTACGCTCACCCTAAACCATTCTCATACACTAACCTGTACCCTAAACCATCCCCGTCATCTAACCTTAACCCTAAACCTTACCCGAAGCCTTACCATAACCCGTCCTCTAATCCTAACCCGTACGCTAACAGTAAACTGTGCCCTAAAATGTACACTCAACCTAAACCATTGTCCTACCCAAACTTGTACCCTAAACCGTCCCCGTCCCCTAACCCTAACCCTAAACCTAGCCCTAAACCTAAACCTTACCCCAAGCCTTACCCCAACCCGACCCTTAATCCTAACCCGTACGCTAACACTAACCCATACCCTAACACGCACACTCACCCTAAATCTTTGTCGTACCCTAACATGTACCCTAAACCGTCCCCGTCCCCTAACCCTAACCCTAACCCTAACCCTAACACTTACCCGAAGCATTACACTAACCCGTCCCCTAATCCTAATCCGTACGCTAACACTAACCCGTGTCCTAACACGTACGCTCACCCTAAACCGTTGTCGTACACTAACGTGTACACTTAACTGTCCCTGTCCCCTAACCCTAACCCTAACCCTAACCCTAACCATTACGCAAAGCCTTACCCTAACCCGTCCCCCAATCCTAACCCGTACGCTAACACTAACCCGTATCCTACCATGTACGCTCATCCTAAACCTTTCTCGTACCCTAAACTGTTCCCTAAACCGTCCCCGTCCCCTAACCCTAACCCTAACCCTAACCCTAACCCTAGCTTTTACCCGAAGCCTTACACTAACCGGTCCCCTAACCCTAACCCGTACACTAACACTAACCAGTACCCTAACATGTACGCTCACCCTTAACCATTGTCGTACCCTAACCTATACCCTAAACCGTCCCCGTACCCTAACCTAACCCTAAACCTAACCCTTACGTGAAGCCTTACCCTAACCTGGCCCCTAATCCTAAACCGTACGCTGACACTAACACGTACCCTAACACAGACGCTCACCCTAAAACATTGTCGTACACTAAACTGTACCCTAATCCGTCCCCATCCCCGTCCCCGTCCCTTAACCCTAACCCTAACCCAACCCTAACCCTAACCCTTACCCAAAGCCTTACCCTAATCGGTCCCCTAATCCTAACCCGTATGCTAACACTAAACCGTCCCCTAACACGTACTCTCACCCTAAACCATTGTCGTACCCTAACCTATACCCTAAACCGTCCCCGTCCCCGTCCCCTATCCCTAACCCTAAGCCTAACCCTGAAGCTTACCCGAAGCCTTACCCTAACCCGTCCCCTAATTCTAACCCGTATGGTAACACTAACCCATACCCTAACACGTACGCTCACCCTAAACGGTTGTCGTACCCTAACCTGTACCCTAAACCGTGTCCGTCCCCTAAACCTAACCCTAACCCTAACCCTAACCTTAACCCTTACCCGAAGCCTTACCCTAACCCGTCCCCTAATCCTAACCTGTACGCTAACACTAACACGTACCCTAACACTTACGGTCACCCTGAACCATTGTCGTACCCTAAACTGTACCCTAAACCGTCCCCGTCCCTTAACCCTAACCCTAACCCTAACCCTAACCCTAACACTAACCCTAATCCTTACCCGAAGCCTTACAATAACCCGTCCCCTAATCCTAACCCGTACGCTAACACTAAAACGTAACCTAACACGTACGCTCACACTAAACCGTTGTTGTACCGTAACCTGTACCCTCAACCGTCCCTGGCCCCTAACCCTAACCCTAACACTAACCCGTACCCGAAGCCTAACACTAACCCGTCCCCTAATCCTAAGCCGTACGCTAACAATAACCCATACCCCAACATGTACGCTCAACCTAAACCGTTGTCGTACACTAAACTGTCCCCATCCCCTAACCCTAACCCTAACCCTAACCCTAACACTTACCCGAAGCCTTACCCTAACCCGTCCCCTAATCCTAACCCGTATGCTAACGCTAACCCGTACCCTAACACGTACGCTCACCCTAAAACGTTGTTGTACCCTAATCTTTGCCCTAAACAGTCCCCGTCCCCGTCCCCTAACCCTAACACTAACACTTACCCAAAGCCTTACCCTAACACGTCCCCTAATCCTAACCCGTACCCTAACCTTAAACCGTACCCTAACACGTACGCTCACTCTAAACCGTTGTCGTACCCTAACCTGTACCCTAAACCGTCCCCGTCCCCTAACACTAACCCTAACCCTAACCCTTACCCGAAGCCTTACCATAACCTGTCCCCTAATCCTAACCCATATGCTAACACTAAGCCATACCCTAACACGTATGCTCACCCTAAACAATTGTCGTACACTAAACTGTACCCTCAACCATCCCCGTGCCCTAACCCTAACCCTAACCCTAAACCTTACCCGAAGACTTACACTAACCCGTCCCCTAATCCTAAACCGTACGCTGACACTAACACGTAGCCTAACACGTACGCTCAACCTAAACCGTTTTCGTACACAAACCTGTACCCTAAACCGTGTCCGTCCCCTATACCTAACCCTAACCCTAACCCTAAATCTAACCCTTACCCGAAGCCTTACCCTAACCCGTCCCCTAATCCTAACCCGTACGCTAACAATAACACATACCCTAAAACGTACGGTCACCCTGAACCATTGTCGTACCCTAAACTGTACCCTAAACCTTCCCCGTCCCTTAACCGTAACCCTAACCCTAACCCTAACCCTAAACCTAATCCTTTCCCGAAGCCTTAACATAACCCGTCCCCTAATCCTAACCCGTACGCAAATATTAAATCGTAACCTAACACGTACGCTCACACTAAACCGTTGTCGTACCCTAACCTGTACCCTAAACCGTCCCCGTCCCCGTCCCCTAACCCTAACCCTAACCCTTACCCGAAGCCTTATCCTAACCCGTACCCTAATCATAACCTGTAGGCTAACACTAACCCGTACCCTAAAACGCACACTCACCCTAAACCGTTTTCGTACACTAACCTGTACCCTAAACCGTCCCCGTCCACTAAACCTAACCCTAACCCTAACCCTAACCCTTACCCGAAGCCTTATCCTAACACTTCCCCTAATCCTAACCCGTACGCTAACACTAACCCGTACCCTAACACGTATGCTCAACCTAAACGGTTGTTGTACCCTAACCTGTACCCTAAACCGTCCCCGTCCCCTAAACCTAACCCTAACCCTAACCCAAACCCTTACCCAAAGCCTTACCCTAAACGGTCCCCTAATCCTAACCCGTACTCTAACACTAACAAGTACCCAAACACGTACGCTCACCATAAACCGTTGTCGTACCCTAACCTGTACCCTAAACTCTCCCCGTCCCCATCCCCTAAGCTTAACCCTAACCCTAACCCTTACCCAAAGCCTTACACTAACCCCTCCCCTAATCCTAACCCGTACGCTAACACTAAACCATACCCTAACATGTACGCTCACCCCAAACCGTTGTCGTACACTAACCTGTACCCTAAACCGTACCCGTCCCCATCCCCTAACCCTAAACCTAACCGTAAACTTAACCCTTACCCGAAGCCTTACCCTAACACGTCCCCTAATCATAACCCGTACGCTAACACTAACCCGTACCCTACCACGTACGCTCACCCGAAACCGTTGTCGTAACCTAACCTGTACCCTAAACCGTCCCTGTCCCCTAACCCTAACAGTAAACCTAACCCTAACACTAACCCTTACCCGAAGCCTTTCCCTAACCCGTCCCCTAATCCTAACCCGTACGCTAACACTAACTTGTACCCTAAAACGTACGCTCACCCTAAACCGTTGTTGTACCCTAACCTGTACCCTAAACCGTCCCCGTCCCCTAACCATAACCCTAACCCTAAACTTATCCCTAACCCTTACCCGACGCCTTACCCTAATCCTAACCTGTACGCTAACACTAACCCGTACCCTAATATGTACGCTCACCCTAAACAGTTGTCGTACACTAAACTGTACCCTAAACCGTCCCCGTCCCCTAACCCTAACCCTAACCCTAACCCTAACCCTAAACCTTACCCGAAGCCTTACCCTAACGCATCCCCTGCTCCTAACCCATACGCTAACACTAACCCATACACTAACACATACGCTCACCCTAAACCCTTGTTGTACCCTAACCTGTACCCTAAACTGTCCCCGTCCCGCTCCCCTAACCCTAACCCTAGCCCTAACCGTAACCCTTACCCGAAGCCTTACCCTAACCTGTCCCCTAATCCTAAATCGTACACTAACCCTAACCCGCTAACATGTACGCTCACCCTAAAGCGTTGTCGTACCCTAACCTGTACCCTAAACCGTATCCGTCCCCTAACCCTAACCCTAACCCTAACCCTTACCCGAAGCCTTACCCTATCCCGTCCCCTAATACTAACCCGTACGCTAACACTAACACGTACCCTAACACGTACGCTCACCCTAAACGGTTGTCATACCCTAACCTGTACCCTAAACCCTCCCCATCCCCTAACCCTAACCCTAAACCTAACCCTAACCCTAACCCTTACGCGAAGCCTTACCGTAACCCATCACATAAACCGAACCCGTACGCTAACACTAAACCATACCCTACCACGTACGCTCACCCTAAACCCTTGTTGTACCCTAACCTGTACCCTAAACCCTCCACATCCCCTATCCCTAAGCCTAAACCTAACCCTAACCCTAACCCTTACCCGAAGCTTACCCTAACCCGTACCCTAATCCTAACCCGTTCGCTAACACTAACCCATACCCTACCACGTACGCTCACCCTAAACCGTTTTTGTACCCTAACCTGTACCCTAAACTGTTCCCGTGCCCTAACCCTAACCCTAACCCTAACCCAAACCCTAACCCTTACCCGAAGCCTTACCCTAACCCGTCCCCGAATCCTAACCCGTACGCTAACACTAACCTCTGCCCTAACTCGTACGCTCAACCTAAACCATTGTTGTACCCTAACCTGTACCCTAAACCGTCCCCTAACCCTAACCCTAACACTAAACCTTACCCGAAGCCTTACCCTAACCCGTCCTCTAATCCTAACATGTACGCTAACAGTAAACTGTGCCCTAACATGTACGCTCACCCTAAACCGTTGTCCTACCCTAACCTGTACCCTAAACCATCCCAATCCCCGTCCCCTAACCCTAACCCTAACCCTAACCCTTACCCTTACCCGAAGCCTTACCTTAACCCATCCCCTAATCCTAATCCGTACACTAACACTAACCCGAAACCTAACACGTACGCTCACCCTAAACCGTTGTCGTACCCTAACATGTACCCTAAACTGTCCCCATCCCCTAGCCCTAACCCTAACCCTAACCCTTACACTTACCCGAAACCTTACCCTAACTCGTCCCCTAATCCTAAGCCATAGGCTAAAACTAACCCTTACCCTAACACGTACGCTCACACTAAACTGTGGTCGTACCCTAACCTGTACCGTAAACCGCCCCATCCCCTAACCCTAACCCTAAACCTAACCCTAATCCTAACCCTAACCGGAAGCCTTACCCTAACCCGTCCCATAATCATAACCCGTACGCTAACACTAACCCGTGCCCTAACACGTAGGCTCACCATAAATCACTGTCGTACCCTAACATGTACCCTAAACCGTCCCCGTCCCTTAACCCTAACCCTAACCCTAACCCTAACCCTAACACTAACCCTAATCCTTACCCGAAGCCTTACCATAAACCGTCCCCTAATCCTAACCCGTACGCTAACACTAAACCGTAACCTAACACGTACGCTCACACTAAACCGTTGTCGTACCCTAACCTGTACCCTAAAACGTCCCCGTCCCCTAACCCTAACCCTAACACTAACCCTTACCCAAAGCCTTACCCTAACCCGTCCCCTAATCCTAACCCGTACACTAACACTGACACGTACCCTAACATGTACGCTCACCCTAAACCGTTGTCGTACCCTAAGCTGTACCCTAAACCGTCTCCATCCCCGTCCCCTAACCCTAAACCTAAACCTAACCTTAAACCTTACCCGAAGCCTTACCCTAACACGTCCCTTAATCCTAAACCGTACACGAACACGAACAAGTACCCTAAAACATATGCTCACCCTAAACCATTGTAGTACCCTAAACTGTACCTTAAATTGTCCCCGTCCCCGTCCCCTAACCCTAACTCTAACCCTCACCCTAAAACTTACCCGAAGCCTTACCCTAACCCGTCCCCTAATCCTAAACCGTACGCTAACACTAAACTGTACCCTAACTCGTACGCTCACCCTAAACCGTTGTCGTACACTATCCTGTACCATAAACCATCCCCGACCCCGTCCCCTAACACTAAACTTACCCAAAGCCTTACCCTAACCCGTCCCCTTATCCTAAACCGTACGCTAACACTGACACGTACCCTAACATGTACGCTCACCCTAAAACTTTTCGTACCCTAACCTGTACCCTAAACCGTCCCCGTCACCGTCCCCTAACCCTAAACCTAACCCTAAACCTAAACCTTACCCGAAGCCTTACACTAACCCGGCCCCTAATCCTAAACCGTACGCTAACACGAACCCGTACCCTAACACATATGCTCACCCTAAACCATTGTCGTACCCTAACCTGTACCTTAAACTGTCCCCGTCCCCGTTCCCTAACCCTAATCCTAACCCTAACACTTACCCGAAGCCTTACCCTAACCCGATCTCCAATCCTAAACCCTACGCTAACACTAACCTGTACGCTAAAACGTATGCTCACCCTAAACCGTTTTCGTACCCTAACCTGTACCCTAAACTGTCCCCGTCCCCATCCCCTAACCCTAATCCTTACCTGAAGCCTTACCCTAACCCGTCCCCTAATCCTAACCCGTACGCAAACACTAACCCATACCCTAACACGTACGCTCACTCTAAACCGTTGTCATAGCCTAACCTGTACCCTAAACCCTCCCCGTCCTCTAACCCTAACCTTAACCCTAACCCTAACCCTTACCCGAGGCCTTACCATAACCCATCCCCTATTCCTAACACGTACGCAAACACTAACCCGTATCCTAACACATACGCTGTCCCTAAATCGTTGTCATAGCCTAACCTGTACCCTAAAACGTCCCCGTCCCCTAACCCTAACCCTAACAATAACTCTAACCCTAACCCTTACCCGAAGCCTTACCCTAACCCGTCTCCTAATCCTAACCCGTACGCTAACACTAACACGTACTCTAACACGTACGCTCACCCTAAACGGTTGTCGTACACTAACCTGTCCCCTAAACCGTCCCCGTCCCCGTCCCCTAACCCTAACCCTAACCCTTACCCGAGGCCTTACACTAACCCGTCCCCTAATCCTAAACCGTACGCTATAACGAATCCGTACCCTAAAACGTACGATCACCCTAAACCGTTGTCGTACCCTAACCTGTACACTAAACTGTCCCCGTCCACGTCCCCTAACCCTAAGCCTAACCCTAACACTTACCCGAAGCCTTACCCTAACCCGTTCCCTAATCTTGACCCGTACTCTAACACTAACACATAGCCAAACACGTACGCTCACCCTAAACCGTTGTCGTACCCTAACCTGTACGCTAAACCGTCCCCGTCCCTGTCCCCGTCCCCTAACCCTAATCCTAACCCTAACCCTAACCCTTAGCCGAAGCCTTACACTAACCCGTCCCCTATTCCTAACCCGTACGCTCACACTAACCCGTACCCTAACACGTACGCTAAACCTAAACCGTTGTCATAGCTTAACCTGTAACCTAAACCGTCCCCATCCTCTAACCCTAAACCTAACCCTTACCCGAAACCTTACCCTAACCCGTCTCATAATCCTAACCTGTAGGCTAACACTAACCCATACCCTAACACGTACGTTCACCCTAAAACGTTGTCATGCCCTAACTTGTACCCTAAACCGTCTCCGTCCCCTAACTCTAACCCTAACACTAACCCTCACCCTAACCCTTACCCGAAGCCTTACCCTCACCCGTCCCCTAATCCTAAACCGTACGCTATCACGAATCCATACCCTAACACGTACTCTCACCCTAAAACGTTGTCGTACACTAACCTGTACCCTAAACCGTCCACGTCCCCTAACCCTAACACTAACCCTAACCCTTACCCGAAGCCTTACCCTCACCCGTCCCCTAATCCTAAACCGTACGCTATCACGAATCCATACCCTAACACGTACTCTCACCCTAAAACGTTGTCGTACACTAACCTGTACCCTAAACCGTCCACGTCCCCTAACCCTAACACTAACCCTAACCCTTACCCGAAGCCTTACCCTAACCCGTCCCCTAATCCTAACATGTACGCTAACAGTAAGCCGTACCCTAACACGTACGCTCACCCTAAACCGTTGTCGTACCGTAAACTGTACCCTAAACCATCCCCGTTCCCATCCCCTAACCCTAACCCTAACCCTAAACCTTACCCGAAGCCTTACCCTAACACTTCCCCTAATCCTAAACCGTACGCTAACACTAACACTTAGCCTAACACGTACGCTCACCCTAAACATTTGTCGTACCCTAAACTGTACCCTAAACCGTCCCCGTACCCGTCCCCTAACCCTAACCCTAACACTAACCGTAAACCTCACCCGAAGGCTTACCCTAACCCTTCCCCTAATCCTAAACCGTACGCTAACACGAACCCGTACCCTAACACGTACGCTCACCCTAAACCGTTGTCGTACCTAACCTGTACCCTAAACTGTCACCGTCCCCGGGCCCGTCCCCTAACCCTAACCCTAACCCTTACTCAAAGCCTTACCCTAACCCGTCCCCTAATCCTAAACCGTAGGCTAACAGTAACCAGTACTCTAACACGTACGCTCAACCTAAACCGTTGTCATACCCTAAACTGTACACTCAACCGTCCCCGTCCCCTAACCCTAACCCTAACCCTAACCCTACCCTTACCCGTAGCCTTACCCTAACCCATCTCCTAATCCTAACCCGTACACTAACACTAACCTGTACCCTAACACGTACGCTCACCCTAAACCGTTCTCGTACACTAACCTGTACCCTAAACCGTCCCTGTCCCCTTCCCCGTCCCCTAACCCTAATCCTAACCCTAACCCTTATCCGAAGCCTTACCCTAAACAGTCCCCTAATCCTAACCCGTACGCTAAGAGTAACCCGTACCCTAACACGTACGCTCTCCCTAAACTGTTGTCGTACCCTAACCTGTACCCTAAACCGTCGCTGTCAACTGACCCTAACCCTAACCCTAACCCTAACCCTTACCCGAAGCCTTACCCTAATCCGTCCCCTAATCCTAACCCGTACGCTAACACTAACCTGTACCCTAACACGTACGCTCACACTAAAACTTTGTCGTACACTAATCTGTACCCTAAACCATCCCCGTCCCCTAACCATAACCATAACCCTAACCCTAACCCTTACCCGAAGCCTTACAATAACCCGTCCCTTAATCCTAACCCGTACGCTAACACTAACACGTACCCTAACACGTACGCTCACCCAAAACCGTTGTCGTACCCTAACCTGTACCCTAAACCATCCCCGTACCCATCCCCGTCGCCTAACCCTAACCCTAACCCTAACCCTTACCGAAGCCTTACCCTAATCCATCCCCTAATCCTAACACGTATGCTAACACTAACCCGTACCCTAACACGTATGCTCACTCTAAACAGTTGTTGTACCCTTACCAGTACCCTAAACTGTCCCCGTCCCCGTGCCCGTCCCCTAACCCTAACCCTAACCCTTACCCGAAGCCTTACACTAACCCGTACCTTAATCCTAAACCATACGCAAACACTAACACGTAGCCTAAAACGTACGCTCACCCTAAACCGTTGTCATAGCCTAACCTGTACCCGAAACCGTCCCCGTCCTCTAACTCTAACCCTAACCCTAACCCTACCCCTAACCCTTACCCGAAGCCTTACCCTAACCCGTCCACTAATCCTAACCCGTACGCTAACACTAACATGTACCCTAACACGTACGCTCACCCTAAACTGTTGTCGTACACTAACCTGTACCTTAAACCGTCCCCGTCCCCGTCCCCTAACCCTAACCCTAACTCTATCCCTAACCCTTACCCGAAGCCTTACCCTAACCCGTCCCCAATCCTAACCCGTACGCTAACACTAACCCATACCCTAACACGTACGCTCACCCTAAACCATTGTCGTTCCCTAACCTGTACCCTATACCGTCCCTGTCCCCGTCCCTATCCCCTAACCCTAACCCTAACCCTAAACCTTACCCAAAACCTTACCCTAACCCGTCCCCTAATCCTAACCATACGCTAACACTAACCCGTACCCTAACACGTACACTCATCCTAAACCGTTGTTATAGCCTAACCTGTACCCTAAACCGTCCCCGTCCTCTAACCCTAACCTTAACCCTAACCCTTACCCGAAGCCTTACCCTAACACGTCCCCTAATCCTAACCCGTACGCTAACACTAACCCGTACCCTAACATGTACTCTCTCCCTAAACCGTTGTCGTACACTAACCTGTACCCTAAACCGTCCCCATCCCCTAACCCTAACCCTAACACTAACATTTACACGAAGCCTTACCCTAAGCCTTCCCCTAATCCTAACCCGTACGCTAACACTAACACGTACCCTAACACGTACGCTCACCCTAAACCGTTCTCGTACACTAACCTGTACCCTAAACCGTCCCCATCCCCTAACCCTAACCCTAACACTAACCCTAAGCCTAACCCTTACCTGTAGCCTTACGCTAATCCGTCCCCTAATCCTAACCCGTATGCTAACTCTAACCAGTACCCTAACACAAACACTCACCCTAAACCGTTGTCGTACACTAACCTGTACCCTAAACCGTCCCCGTGCGCTAACCCTAACCCTAACCTTAACCCTAACCCTAAACCTTACCCGAAGCCTTACCCTAACCCATCTCCTAAACCTAACCCATACGATAACACTGACACGTACCCTAACACGTACACTCAACCTAAACCGTTGTCGTACACTAACCAGTACCCTAAACCGTCACCGTCCCCGTCCCCTAACCCTAACCCTAACCCTAACCCTTACCCGAAGCCTTACCCTAACCCATCCTCTAATCTACAACCGTACGCTAACACGAACCCGTACCCTAACACGTACGCTCACCCTAAACCGTTGTCGTACCCTAAACTGTACCCTCAAATGTCCCCGTCCCCATCCCCTAACCCTAACCCTAACCCTAACCCTAAACCTTACCCGAAGCCTTACCCTAACCCGTCCCCTAATCCTAACCCGTATGCTAACACTAACACGTACGCTAACACGTACGCTCACCCTAAACTGTTTTCGTACCCTAACCTGTACCTTTAACCGTCCCCGTCCCCTAACCCTAACCCTAACCATAAACCTAACCCTAACCCTTACCCGAAGCCTTACCATAACACGTCCCCTAATCCTAAACCGTACGCTAACACTAACACATACCCTAACACATATATTCACCCTAAACCCTTGTCGTACCTTAACCTGTACCCTAAACTCTCCCCGTCCCCGTCCCCTAACCCTAAGCCTAACCCTAACACTAACCCTTACCTGAAATCTTACCCTAACACGTCCCCTAATCCTGACCTGTACACTAACGCTAACCCATACCCTAACACGTATCCTCACCCTAAACCTTTGTCATATCCTAACCTGTACCCTAAACCGTTCCCGTCCCCGTCCCCGTCCCCGTCCTCTAATCCTAACCCTAACCCTTAGCCGAAGCCTTACCCTACTCTGTCCCCTAATCCTAAACTGCACGCTAACTCCTACCCGTGCCCTAACATGTACGCTCACCCTAAACCATTGTCATAGCCTAACCTGTACCCTAAACCGTCCCCGTCCTCTAACCCTAACACTAACCCTAACACTAACCCTTACCCGAAGCCATACCCTAACCCGTCCCCTAATCCTAACCCGTACGCTAACACTAACCCATACCCTAACACGTACGCTTAACCTAAACCGTTGTCATAGACTAACCTGTACCCTACACCGTCCCCGTCTTCTAACCCTAACCCTAACTCTAACCCTAAAACTAACCCTAACCTGAAGCCTTACCCTAACCCGGCCCCTAATCCTAAACCGTACGCTAACCCGAACCCGTACCCTAACACATATACTGACCCTAAACCATTGTCGTACCCTTACCTGTACCTTAAACTGTCCCTGTCCCCGTCCCCTAACCCTAACCCTAATCCTAACCCTAACCCTTACCCGAGCCTTACCCTAAACCGTCTCCTAATCCTAACCCGTACGCTAACACTAACATGTACCCTAACATGTACGCTCACCCTAAACCGTTGTCGTACACTAACCTGTACCCTAAACCATCCCCGTCCCCTAACCCTAACCCTAACCCTAAACCTAACACTTACCCAAAGCCTTACCCTAACCCGTCCCCTAATCCTAACCCGTACGCTAACACTAACCCATACCCTAACATATGCGCTCACCCTAAACCACTGTCGTACCCTAACCTGTACCCTCAACTGTCCCCATCCCCTAACCCTAACCCTAACCCTATACCTAACCCTAACCCGAAGCCTTACCCTAACCCGTCCCATAATCCTAACCCATACGCTAACACTAACCCGTACCCTAACACGTACGCTCACCCTAAACCGTTGTCATAACCTAACCTATACCATATACCGTCCCTGTCCCCGTCCCTATCCCCTAACCCTAACCCTAACACTAACCCTTACCCAAAGCCTTACCCTAACCTGTCCCCTAATCCTAACACGTTCGCTAACACTAACACGTACCCTAACACGTATGCTCTCCCTAAACCGTTGTCGTATCCTAACCTGTACCCTAAACCATCCCCGTCCCCTAACCCTAACCCTAACACTAACCCTAACCCTAACCCTTACCAAAAGCCTTACCCTAACCTGTCCCCTAATCCTAAACCGTACGCTAACACTAACCTGTACCCTAATACGTACGCTCACACTAAACCGTTGTCGTACACTAACCTGTACCCTAAACCGTCCCCGTCCCCGTCCCCTAACCCTAACCCTAACCCTAAACCTTACCCGAAGCCTTACTCTAACCCGTCCAGTAGACCTAACCCGTACGCTAACACTAATACGTACCCTAACACTTACGCTCACCCTAAACTGTTGTCGTACCCTAAACTGTACCCTAAACCGTCCCCGTCCCCTTAACCTAACCCTAACCCTAACCCTAACCCTTACCCGAAGCCTTACCCTAACCCGTTCCCTAATCCTAAACAGTACGCTAACACTAATACGTACCCTAACACTTACGCTCACCCTAAACCGTTGTCGTACCCTAAACTGTACCCTAAACCGTCCCCGTACCCGTCCCCTAACCCTAATCCTAACCCTAACCCTTACCCGAAGCCTTACCCTAACCCGTCCCCTAATCCTAAACCGTAAGCTAACACGAACCCGTACCCTAACACATACAATCACCATAAACCGTTCTCGTACACTAATCTGTACCCTAAACTGTCCACGTCCCCGTCCCCGTTCCCTAACCCTAACCCTAAACCTAACACTTACTCGAACACTTACCCTAACCCGTCCCTTAATCCTAACCCGTACTCTAACACTTACACTCACCCTAAACCGTTGTCATACAATAAACTGTACCCTAAACTCTCCCCGTCCCCGTCCCCTACCCCTAACCCTAACACTAACCCTTACGGGAAGCCTTACACTAACCCGTCCCCTAATCCTAACCCGTACACTAACACTAACCTGTACCGTAACACGTACGCTCACCCTAAACTGTTGTCGTACACTAACCTGTACCCTAAACCGTCCCCGTCCCCGTCCCCTAACCCTAACCCTAACCCTTACCCGAAGCCTTACCCTAACCCATCCCCGAAACCTAACCCGTACGCTAACAGTAACCCATAACCTAACACGTACGCTCTCCCTAAACCGTTGTCGTACCCTAACCTGTACTCTAAACCGTCGCCGTGAACTAACCCTAACCCTAACCCTAACCCTTACCCGAAGCCTTACCCTAAACCGTCCCCTAATTCTAACCCGTACGCTAACACTAACCTGTACCCTAACACGTACGCTCACCCTAAAACGTTGTCGTACACTAATCTGTACCCTAAACCGTCCCCGTCCCCTAAGCCTAGCCCTAACCCTAACCCTTACCCAAAGCCTTACACTAACCCGTCCCTTAATCCTAACCCGTACACTAACACTAACACGTACCCTAACACGTACGCTCACCCTGAACCATTGTCGTACCCTAACCTGTACACTAAACCGTCCCCGTCCTCATCCCCGTCCCCTAACCCTAAACCTAACCCTTACCCGAAGCCTTACCCTAACCCGTCCCCTATTCCTAACACGTATGCTAATACTAACACGTACCCTAACACGTATGTTCACCCTAAACAGTTGTCGTACCCTAACCTGTACCCTAAACTGTCCCCGTCCCCGTGCCCGTCCCCTAACCCTAACACTAACCCTAACCCTTACCTGAAGCCTTTCACTAACCCGTCCCTTAATCCTAACCCATACGCTAACACTAACCCGTACCCTAACACGCACGCTCTGAGTAAACCATTGTCGTACCCTAACATGTACCCTAAACCGTCCCCGTCCCCTATCCCTAACCCTAACACTAACCCTAACCCTAACACTTACCCGAAGCCTTACCCTAACACGTCCCCTAATCCTAACCCGTACGCTAACACTAACATATACCCTAACACGTACGCTCACCCTAAACTGTTGTCGTACACTAACCTGTACTTTAAACCGTCCCCGTCCCCTAACCCTAACCCTAACCCTAACCCTATCCCTAAACCTTATCCGAAGCCTTACCCTTACCCGTCCCCTAATCCTAACCCGTACGCTAACACTAACCCGTACCCTAACACGTACGCTCACCCTAAACCGTTGTCAAACCCTAACCTGTACCCTAAACCGTCCCCATCCCCTAACCCTAACCCTAACCCTAACCCTAACCCTAAACCTTACCCGAAGCCTTACACTAACCCGTCCCCTAATCCTAACCCATATGCTAACACTAACCCGTACCCTAACACGTACGCTCACCATAAACCGTTGTTATAGCCTAACCTGTACCCTAAACCGTCCCCATTCTCTATCCCTAACCCTAACCCTAACCCTAAACATTACCCGAAGCCTAAACTTAACCCGTCCCATAATCCTAACACGTACGCTAACATTATCCCGTACCCTAACACGTACGCTCTCCCTAAACCGTTGTTGTACACTAACCTGTACCCTAAACCGTCCCCATTCCCTAACCCTACCCCTAACAGTAACGCTAACCCTAACCCTTACCCGAAGCCTTACCCTAACACGTCCCCTAATCCTAACCCGTACGCTAACACTAACCCGTACCCTAACACGTACGCTCACCCGAAACCGTTGTCGTACACTAACCTGTACCCTAAACCATCCCCATCCCCTAACACTAAACCTAACCCTAACCCGAACCCTTACCCGAAGCCTTACCCTAAACCGTCCCCTAATCCTAAACCGTACGCTAACACTGACACGTACCCTAACATGTACGCTCACCCTAAAACTTTTCGTACCCTAACCTGTACCCTAAACCGTCCCCGTCATCGTCCCCTAACCCTAAACCTAACCCTAACCCTAAACCTTACCCGAAGCCTTACACTAACCCGGCCCCTAATCCTAAACCGTATGCTAACACGAACCCGTACCCTAACACATATGCTCACCCTAAACCATTGTCGTACCCTAACCTGTACCTTAAACTGTCCCCGTCTCCGTTGCCTAACCCTAACCCTAACCCTAACCCTAACACTTACCCGAAGCCTTACCCTAACCCGATCTCCAATCCTAAACCCTACGCTAACACTAACCTGTACGCTAAAACGTATGCTCACCCTAAACCGTTGTTGTACCCTAACCTGTACCCTAAACTGTCCCCGTCCCCATCCCCTAACCCTAACCCTTACCTGAAGCCTTACCCTAACCCGTCCCCTACTCCTAAACCGTGCGCAAACCCTAACCCATACCCTAACACGTACGCTCACTCTAAACCGTTGTCATAGCGTAACCTGTACCCTAAAACCTCCCTGTCCTCTAACCCTAACCTTAACCCTAACCCTAACCCTTATCCGAAGCCTTACCATAACCCGTCCCCTATTCCTAACACGTACGCAAACACTAACCCGTATCCTAACACGTACGCTGTCCCTAAATCGTTGTCATACCCTAACCTGAACCCTAAAACGTCCCCGTCCCCTAACCCTAACCCTAACAATAACCCTAAACCTAACCCTTACCGGAAGCCTTACCGTAACCCGTTTCCTAATCCTAACCCGTACGCTAACACTAACACGTACTGCAACACGTACGCTCACCATAAACAGTAGTCGTACACTAACCTTTCCCCTAAACCGTCCCCATACCCGTCCCCTAACCCTAACACTAACCCTAAACCTAACCTTTACCCGAAGCCTTACCCTCACCTGTCCCCTAACCCTAACCCTAACCCTAACCCTTACCTGAAGCCTTACCCTCACCCGTCCCCTAATCCTAACCCGTACGCTAACACTAACCTGTACCCTAACATGTATGCTCACCCTAAACCGTTGTCGTACACAAACCTGTACCCTAAACTGTCCCCGTCCCCATCCCCGTCCCCTAACCCTAACCCTAACCCTAAACCTTACCCGAAGCCTTACACTCACCCGTCCCCTAATCCTAACCCGTACACTAACACTAATCCCTACCCTAACACGTACGCTCAACCTAAACCGTAGTCGTAACCTAACCTGTACCCTAAACCGTCCCCGTCCCCTAACCCTAACCATAACCCTAACCCTTACCCGAAGCCTTACGCTCACCCGTCCCCTATTCCTAAACCGTAGGCTAACACTAACCCGTACCGTAACACGTACGCTCAACCTAAACCGTTGTCGTACCCTAACCTGTACCCTAAACCATCCCCGTCCCCTAACCCTAACCCTAACCCTAACCCTAACCCTTACCCGAAGCCTTACCCTCACCCTTCCCGTAATCTTAACCCGTACGCTAACACTAACCCATACCCTAACACGTACGCTCACCCTAAACCGTTGTCATACACTAAAATGTACCCTAAACCGTCCCCGTCCCTGTCCCCTAACCCTAAACCTCACCTTAAACCTAACCCTTACCCGAAGCCTTACCCTCACCCGTCCCCTAATCCTAACCCGTATGCTAACACTAACCCGTACCCTAACACATACGCTCACCCTAAACCGTTGCCGTACCCTAACCTGTACCCTAAACCGTCCCCGTCCCCGTCCCCTAACCCTAACCCTAAACCTTACCCGAAGCCTTACACTCACCCCTCCCCTAATCCTAACCCGTACGCTAACACTAACCGGATCCTAACACGTACGCGCACCCTAAACCGTTGTCGTACCCTAACCTGTACCCTAAACCGTCCCCGTCCCCCTCCCCTAACCCTAACGCTAACCCTAAACCTAACTCTTACCCGAAGCCTTACCCTCACCCTTCCCCTAATCCTAACCCATACGCTAACACTAATCGTACCCTAACACGTATGCTCACCCCATACCGTTGTCGTACCCTAATCTGTACCCTATACCGTCCCCGTCCCCTAACCCTAACCCTAACCCTAACCCTAACGCTTACCCGAAGCCTTAACCTCACCCGTCCCCTAATGCTAACACTTACGCTAACACTAACACGTACCCTAACACGTACGCTCACCCTAAACCATTGTCGTACCCTAACCTGTACCCTAAAACGTCCCCGTCCCCGTCCCCTAACCCTAACCCTAACCCTAACCCTTACCCGAAGCCTTGCCCTCACCCGTCCCCTAATCCTAAACCGTACGCTAACACTAACCCGTACCCTAACACATACGCTCACCCTAAACCGTTGTCGTACCCTAACCTTTACCCTAAACCGTCCCCATCCCCTAACCCTAACCCTAACCCTAACCCTAACCCTAAACCTTACCCGAAGCCTTACCCTCACCCGTCCCCTAATCCTAACCCGTACTCTAACACTAACCCGTACCCTAACACGTACGCTCACCCTAAACCATTGTCGTACCCTAACCTGTACCCTAAACCGTCCCCGTCCCCTAAACCTAACCCTAACCCTAACCCTAGCCCTTACCCTCACCCGTCCCCTAATCTTAAACCGTACGCTAACCCTAACCCGTCCCCTAACATGTACGCTCACCCTAAACCGTTGTCGTACCCTAACCTGTACCCTAAACCGTCCCCGTCCCCGTCCCCTTACCCTAACCCTAACCCTAACCCTAACCCTTACCCGAAGCCTTACCCTCCCCCGTCCCCTAATCCTAACCCGTACACTAATACTAACCCGTTACCTACCACGTATGCTCACCCTATACCGTTGTCGAACCCTAACCTGTACCCTATACCGTCCCCGTCCCCTAAACCTAACCCTAACCCTAACCCAAAAGCTTACCCGAAGCCTTACCCTCACCCGTGCCCTAATGCTAACCCTTAAGCTAACACTAACCCGTACCTTAAGACGTACGTTCACCCTAAACCGTTGTCGTACCCTAACCTGTACCCTAAACCGTCCCCGTACCCTAACCCTAACCCTAACCCTAAACCTAACCCTAAACCTTACCCGAAGCCTTACCTTCACCCGTCCCCTAATCCTAACCCGTACGCTAACACTAACCCGTACCCTAACTCGTACGCTCACCCAAAACGGTTGTCGTACCCTATCCTGTACCCTAAACCGTCCCCGCCCCCTAACCCTAACCCTAACCCTAACCCTAACCCTAAACCTTACCCGAAGCGTTACCCTCACCCGTCCCCTAATCCTAACCCGTACGCTAACACTAACCGGACCCTAACACGTACGCTCACCCTAAATCGTTGTCGTACCCTAACCTGTACCCTAAACCGTCCCCGTCCCATAACCCTAACCCTAACCCTAATCCTAACGCTTACCCGAAGGCTTACCCTCACACGTCCCCTAATCCTAACCCGTACGCTAACACTAACCAATACCCTAAAACGTACGCTCACCCTAAACCGTTGCCGTACCCTAACCTGTACCCTAAACCGTCCCTGTCCCCGTCGCCTAACCCTAACCCTAACCCTAACCCTTACCCGAAGACTTACTCTCACCCATCCCCTATTCCTTACACGTACGCTAACACTAACCCATACCCTAACACGTACGCTCACCCTAAACCGTTGTCTTACCCTAACATGTACTCTAAACCGTCCCTGTCCCCGTCCCCTAACCCTAACCCTAACCCTAACCCTAACCCTTACCCGAAGCCTTACCCTCACCCGTCCCCTAATCCTAACCCGTACGCTAACACTAACCCGTACCCTAACACGTACGCTCACCCTAAACCGTTGTCGTACCCTAACCTGTACCATAAACCGTCCCCTTCCCCTAACCCTATCCCTAACCCTAACCCTTACCCGAAGCCTTACCCTCACCCGTCCCCTAATCCTAACCCGTACGCTAACACTAACCCGTACCCTAACACGTATGCTCACCCTAAACTGTTGTCGTACCCTAACGTGTACCCTAAACTGTCCCCGTCCCCTAACCCTAACCCTAACCCTAACGCTAACCCTAAACCTAACCCTAACACTTACCCGAAGCCTTATCCTAACACGTACGTTAACACTAACCCGTGCCCTAACACGTACGCTCACCCTAAAACGTTGTCGTACACTAACCTGTACCCTAAACCGTCCCCGTCCCCGTCACCTAACCCTAACCCTAACCCTAACCCTTACCCGAAGCCTTACCGTAACCCGTCCCCTAAACCTAACCCTTAAGTTAACACTAACCCGTTACCTAACACGTACGATCACCCTAAACCGCTGTCGTCCCCTAACCTGTGCCTTAAACCGTCCCCGTCACCGTCCCCTAACCCTAACACTAACCCTAACCCTAAACCTTACTCAAAGCCTTACCCTAACTCGTCCCCTAATCCTAACCCGTTCGATAACACTAACCCGTGCCCTAACACATACGCTCACCCTAAACCGTTGTCGGACACTAACCTGTACCCTAAACCGTCCCCGTCCCCTAACCCTAACCCTAACCCTTACCCGAAGCCTTAACCTAACACGTCCCTTAATCCTAAATCGTATGCTAACACTAACCCGTACCCTAACACGTACGCTCACCCTAAACCGTTGTCGTACCCTAAACTGTACCCTAAACCGTCCCCGTCCCCGTCCCCGTCCCCTAACCCTAACCCTAACCCTAAACCTTACCCGAAGACTTACCCTAGCCCGTCCCCAATCCTAACCCATACGCTAACACTAACCCGTGCCCTAACACGTACGCTCACCCTAAACCTTTGTCGTACCCTAACCTGTACCGTAAACCGTCCACATCCCCTAACCCTAACCCTAACCCTAACCCTAACCCTCACCCGAAGCCTTACCCTAATCCGTTACCAATCCTAACCCTTACGCTATCACGTACGCTCACCCTAAACTGTTGTCGTACACTAACATGTACCCTAAGCCGTCCCCGTCCCCTAACCCAAACCGAACCCTAACCCTATCCCTAACCCTTACCCGAAGCCTTACACTAACCCATCCACTAATCCTAACCTGTACGCTAACACTAACCTGTACCCTAACACGTACACTCACCCTAAAACTTTGTCATACCTTAAACTGTACCCTAAACCGTCCCCGTCCCCTAAACCTAACCCTAACCCTAACTCTAACCCTTACCCAAAGCCTTATCCTAACCCATCCCCTAATCCTAACCCGTACGCTAACACTAATCCATACCCTAACATGTACGCTCACCCTAAACCGTTGTCGAACCCTAACCTGTACCCTAAACCGTTCCGTCTCCTAACCCTAACCCTAACCCTAAACCTAACCCTTACCCGAAGCCTTACCCTAACCCGTCCACTAATCCTAAACTGTACGCTAACACTAACCCATGCGCTAACACGTACTCTCACCCTAAAACGTTGTCGTACGCTATCCTGTACCCTAAACCGTCCTCGTCCCCTAACCCTAACCCTAACACTAACCCAAAGCCTTACCCAAAGCCTTACCCTAAACCATTTCCTAATCCTAACCCGTACCCTAACACTAACCCGTACCCTAACACATACGCTCACCCTAAACCGTTGTCGTACCCTAAACTGTACCCTAAACAGTCCCCGTCCCCTAACCCTAACCGTAACCCTAACCCTAACCCAAAGCCTTACCCTAACCCGTGTCCTAATCCTAACCCGTACGCTAACACTAACCCATGCCCTAACACGTACGCTCACCGTAAACCGTTGTCGTATCCTAACCTGTACCCTAAACCGTTCCCGTCCACTAACCCTAACCCGAACCCTAACCCTAACCCTAACCCTAACCCTAACCCTTACCCGAAGCCTTACCCTAACCCGTCCCCTAATCCTAACCCGTATGCTAACACTAACCCGTGCCCTAACACGTATGCTCACCCTAAACCGTTGTCGTACACTAACCTGTACCCTAAACCGTCCCCGTCCCCGTCCCCTAACCCTAACCCTAACCCTTACCCGAAGCCTTACCCTCACCCGTCCCCTAATCCTAACCCGTACGCTAACACTAAACCGTACCCTAACACGTACGCTCACCCTAAACCGCTGTCGTACCCTAAACTGTACCCTAAACCGTCCCCATCCCATAACTCTAACCCTAACCCTAACCCTATGGCTAAACCTTACCCAAAGCCTTACCGTCACCCGTCCACTAATCCTAACCCGTACGCTGACACTAACCCGTACCCTAACACATACGCTCACTCTAAACCGTTGTCGTACCCTAACCTGTACACTAAACCGTCCCCATCCCCTTCCCCTAACCGTAACCCTAAACCTAACCCTAAACCTTACCCGAAGCCTTACCCTCACCCATCCCCTAATCCTAACCCGTACGCTAACACTAACCCGTACCCTAACACGTACGCTCACCCTAAACCGTTGTCGTAGCCTAACCTGTACCCTAAGCCGTCCCCGTCCCCTAACCCTAATGCTAACCCTAACCCTAACCCTAACCCTAACCCTTACCCGAAGCCTTACACTCACCCGTCCCCTAATCCTAACCTGTACGCTAACACTAACCCGTACCCTAACACATACGCTCACCCTAAACTGTTGTCGTATCATAACCTGTACCCTAAACCATCCCCGTCCCCGTCCCCGTCCCCTAACCCTAAACCTAACCCTAACCCTTACCCGAAGCCTTACTCTCACCGGTCCCCTAAAGCTTTCCCGTATGCTAACACTAACCCGTTCCCTAACATGTACGCTCACCCTAAACCGTTGTCGTACCCTAACCTGTAGCATAAACCATCCCCGTCCCCTAACACTAACCCTAACTCTAACCCTAACCCTAACCCTAACCCTAACCCTAACCCTTACCCGAAGCCTTGCCCTCACCCGTCCCCTAATCCTAAACCGTACGCTAACACTAACCCGTACCCTAACACATACGCTCACCCTAAACCGTTGTCGTACCCTAACCTTTACCCTAAACCGTCCCCATCCCCTAACCCTAACCCTAACCCTAACCCTAACCCTAAACCTTACCCGAAGCCTTACCCTCACCCGTCCCCTAATCCTAACCCGTACTCTAACACTAACCCGTACCCTAACACGTACGCTCACCCTAAACCATTGTCGTACCCTAACCTGTACCCTAAACCGTCCCCGTCCCCTAAACCTAACCCTAACCCTAACCCTAGCCCTTACCCTCACCCGTCCCCTAATCTTAAACCGTACGCTAACCCTAACCCGTCCCCTAACATGTACGCTCACCCTAAACCGTTGTCGTACCCTAACCTGTACCCTAAACCGTCCCCGTCCCCGTCCCCTTACCCTAACCCTAACCCTAACCCTAACCCTTACCCGAAGCCTTACCCTCCCCCGTCCCCTAATCCTAACCCGTACACTAATACTAACCCGTTACCTACCACGTATGCTCACCCTATACCGTTGTCGAACCCTAACCTGTACCCTATACCGTCCCCGTCCCCTAAACCTAACCCTAACCCTAACCCAAAAGCTTACCCGAAGCCTTACCCTCACCCGTGCCCTAATGCTAACCCTTAAGCTAACACTAACCCGTACCTTAAGACGTACGTTCACCCTAAACCGTTGTCGTACCCTAACCTGTACCCTAAACCGTCCCCGTACCCTAACCCTAACCCTAACCCTAAACCTAACCCTAAACCTTACCCGAAGCCTTACCTTCACCCGTCCCCTAATCCTAACCCGTACGCTAACACTAACCCGTACCCTAACTCGTACGCTCACCCAAAACGGTTGTCGTACCCTATCCTGTACCCTAAACCGTCCCCGCCCCCTAACCCTAACCCTAACCCTAACCCTAACCCTAAACCTTACCCGAAGCGTTACCCTCACCCGTCCCCTAATCCTAACCCGTACGCTAACACTAACCGGACCCTAACACGTACGCTCACCCTAAATCGTTGTCGTACCCTAACCTGTACCCTAAACCGTCCCCGTCCCATAACCCTAACCCTAACCCTAATCCTAACGCTTACCCGAAGGCTTACCCTCACACGTCCCCTAATCCTAACCCGTACGCTAACACTAACCAATACCCTAAAACGTACGCTCACCCTAAACCGTTGCCGTACCCTAACCTGTACCCTAAACCGTCCCTGTCCCCGTCGCCTAACCCTAACCCTAACCCTAACCCTTACCCGAAGACTTACTCTCACCCATCCCCTATTCCTTACACGTACGCTAACACTAACCCATACCCTAACACGTACGCTCACCCTAAACCGTTGTCTTACCCTAACATGTACTCTAAACCGTCCCTGTCCCCGTCCCCTAACCCTAACCCTAACCCTAACCCTAACCCTTACCCGAAGCCTTACCCTCACCCGTCCCCTAATCCTAACCCGTACGCTAACACTAACCCGTACCCTAACACGTACGCTCACCCTAAACCGTTGTCGTACCCTAACCTGTACCATAAACCGTCCCCTTCCCCTAACCCTATCCCTAACCCTAACCCTTACCCGAAGCCTTACCCTCACCCGTCCCCTAATCCTAACCCGTACGCTAACACTAACCCGTACCCTAACACGTATGCTCACCCTAAACTGTTGTCGTACCCTAACGTGTACCCTAAACTGTCCCCGTCCCCTAACCCTAACCCTAACCCTAACGCTAACCCTAAACCTAACCCTAACACTTACCCGAAGCCTTATCCTAACACGTACGTTAACACTAACCCGTGCCCTAACACGTACGCTCACCCTAAAACGTTGTCGTACACTAACCTGTACCCTAAACCGTCCCCGTCCCCGTCACCTAACCCTAACCCTAACCCTAACCCTTACCCGAAGCCTTACCGTAACCCGTCCCCTAAACCTAACCCTTAAGTTAACACTAACCCGTTACCTAACACGTACGATCACCCTAAACCGCTGTCGTCCCCTAACCTGTGCCTTAAACCGTCCCCGTCACCGTCCCCTAACCCTAACACTAACCCTAACCCTAAACCTTACTCAAAGCCTTACCCTAACTCGTCCCCTAATCCTAACCCGTTCGATAACACTAACCCGTGCCCTAACACATACGCTCACCCTAAACCGTTGTCGGACACTAACCTGTACCCTAAACCGTCCCCGTCCCCTAACCCTAACCCTAACCCTTACCCGAAGCCTTAACCTAACACGTCCCTTAATCCTAAATCGTATGCTAACACTAACCCGTACCCTAACACGTACGCTCACCCTAAACCGTTGTCGTACCCTAAACTGTACCCTAAACCGTCCCCATCCCCGTCCCCTAACCATAACCCTAACCCTAAACCTTACCGAAGCCTTACCCTAGCCCGTCCCCAATCCTAACCCATACGCTAACACTAACCCTTGCCCTAACACGTACGCTCACCCTAAACCTTTGTCGTACCCTAACCTGTACCGTAAACCGTCCACATCCCCTAACCCTAACCCTAACCCTAACCCTAACCCTCACCCGAAGCCTTACCCTAATCCGTTACCAATCCTAACCCTTACGCTATCACGTACGCTCACCCTAAACTGTTGTCGTACACTAACATGTACCCTAAGCCGTCCCCGTCCCCTAACCCAAACCGAACCCTAACCCTATCCCTAACCCTTACCCGAAGCCTTACACTAACCCATCCACTAATCCTAACCTGTACGCTAACACTAACCTGTACCCTAACACGTACACTCACCCTAAAACTTTGTCATACCTTAAACTGTACCCTAAACCATCCCCGTCCCCTAAACCTAACCCTAACCCTAACTCTAACCCTTACCCAAAGCCTTATCCTAACCCATCCCCTAATCCTAACCCGTACGCTAACACTAATCCATACCCTAACATGTACGCTCACCCTAAACCGTTGTCGAACCCTAACCTGTACCCTAAACCGTTCCGTCTCCTAACCCTAACCCTAACCCTAAACCTAACCCTTACCCGAAGCCTTACCCTAACCCGTCCACTAATCCTAAACTGTACGCTAACACTAACCCATGCGCTAACACGTACTCTCACCCTAAAACGTTGTCGTACGCTATCCTGTACCCTAAACCGTCCTCGTCCCCTAACCCTAACCCTAACACTAACCCAAAGCCTTACCCAAAGCCTTACCCTAAACCATTTCCTAATCCTAACCCGTACCCTAACACTAACCCGTACCCTAACACATACGCTCACCCTAAACCGTTGTCGTACCCTAAACTGTACCCTAAACAGTCCCCGTCCCCTAACCCTAACCGTAACCCTAACCCTAACCCAAAGCCTTACCCTAACCCGTGTCCTAATCCTAACCCGTACGCTAACACTAACCCATGCCCTAACACGTACGCTCACCGTAAACCGTTGTCGTATCCTAACCTGTACCCTAAACCGTTCCCGTCCACTAACCCTAACCCGAACCCTAACCCTAACCCTAACCCTAACCCTAACCCTTACCCGAAGCCTTACCCTAACCCGTCCCCTAATCCTAACCCGTATGCTAACACTAACCCGTGCCCTAACACGTATGCTCACCCTAAACCGTTGTCGTACACTAACCTGTACCCTAAACCGTCCCCGTCCCCGTCCCCTAACCCTAACCCTAACCCTTACCCGAAGCCTTACCCTCACCCGTCCCCTAATCCTAACCCGTACGCTAACACTAAACCGTACCCTAACACGTACGCTCACCCTAAACCGCTGTCGTACCCTAAACTGTACCCTAAACCGTCCCCATCCCATAACTCTAACCCTAACCCTAACCCTATCGCTAAACCTTACCCAAAGCCTTACCGTCACCCGTCCACTAATCCTAACCCGTACGCTGACACTAACCCGTACCCTAACACATACGCTCACTCTAAACCGTTGTCGTACCCTAACCTGTACACTAAACCGTCCCCATCCCCTTCCCCTAACCGTAACCCTAAACCTAACCCTAAACCTTACCCGAAGCCTTACCCTCACCCATCCCCTAATCCTAACCCGTACGCTAACACTAACCCGTACCCTAACACGTACGCTCACCCTAAACCGTTGTCGTAGCCTAACCTGTACCCTAAGCCGTCCCCGTCCCCTAACCCTAATGCTAACCCTAACCCTAACCCTAACCCTAACCCTTACCCGAAGCCTTACACTCACCCGTCCCCTAATCCTAACCTGTACGCTAACACTAACCCGTACCCTAACACATACGCTCACCCTAAACTGTTGTCGTATCATAACCTGTACCCTAAACCATCCCCGTCCCCGTCCCCGTCCCCTAACCCTAAACCTAACCCTAACCCTTACCCGAAGCCTTACTCTCACCGGTCCCCTAAAGCTTTCCCGTATGCTAACACTAACCCGTTCCCTAACATGTACGCTCACCCTAAACCGTTGTCGTACCCTAACCTGTAGCATAAACCATCCCCGTCCCCTAACACTAACCCTAACTCTAACCCTAACCCTAACCCTAACCCTAACCCTAACCCTTACCCGAAGCCTTACACTCACCCGTCCCCTAATCCTAACCCGTACGCTAACACTAACCCATACCCTAACACGTACGCTCACCCTAAACCGTTGTCGTACCCTAACCTGTACCCTAAACCGTCCCTGTCCCCGTCCCCTAACCCTAACCCTAACACTTACCCGAAGCCTTGCACTCACCCGTCCCCTAATCCTAACCCGTACGCTAACACTAACCCGTACCCTAACACGTACGCTCACCCTAAACCGTTGTCGTACCCTAAACTGTACCCTAAACCGTCCCCGTCCCCTAACCCTAACCCTAAACCTAAACCTAACCCTTACCCGAAGCCTTACCTTCACCCGTCCCCTAATCCTAACCCGTACGCTAACACTAACCCGTACCCTAACTCGTACGCTCACCCTAAATGGTTGTCGTACCCTATCCTGTACCCTAAACCGTCCCCGTCCCCTAACCCTAACCCTAACCCTAACCCTAAACCTTACCCGAAGCGTTACCCTCACCCGTCCCCTAATCCTAACCCGTACGCTAACACTAACCGGACCCTAACACGTACGCTCACCCTAAATCGTTGTCGTACACTAACCTGTACCCTAAACCGTCCCCGTCCCATAACCCTAACCCTAACCCTAATCCTAACCCTTACCCGAAGGCTTACCCTCACACGTCCCCTAATCCTAACCCGTACGCTAAAACTAACCCATACCCTAACACGTACGCTCACCCTAAACCGTTGCCGTACCCTAACCTGTACCCTAAACCGTCCCCGTCCCATAACCCTAACCCTAACCCTAACCCTAACCCTAACCCTAAACCTTACCCGAAGCCTTACTCTCACCCATCCCCTATTCCTTACACGTACGCTAACACTAACCCATACCCTAACACGTACGCTCACCCTAAACCGTTGTCTTACCCTAACATGTACTCTAAACCGTCCCCGTCCCCGTCCCCTAACCCTAACCCTAACCCTAACCCTAACCCTTACCCGAAGCCTTACCCTCACCCGTCCCCTAATCCTAACCCGTACGCTAACACTAACCCGTACCCTAACACGTACGCTCACCCTAAACCGTTGTCGTACCCTAACCTGTACCATAAACCGTCCCCTTCCCCTAACCCTATCCCTAACCCTAACCCTTACCCGAAGCCTTACCCTCACCCGTCCCCTAATCCTAACCCGTACGCTAACACTAACCCGTACCCTAACACGTATGCTCACCCTAAACCGTTGTCGTACCCTAACGTGTACCCTAAACTGTCCCCGTCCCCTAACCCTAACCCTAACCCTAACGCTAACCCTAAACCTAACCCTAACACTTACCCGAAGCCTTATCCTAACCCGTCCCCTAATCCTAACACGTACGTTAACACTAACCCGTGCCCTAACACGTACGCTCACCCTAAAACGTTGTCGTACACTAACCTGTACCCTAAACCGTCCCCGTCCCCGTCACCTAACCCTAACCCTAACCCTAACCCTTACCCAAAGCCTTACCGTAACCCGTCCCCTAAACCTAACCCTTACGTTAACACTAACCCGTTACCTAACACGTACGATCACCCTAAACCGCTGTCGTCCCCTAACCTGTGCCTTAAACCGTCCCCTAACCCTAACACTAACCCTAACCCTAAACCTTACTCAAAGCCTTACCCTAACTCTTCCCCTAATCCTAACACGTTCGATAACACTAACCCGTGCCCTAACACGTACGCTCACCCTAAACCGTTGTCGGACACTAACCTGTACCCTAAACCGTCCCCGTCCCCGTCACCTAACCCTAACCCTAACCCTTACCCGAAGCCTTACCGTAACCCGTCCCCTAAACCTAACCCTTACGTTAACACTAACCCGTTACCTAACACGTACGATCACCCTAACCCGCTGTCGTCCCCTAACCTGTACCTTAAACCGTCCCCGTTCCTGTCCCCGTCCCCTAACCCTAACCCTAACCCTAAACCTTACCCAAAGCCTTACCCTAACTCGTCCCCTAATCCTAACCCGTACGATAACACTAACCCGTACCCTAACACGTATGCTCACACTAAACCATTGTTCTACACTAACCTGTACCCTAAACCGTCCCCGTCCCCTAACCCTAACCCTAACCCTAACCCTAAAACTAACCCTTACCCGAAGCCTCACCCTAACACGTCCCATAATCCTAACCCGTACGTTAACACTAACCTGTACCCTAACACGTACGCTCCCACTAAACCGTTGTTGTACCCTAACCTGTACGCTAGACCGTCCCCGTCCCATAACCCTAACCCTAACCGTTACCTTAAGCCTTACACTAACCCGTCCCCTAATCCTAACCCGTACGCTAACACTAATCCGTACCCTAACACGTTTGCTCACCCTCAACCGATGTACCCTAACCTGTACCCTAAACCGTCCTCATCCCCTAACCCTAACCCTAACTGTAACCCTAACATTAACCATTACCCAAAGCCTTACACTAACCCGTCACCTAATCCTAAACCGTACGCTAAAACTAACAGGTACCCTAACACGTATGCTCATCCTAAACCATTGACGTACCCTAACCTGTACCCTAAACCGTCCCCATCCCCTAACCCTAACCCTAACCCTAACCCTAACCCTTACCTGAAGCCTTACACTCACCCGTCCCCTAATCCTAACCCGTACGCTAACACTAACACGTACGCTCACCCTAAACCGTTGCCGTACCATAACCTGTACCCTAAACCCTCCCCGTCCCCGTCCCCGTCCAAAATCCTAAACCTAACCCTAACCCTTACCCGAAGCCTTACCCTCACCCGTACCCTAATCCTAACCCGTATGCTAACACTAACCCATACCCTAACACGTACGCTCACCCTAAACTGTTGTCGTACACTAACCTGTACCCTAAAACGTCCCCGTCCCCGTCCCCGTCCCCTAACCCTAACCCTAACCCTTACCCGAAGCCTTACCCTCACCCGTCCCCTAATCCTAACCCGTACGCTAACACTAAACCGTACCCTAACACGTACGCTCACCCTAAACCGCTGTCGTACCCTAAACTGTACCCTAAAACGTCCCCATCCCATAACTCTAACCCTAACACTAACCCTATCCCTAAACCTTACCCAAAGCCTTACCGTCACCCGTCCACTAATCCTAACCCGTACGCTGACACTAACCCGTACCCGAACACATACGCTCACCCTAAACCGTTGTCGTACCCAAACCTGTACCCTAAACCGTCCCCGTCCCCGTCCCCTAACCCTAACCCTAAACCTAACTCTAACCCTTACCCGAAGCCTTACTCTCACCCATCCCCTAATCCTAACCCGTACGCTAACACTAACCCGTACCCTAACACGTACGCTCACCCTAAACCGTTGTCGTACCCTAACCTGTACCCTAAACCGTCCCCATCCCCTAACCCTAACCCTAACCCTAACCCTAATTCTTACCCGAAGCCTTACCCGCACCCGTCCCCTAATCCTAACCCGTATGGTAACACTAACCCGTACCCTAACACGTACGCTCACCCTAAACCGTTGTCGTACACTAACCTGTACCCTAAAACGTCTCCGTCCCCTAACCCTAACCCTAACCCTAACCCTTACCCGAAGCCTTTCCCTCACCCGTACCCTAATCCTAACCCGTACGCTAACACTAAACCATACCCTAACACGTACGCTCACCCTAAACCGTTGTCGTACCCTAACCTGTACCCTAAACCGTCCCCGTCCCCATCCCCGTCCCCTAACCCTAACCCTAACCCTTACCCGAAGCCTTACCCTCACCCGTACCCTAATCGTAACCCGTACGCTAACACTAACCCGTACTCTAACATATATGCTCACCCTAAACCGTTGTCGTACCCTAAACTGTACCCTAAACCGTCCTCGTCCCCTAACCCTAACACTAACCCTAACCCTAACCCTAACCCTTTCCCGAAGCCTTACCCTCCCCCGTCCCCTAATCCTAACCCATACGCTAACACTAACCCGTACCCTAACACGTACGCTCACCCTAAACCGTTGTCGTACCATAACCTGTACCCTAAACCGTCCCCATCCCCATCCCCTAACCCTAAACCTAACCCTAACCCTTATCCGAAGCCTTACCCTCACCCGTCCCCTAATCCTAAACCGTATGCTAACACTAACCCGTACCCTAACACGTACGCTCACCCTAAACCGTTGTCGTACACTAACCTGTACCCTAAAACGTCCCCGTCCCCTAATCATAACCCTAACCCTAACCCTAACCCTTACCCGAAGCCTTACCCTCACCCGTCCCCTAATCCTAACCCGTACGCCAACACTAAACCGTACCCTAACACGTACACTCACCCTAAACCGTTGTCGTTCCCTAACCTGTACACTAAACCGTCCCCGTCCCCGTCCCCTAACCCTAAACCTAACCCTAACCCTAACCCTTACCAAAAGCCTTATCCTAACCCGTCCCCTAATCCTAACCCGTACGCTAACACTAATCAGTACCCTAACACGTACGGTCAACCTAAACCGTTGTCGTACCCTAACCTGTACCCTAAACCATCCCCGTCCCCTAACCTTAACCCTAACCCCAACCCTAACCCTTACCCGAAGCCTTACCCTCACCCGTCCCCTAATCCTAACCCGCACGCTAACACTAACCCGTACCCGAACACATACGCTCACCCTAAACCGTTGTCGTACCCTATCCTATACCCTAAACCGTCCCCGTCCCCGTTCCCTAACCCTAACGCTAACCCTAAACCTTACCCAAAGCCTTACCCTCACCCGTTCCCTAATCCTAACTCGTACGCTAACCCAAACCCATACCCTAACACGTACGCCCACCCTAAACCGTTGTCGTACCCTAACCTGTACCCTAAACCGTCCCCGTCCCCTAACCCTAACCCTAACCCAACCCTTACCCGAAGCCTTACCCTCAACCGTCCCCTAATCCTAACCCGTACGCTAACACTATACCTTACCCTAACACGTACGCTCACCCTAAACCTTTGTCGTACCCTAACCTGTACCCTAAACCGTCCCCGTCTCCGTCCCCTAAACCTAACACTAACCCTAACCCTGACCCTTACCCGAAGCACTACACTCACCCGTCCCCTAATCCTAACCCTTATGCTAACACTATCCCGTACCCTAACACGTACGCTCACCCTAAACTGTTGTCGTACCCTAACCTATACCCTAAAACGTCCCCGTCCCCTAACCCTAACCCTAACCCTAACCCTTACCCGAAGCCTTACCCTCACCCGTCCCATAATCCTAACCCGTACGCTAACACTAACCCGTACCCTAACACGTACGCTCACCCTAAACCGCTGTCGTACCCTAACCTGTACCCTAAACCATCCCCATCCCCTAACTCTAACCCTAACCCTAACCCTAACCCTTACCCGAAGGCTTACCCTCACCCGTCTCCTAATCCTAACCCGTACGCTAACACTAACCCGTACCCTAACACGTACGCTCACCCTAAACCGTTGTCGTACCCTAACCTGTACCCTAAACCGTCCCTGTCCCCTAACCCTAACCCTAACCCTAACCCTTACCCGAAGCCTTAACATCACCCGTCCCCTAATCCTAACCCGTATGCTAACACTATCCCGTACCCTAACACGTACGCTCACCCGAAACTGTTGTCGTACCCTAACCTGTACCCTAAAACGTCCCCGTCCCCTAACCCTAAACCTAACCCTAACCCTAACCCTTACCCGAAGCCTTACCCTCACCCGTCCCCTTATCCTAACCCGTACGCTAACACTAACCCGTACCCTAACACGTACGCTCACCCTAAACCGCTGTCGTACCCTAACCTGTACCCTAAACCGTCCCCGTCACCTAACTCTAACCGTAATCCTAACACTAACCCTAAACCTTACCCAAAGCCTTACCCACACCCGTCCCCTAATCCTAACCCGTACGCTATCACTAACCCGTACCCTAACACCTACTCTCACCCTAAACCGTTGTCGTACCCTAACCTGTACCCTAAACCGTCCCCGTCCCCGTCCCCTAACCCTAATCTTAACCCTAACCCTTACCCAAAGCCTTACGCTTACCCGTCCCCTAATCCTAACCCGTACGCTAACACTAACCCGTGCCCTAACACGTACGCTCACCCTAAACCGTTGTCGTACACTAACCTGTACCCTATACCGTCCCCGTCCCCGTCCCCTAACCCTAACCCTAACCCTAACCCTTACCCGAAGCCTTACCCTCACCCGTCCCCTAATCCTAACCCGTACGCAAACACTAACCCGTACCCTATCACGTAGGCTCAAACTAAACCGTTGTCGTACCCTAACCTGTACCCTAAACCATCCCCGTCCCCTAACACTAACCGTAACCTTAACCCTAACCCTAACCCTTACCCGAAGCCTTACCCTCACCCTTCCCCTAATCCTAACACGTACGCTAACACTAAACCGTACCCTATCATGTACGCTCATTCTAAACCATTGTCGTACACTAACCTGTACCCTAAACCGTCCCCGTCCCCTAACCCTAACCCTAACCCTTACCCGAAGCCTTACCCTCACCCGTCCCCTAATCCTAACCCGTACGCTAAGACTAAACTGTACCCTAACACGTACGCTCACCCTAAACCATTGTCGTACACTAACCTGTACCCTAAGCCGTCCCCGTCCCCTAACCCTAAACCTAACCCTAACCCTAACCCTAACTCTTACCCGAAGCCTTACCATCACCGTCCCCTAATCCTAACCCGTACGTTAACACTAACCCATACCCTAACACGTACGCTCACCCTAAATCGTTGTCGTACCCTAACCTATACCCTAAACCGTCCCGTCCCCGTCCCCTAACCCTAACACTAACCCTAACCCTAACCCTTACCCGAAGCCTTACCCTCACCCGTCCCCTAATCGTAACCCGTACGCTAATACTAACCCGTACCCTAACACGTACGCTCACCCTAAACCGTTGTCGTACACTAAACTGTACCCTAAACCGTCCCCGTTCCCTAACCCTAACCCTAACCCTAACCCTAAACCTAACCATTACCCGAAGCCTTACCCTCACCCGTCCCCTAATCCTAACCCGTACGCTAACACTAACCCGTACCCTAACACGTACGCTCACCCTAAACCGTTGTCGTACCATAACCTGTACCCTAAACCGTCCCCATCCCCTAACCCTAACCCTAACCCTAACCCTAACGCTTACCCGAAGCCTTAGCCTCACCCGTCCCCTAATCCTAACACGTACGCTAACACTAACCCGTACCCTAACACGTACGCTCACCCTAAACCGTTGTCGTACGCTAACCAATACCTTAAACCGTCCCCGTCCCCTAACCCTAACCCTAACCCTAACCCTAACCCTAAACCTTACCCAAAGCCTTACCCTCACCCGTCCACTAATCCTAACCCGTACGCTAACCCTAACCCATACCCTAACACGTACGCCCACCCTAAACCGTTGTCGTACCCTAACCTGTACCCTAAACCGTCCCCGTCCGCTAACCCTAACCCTAAACCTAACCCAACCCTTACCCGAAGCCTTACCCTCACCCGTCCCCTAATCCTAACCCGTACGCTAACACTAACCCATACCCTAACACATACGCTCACCCTAAACCGTTTTCGTACCCTAACCTGTACCCTAAACAGTCCCCGTCCCCTAACCCTAACCCTAACCCTAACCCTAACCCTAACCCTTACCCGAAGCCTTACCCTCACCCGTCCCCTAACCCTAACCCTAACCCTAACACTTACCCGAAGCCTTACCCTCACCCGTCCACTAATCCTAACCCGTACGCTAACCCTAACCCATACCCTAACACGTACGCCCACCCTAAACCGTTGTCGTACCCTAACCTGTACCCTAAACCGTCCCCGTCCGCTAACCCTAACCCTAACCCGAATCCTAACCCTTACCCGAAGCCTTACCCTCACCCGTCCCCTAATACTAACCCGTAAGCTAACACTAACCATTACCCTAACACCTACGCTCACCCTAAACCGTTGTCGTACACTAACCTGTACCCTAAACCTTCCCCGTCCCCATCCCCTAACCCTAACACTAACCCTAACCCTGACCCTTACCCGAAGCCTTACCCTCACCCGTCCCCTAATCCTAACCCATACGCTAACACTAACCCGTACCCCAACAAGTACGCTCACCCTAAACCGTTGTCGTACCCTAACCTGTACCCTAAACCGTCCCCGTCCCCTAATCCTAACCCTAACCCTAACCATAACACTAACCCTAAACCTAACCCTTACCCGAAGGCTTACCCTCACCCGTCCCCTAATCCTAACCGGTACGCTAACACTAAACCGTACCCTAACACGTACGCTCACACTAAACCGTTGTCGTACCCTAACCGGTACCCTAAACTGTCCCCGTCCCCGTCCCCGTCCCCTAAACCTAACCCTAACCCTAACCCTAACCCTAACCCTAATCCTTACCCGAAGCCTTACATTCACCCGTCCCCTAATCCTAAACCGTACGCTAACACTAACCCGTACCCCAACACGTACGCTCACCCTAAACCGTTGTCGTACCCTAACCTGTACCCTAAACCGTGCCCGTCCCCGTCCCTTAACCCTTACTCGAAGCCTTACCCTCACCCGTACCCTAATCCTAATCCGTACGCAAACACTAACCCGTACCCTAACACGTACGCTCACCCTAAACCGATGTCGTACCCTAACCTGTACCCTAAACCGTCCCAGTCCCCTAACCCTAACCCTAACCCTAACCCTAAACCTTACCCGAAGCCTTACACTCACCTGTCCCCTAATCCTAACCCGTACGCTAACACTAACCCGTACCCTAACACGTACGCTCACCGTAAACCGCTGTCGTACCCTAACCTGTACCCAAAACCGTCCCCGTCTCCTAACTCTAACCTTAACCCAAACCCTAACCCTAAACCTTACCCAAAGCCTTACCCTCACCCGTCCCCTAATCCTAACCCGTACGCTAACACTAACTCGTACCCTAACACATACGCTCACCCTAAACCGTTGTCGTACCCTAACCTGTACCCTAAACCGTCCCCGTCCCCGTCCCCCAACCCAAACCCTAACCCTAACCCTTACCCAAAACCTTACCCTCACCCATCCCCTAATCCTAACCCATACGCTAACACTAACCCGTACCCTAACACGTACGCTCACCATAAACCGTTGTCGTACCCTAACCTGTACCCTAAACCATCCCCGTCCCCTGACCCTAACCCTAACCCTAATCCTAACCCTTACCCGAAGCCTTACCCTCACCCGTACCCTAATTCTAACCCGTACGCTAACACTAACCCGTACCCTAACACGTACGCTAAACCTAAACCCTTGTCATACCCTAACCTGTACCCTAAACTGTCCCCGTCCCCTAACCCTAACCCTAACCCTAACCCTAACCCTAACCCTAACCCTAACCCTTACCCAAAGCCTTACACTCACCCGTCACCTAATCCTAACCCGTATGCTAACACTAACCCGTACCCTAACACTTACGCTCACCCTAAACAGTTGTCGTACCTTAACCTGTAACCTAAAACGTCCCCGTCCCCTAACCCTAACCCTAACCCTTATCCGAAGCCTTACCCTTAACCGTCCCCTATTCGTAACCCGTACGCTAACACTAACCCGTACCCTAACATGTACGCTCACACTAAACTGTTGTCATACACTAACCTGTACCCTAAACCGTCCCCGTCCCCGTCCCCTAACCCTAACCCTAACCCTAACCCTAACCCTTACCCGAAGACTTACCCTCACCCATCCCATAATCCTAACCCGTAGGCTAACACTAACCCGTACCCTAACACGTACGCTCACACTAAACCATTGATTTACCCTAACCTGTACCCTAAACCATCCCCGTCCCCGTCCCCTAACCCTAACACTAACCCTAACCCTTACCCGAAGCTTTACCCTCACCCTTCCCCTAATCCTAACCCGTACGCTAACACTAACCCGTACCCTAACACGTACGCTCACCCTAAACCGTTGTCGTACACTAACCTGTACCCTAAACCGTCCCCGTCCCCTAAATCTAACCCTAACCCTAACCCTAATCCTAAACCTTACCCGAAGCCTTACCCTCACCCGTCCCCTAATCCTAACCTGAACGCTAACACTAACCCGTACCCTAACACATACGCTCACCCTAAAACGTTGTCGTACCCTTTCCTGTACCCTAAACCGTCCCCGTCCCCTATCCCTAACCCTAACCCTAAACCTAACCCTAACCCTAACCCTTACCCGAAGCCTTACCCTCACCCGTCCCTTAATCCTAACCCGTACGCTAGCACTAACCCATACCCTAACACGTATGCTAACCGTAAACAACTGTCGTACCTTAACCTGTACCCTAAACCGTCCCCGTCCCCTAACCCTAACCCTAACCCTAACCCTAACCCTTACCCGAAGCCTTACCCTCACCCGTCCCCTAATCCTAACCCGTACGCAAACACTAACCCGTACCCTAACACGTACGCTCACCCTAAACCGCTGTCGTACCCTAACCTGTACCCTAAACCGTCCCCATCCCCTAACTCTAACCCTAACCCTAACCCTAACCCTAAACCTTACCCAAAGCCTTACCCTCACCCGTCCCCTAATCCTAACCCGTACGCTAACACTAACACGTACCCTGACACGTACACTCACCCGAAACCGTTGTCGTACCCTAACCTGTACCCTAAACCGTCCCCGTCCCCGTCCCCTAAACCTAACCCTAACCCTAACCCTAACCCTTACCCAAAGCCTTACCCTCACCCATCCCCTAATGCTAACCCGTACGCTAACACTAACGCGTAGCCTAACACGTACGCTCACCCTAAACCGTTGTCGTACCCTAAACTGTACCCTAAACCGTCCCCGTCCCCTAACTCTAACCCTAAACGTCTCCGTCCCCGTCCCCTAACCCTAACCCTAACCCTAACCCTACCCGAAGCCTTACCCTCACCCGTACCTTAATCCTAACCCGTACGCTAACACTAACCCATACCCTAACACGTACGCTCACCCTAAACAGTTGTCGTACCCTAACCTATACCCTATACCGTCCCCGTCCCCTAACCCTAACCCTAATCCTAACCCTAGCCCTAACACTAACCCTTACCCGAGGCTTACCCTCACCCGTCACCTAATCCTAACCCGTACGCTAACACTAACCAGTATCCTAACACGTACGCTCACCATAATCCGTTGTCGTACCCTAACCTGTACCCTAAACCGTCTCCGTCCCCTAACCCTAAACCTAACCCTAACACTAACACTTACCCGAAGCCTTACCTTCACCCGTCCCCTAATTCTAACCCGTATATTAACACTAACCCATACCCTAACATGTACGCTCACCCTAAACCGTTGTCGTACCCTAACCTGTACCCTAAACCGTCCCTGTCCCCGTCCCCTGACCCTAACCATAACCCTAACCCTAACCCTTACCCGAAGCCTTACACTCACCCATCCCCTAATCCTAACCCGTACGCTAACACTAACCCGTACCCTAACACGTACGCTCACCCTAAACTGTTGTCGTACCCTAACCTATACCCTAAAACGTCCCCGTCCCCTAACCCTAACCCTAACCCTAACCCTTACCCGAAGCCTTACCCTCACCCGTCCCATAATCCTAACCCGTACGCTAACACTAACCCGTACCCTAACACGTACGCTCACCCTAAACCGCTGTCGTACCCTAACCTGTACCCTAAACCATCCCCATCCCTTAACTCTAACCCTAACCCTAACCCTAACCCTTACCCGAAGGCTTACCCTCACCCGTCTCCTAATCCTAACCCGTACGCTAACACTAACCCGTACACTAACACGTACGCTCACCCTAAACCGTTGTCGTACCCTAACCTGTACCCTAAACCGTCCCTGTCCCCTAACCCTAACCCTAACCCTAACCCTTACCCGAAGCCTTAACATCACCCGTCCCCTAATCCTAACCCGTATGCTAACACTATCCCGTACCCTAACACGTACGCTCACCCGAAACTGTTGTCGTACCCTAACCTGTACCCTAAAACGTCCCCGTCCCCTAACCCTAAACCTAACCCTAACCCTAACCCTTACCCGAAGCCTTACCCTCACCCGTCCCCTTATCCTAACCCGTACGCTAACACTAACCCGTACCCTAACACGTACGCTCACCCTAAACCGCTGTCGTACCCTAACCTGTACCCTAAACCGTCCCCGTCACCTAACTCTAACCGTAATCCTAACACTAACCCTAAACCTTACCCAAAGCCTTACCCACACCCGTCCCCTAATCCTAACCCGTACGCTATCACTAACCCGTACCCTAACACCTACTCTCACCCTAAACCGTTGTCGTACCCTAACCTGTACCCTAAACCGTCCCCGTCCCCGTCCCCTAACCCTAATCTTAACCCTAACCCTTACCCAAAGCCTTACGCTTACCCGTCCCCTAATCCTAACCCGTACGCTAACACTAACCCGTGCCCTAACACGTACGCTCACCCTAAACCGTTGTCGTACACTAACCTGTACCCTATACCGTCCCCGTCCCCGTCCCCTAACCCTAACCCTAACCCTAACCCTTACCCGAAGCCTTACCCTCACCCGTCCCCTAATCCTAACCCGTACGCAAACACTAACCCGTACCCTATCACGTAGGCTCAAACTAAACCGTTGTCGTACCCTAACCTGTACCCTAAACCATCCCCGTCCCCTAACACTAACCGTAACCTTAACCCTAACCCTAACCCTTACCCGAAGCCTTACCCTCACCCTTCCCCTAATCCTAACACGTACGCTAACACTAAACCGTACCCTATCATGTACGCTCACTCTAAACCATTGTCGTACACTAACCTGTACCCTAAACCGTCCCCGTCCCCTAACCCTAACCCTAACCCTTACCCGAAGCCTTACCCTCACCCGTCCCCTAATCCTAACCCGTACGCTAAGACTAAACTGTACCCTAACACGTACGCTCACCCTAAACCATTGTCGTACACTAACCTGTACCCTAAGCCGTCCCCGTCCCCTAACCCTAAACCTAACCCTAACCCTAACCCTAACTCTTACCCGAAGCCTTACCATCACCGTCCCCTAATCCTAACCCGTACGTTAACACTAACCCATACCCTAACACGTACGCTCACCCTAAATCGTAGTCGTACCCTAACCTATACCCTAAACCGTCCCGTCCCCGTCCCCTAACCCTAACACTAACCCTAACCCTAACCCTTACCCGAAGCCTTACCCTCACCCGTCCCCTAATCGTAACCCGTACGCTAATACTAACCCGTACCCTAACACGTACGCTCACCCTAAACCGTTGTCGTACACTAAACTGTACCCTAAACCGTCCCCGTTCCCTAACCCTAACCCTAACCCTAACCCTAAACCTAACCATTACCCGAAGCCTTACCCTCACCCGTCCCCTAATCCTAACCCGTACGCTAACACTAACCCGTACCCTAACACGTACGCTCACCCTAAACCGTTGTCGTACCATAACCTGTACCCTAAACCGTCCCCATCCCCTAACCCTAACCCTAACCCTAACCCTAACGCTTACCCGAAGCCTTAGCCTCACCCGTCCCCTAATCCTAACACGTACGCTAACACTAACCCGTACCCTAACACGTACGCTCACCCTAAACCGTTGTCGTACGCTAACCAATACCTTAAACCGTCCCCGTCCCCTAACCCTAACCCTAACCCTAACCCTAACCCTAAACCTTACCCAAAGCCTTACCCTCACCCGTCCACTAATCCTAACCCGTACGCTAACCCTAACCCATACCCTAACACGTACGCCCACCCTAAACCGTTGTCGTACCCTAACCTGTACCCTAAACCGTCCCCGTCCGCTAACCCTAACCCTAAACCTAACCCAACCCTTACCCGAAGCCTTACCCTCACCCGTCCCCTAATCCTAACCCGTACGCTAACACTAACCCATACCCTAACACATACGCTCACCCTAAACCGTTTTCGTACCCTAACCTGTACCCTAAACAGTCCCCGTCCCCTAACCCTAACCCTAACCCTAACCCTAACCCTAACCCTTACCCGAAGCCTTACCCTCACCCGTCCCCTAACCCTAACCCTAACCCTAACACTTACCCGAAGCCTTACCCTCACCCGTCCACTAATCCTAACCCGTACGCTAACCCTAACCCATACCCTAACACGTACGCCCACCCTAAACCGTTGTCGTACCCTAACCTGTACCCTAAACCGTCCCCGTCCGCTAACCCTAACCCTAACCCGAATCCTAACCCTTACCCGAAGCCTTACCCTCACCCGTCCCCTAATACTAACCCGTAAGCTAACACTAACCGTTACCCTAACACCTACGCTCACCCTAAACCGTTGTCGTACACTAACCTGTACCCTAAACCTTCCCCGTCCCCATCCCCTAACCCTAACACTAACCCTAACCCTGACCCTTACCCGAAGCCTTACCCTCACCCGTCCCCTAATCCTAACCCATACGCTAACACTAACCCGTACCCCAACAAGTACGCTCACCCTAAACCGTTGTCGTACCCTAACCTGTACCCTAAACCGTCCCCGTCCCCTAATCCTAACCCTAACCCTAACCATAACACTAACCCTAAACCTAACCCTTACCCGAAGGCTTACCCTCACCCGTCCCCTAATCCTAACCGGTACGCTAACACTAAACCGTACCCTAACACGTACGCTCACACTAAACCGTTGTCGTACCCTAACCTGTACCCTAAACTGTCCCCGTCCCCGTCCCCGTCCCCTAAACCTAACCCTAACCCTAACCCTAACCCTAACCCTAATCCTTACCCGAAGCCTTACATTCACCCGTCCCCTAATCCTAAACCGTACGCTAACACTAACCCGTACCCCAACACGTACGCTCACCCTAAACCGTTGTCGTACCCTAACCTGTACCCTAAACCGTGCCCGTCCCCGTCCCTTAACCCTTACTCGAAGCCTTACCCTCACCCGTACCCTAATCCTAATCCGTACGCAAACACTAACCCGTACCCTAACACGTACGCTCACCCTAAACCGATGTCGTACCCTAACCTGTACCCTAAACCGTCCCAGTCCCCTAACCCTAACCCTAACCCTAACCCTAAACCTTACCCGAAGCCTTACACTCACCTGTCCCCTAATCCTAACCCGTACGCTAACACTAACCCGTACCCTAACACGTACGCTCACCGTAAACCGCTGTCGTACCCTAACCTGTACCCAAAACCGTCCCCGTCTCCTAACTCTAACCTTAACCCAAACCCTAACCCTAAACCTTACCCAAAGCCTTACCCTCACCCGTCCCCTAATCCTAACCCGTACGCTAACACTAACTCGTACCCTAACACATACGCTCACCCTAAACCGTTGTCGTACCCTAACCTGTACCCTAAACCGTCCCCGTCCCCGTCCCCGTCCCCCAACCCAAACCCTAACCCTAACCCTTACCCAAAACCTTACCCTCACCCATCCCCTAATCCTAACCCATACGCTAACACTAACCCGTACCCTAACACGTACGCTCACCATAAACCGTTGTCGTACCCTAACCTGTACCCTAAACCATCCCTGTCCCCTGACCCTAACCCTAACCCTAACCCTAACCCTTACCCGAAGCCTTACCCTCACCCGTACCCTAATTCTAACCCGTACGCTAACACTAACCCGTACCCTAACACGTACGCTAAACCTAAACCCTTGTCATACCCTAACCTGTACCCTAAACTGTCCCCGTCCCCGTCCCCTAACCCTAACCCTAACCCTAACCCTAACCCTAACCCTAACCCTTACCCAAAGCCTTACACTCACCCGTCACCTAATCCTAACCCGTATGCTAACACTAACCCGTACCCTAACACTTACGCTCACCCTAAACAGTTGTCGTACCTTAACCTGTAACCTAAAACGTCCCCGTCCCCTAACCCTAACCCTAACCCTTATCCGAAGCCTTACCCTTAACCGTCCCCTATTCGTAACCCGTACGCTAACACTAACCCGTACCCTAACATGTACGCTCACACTAAACTGTTGTCATACACTAACCTGTACCCTAAACCGTCCCCGTCCCCGTCCCCTAACCCTAACCCTAACCCTAACCCTAACCCTTACCCGAAGACTTACCCTCACCCATCCCATAATCCTAACCCGTAGGCTAACACTAACCCGTACCCTAACACGTACGCTCACACTAAACCATTGATTTACCCTAACCTGTACCCTAAACCATCCCCGTCCCCGTCCCCTAACCCTAACACTAACCCTAACCCTTACCCGAAGCTTTACCCTCACCCTTCCCCTAATCCTAACCCGTACGCTAACACTAACCCGTACCCTAACACGTACGCTCACCCTAAACCGTTGTCGTACACTAACCTGTACCCTAAACCGTCCCCGTCCCCTAAATCTAACCCTAACCCTAACCCTAATCCTAAACCTTACCCGAAGCCTTACCCTCACCCGTCCCCTAATCCTAACCTGAACGCTAACACTAACCCGTACCCTAACACATACGCTCACCCTAAAACGTTGTCGTACCCTTTCCTGTACCCTAAACCGTCCCCGTCCCCTATCCCTAACCCTAACCCTAAACCTAACCCTAACCCTAACCCTTACCCGAAGCCTTACCCTCACCCGTCCCTTAATCCTAACCCGTACGCTAGCACTAACCCATACCCTAACACGTATGCTAACCGTAAACAACTGTCGTACCTTAACCTGTACCCTAAACCGTCCCCGTCCCCTAACCCTAACCCTAACCCTAACCCTAACCCTTACCCGAAGCCTTACCCTCACCCGTCCCCTAATCCTAACCCGTACGCAAACACTAACCCGTACCCTAACACGTACGCTCACCCTAAACCGCTGTCGTACCCTAACCTGTACCCTAAACCGTCCCCATCCCCTAACTCTAACCCTAACCCTAACCCTAACCCTAAACCTTACCCAAAGCCTTACCCTCACCCGTCCCCTAATCCTAACCCGTACGCTAACACTAACACGTACCCTGACACGTACACTCACCCGAAACCGTTGTCGTACCCTAACCTGTACCCTAAACCGTCCCCGTCCCCGTCCCCTAAACCTAACCCTAACCCTAACCCTAACCCTTACCCAAAGCCTTACCCTCACCCATCCCCTAATGCTAACCCGTACGCTAACACTAACGCGTAGCCTAACACGTACGCTCACCCTAAACCGTTGTCGTACCCTAAACTGTACCCTAAACCGTCCCCGTCCCCTAACTCTAACCCTAAACGTCTCCGTCCCCGTCCCCTAACCCTAACCCTAACCCTAACCCTACCCGAAGCCTTACCCTCACCTGTACCCTAATCCTAACCCGTACGCTAACACTAACCCATACCCTAACACGTACGCTCACCCTAAACAGTTGTCGTACCCTAACCTATACCCTATACCGTCCCCGTCCCCTAACCCTAACCCTAATCCTAACCCTAGCCCTAACACTAACCCTTACCCGAAGCCTTACCCTCACCCGTCACCTAATCCTAACCCGTACGCTAACACTAACCAGTATCCTAACACGTACGCTCACCATAATCCGTTGTCGTACCCTAACCTGTACCCTAAACCGTCTCCGTCCCCTAACCCTAAACCTAACCCTAACACTAACACTTACCCGAAGCCTTACCTTCACCCGTCCCCTAATTCTAACCCGTATATTAACACTAACCCATACCCTAACATGTACGCTCACCCTAAACCGTTGTCGTACCCTAACCTGTACCCTAAACCGTCCCTGTCCCCGTCCCCTGACCCTAACCATAACCCTAACCCTAACCCTTACCCGAAGCCTTACACTCACCCATCCCCTAATCCTAACCCGTACGCTAACACTAACCCGTACCCTAACACGTACGCTCACCCTAAACCGATGTCGTACCGTAACCTGTACCCTATACCGTCCCAGTCCCCTAACCCTAACCCTATCCCTAACCCTAAACCTTACCCGAAGCCTTACACTCACCCGTCCCCTAATCCTAACCCGTACGCTAACACTAACACATACCCTAACACGTACGCTCACCCTAAACCGCTGTCGTACCCTAACCTGTACCCTAAACCTTCCCCGTCACCTAACTCTAACCCTAACCCTAACCCTAACCCTAAACCTTACCCAAAGCCTTACCCTCACCCGTCCCCTAATCCTAACCCGTACGCTAACACTAACCCGTACCCTAACACATACGCTCACCCTAAACCGTTGTCGTAACCTAACCTGTACCCTAAACCGTCCCCGTCCCCGTCCCCGTCCCCCAACCCAAACCCTAACCCTAACCCTTACCCAAAACCTTACCCTCACCCATCCCCTAATCCTAACCTGTACGCTAACAAAAACCCGTAACCTCACACGTACGCTCACCATAAACCGTTGTCGTACCCTAACCTGTACCCTAAACCGTCCCCGTCCCCTAACCCTAACCCTAACCCTAACCCTAACCCTTACCCGAAGCCTTACCCTCACCCGTACCCTAATCCTAACCCGTACGCTAACACTAACCCGTACCCTAACACGTACGCTCACCCTAAACCGTTGTCGTACCCTAACCTGTACCCTAAACCGTCCCCGTCCCCTAAACCTAACCCTAACCCTAACCCTAACCCTAACCCTAACCCTAACCCTAACACTTACCCGAAGCCTTACACTCACCCGTCACCTAATCCTAACCCGTATGCTAACACTAACCCGTACCCAAACACTTACGCTCACCCTAAACTGTTGTCGTACCTTAACCTGTAACCTAAAACGTCCCCATCCCCTAACCCTAACCCTAACCCTAATCCTTACCCGAAGCCTTACCCTCACCTGTCCCCTAATCCTAACCCGTATGCTAACACTAACCCGTACCATAACACGTACGCTCACCCTAAACCGCTGTCGTACCCTAACCTGTACCGTAAACCGTCCCCGTCCCCTAACCTTACCCTAACACTAAACCTAATCCTTACCCGAAGCCTTACCCTCAACCGTCCCCTAATCCTATCCCGTACGCTAACACTAACCCGTACCCTAACACATAGGCTCACCCTAAACCGTTGTCGTACCCTAACCTGTACCCTAAACCGTCCCCGTCCCCTAACCCTAAACCTAACCCTAACGCTTACCCAAAGCCTTACCCTCACCCGTCCCCTAATCCTAACCCGTATGCTAACACTAAAACGTACCCTAACACGTACGCTCACCCTAAACCGTTGCCGTACCCTAACATTTACCTAAACCGTCCCCGTCCCCTAACCCTAACCCTAACCCTTATCCGAAGCCTTACCCTTGACCGTCCCCTATTCGTAACCCGTACGCTAACACTAACCCGTACCCTAACATGTACGCTCACACTAAAATGTTGTCGTACACTAACCTGTACCCTAAACCGTCCCCGTCCCCGTCCCCTAACCCTAACCCTAACCCTAACCCTTACCCGAAGCTTTACCCTCACCCTTCCCCTAATCCTAACCCGTACGCTAACACTAACCCGTACCCTAACATGTACGCTCACCCTAAACCGTTGTCGTACACTAACCTGTACCCTAAACCGTCCCCGTCCCCTATCTCTAACCCTAACCCTAACCCTAATCCTAAACCTTACCCGAAGCCTTACACTCACCCGTCCCCTAATCCTAACCCGAACGCTAACACTAACCCGTACCCTAACACATACGCTCACCCTAAACCGTTGTCATACCCTAACCTGTGCCCTAAACCGTCCCCGTTCCCTATCCCTAACCCTAACCCTAACCCTAACCCTAACCCTTACCCGAAGCCTTACCCTCACCCGTCCCTTAATCCTAACCCGTACGCTAGCACTAACCCATACCCTAACACGTACGCTAAACCTAAACCGTTGTCGTACCTTAACCTGTACCCTAAACCGTCCCCGTCCCCTAACCTTAACCCTAACCCTAACCCTAACCCTTACCCGAAGCCTTACCCTCACCCATCCCCTAATCCTAACCCGTACGCTAACACTAACCCATACCCTAACATGTACGCTCACCCCAAACCGTTGTCGTACACTAACCTGTACCCTAAACCGTACCCGTCCCCGTCCCCTAACCCTAACCCTAACCCAAACCCTAACCCTTACCCGAAGCCTTACCCTGACGCGTCCCCTAATACTAACCCGTACGGTAACACTAACCCTTACCCTACAACGTACGCTCACCCTAAACCGTTGTCGTACCCTAACCTGTACCCTAAACCTTCCCCGTCCCCGTCCCCGTCCCCTAACCCTAACCCTAACCCTGACCCTTACCCGAAGCCTTACCCAAACCCGTCCCCTAATCCTAACCCGTACACTAACACTAACACGTACCCTAACACGTACGCTCACCCTAAACCATTGTCGTACCCTAAACTGTACCCTAAACTGTCCCCATCCCCTAACCCTAACCCTAACCCTAAACCTAACCCTAACCCTAATCCTTACCCGAAGCCTTACACTCACCCGTCCCCTATTCCTAAACCGTACGCTAACACTAACCCGTACCCCAACACGTACGCTCACCCTAAACTGTTGTCGTACCCTAACCTGTACCCTAAACCGTCCCCGTCCCCGTCCCCTAACCCTAACCCAACCTTAACCCTTACCCGAAGCCTAACCCTCACCCATACCCTAATCCTAACCCGTATGATAACAATAACCCGTACCCTAACACGTACGCTAACCCTAAACCTTTGTCGGACCCTAACCTGTACCCTAAACCGTCCCCGTCCCCTAACCCTAACCCTAACCCTAACCCTAACCCTAACCCTTACCCGAAGCCTTACACTCACCCGTCCCCTAATCCTTAACCGTACGCTAACACTAACCCATACCCTAACACGTACGCTCACCCTAAACCATTGTCGTACCATAACCTGTACCCTAAACCGTCCCCGTCCCCGTCCCCGTCCCCTAACCCTAAACCTAAACCTAACCCTTACCCGAAGCCTTACCCTCACCCGTCCCCTAATCCTAACCCGTATGCTAACACTAACCCTTACCCTAACACGTATGCCCAACCTAAACTGTTGTCGTACCCTAACCTGTACCCTAAAACGTCCCCGTCCCCTAACCCTAACCCTAACCCTAACCCTAACCCTTACCCGAAGCCTTACCCTCACCCGTCCCCTAATCCTAACCCGTACGCTAACACTAACCCGTACCCTAACACGTACGCTCACCCTAAACCGCTGTCGTACCCTAACCTGTACCCTAAACCGTCCCCATCCCCTAACTCTAACCCTAACCCTAACCCTAACCCTAAACCTTACCCAAAGCCTTACCCTCACCCGTCCCCTAATCCGAACCCGTACGCTAACACTAACACGTACCCTGACACGTACACTCACCCGAAACCGTTGTCGTACCCTAACCTGTACCCTAAACCGTCCCCGACCCCGTCCCCTAACCCTAACCCTAACCCTAACACTAACCCTAACCCTTACCCAAAGCCTTACTCTCACCCATCCCCTAATGCTAACCCGTACGCTAACACTAACCCGTACCCTAACACGTACGCTCACCCTAAACCGTTGTCGTACCCTAAACTGTACCCTAAACCGTCCCCGTCCCCTAACTCTAACCCTAAACCGTCCCCGTCCCCGTCCCCTAACCCTAACCCTAACCCTAACCCTTACCCGAAGCGTTACCCTCACCCGTACCCTAATCCTAACCCGTACACTAACACTAACCCATACCCTAACACGTACGCTCACCCTAAACAGTTGTCGTACCCTAAACTGTACCCTATACCGTCCCCGTCCACTAACCCTAACCCTAATCCTAACCCTAGCCCTAACACTAACCCTTACCCGAAGCCTTACCCTCACCCGTCCCCTAATCCTAACCCGTACGCTAACACTAACCCGTATCCTAACACGTACGCTCACCCTAATCCGTTGTCGTACCCTAACCTGTACCCTAAACCGTCCCCGTCCCCTAACCCTACCCTAACCCTAGCCCTAACCCTAACCCTAACACTTACCCGAAGCCTTACCCTCACCCGTCCCCTAATCGTAACCCGTACGCTAACACTAACACATACCCTAACACGTACGCTCACGCTAAACCGTTGTCGTACCCTAACCTGTACCCTAAACCGTCCCCGTCCCCTAAGCCTAACCCTAACCCTAACCCTAACCCTTACCCGAAGCTTTACCCTCACCCGTCCCCTAATTCTAACCCGTATATTAACACTAACCCGTACCCTAACATGTACGCTCACCCTAAACCGTTGTCGTATCCTAAACTGTACCCTAAACCGTCCCTGTCCCCGTCCCCTGACCCTAACCATAACCCTAACCCTAACCCTTACCCGAAGCCTTACCCTCACCCGTCCCCTAATCCTAACCCGTATGCTAACACTAACCCGTACCCTAACACGTACGCTCACCCTAAACGGTTGTCCTACCCTAACCTGTACCCTAAACCGTCCCCGTCCCCTAACCCTATCCCTAACCCTAAACCTAACCCTTACCCGAAGCCTTACCCTCACCCATCCTCTAGTCCTAACCCGCACGCTAACACTAAAGGGTACCCTAAAACGTACGCTCACCCTAAACCGTTGTCGTACCCTAACCTGTACACTAAACCGTCCCCGTCCCCTAACCCTAACCCTAACCCTAACACTTACCCGAAGCCTTACCCTCACCCGTCCCATAATCCTAACCCGTACGCTAACACTAACCCGTACCCTAAAACGTACGTTCACCCTAAACCGTTGCCGTACCCTAACCTGTACCCTAAACCGTCCCCGTCCCCGTCCCTTCACCCTAACACTAACCATTACCGTAAGAATTACCCTCACCCGTCCCCTAATCCTAACCCGTACGCTAACACTAACCCGTACCGTAACACGTACGCTCACCCTAAACCATTGTCGTACCCTAACCTGTACCCTAAACCATCCCCGTCCCCGTCCCCTAACCCTAACCCTAACCCTAACCCTAATCCTAACCCTTACCCGAAGACTTACACTCACCCGTCACCTAATCCTAACCCGTACGCTAACACTAAGCCGTACCCTAACACGTACGCTCACCCTAAACCGTTGTCGTACCCTAGACTGTACCCTAAACCATCCCGGTCCCCTAACCCTAACCCTAACCCTAATCCTAACCCTAACCCTTACCCGAAGCCTTACCCTCACCCATCCCCTATTCCTAACACGTACGCTAACACTAACACATACCCTAACACGTACGCTCACCCTAAACCGTTGTCGTACCCTTACCTGTACCCTAAACCGTCCCCGTCCCCGTCCCCAAACCCTAACCCTAACCCTAAACCTTACCCAAAGCCTTACTCTCACCCGTCCCCGAATCCTAACCCGTACGCTAACACTTACCCGTACCCTAACACGTACGCTCAACCTAAACCATTGTCGTACCCTAACCTGTATCCTAAACCGTCCCCGTCCCCGTCCCCGTCCCCTAACCCTAACCCTAACAGTAACACTTACGCGAAGCCTTACCCTCACCCGTCCCGTAATCCTAACCCGTACGCTAACACTAAACTATACCCTAACACGTGCGCTCACCCTAAACAGTTGTCATACCCTAACCTGTACCCTAAACCGTCCCTGTCCCCTAACCCTAACCCTAACCCTAACCCTTACCCGAAGCCTTACCCTCACCCGTCTCCTAATCCTAACCCGTACGCTAACACTAACCCGTACCCTAACAAGTACGCTCCCCCTAAACCGTTGTCGTACCCTATCCTGTACCCTAAACCGTCCCCGTCCCCGTCCCCTAACCCTAACCCTAACCCTAACCCTAAGCCTTACCCGAAGCCTTACCCTCACCCGTCCCCTAATCCTAACCCATAAACTAACACTAACACGTACCCTAACATGTACGCTCACCCTAAACCGTTGTCGTACCCTAACCTATAACCAAAACCGTCCCCGTCCCCGTCCCCTATCCCTAACCCTAACCGTAACCCTAAACCTTACCCGAAGCCTTACCCTCACCCGTCCCCTAATCCTAACCCGTACGCTAACACTAACCCGTTCCCTAACACGTACGCTCACCCTAAACCTTTGTCGTACCCTAAACTGTACCCTAAGGCATCCTCGTCCCCTAACCCTAACCCTAACGCTAACCCTAAGCCTTACCCGAAGCCTTACCCTCACCCGTCCCCTAATCCTAACCCGCACGCTAACACTAACCCGTACCCTAACACGTACGCTCACCCTAAACCGTTGTCGTACCCTAAACTGTACCCTAAACCGTCCCCGTCACCGTCCCCTAACCCTAACCCTAACCCTAATCCTAACCCTTACCCGAAGCCTTACCCTCACCCGTCCCCTAATCCTAACCCGTACGCTAACACTAACCCGTACCCTAACACGTACGCTCACCCTAAACCATTGTCATACGCTAACCTGTACTTTAAACTGTCCCCGTCCCCTAACCCTAACCCTAAACCTAACCCTAACCCTAACCCTTACCCGAAGACTTACCCACACCCGTCCCCTAATCCTAACCCGTACGCTAACACTAACCCGTACCCTAACACGTACGATCACCCTAAACCGTTATCGTACACTAACCTGTACCTTAAACCGTCCCCGTCCCCGTCCCCTAACCCTAACCCTAACCCTAACCCTAACCCTTACCCAAAGCTTTACCCTCACCCGTCCCCTAATCCTACCCCGTACGCTAACACTAACCCGTACCCTAACACGTACGCTCACCCTAAACCGTTGTCGTACCCTAAACTGTACCCTAAACCGTCCCCGTCCCCGTCCCCTAACCGTAAACCTAACCCTAATCCTAACCCTTACCCGAAGACTTACCCACACCCGTCCCCTAATCCTAACCCGTACGCTAACACTAACCCGTACCCTAACACGTACGATCAACCTAAACCGTTATCGTACACTAACCTGTACCCTAAACCATCCCCGTCCCCGTTCCCTAACCCTAACCCTAACCCTTATTCTAAGCCTTACCATCTCCCGTCCCCTAAACCTAACCCGTACGCTAACACTAACCCGTACCCTAACACGTACGCTCACCCTAAACCATTGTCGTACACTACCCTGTACCCTAAACCGTCCCCGCCCCCATCCTCTAACCCTAACCCTAACCATAACCCTAACCCATACCCGAAGCCTTACCCTCACGCGTCCCCTAAACCTAACCCGTACGCTAACACTAACCCGTACACTAACACGTACGCTCACCCTAAACCGTTGTCGTACCCTACACTGTACCCTAAACCATCCCAGTCCCCTAACCCTAACCCTAACCCTAATCCTAACCCTAACACTTACCCGAAGCCTTACCCTCACCCATCCCCTATTCCTAACACGTACGCTAACACTAACACATACCCTAACACGTAAGATCACCCTAAACCGTTGTCGTACCCTAACCTGTACCCTAAACCGTCCCCGTCCCCGTTCCCTAACCCTAACCCTAACCCTTTCCCGAAGCCTTACCCTCACCCGTCCCGTAATCCTAACCCGTACCCTAACACTAACCCATACCCTAACACGTACGCTCACCCTAAACCGTTGTCGTACCCTAACCTGTACCCTAAACCGTCCCTGTCCCCTAACCCTAACCCTAACCCTTACCCGAAGCCTTAACCTCACCCGTCCCCTAATCCTAACCCGTACGCTAACACTAACCCGTACCCTAACACGTACGCTCACCCTAAACGGTTGTCGTACCCTGACCTGTACCCTAAACCGTCCCCGTCCCCTAACCCTAACCCTAACCCGAACCCTAACCCTAAACCTTACCCGAAGCCTTACCCTCACCCGTCCCCAAATCCTAACCCGTACGCTAACACTAACCCGTACCCTAACACGTACGCTCACCCTAAACCGTTGTCATACCCTAACCTGTGCCCTAAACCATCCCCGTCCCCTAACCGTAACCCTAACCCTAACCCTTACCCGAAGCCATACACTCACCCGTCCCCTAATCCTAACCCGTACACTAACACTAACCCGTGCCATAACACGTACGCTCACCATAAACCGTTGTCGTACCCTAACCTGTACCTTAAACCGTCCCCGTCCCCTAACCCTAACCCTAACCCTAACCCTAACCCTAACACTTACCCGAAGCCTTACCCTCACCCGTCCCCTAATCCTAACCCGTACGCTAACACTAACACATACCCTAACACGTACGCTCACCCAGAACCGTTGTCGTACCATAACCTTTACCCTAAACCGTCCCCGTCCCCGTCCCCTAACCCTAACCCTAAACCTAACCCTTACCCGAAGCCTTACCCTCACCCGTCCCCTAATCCTAACACGTACGCAAACACTAACACGTACCCTAACACGTAGGCTCAAACTAAACCGTTGTCGTACCCTAACCTGTACCCTAAACCATCCCCGTCCCTTAACACTAACCCTAACCCTAAACCTAACCCTAACATTTACCCGAAGCCTTACCCTCACCCGTCCCCTAATCCTAATCCGTATGCTAACACTAACCCGTACCCTAACATGTACGCTCACTCTAAACCGTTGTCGTACACTAACCTGTACCCTAAACCGTTCCCGCCCCCTAACCCTAACCCTAACCCTAACCCTAACCCTTACCCAAAGCCTTACCCTCACCCGTCCCCTAATCCTAACCCGTACGTTAACACTAACCCGTACCCTAACACGTACGCTCACCCAAAACCGTTGTCGTACACTAACCTATACCCTAAACCGTCCCGTCCCCGTCCCCTAACCCTAACCCTAACCCTAACCCTAACCCTTACCCAAAGCTTTACCCTCACCCGTCCCCTAATCCTACCCCGTACGCTAACAGTAATCAGTACCCTAACACGTATGCTCACCCTAAACCGTTGTTGTACTCTAAACTGTACCCTAAACTGTCCCCGTCCCCTAACCCTAACCCTAACCCTAAACCTAACCCTTATCCGAAGCCTTACCCTAACCCGTCCCATTATCCTAACCCGTACGCTAACACTAACCCGTACCCTAACATGTACGCTCACCCTAAACCATTGTCGTACCCTAACCTATACCCAAAACAGTCCCCGTTCCCTTCCCCTAACCCTAACCCTAACCCTAACCCTAACACTTACCCGAAGCCTTACCCTCACCCGTCCCATAATCCTAACCCGTACGCTAACACTAACCCATACCCTAACACGTACGCTCACCCAGAACCGTTGTCGTACCATAACCTTTACCCTAAACCGTCCCCGTCCCCGTCCCCTAACCCTAACCCTAAACCTAACCCTTACCCGAAGCCTTACCCTCACCCGTCCCCTAATCCTAACACGTACGCAAACACTAACACGTACCCTAACACGTAGGCTCAAACTAAACCGTTGTCGTACCCTAACCTGTACCCTAAACCATCCCGTCCCTTAACACTAACCCTAACCCTAAACCTAACCCTAATATTTACCCGAAGCCTTACCCTCACCCGTCCCCTAATCCTAATCCGTATGCTAACACTAACCCGTACCCTAACATGTACGCTCACTCTAAACCGTTGTCGTACACTAACCTGTACCCTAAACCGTTCCCGCCCCCTAACCCTAACCCTAACCCTAACCCTAACCCTTACCCAAAGCCTTACCCTCACCCGTCCCCTAATCCTAACCCGTACGTTAACACTAACCCGTACCCTAACACGTACGCTCACCCTAAACCGTTGTCGTACACTAACCTATACCCTAAACTGTCCCGTCCCCGTCCCCTAACCCTAACCCTAACCCTAACCCTAACCCTTACCCAAAGCTTTACCCTCACCCGTCCCCTAATCCTACCCCGTACGCTAACACTAACCCGTACCCTAACACGTACGCTCACCCTAAACCGTTGTCGTACCCTAAACTGTACCCTAAACCGTCCCCGTCCCCGTCCCCTAACCGTAAACCTAACCCTAATCCTAACCCTTACCCGAAGACTTACCCACACCCGTCCCCTAATCCTAACCCGTACGCTAACACTAACCCGTACCCTAACACGTACGATCAACCTAAACCGTTATCGTACACTAACCTGTACCCTAAACCATCCCCGTCCCCGTCCCCTAACCCTAACCCTAACCCTTATTCTAAGCCTTACCATCTCCCGTCCCCTAAACCTAACCCGTACGCTAACACTAACCCGTACCCTAACACGTACGCTCACCCTAAACCATTGTCGTACACTACCCTGTACCCTAAACCGTCCCCGCCCCCATCCCCTAACCCTAACCCTAACCATAACCCTAACCCATACCCGAAGCCTTACCCTCACGCGTCCCCTAATCCTAACCCGTACGCTAACACTAACCCGTACACTAACACGTACGCTCACCCTAAACCGTTGTCGTACCCTACACTGTACCCTAAACCATCCCAGTCCCCTAACCCTAACCCTAACCCTAATCCTAACCCTAACACTTACCCGAAGCCTTACCCTCACCCATCCCCTATTCCTAACACGTACGCTAACACTAACACATACCCTAACACGTAAGATCACCCTAAACCGTTGTCGTACCCTAACCTGTACCCTAAACCGTCCCCGTCCCCGTCCCCTAACCCTAACCCTAACCCTTTCCCGAAGCCTTACCCTCACCCGTCCCGTAATCCTAACCCGTACCCTAACACTAACCCATACCCTAACACGTACGCTCACCCTAAACCGTTGTCGTACCCTAACCTGTACCCTAAACCGTCCCTGTCCCCTAACCCTAACCCTAACCCTTACCCGAAGCCTTAACCTCACCCGTCCCCTAATCCTAACCCGTACGCTAACACTAACCCGTACCCTAACACGTACGCTCACCCTAAACGGTTGTCGTACCCTGACCTGTACCCTAAACCGTCCCCGTCCCCTAACCCTAACCCTAACCCGAACCCTAACCCTAAACCTTACCCGAAGCCTTACCCTCACCCGTCCCCAAATCCTAACCCGTACGCTAACACTAACCCGTACCCTAACACGTACGCTCACCCTAAACCGTTGTCATACCCTAACCTGTGCCCTAAACCATCCCCGTCCCCTAACCGTAACCCTAACCCTAACCCTTACCCGAAGCCATACACTCACCCGTCCCCTAATCCTAACCCGTACACTAACACTAACCCGTGCCATAACACGTACGCTCACCATAAACCGTTGTCGTACCCTAACCTGTACCTTAAACCGTCCCCGTCCCCTAACCCTAACCCTAACCCTAACCCTAACCCTAACACTTACCCGAAGCCTTACCCTCACCCGTCCCCTAATCCTAACCCGTACGCTAACACTAACACATACCCTAACACGTACGCTCACCCAGAACCGTTGTCGTACCATAACCTTTACCCTAAACCGTCCCCGTCCCCGTCCCCTAACCCTAACCCTAAACCTAACCCTTACCCGAAGCCTTACCCTCACCCGTCCCCTAATCCTAACACGTACGCAAACACTAACACGTACCCTAACACGTAGGCTCAAACTAAACCGTTGTCGTACCCTAACCTGTACCCTAAACCATCCCCGTCCCTTAACACTAACCCTAACCCTAAACCTAACCCTAACATTTACCCGAAGCCTTACCCTCACCCGTCCCCTAATCCTAACCCGTATGCTAACACTAACCCGTACCCTAACATGTACGCTCACTCTAAACCGTTGTCGTACACTAACCTGTACCCTAAACCGTTCCCGCCCCCTAACCCTAACCCTAACCCTAACCCTAACCCTTACCCAAAGCCTTACCCTCACCCGTCCCCTAATCCTAACCCGTACGTTAACACTAACCCGTACCCTAACACGTACGCTCACCCTAAACCGTTGTCGTACACTAACCTATACCCTAAACCGTCCCGTCCCCGTCCCCTAACCCTAACCCTAACCCTAACCCTAACCCTTACCCAAAGCTTTACCCTCACCCGTCCCCTAATCCTACCCCGTACGCTAACAGTAATCAGTACCCTAACACGTATGCTCACCCTAAACCGTTGTTGTACTCTAAACTGTACCCTAAACTGTCCCCGTCCCCTAACCCTAACCCTAACCCTAAACCTAACCCTTATCCGAAGCCTTACCCTAACCCGTCCCATTATCCTAACCCGTACGCTAACACTAACCCGTACCCTAACATGTACGCTCACCCTAAACCATTGTCGTACCCTAACCTATACCCAAAACCGTCCCCGTTCCCTTCCCCTAACCCTAACCCTAACCCTAACCCTAACACTTACCCGAAGCCTTACCCTCACCCGTCCCATAATCCTAACCCGTACGCTAACACTAACCCTTACCCTAACACGTACGCTCACCCAGAACCGTTGTCGTACCATAACCTTTACCCTAAACCGTCCCCGTCCCCGTCCCCTAACCCTAACCCTAAACCTAACCCTTACCCGAAGCCTTACCCTCACCCGTCCCCTAATCCTAACACGTACGCAAACACTAACACGTACCCTAACACGTAGGCTCAAACTAAACCGTTGTCGTACCCTAACCTGTACCCTAAACCATCCCGTCCCTTAACACTAACCCTAACCCTAAACCTAACCCTAATATTTACCCGAAGCCTTACCCTCACCCGTCCCCTAATCCTAATCCGTATGCTAACACTAACCCGTACCCTAACATGTACGCTCACTCTAAACCGTTGTCGTACACTAACCTGTACCCTAAACCGTTCCCGCCCCCTAACCCTAACCCTAACCCTAACCCTAACCCTTACCCAAAGCCTTACCCTCACCCGTCCCCTAATCCTAACCCGTACGTTAACACTAACCCGTACCCTAACACGTACGCTCACCCTAAACCGTTGTCGTACACTAACCTATACCCTAAACTGTCCCGTCCCCGTCCCCTAACCCTAACCCTAACCCTAACCCTAACCCTTACCCAAAGCTTTACCCTCACCCGTCCCCTAATCCTACCCCGTACGCTAACAGTAATCAGTACCCTAACACGTATGCTCACCCTAAACCGTTGTTGTACTCTAAACTGTACCCTAAACTGTCCCCGTCCCCTAACCCTAACCCTAACCCTAAACCTAACCCTTATCCGAAGCCTTACCCTAACCCGTCCCATTATCCTAACCCATACGCTAACACTAACCCGTACCCTAACATGTACGCTCACCCTAAACCATTGTCGTACCCTAACCTATACCCAAAACCGTCCCCGTTCCCTTCCCCTAACCCTAACCCTAACCCTAACCCTAACACTTACCCGAAGCCTTACCCTCACCCGTCCCATAATCCTAACACGTACGCTAACACTAACCCATAACCTAACACGTACGCTCACCCTAAACAGTTGTCGTACATTAAACTGTACCCTAAACCGTCCCCGTCCCCGTCCCCTAACCCTAACCCTAACCGTAACCCTAAACCTTACCCGAAGCCTTACCCTCACCCGTCCCCAAATCCTAACCCGTACGCTAACACTAACCCATACCCTAACACCTACGCTCACCCTAAACCTTTGTCGTACCCTAACCTGTACCCTAAAGCATCCCCGTCCCCTAACCCTAACCCTAACCCTAACCTTAAGCCTTACCCGAAGCCTTACACTCAGCCGTCCCCTAATCGTAACCCGTACGCTAACACTAACCCGTACCCTAACATGTACGCTCACCCTAAACCGTTGTCGTACCCTAAACTGTACCCTAAACCGTCCCCGTCTCCGTCCCCTAACCCTAAACCTAACCCTAATCCTAACCCTTACCCGAAGACTTACCCACACCTGTCCCCTAATCCTAACCCTTACGCTAACACTAAACCGTACCCTAACACGTACGATCACCCTAAACCGTTATCGTACACTAACCTGTACCCTAAACCGTCCCCGTCCCCGTCCCCGTCCCCTAACCCTAACCCTAACCCTTATTCTAAGCCTTACCATCACCCGTCCCCTAAACCTAACCCGTACGCTAACACTAACCCGTACCCTAACACGTACGCTCACCCTAAACCATTGTCGTACACTACCCTGTACCCTAAACCGTCCCCGCCCCCATCCCCTAACCCTAACCCTAACCATAACCCTAACCCATACCCGAAGCCTTACCCTTACGCGTCCCCTAATCCTAACCCGTACGCTAACACTAACCCGTACACTAACACGTATGTTCACCCTAAACCGGTGCCGTACCCTAACCTGTACCCTAAACCGTCCCCGTCCCCGTCCCTTCACCCTAACCCTAACCCTAACCCTAACCCTTACCCGAAGGCTCACCCTCACCCGTCCCCTAATCCTAACCCTTACGCTAACACTAACCCGTACACTAACACGTACATTCACCCTAAACCGTTGTCGTACCATACACTGTACCCTAAACCATCCCGGTCCCCTAACCCTAACCCTAACCCTAATCCTAACCCTAACCCTTACCCGAAGCCTTACCCTCACACATCCCCTATTCCTAACACGTACGCTAACACTAACACATACCCTAACACGTACGCTCACCCTAAACCGTTGTCGTACCCTAACCTGTACCCTAAACCGTCCCCGTCCCCGTCCCCTAACCCTAACCCTAACCCTAAACCTAACCCTTACCCGAAGCCTTACCCTAACCCATCCCTTAATCCTAACCCGTACGCTAACACTAACCCGTACTCTAACACGTAGGCTCAAACTAAACCATTGTCGTACCCTAAACTGTACCCTAAACCATCCCCGTCCCCTAACACTAACCCTAACCCTAAACGTAACCCTAACACTTACCCGAAGCCTTACCCTCACCCGTCCCCTAATCCTAACCCGTATGCTAACACTAACCCGTACCCTAACATGTACGCTCACTCTAAACCGTTGTCGTACACTAACCTGTACCCTAAACCGTTCCCGTCCCCTAACCCTAACCCTAACCCTAACCCTAACCCTAACCCTTACCCGAAGCCTTACCCTCACCCGTCCCCTAATCCTAACCCGTACGTTAACACTAACCCGTACCCTAACACGTACGCTCACCCTAAACCGTTGTCGTACCCTAACCTATACCCTAAACCGTCCCGTCCCCGTCCCCTAAACCTAACCCTAACCCTAACCCTAACCCTTACCCGAAGCCTTACCCTCACCCGTCTCTTAATCCTAACCCGTACGCTAACACTAACCCGTACCCTAACATGTACGCTCACCCTAAACCGTTGTCGTACACTAACCTGTACCCTAAACCGTCCCCGTCCCCTTCCCCGTCCCCTAACCCTAACCCTATCCCTAACCCTTACCTGAAGCCTTACCCTCACCCGTCCCCTAATCCTAACCCGTACGCTAACACTAACCCATACCCTAACACGTACGCTCACCCTAAACCGTTGTCGTACCCTAACCTGTACCCTAAACCGTCCCCGTTCCCTAACCCTAACCCTAACCCTAACCCTAAACCTAATCATTACCCGAAGCCTTACCCTCACCCGTCCCCTAATCCTAACCCGTACGCTAACACCAACCCGTACCCTAACACGTACGCTCACCCTAAACCGTTGTCGTACCATAACCTGTACCCTAAACCGGCCCTTCCCCTAACCCTAACCCTAACCCCTACCCTAACCCTTACCCGAAGCCTTTCCCTCACCCGTCCCCTAATCCTAACCCGTACGTTAACACTAACCCGTACCCTAACACGTACGCTCACCCTAAACCGTTGTCGTACACTAACCTGTACCCTAAACCGTCCCCGTCCCCGTTCCCTAACCCTAACCCAAACACTAAACCTTACCCGAAGCCTTACCCTCACCCGTCCCCTAATCCTAACCCGTACGCTAACCCTAACCCATACCCTAACACGTACGCCCACCCTAAACCGTTGTCGTACCCTAACCTGTACCGTAAAACGTCCCCTAAACCTAAACCTAACCGTAACCCTAACCCAACCCTTACCCGAAGCCTTACCCTCACCCGTCCCCTAATCCTAACACGTACGCTAACACTAACCCGTACCCTAACATGTACGCTCACCCTAAACCGTTGGCGTACACTAACCTATACCCAAAACTGTCCCTATCCCCGTCCCCTAACCCTAACCCTTACCCTAACCCTAACACTTATCCGAAGCCTTACCCTCACACATTCCCTAATCCTAACCCGTATGTTAACACTAACGCATACCCTAACATGTACGCTAAACCCAAACCGTTGTGGTACCCTAACCTGTACCCTAAACCGTCCCCGTCCCCATCCCCTAACCCTATCACTAACCCTAACCCTGACCCTTACCCGAAGCCTTACCCTCACCCGTCCCCTAATCCTAACCCGTACGCTAACACTAACCCATACCCTAACACGTACGCTCACCCTAAACCCTTGTCGTACCCTAACCTGTACCCTAAACCGTCCCCGTCCCCTAACCCTAACCCTAACCCTAAACCTAACACTAACCCTAATCCTTACCCAAAGCCTTACCCTCACCCGTCTCCTAATCCTAACCCGTACGCTAACACTAACCCGTACACCAACACGTACGCTCACCCTAAACCGATGTCGTACCCTAACCTGTACCCTAAACCGTCCCCGTCCCCAAATCCTAACGCTAACCCTAACCATAACCCTAACCCTAACCCTAACCCTTACCCGAAGGATTACCCTCACCCGTCCCCTAATCCTAACCCGTACGCTACACTAACCCGTACCCTAACACGTACGATCAACCTAAACCGTTATCGTACACTAACCTGTACCCTAAACCATCCCCGTCCCCGTCCCCTAACCCTAACCCTAACCCTTATTCTAAGCCTTACCATCTCCCGTCCCCTAAACCTAACCCGTACGCTAACACTAACCCGTACCCTAACACGTACGCTCACCCTAAACCATTGTCGTACACTACCCTGTACCCTAAACCGTCCCCGCCCCCATCCCCTAACCCTAACCCTAACCATAACCCTAACCCATACCCGAAGCCTTACCCTCACGCGTCCCCTAATCCTAACCCGTACGCTAACACTAACCCGTACACTAACACGTACGCTCACCCTAAACCGTTGTCGTACCCTACACTGTACCCTAAACCATCCCAGTCCCCTAACCCTAACCCTAACCCTAATCCTAACCCTAACACTTACCCGAAGCCTTACCCTCACCCATCCCCTATTCCTAACACGTACGCTAACACTAACACATACCCTAACACGTAAGATCACCCTAAACCGTTGTCGTACCCTAACCTGTACCCTAAACCGTCCCCGTCCCCGTCCCCTAACCCTAACCCTAACCCTTTCCCGAAGCCTTACCCTCACCCGTCCCGTAATCCTAACCCGTACCCTAACACTAACCCATACCCTAACACGTACGCTCACCCTAAACCGTTGTCGTACCCTAACCTGTACCCTAAACCGTCCCTGTCCCCTAACCCTAACCCTAACCCTTACCCGAAGCCTTAACCTCACCCGTCCCCTAATCCTAACCCGTACGCTAACACTAACCCGTACCCTAACACGTACGCTCACCCTAAACGGTTGTCGTACCCTGACCTGTACCCTAAACCGTCCCCGTCCCCTAACCCTAACCCTAACCCGAACCCTAACCCTAAACCTTACCCGAAGCCTTACCCTCACCCGTCCCCAAATCCTAACCCGTACGCTAACACTAACCCGTACCCTAACACGTACGCTCACCCTAAACCGTTGTCATACCCTAACCTGTGCCCTAAACCATCCCCGTCCCCGTCCCCTAACCCTAACCCTAAACCTAACCCTTACCCGAAGCCTTACCCTCACCCGTCCCCTAATCCTAACACGTACGCAAACACTAACACGTACCCTAACACGTAGGCTCAAACTAAACCGTTGTCGTACCCTAACCTGTACCCTAAACCATCCCCGTCCCTTAACACTAACCCTAACCCTAAACCTAACCCTAACATTTACCCGAAGCCTTACCCTCACCCGTCCCCTAATCCTAATCCGTATGCTAACACTAACCCGTACCCTAACATGTACGCTCACTCTAAACCGTTGTCGTACACTAACCTGTACCCTAAACCGTTCCCGCCCCCTAACCCTAACCCTAACCCTAACCCTAACCCTTACCCAAAGCCTTACCCTCACCCGTCCCCTAATCCTAACCCGTACGTTAACACTAACCCGTACCCTAACACGTACGCTCACCCTAAACCGTTGTCGTACACTAACCTATACCCTAAACCGTCCCGTCCCCGTCCCCTAACCCTAACCCTAACCCTAACCCTAACCCTTACCCAAAGCTTTACCCTCACCCGTCCCCTAATCCTACCCCGTACGCTAACAGTAATCAGTACCCTAACACGTATGCTCACCCTAAACCGTTGTTGTACTCTAAACTGTACCCTAAACTGTCCCCGTCCCCTAACCCTAACCCTAACCCTAAACCTAACCCTTATCCGAAGCCTTACCCTAACCCGTCCCATTATCCTAACCCGTACGCTAACACTAACCCGTACCCTAACATGTACGCTCACCCTAAACCATTGTCGTACCCTAACCTATACCCAAAACCGTCCCCGTTCCCTTCCCCTAACCCTAACCCTAACCCTAACCCTAACACTTACCCGAAGCCTTACCCTCACCCGTCCCATAATCCTAACCCGTACGCTAACACTAACCCATACCCTAACACGTACGCTCACCCAGAACCGTTGTCGTACCATAAACTTTACCCTAAACCGTCCCCGTCCCCGTCCCCTAACCCTAACCCTAAACCTAACCCTTACCCGAAGCCTTACCCTCACCCGTCCCCTAATCCTAACACGTACGCAAACACTAACACGTACCCTAACACGTAGGCTCAAACTAAACCGTTGTCGTACCCTAACCTGTACCCTAAACCATCCCGTCCCTTAACACTAACCCTAACCCTAAACCTAACCCTAATATTTACCCGAAGCCTTACCCTCACCCGTCCCCTAATCCTAATCCGTATGCCAACACTAACCCGTACCCTAACATGTACGCTCACTCTAAACCGTTGTCGTACACTAACCTGTACCCTAAACCGTTCCCGCCCCCTAACCCTAACCCTAACCCTAACCCTAACCCTTACCCAAAGCCTTACCCTCACCCGTCCCCTAATCCTAACCCGTACGTTAACACTAACCCGTACCCTAACACGTACGCTCACCCTAAACCGTTGTCGTACACTAACCTATACCCTAAACTGTCCCGTCCCCGTCCCCTAACCCTAACCCTAACCCTAACCCTAACCCTTACCCAAAGCTTTACCCTCACCCGTCCCCTAATCCTACCCCGTACGCTAACAGTAATCAGTACCCTAACACGTATGCTCACCCTAAACCGTTGTTGTACTCTAAACTGTACCCTAAACTGTCCCCGTCCCCTAACCCTAACCCTAACCCTAAACCTAACCCTTATCCGAAGCCTTACCCTAACCCGTCCCATTATCCTAACCCGTACGCTAACACTAACCCGTACCCTAACATGTACGCTCACCCTAAACCATTGTCGTACCCTAACCTATACCCAAAACCGTCCCCGTTCCCTTCCCCTAACCCTAACCCTAACCCTAACCCTAACACTTACCCGAAGCCTTACCCTCACCCGTCCCATAATCCTAACACGTACGCTAACACTAACCCATAACCTAACACGTACGCTCACCCTAAACAGTTGTCGTACATTAAACTGTACCCTAAACCGTCCCCGTCCCCGTCCCCTAACCCTAACCCTAACCGTAACCCTAAACCTTACCCGAAGCCTTACCCTCACCCGTCCCCAAATCCTAACCCGTACGCTAACACTAACCCATACCCTAACACCTACGCTCACCCTAAACCTTTGTCGTACCCTAACCTGTACCCTAAAGCATCCCCGTCCCCTAACCCTAACCCTAACCCTAACCTTAAGCCTTACCCGAAGCCTTACACTCACCCGTCCCCTAATCGTAACCCGTACGCTAACACTAACCCGTACACTAACACGTACGCTCACCCTAAACCGTTGTCGTACCCTAAACTGTACCCTAAACCGTCCCCGTCTCCGTCCCCTAACCCTAAACCTAACCCTAATCCTAACCCTTACCCGAAGACTTACCCACACCTGTCCCCTAATCCTAACCCTTACGCTAACACTAAACCGTACCCTAACACGTACGATCACCCTAAACCGTTATCGTACACTAACCTGTACCCTAAACCGTCCCCGTCCCCGTCCCCGTCCCCTAACCCTAACCCTAACCCTTATTCTAAGCCTTACCATCACCCGTCCCCTAAACCTAACCCGTACGCTAACACTAACCCGTACCCTAACACGTACGCTCACCCTAAACCATTGTCGTACACTACCCTGTACCCTAAACCGTCCCCGCCCCCATCCCCTAACCCTAACCCTAACAATAACCCTAACCCATACCCGAAGCCTTACCCTTACGCGTCCCCTAATCCTAACCCGTACGCTAACACTAACCCGTACACTAACACGTATGTTCACCCTAAACCGGTGCCGTACCCTAACCTGTACCCTAAACCGTCCCCGTCCCCGTCCCTTCACCCTAACCCTAACCCTAACCCTAACCCTTACCCGAAGGCTCACCCTCACCCGTCCCCTAATCCTAACCCTTACGCTAACACTAACCCGTACACTAACACGTACATTCACCCTAAACCGTTGTCGTACCATACACTGTACCCTAAACCATCCCGGTCCCCTAACCCTAACCCTAACCCTAATCCTAACCCTAACCCTTACCCGAAGCCTTACCCTCACACATCCCCTATTCCTAACACGTACGCTAACACTAACACATACCCTAACACGTACGCTCACCCTAAACCGTTGTCGTACCCTAACCTGTACCCTAAACCGTCCCCGTCCCCGTCCCCTAACCCTAACCCTAACCCTAAACCTAACCCTTACCCGAAGCCTTACCCTAACCCATCCCCTAATCCTAACCCGTACGCTAACACTAACCCGTACTCTAACACGTAGGCTCAAACTAAACCGTTGTCGTACCCTAAACTGTACCCTAAACCATCCCCGTCCCCTAACACTAACCCTAACCCTAAACCTAACCCTAACACTTACCCGAAGCCTTACCCTCACCCGTCCCCAAATCCTAACCCGTATGCTAACACTAACCCGTACCCTAACATGTACGCTCACTCTAAACCGTTGTCGTACACTAACCTGTACCCTAAACCGTTCCCGTCCCCTAACCCTAACCCTAACCCTAACCCTAACCCTAACCCTTACCCGAAGCCTTACCCTCACCCGTCCCCTAATCCTAACCCGTACGTTAACACTAACCCGTACCCTAACACGTACGCTCACCCTAAACCGTTGTCGTACCCTAACCTATACCCTAAACCGTCCCGTCCCCGTCCCCTAAACCTAACCCTAACCCTAACCCTAACCCTTACCCGAAGCCTTACCCTCACCCGTCTCTTAATCCTAACCCGTACGCTAACACTAACCCGTACCCTAACATGTACGCTCACCCTAAACCGTTGTCGTACACTAACCTGTACCCTAAACCGTCCCCGTCCCCTTCCCCGTCCCCTAACCCTAACCCTATCCCTAACCCTTACCTGAAGCCTTACCCTCACCCGTCCCCTAATCCTAACCCGTACGCTAACACTAACCCATACCCTAATACGTACGCTCACCCTAAACCGTTGTCGTACCCTAACCTGTACCCTAAACCGTCCCCGTTCCCTAACCCTAACCCTAACCCTAACCCTAAACCTAATCATTACCCGAAGCCTTACCCTCACCCGTCCCCTAATCCTAACCCGTACGCTAACACCAACCCGTACCCTAACACGTACGCTCACCCTAAACCGTTGTCGTACCATAACCTGTACCCTAAACCGGCCCTTCCCCTAACCCTAACCCTAACCCCTACCCTAACCCTTACCCGAAGCCTTTCCCTCACCCGTCCCCTAATCCTAACCCGTACGTTAACACTAACCCGTACCCTAACACGTACGCTCACCCTAAACCGTTGTCGTACACTAACCTGTACCCTAAACCGTCCCCGTCCCCGTTCCCTAACCCTAACCCAAACACTAAACCTTACCCGAAGCCTTACCCTCACCCGTCCCCTAATCCTAACCCGTACGCTAACCCTAACCCATACCCTAACACGTACGCCCACCCTAAACCGTTGTCGTACCCTAACCTGTACCCTAAAACGTCCCCTAAACCTAAACCTAACCGTAACCCTAACCCAACCCTTACCCGAAGCCTTACCCTCACCCGTCCCCTAATCCTAACACGTACGCTAACACTAACCCGTACCCTAACATGTACGCTCACCCTAAACCGTTGGCGTACACTAACCTATACCCAAAACTGTCCCTATCCCCGTCCCCTAACCCTAACCCTAACCCTAACCCTAACACTTATCCGAAGCCTTACCCTCACACATTCCCTAATCCTAACCCGTATGTTAACACTAACGCATACCCTAACATGTACGCTAAACCCAAACCGTTGTGGTACCCTAACCTGTACCCTAAACCGTCCCCGTCCCCATCCCCTAACCCTATCACTAACCCTAACCCTGACCCTTACCCGAAGCCTTACCCTCACCCGTCCCCTAATCCTAACCCGTACGCTAACACTAACCCGTACCCTAACACGTACGCTCACCCTAAACCCTTGTCGTACCCTAACCTGTACCCTAAACCGTCCCCGTCCCCTAACCCTAACCCTAACCCTAAACCTAACACTAACCCTAATCCTTACCCAAAGCCTTACCCTCACCCGTCTCCTAATCCTAACCCGTACGCTAACACTAACCCGTACACCAACACGTACGCTCACCCTAAACCGATGTCGTACCCTAACCTGTACCCTAAACCGTCCCCGTCCCCAAATCCTAACGCTAACCCTAACCATAACCCTAACCCTAACCCTAACCCTTACCCGAAGGATTACCCTCACCCGTCCCCTAATCCTAACCCGTACGCTAAAACTAACCCGTACCCTTACACGTACGCTCACCCTAAACCGTTGTCGTACCATAACCTGTACCCTAAACCGTCCCCGTCCCCGTCCCCTAACCCTAACCCTAACCCTAACCCTAAATCTTACCCGAAGCCTTACCCTCACCCGTCCCCTAATCCTAACCCGTACTCTAACACTAACCCGTACCCTAACACATACGCTCACCCTAAACCGCTGTCGTACCCTAACCTGTAACCTAAACCGTCCCCGTCACCTAACTCTAACCCTAACCCTAACCCTAACCCTAAACCTTACCCAAAGCCTTACCCTCACCCATCCCCTAATCCTAACCCGTACGCTAACACTAACCCGTACCCTAACACATACGCTCACCCTAAACCGTTGTCGTACACTAACCTGTACCCTAAACCGTCCCCGTCCCCGTCCCCGTCCCCTAACCCTAATCCTAACACTAAACTTTACCCAAAGCCTTACCCTCACCCATCCACTAATCCTTATCGGTACGCTAACACTAACACGTACCCTAAAAGGTACGCTCACCATAAACCGTTGTCGTACCCTAACCTGTACCCTAAAACGTCCCCGTCCCCTAACTCTAACCCTAACCCTACCCCTAACCCTTACCCGAAGCCTTACATTCACCTGTCTCCTAATCCTAACCCGTATGCTAACACTAACCCGTACCCTAACACGTATGCTCACCCTAAACCGCTGTTGTACCCTAACCTGCACCGTGAACCATCCCCGACCCCTAACTATAACCCTAACCCTAACCCTAACCCTAAACCTTACCCAAAGCCTTACCCTCACCCGTCCCCTAATCCTAACCCGTACGCTAACACTAACCCGTACCCTAACACGTACGCTCACCCTAAACCGTTGTCGTACCCTAACCTGTACCCTAAACCATCCAAGTTGCCTTCCCCTAAACCTAACCCTAACCCTAACCCTAACCCTTACCCGAAGTCTTACCCTCACACGTCCCATAATACTAATCCGTACGCTAACACTAACCCGTACCCTAACACGTACGCTCACCCTAAACCGTTATCGTACCCTAACCTGGATCCTAAACCGTCCCCGTCCCCGACCCCTAACACTAACCCTAACCCTAACCCTTACCCGAAGCCTTACCCTCACCCGTTCCCTAATCCTAAACCGTACGCTAACACTATTCCGTACCCTAACACGTACGTTCATCCTAAACCGGTGCCGTACACTAACCTGTACCCTAAACGGTCCCCGTCCCCGTCCCCTAACCCTAACCCTAACCCATACCCGAAGCCTTACCCTCACGCGTCCCCTAATCCTAAACCGTACGCTAACACTAACCCGTACCCTAACACGTACGCTCACCCTAAACCGTTGTCGTACCCTAACCTGTACCCTAAACCGTCCCCATCCCCGTTCCCGTCCCCTAACCCTAACCCTAACGCTTACCCGAAGCCTTACCCACACCCGTCCCCTAAACCTAACCCGTACGCTAACACTAACCCGTACCCTAACACGTACGCTCACCCTAAACAGTTGTCGTACCCTAACCTGTAACCTAAACCGTCCCCGTCCCCTAACCCTAACCCTAACCCTAACCCTAAACCTAATCATTACCCGAAGCCTTACCCTCACCCGTCCCCTAATCCTAACCCGTACGCTAACACCAACCCGTACCCTAACACGTACGCTCACCCTAAACCGTTGTCGTACCATAACCTGTACCCTAAACCGGCCCTTCCCCTAACCCTAACCCTAACCCCTACCCTAACCCTTACCCGAAGCCTTTCCCTCACCCGTCCCCTAATCCTAACCCGTACGTTAACACTAACCCGTACCCTAACACGTACGCTCACCCTAAACCGTTGTCGTACACTAACCTGTACCCTAAACCGTCCCCGTCCCCGTTCCCTAACCCTAACCCAAACACTAAACCTTACCCGAAGCCTTACCCTCACCCGTCCCCTAATCCTAACCCGTACGCTAACCCTAACCCATACCCTAACACGTACGCCCACCCTAAACCGTTGTCGTACCCTAACCTGTACCCTAAAACGTCCCCTAAACCTAAACCTAACCGTAACCCTAACCCAACCCTTACCCGAAGCCTTACCCTCACCCGTCCCCTAATCCTAACACGTACGCTAACACTAACCCGTACCCTAACATGTACGCTCACCCTAAACCGTTGGCGTACACTAACCTATACCCAAAACTGTCCCTATCCCCGTCCCCTAACCCTAACCCTAACCCTAACCCTAACACTTATCCGAAGCCTTACCCTCACACATTCCCTAATCCTAACCCGTATGTTAACACTAACGCATACCCTAACATGTACGCTAAACCCAAACCGTTGTGGTACCCTAACCTGTACCCTAAACCGTCCCCGTCCCCATCCCCTAACCCTATCACTAACCCTAACCCTGACCCTTACCCGAAGCCTTACCCTCACCCGTCCCCTAATCCTAACCCGTACGCTAACACTAACCCGTACCCTAACACGTACGCTCACCCTAAACCCTTGTCGTACCCTAACCTGTACCCTAAACCGTCCCCGTCCCCTAACCCTAACCCTAACCCTAAACCTAACACTAACCCTAATCCTTACCCAAAGCCTTACCCTCACCCGTCTCCTAATCCTAACCCGTACGCTAACACTAACCCGTACACCAACACGTACGCTCACCCTAAACCGATGTCGTACCCTAACCTGTACCCTAAACCGTCCCCGTCCCCAAATCCTAACGCTAACCCTAACCATAACCCTAACCCTAACCCTAACCCTTACCCGAAGGATTACCCTCACCCGTCCCCTAATCCTAACCCGTACGCTAAAACTAACCCGTACCCTTACACGTACGCTCACCCTAAACCGTTGTCGTACCATAACCTGTACCCTAAACCGTCCCCGTCCCCGTCCCCTAACCCTAACCCTAACCCTAACCCTAAATCTTACCCGAAGCCTTACCCTCACCCGTCCCCTAATCCTAACCCGTACTCTAACACTAACCCGTACCCTAACACATACGCTCACCCTAAACCGCTGTCGTACCCTAACCTGTAACCTAAACCGTCCCCGTCACCTAACTCTAACCCTAACCCTAACCCTAACCCTAAACCTTACCCAAAGCCTTACCCTCACCCATCCCCTAATCCTAACCCGTACGCTAACACTAACCCGTACCCTAACACATACGCTCACCCTAAACCGTTGTCGTACACTAACCTGTACCCTAAACCGTCCCCGTCCCCGTCCCCGTCCCCTAACCCTAATCCTAACACTAAACTTTACCCAAAGCCTTACCCTCACCCATCCACTAATCCTAACCGGTACGCTAACACTAACACGTACCCTAAAAGGTACGCTCACCATAAACCGTTGTCGTACCCTAACCTGTACCCTAAAACGTCCCCGTCCCCTAACTCTAACCCTAACCCTACCCCTAACCCTTACCCGAAGCCTTACACTCACCTGTCTCCTAATCCTAACCCGTATGCTAACACTAACCCGTACCCTAACACGTATGCTCACCCTAAACCGCTGTTGTACCCTAACCTGCACCGTGAACCATCCCCGACCCCTAACTATAACCCTAACCCTAACCCTAACCCTAAACCTTACCCAAAGCCTTACCCTCACCCGTCCCCTAATCCTAACCCGTACGCTAACACTAACCCGTACCCTAACACGTACGCTCACCCTAACCGTTGTCGTACCCTAACCTGTACCCTAAACCATCCAAGTTGCCTTCCCCTAAACCTAACCCTAACCCTAACCCTAACCCTTACCCGAAGTCTTACCCTCACACGTCCCATAATACTAATCCGTACGCTAACACTAACCCGTACCCTAACACGTACGCTCACCCTAAACCGTTATCGTACCCTAACCTGGATCCTAAACCGTCCCCGTCCCCGACCCCTAACACTAACCCTAACCCTAACCCTTACCCGAAGCCTTACCCTCACCCGTTCCCTAATCCTAAACCGTACGCTAACACTATTCCGCACCCTAACACGTACGTTCATCCTAAACCGGTGCCGTACACTAACCTGTACCCTAAACGGTCCCCGTCCCCGTCCCCTAACCCTAACCCTAACCCATACCCGAAGCCTTACCCTCACGCGTCCCCTAATCCTAAACCGTACGCTAACACTAACCCGTACCCTAACACGTACGCTCACCCTAAACCGTTGTCGTACCCTAACCTGTACCCTGAACCGTCCCCATCCCCGTTCCCGTCCCCTAACCCTAACCCTAACGCTTACCCGAAGCCTTACCCACACCCGTCCCCTAAACCTAACCCGTACGCTAACACTAACCCGTACCCTAACACGTACGCTCACCCTAAACAGTTGTCGTACCCTAACCTGTAACCTAAACCGTCCCCGTCCCCTAACCCTAACCCTAACCCTAACCCTTACCCGAAGCCTTACCCTCACCCGTCCCGTAATCCTAACCCGTACGCTAACACTAACCCATACCCTAACACGTACGCTCACCCTAAACCGTAGTCGTACCCTAAACTGTACCCTAAACCGTCCCCGTCCTCTAACCCTAACCCTAACCCTAACCCTAATCCTAACCCTTAACCGAAGACTTACCCTCACCCGTCCCCTAATCCTAACCCGTACGTTAACACTAACCCATACCCTAACACGTATGCTCACCCTAAACCGTTGTCGTACCCTAACCTCTACCCTAAACCCTCCCCGTCCCCGTCCCCTAACCCTAACCCTAACCCTAACCCTAACCCTTACTCGAAGCCTTACCCTCACCCGTCCCCTAATCCTAACCCGTACGCTAACACTAACACATACCCTAACACGTACGCTCACCCTAAACCGTGGTCGTACCCTAACCTGTACCCTAAACCGTCCCCATCCCCGTCCCCGTCCCCTAACCCTAACCCTAACCCTTACCCGAAGCCTTACCCTCACCCGTTCCCTAATCCTAACCCGTATGCTAACACTAACCCATACCCTAACACGTACGCTCACCCTAAACCGTTGTCGTACCCTAACCTGTACCCTAAACCGTCCCCGTCCCCGTCCGCTAACCGTAACCCTAACCCTAACCCCAAACCTTACCAAAAGCCTTACCATCACACGTCCCCTAATCCTAACCCGTACGCTAACACTAACCCGTACCCTAACACGTACGCTCACCCTAAACGGTTGTCGTACGCTAACCTGTACCATAAACCGTCCCCGTCCCCTAACCCTAACCCTAACCCTAACCCTAACCCTTACCCAAAGCCTTACACTCACCCGTCCCCTAATCCTAAACCGTACACTAACACTAACCCGTACCCTAACACGTACGCTCACACTAAACCGTTGTCGTACCCTAACCTGTACCCTAAATCGTCCCCGTCCCCTAACCCTAACCCTAACCCTAACCCTAACACTTACCCGAAGCCTTACCCTCACCCGTCCCCTAAACCTAACCCGTACGCTAACACTAACACGTACCCTAACACGTACGCTCACCCTAAAATGTTGTCGTACCCTATCCTGTACCCTAAACCGTCCCCGTCCCCGTCCCCGTCCCCTAACCCTAACCCTAACCCTAAGCCTTACCCGAAGCCTTACCCTCACCCGTCCCCTAATCCTAAACCGTAAACTAACACTAACCCGTACCTAACACGTACGCTCACCCTAAACCGTTGTCGTACCCTATCTTGTACCCTAAACTGTCCCCGTCCACTAACCCTAACCCTAACCCTAACCGTAACCCTAACCCTTACCCGAAGCCCTACCCTCACCCGTCCCCTAATCCTAACCCGTACGCTAACACTAACCCATACCCTAACACGTACGCTCACCCTAAACCGTTGTCGTACCATAACCTGTACCCTAAACCGTCCCCGTCCCCTAACCCTAACCCTAACCCTAACCCTATCCCTAACCCTTACCCGAAGCCTTACCCTCACCCGTCCCCTAATCCTAACCCGTACGCTAACACTAACCCATACCCTAACACGTACGCTCACCGTAAACCATTGTCGTACCCTAACCTCTTCCCTAAACCGTCCCCGTCCCCTAACCCTAACCGTAACCCTAACCCTTACCCGAAGCCTTACCCTCACCCGTCCCCTAATCCTAACCCGTACGCTAACACTAACCCGTACCCTAACAGGTACGCTCACCCTAAACCGTTGTCATACCCTAACCTGTACTTTAAACTGTCCCCATCCCCTAACCCTAACCCTAAACCTAACCCTAACCCTAACCCTTACCCGAAGCCTTACCCACACCCGTCCCTTAATCCTAACCCGTACGCTAACACTGACCCATACCCTAACACGTACGCTCACCCTAAACAGTTATCGTACACTAAGATGTACCCTAAACCATCCCCGTCCCCGTCCCCTAAACCTAACCCTAACCCTAACCCTTATTCTAAGCCTTACCATCACCCGTCCCCTAATCCTAACCCGTACGCTAACACTAACCCGTACACTAACACGTATGTTCACCCTAAACCGGTGCCGTACCCTAACCTGTAACCTAAACCGTCCCCGTCCCCGTCCCTTCACCCTAACCCTAACCCTAACCCTAACCCTTACCGGAAGCCTTACCCTCACCCGTCCCCTAATCCTAACCCGTACGCTAACACTAACCCGTACCCTAACACCTACGCTCACCCTAAACCGTTGTCGTACCCTAAACTGAACCCTAAACCGTCCCGGTCCCCTAACCCTAACCCTAACCCTAATCCTAACCCTAACCCTTACCCGAAGCCTTACCCTCACCCATCCGCTAATCCTAACACGTACGCTAACACTAACCCATACCCTAACACGTACGCTCACCCTAAAGCGTTGTCGTACCCTAACCTGTACCCTAAACCGTCCCCGTCCCCGTCCCCTAACCCTAACCCTAACCCTAACCCTAACCCTTACCCGAAGCCTTACACTCACCCGTCCCCTAATCCTAACAAGTACACTAACACTAATCCGTATCCTAAAACGTACGCTCACCCTAAACCGTTGTCGTACCCTTACCTGTACCCTAAACCGTCCCCATCCCCTAACCCTAACCCTAACCCTAACGCTAACCCTAACCCTTACCTGAAGCCTTACACTCACCCGTCGCCTAATCCTAAACCGTACGCTAACACTAACCCGTACCATAACACGTACGCTCACCCTAATCCGTTGTCGTACCCTAAGCTGTACCCTAAACCGTCCCCGTCCCCGTCCCCGTCCCCTAACCCTAACCCTAACCCTTACCCGAAGCCTTACCCTCACCCATCCCCTAATCCTAACCCGTACGCTAACACTAACCCGTACCCTAACACGTACGCTCACCCTAAACCATTGTGGTACCCTAACCTGTACCCTAAACCGTCCCCGTCCCCGTCCCCTAACCCTAACCCTAACCCTAACCCTAAACCTTACCCGAAGCCTTAACCTCAACCGTCCCCTAATCCTAACCCGTACGCTAACACTAACCCGTACCCTAACACGTACGCTCACCCTAAACCGTTGTCGTACCCAAACCTGTAACCTAAATCGTCCCCGTCCCCGTCCCCGTCCCCTAACCCTAACCCTTACCCGAAGCGTTACCCTCATCCATCCCCTAATACTAACCCGTACGCTAACACTAACCCATACCCTAACAGGTATGCTCACCCTAAACAGTTGTCGTAACCTAACCTGTACCCTAAACCGTCCCCGTCCCCGTCCCCTAACCCTAAACCTAAACCTTGCCCGAAGCCTTACCCTCACCCGTCCCCTAATCCTAACCCATACGCTAACACTAACCCATACCCTAACATGTACGCACACCCGAAAACGTTGTCGTACCCTAACATGTACCCTAAACCATCCCCGTCCCCTAACCCTAACCCTAACCCTACCCCTAAACTTAACCCTTACCCGAAGCCTTACCCTCACCCGTTCCCTAATCCTAACCCGTACGCTAACACTCACCCGTACACTAACACGTATGTTCCCCCTAAACCGGTGCCGTACCCTAACCTGTAACCTAAACCGTCCCCGTCCCCGTCCCTTCACCCTAACCCTAACCCTAACCCTAACCCTTACCCGAAGCCTTACCCTCACCCGTACCATATTCCTAACCCGTACGCTAACACTAACCCGTACCCTAACACGTACCCTCACCCTAAACCGTTATCGTACTCTTACCTGTATCCTAAATCGTCCCCGTCCCCGTCCCCGTCCCCTAACCCTAACCCTTACCCGAAGCCTTACCCTCACCCGTCCCCTAATCCTAACCCGTACGCTAACACTAACCCGTACCCTAACACCGACGCTCACCCTAAACCGTTGTCGTACCCTAGACTGAACCCTAAACCGTCCCGGTCCCCTAACCCTAACCCTAACCCTAATCCTAACCCTAACCCTTACCCGAAGCCTTACCCTCACCCATCCGCTATTCCTAACACGTACGCTAACACTAACCCATACCCTAACACGTACGCTCACCCTAAAGCGTTGTCGTACCCTAACCTGTACCCTAAACCGTCCCCGTCCCCGTCCCCTAACCCTAACCCTAACCCTAACCCTTACCCGAAGCCTTACACTCACCCGTCCCCTAATCCTAACAAGTACACTAACACTAATCCGTATCCTAAAACGTACGCTCACCCTAAACCGTTGTCGTACCCTTACCTGTACCCTAAACCGTCCCCGTCCCCTAACCCTAACCCTAACCCTAACGCTAACCCTAACCCTTACCTGAAGCCTTACACTCACCCGTCGCCTAATCCTAAACCGTACGCTAACACTAACCCGTACCGTAACACGTACGCTCACCCTAATCCGTTGTCGTACCCTAAGCTGTACCCTAAACCGTCCCCGTCCCCATCCCCGTCCCCTAACCCTAACCCTAACCCTTACCCGAAGCCTTACCCTCACCCGTCCCCTAATCCTAACCCGTACGCTAACACTAACCCGTACCCTAACACGTACGCTCACCCTAAACCGTTGTGGTACCCTAACCTATACCCTAAACCGTCCCCGTCCCCGTCCCCTAACCCTAATCCTAACCCTAACCCTAAACCTTACCCGAAGCCTTACCCTCAACCGTCCCCTAATCCTAACCCGTACGCTAACACTAACCCGTACCCTAACACGTACGCTCACCCTAAACCGTTGTCGTACCCAAACCTGTAACCTAAATCGTCCCCGTCCCCGTCCCCGTCCCCGTCCCCTAACCCTAACCCTTACCCGAAGCGTTACCCTCATCCATCCCCTAATACTAACCCATACGCTAACACTAACCCATACCCTAACAGGTATGCTCACCCTAAACAGTTGTCGTAACCTAACCTGTACCCTAAACCGTCCCCGTCCCCGTCCCCTAACCCTAAACCTAAACCTTACCCGAAGCCTTACCCTCACCCGTCCCCTAATCCTAACCCATACGCTAACACTAACCCATACCCTAACATGTACGCACACCCGAAAACGTTGTCGTACCCTAACATGTACCCTAAACCATCCCCGTCCCCTAACCCTAACCCTAACCCTACCCCTAAACTTAACCCTTACCCGAAGCCTTACCCTCACCCGTTCCCTAATCCTAACCCGTACGCTAACACTCACCCGTACCCTAAAACGTACGCTCAGCCTAAACCGTTGTCGTACCCTAACCTGAACCCTAAACCATCCCTGTCCCCGTCCCCTATCCATAACCCTAACCCTAACGCTTACCCGAAGCTTTACCCTCATCCGTCCCCTAAACCTAACCCGTACGCTAACACTAACCTGTACCCTAACACGTACGCTCACACTAAACCGTTGTCGTACACTAACCTGTACCCTAAACCGTCCCCGTCCCCGTCCCCTAACCCTAACCCTAAACCTAACCCTTACCCGAAGCCTTATCCGCTCCCGTCCCCTAATCCTAACCCGTACGCTAACACTAACACGTACCCTAACACGTACGCTCACCCTAAACCGTTGTCGTACCTAACCTGTACCCTAAACCGTCCCCGTCCCCTAACCCTAACCCTAACCCTAACCCTAACCCTAACCCTTACCTGAAGCCTTAACCTCACCCGTTCGCTAATCCTAACCCGTACGCTAACACTAACCCATACCCTAACACATACGCTCACCCTAAACCTTTGTCGTACCCTAACCTGTACCCTAAACCGTCCCCGTCCCCGTCCCCTAACCCTAACCCTAACCCTAACCGAACCCTTACCCGAAGCCTTACCCTCACCCGTCCCCTAAACCTAACCCGTACGCTAACCCTAACCCGTACCCTAACACGTACGCTCACACTAATCCGTTGTCGTACCCTAACCTGTACCCTAAACCGTCCCCGTCCCCGTCCCCGTCACCTAACCCTAACCCTAACCCTTACCCGAAGCCTTACCCTCTCCCGTCCCCTAATCCTAACCCGTACGCTAACACTAACCGGTACCCTAACACGTACGCTCACCCTAAACCGTTGTCGTACCCTAACCTGTACCCTAAACCGTCCCCGTCCCCGTCACCTAAACCTAACCCTAACCCTAACCCTAACCCTTACCCGAAGCCTTACCCTCACCCGTCCCCTAATCCTAACAAGTACACTAACACTAAACCGTACCCTAACACGTACGCTCACCCTAAACTGTTGCCGTACCCTAACCTGTACCCTAAACCGTCCCCGTCCCCGTCCCCTAACCCTAACCCTAACCCTAACCCTTACACGAAGCCTTACCCTCATCCGTCCCCTAATCCTAACCCGTACGCTAACACTAACCCATACCCTAACACGTTCGCTCACCCTAAACCGTTGTTGTAACCTAACCTGTACCCTAAACCGTACCCGTACCCGTCCCCTAACCCTAACCCTAACCCTAGCCCTAACCCTTACCCGAAGCCTTACCCTCACCCGTCCCCTAATCCTAACCCGTACGCTAAAACTAACCCATACCCTAACACGTACGCTCACCCAAAACCGTTGTCGTACACTAACCTGTACCCTAAACCGTCCCCGTCCCCGTCCCCGTCCCCTAACCCTAACCCTAACCATAACCCTAATCCTTATCCGAAGCCTTACCCTCACCCGTCCCCTATTCCTAACCCGTACGCTAACACTAACCCATACCCTAACACGTACGCTCACCCTAAACCGTTGTCGTACACTAAACTGTACCCTAAACCATCCCCGTCCCCGTCCCCTAACCCTAACCCTAACCGTAACCCTAAACCTTACTCGAAGCCTTACCCTCACCGGTCCCCTAATCCTAACCCGTACGCTAACACTAACCCATACCCTAACACCTACGCTCACCCTAAAATTTTGTCGTACCCTAACCTGTACCCTAAACCGTCCCCGTCCCCTTCTCCTAACCCTAACCCTAACCCTAACCCTTACCCGAAGCCTTACCCTCACCCGTACCATATTCCTAACCCGTACGCTAACACTAACCCGTACCCTAACACGTACGCTCACCCTAAACCGTTATCGTACTCTTACCTGTATCCTAAACCGTCCCCGTCCCCGTCCCCTAACACTAACCCTAACCCTAACCCTAAACCTTACCCGAAGCCTTACCCTCACCCGTCCCCTAATCCTAACCCGTACGCTAACACTAACCCGTACCCTAACACGTATGCTCACCCTAAACCGTCCCCGTCCCCGTCCCCTAACCGTAACCCTAACCCTAACCCCAACCCTTACCAAAAGCCTTACCATCACCCGTCCCCTAATCCTAACCCGTACGCTAACACTAACCCGTACCCTAACACGTACGCTCACACTAAACGGTTGTCGTACGCTAACCTGTACCATAAACCGTCCCCTAACCCTAACCCTAACCCTAACCCTAACCCTAACCCTTACCCAAGGCCTTAGAGTCACCCGTCCCCTAATCCTAACCCGTACACTAACACTAACCCGTACCCTAACATGTACGCTCACACTAAACCGTTGTCGTACCCTAACCTGTACCCTAAATCGTCCCCGTCCCCTAACCCTAACCCTAACCCTAACCCTTACCCGAAGCCTTACCCTCACCCGTCCCCTAAACCTAACCCGTACGCTAACACTAACTCGTACCCTAACACGTACGCTCACCCTAAAACGTTGTCGTACCCTATCCTGTACCCTAAACCGTCCCCGTCCCCGTCCCCGTCCCCTAACCCTAACCCTAACCCTAAGCCTTACCCGAAGCCTTACCTTCACCCGTCCCCTAATCCTAAACCGTAAACTAACACTAACCCGTACCTAACACGTACGCTCATCCTAAACCGTTGTCGTACCCTATCTTGTACCCTAAACTGTCCCCGTCCACTAACCCTAACCCTAACCCTAACCGTAACCCTAACCCTTAACCGAAGCCCTACCCTCACCCGTCCCCTAATCCTAACCCGTACGCTAACACTAACCCATACCCTAACACGTACGCTCACCCTAAACCGTTGTCGTACCATAACCTGTACCCTAAACCGTCCCCATCCCCATCCCCTAACCCTAACCCTAACCATAACCCTAACCCATACCAGAAGCCTTACCCTCACGCCTCCCCTAATCCTAACCCGTACGCTAACACTAACCCGTACACTAACACGTATGTTCACCCTAAACCGGTGCCGTACCCTAACCTGTAACCTAAACCGTCCCCGTCCCCGTCCCTTCACCCTAACCCTAACCCTAACCCTAACCCTTACCGGAAACCTTACCCTCACCCGTTCGCTAATCCTAACCCGTATGCTAACACTAACCCGTACCCTAACACCGACGCTCACCCTAAACCGTTGTCGTACCCTAGACTGAACCCTAAACCGTCCCGGTCCCCTAACCCTAACCCTAACCCTAATCCTAACCCTAACCCTTACCCGAAGCCTTACCCTCACCCATCCGCTATTCCTAACACGTACGCTAACACTAACCCATACCCTAACACGTACGCTCACCCTAAAGCGTTGTCGTACCCTAACCTGTACCCTAAACCGTCCCCGTCCCAGTCCCCTAACCCTAACCCTAACCCTAACCCTAACCCTTACCCGAAGCCTTACACCCACCCGTCCCCTAATCCTAACAAGTACACTAACACTAATCCGTATCCTAAAACTTACGCTCACCCTAAACCGTTGTCGTACCCTTACCTGTACCCTAAACCGTCCCCGTCCCCTAACCCTAACCCTAACCCTAATGCTAACCCTAACCCTTACCTGAAGCCTTACACTCACCCGTCGCCTAATCCTAAACCGTACGCTAACACTAACCCGTACCGTAACACGTACGCTCACCCTAATCCGTTGTCGTACCCTAAGCTGTACCCTAAACCGTCCCCGTCCCCGTCCCCGTCCCCTAACCCTAACCCTAACCCTTACCCGAAGCCTTACCCTCACCCGTCCCCTAATCCTAACCCGTACGCTAACACTAACCCGTACCCTAACACGTACGCTCACCCTAAACCGTTGTGGTACCCTAACCTGTACCCTAAACCGTCCCCGTCCCCGTCCCCTAACCCTATCCCTAACCCTAACCCTAAACCTTACCCGAAGCCTTACCCTCAACCGTCCCCTAATCCTAACCCGTACGCTAACACTAACCCGTACCCTAACACGTACGCTCACCCTAAACCGTTGTCGTACCCAAACCTGTAACCTAAATCGTCCCCGTCCCCGTCCCCGTCCCCTAACCCTAACCCTTACCCGAAGCGTTACCCTCATCCATCCCCTAATACTAACCCGTACGCTAACACTAACCCATACCCTAACAGGTATGCTCACCCTAAACAGTTGTCGTAACCTAACCTGTACCCTAAACCGTCCCCGTCCCCGTCCCCTAACCCTAAACCTAAACCTTACCCGAAGCCTTACCCTCACCCGTCCCCTAATCCTAACCCATACGCTAACACTAACCCATACCCTAACATGTACGCACACCCGAAAACGTTGTCGTACCCTAACATGTACCCTAAACCATCCCCGTCCCCTAACCCTAACCCTAACCCTACCCCTAAACTTAACCCTTACCCGAAGCCTTACCCTCACCCGTTCCCTAATCCTAACCCGTACGCTAACACTCACCCGTACCCTAAAACGTACGCTCAGCCTAAACCGTTGTCGTACCCTAACCTGAACCCTAAACCGTCCCCGTCCCCGTCCCCTATCCATAACCCTAACCCTAACGCTTACCCGAAGCTTTACCCTCACCCGTCCCCTAAACCTAACCCGTACGCTAACACTAACCTGTACCCTAACACGTACGCTCACACTAAACTGTTGTCGTACACTAACCTGTACCCTAAACCGTCCCCGTCCCCGTCCCCTAACCCTAACCCTAAACCTAACCCTTACCCGAAGCCTTATCCGCTCCCGTCCCCTAATCCTAACCCGTACGCTAACACTAACACGTACCCTAACACGTACGCTCACCCTAAACCGTTGTCGTACCTAACCTGTACCCTAAACCGTCCCCGTCCCCTAACCCTAACCCTAACCCTAACCCTAACCCTTACCTGAAGCCTTACCCTCACCCGTTCCCTAATCCTAACCCGTACGCTAACACTAACCCATACCCTAACACATACGCTCACCCTAAACCTTTGTCGTACCCTAACCTGTACCCTAAACCGTCCCCGTCCCCGTCCCCGTCACCTAACCCTAACCCTAACCCTTACCCGAAGCCTTACCCTCTCCCGTCCCCTAATCCTAACCCGTACGCTAACACTAACCAGTACCCTAACACGTACGCTCACCCTAAACCGTTGTCGTACCCTAACCTGTACCCTAAACCGTCCCCGTCCCCGTCCCCTAAACCTAACCCTAACCCTAACCCTAACCCTTACCCGAAGCCTTACCCTCACCCGTCCCCTAATCCTAACAAGTACACTAACACTAAACCGTACCCTAACACGTACGCTCACCCTAAACTGTTGTCGTACCCTAACCTGTACCCTAAACCGTCCCCGTCCCCGTCCCCTAACCCTAACCCTAACCGTAACCCTAAACCTTACACGAAGCCTTACCCTCACCCGTCCCCTAATCCTAACCCGTACGCTAACACTAACCCATACCCTAACACCTACGCTCACCCTAAAATTTTGTCGTACCCTAACCTGTACCCTAAACCGTCCCCGTCCCCTTCTCCTAACCCTAACCCTAACCCTAACCCTTACCCGAAGCCTTACCCTCACCCGTCCCCTAATCCTAACCCGTACGCTAACACTAACCCATACCCTAACACCTACGCTCACCCTAAAATTTTGTCGTACCCTAAACTGTACCCTAAACCGTCCCCGTCCCCTTCTCCTAACCCTAACCCTAACCCTAACCCTTACCCGAAGCCTTACCCTCACCCGTCCCCTAATCCTAACCCGTACGCTAACACTAACCCGTACCCTAACACGTATGCTCACCCTAAACCGTTGTCGTACCCTAACCTGTACCCTAAACCGTCCCCGTCCCCTAACCCTAAACCTAACCCTAACCCTAACCCTTACCCGAAGCCTTACCCTCACCCGTCCCCTAATCCTAACCCGTACGCTAACACTAACCCGTACCCTAACACGTACGCTCACCCTAAACCGTTGTCGTACCCTAACCTGTACACTACACCGTCCCCGTCGCCGTCCCCTAACCCTAACCCTAACCCTAACGCTTACCCGAAGCCTTACCCTCACCCGTACCATAAACCTAACCCGTACGCTAACACTAACCCGTACCCTAACACGTACGCTCACCCTAAACCGTTGTCGTACCCTAACCTGTACCCTAAACCGTCCCCGTCCCAGTCCCCTAACCCTAACCCTAACCCTAACTCTTACCCGAAACCTTACCCTCACCCTTCCCCTATTCCTAACACGTACGCTAACACTAAACCATACCCTAACACGTACGCTCACCCTAAAACATTGTCGTACCCTAACCTGTACCCTAAACCGTCCCCGTTCCCTAACCCTAACCCTAACCCTAACCCTAACCCTAACCCTTACCCGAAGCCGTACCCTCACCCGTTCACTAATCCTAACCCGTACGCTAACACTAACCCATACCCTAACACGTACGCTCACCGTAAACCGTTGTCGTACCCTAACCTGTACCCTAAACCGTCCCCATCCCCGTCCCCTAACCCTAACCGTAACCCTAACCCTTACCCGAAGCCTTACCCTCACCCGTCCCCTAATCCTAACCCGTACGCTAACACTAACCCATACCCTAACAGGTACGCTCACCCTAAACCGTTGTCATACCCTAACCTGTACTTTAAACTGTCCCCATCCCCTAACCCTAACCCTAAACCTAACCCTAACCCTAACCCTTACCCGAAGCCTTACCCACACCCGTCCCTTAATCCTAACCCGTACACAAACACTGACCCGTACCCTAACACGTACGCTCACCCTAAACAGTTATCGTACACTAAGATGTACCCTAAACCGTCCCCGTCCCCGTCCCCTAAACCTAACCCTAACCCTAACCCTTACTCTAAGCCTTACCATCACCCGTCCCCTAAACCTAACACGTACGCTAACACTCACACGTACCCTAAAACGTACGCTCACCCTAAACCGTTGTCGTACCCTACCCTGTACCCTAAACCGTCCCCGTCCCCATCCCCTAACCCTAACCCTAACCATAACCCTAACCCATACCAGAAGCCTTACCCTCACGCCTCCCCTAATCCTAACCCGTACGCTAACACTAACCCGTACACTAACACGTATGTTCACCCTAAACCGGTGCCGTACCCTAACCTGTAACCTAAACCGTCCCCGTCCCCGTCCCTTCACCCTAACCCTAACCCTAACCCTAACCCTTACCGGAAGCCTTACCCTCACCCGTCCCCTAATCCTAACCCGTATGCTAACACTAACCCGTACCCTAACACCGACGCTCACCCTAAACCGTTGTCGTACCCTAGACTGAACCCTAAACCGTCCCGGTCCCCTAACCCTAACCCTAACCCTAATCCTAACCCTAACCCTTACCCGAAGCCTTACCCTCACCCATCCGCTATTCCTAACACGTACGCTAACACTAACCCATACCCTAACACGTACGCTCACCCTAAAGCGTTGTCGTACCCTAACCTGTACCCTAAACCGTCCCCGTCCCAGTCCCCTAACCCTAACCCTAACCCTAACCCTAACCCTTACCCGAAGCCTTACACCCACCCGTCCCCTAATCCTAACAAGTACACTAACACTAATCCGTATCCTAAAACGTACGCTCACCCTAAACCGTTGTCGTACCCTTACCTGTACCCTAAACCGTCCCCGTCCCCTAACCCTAACCCTAACCCTAATGCTAACCCTAACCCTTACCTGAAGCCTTACACTCACCCGTCGCCTAATCCTAAACCGTACGCTAACACTAACCCGTACCGTAACACGTACGCTCACCCTAATCCGTTGTCGTACCCTAAGCTGTACCCTAAACCGTCCCCGTCCCCGTCCCCGTCCCCTAACCCTAACCCTAACCCTTACCCGAAGCCTTACCCTCACCCGTCCCCTAATCCTAACCCGTACGCTAACACTAACCCGTACCCTAACACGTACGCTCACCCTAAACCGTTGTGGTACCCTAACCTGTACCCTAAACCGTCCCCGTCCCCGTCCCCTAACCCTATCCCTAACCCTAACCCTAAACCTTACCCGAAGCCTTACCCTCAACCGTCCCCTAATCCTAACCCGTACGCTAACACTAACCCGTACCCTAACACGTACGCTCACCCTAAACCGTTGTCGTACCCAAACCTGTAACCTAAATCGTCCCCGTCCCCGTCCCCGTCCCCTAACCCTAACCCTTACCCGAAGCGTTACCCTCATCCATCCCCTAATACTAACCCGTACGCTAACACTAACCCATACCCTAACAGGTATGCTCACCCTAAACAGTTGTCGTAACCTAACCTGTACCCTAAACCGTCCCCGTCCCCGTCCCCTAACCCTAAACCTAAACCTTACCCGAAGCCTTACCCTCACCCGTCCCCTAATCCTAACCCATACGCTAACACTAACCCATACCCTAACATGTACGCACACCCGAAAACGTTGTCGTACCCTAACATGTACCCTAAACCATCCCCGTCCCCTAACCCTAACCCTAACCCTACCCCTAAACTTAACCCTTACCCGAAGCCTTACCCTCACCCGTTCCCTAATCCTAACCCGTACGCTAACACTCACCCGTACCCTAAAACGTACGCTCAGCCTAAACCGTTGTCGTACCCTAACCTGAACCCTAAACCGTCCCCGTCCCCGTCCCCTATCCATAACCCTAACCCTAACGCTTACCCGAAGCTTTACCCTCACCCGTCCCCTAAACCTAACCCGTACGCTAACACTAACCTGTACCCTAACACGTACGCTCACACTAAACTGTTGTCGTACACTAACCTGTACCCTAAACCGTCCCCGTCCCCGTCCCCTAACCCTAACCCTAAACCTAACCCTTACCCGAAGCCTTATCCGCTCCCGTCCCCTAATCCTAACCCGTACGCTAACACTAACACGTACCCTAACACGTACGCTCACCCTAAACCGTTGTCGTACCTAACCTGTACCCTAAACCGTCCCCGTCCCCTAACCCTAACCCTAACCCTAACCCTAACCCTTACCTGAAGCCTTACCCTCACCCGTTCCCTAATCCTAACCCGTACGCTAACACTAACCCATACCCTAACACATACGCTCACCCTAAACCTTTGTCGTACCCTAACCTGTACCCTAAACCGTCCCCGTCCCCGTCCCCGTCACCTAACCCTAACCCTAACCCTTACCCGAAGCCTTACCCTCTCCCGTCCCCTAATCCTAACCCGTACGCTAACACTAACCAGTACCCTAACACGTACGCTCACCCTAAACCGTTGTCGTACCCTAACCTGTACCCTAAACCGTCCCCGTCCCCGTCCCCTAAACCTAACCCTAACCCTAACCCTAACCCTTACCCGAAGCCTTACCCTCACCCGTCCCCTAATCCTAACAAGTACACTAACACTAAACCGTACCCTAACACGTACGCTCACCCTAAACTGTTGTCGTACCCTAACCTGTACCCTAAACCGTCCCCGTCCCCGTCCCCTAACCCTAACCCTAACCGTAACCCTAAACCTTACACGAAGCCTTACCCTCACCCGTCCCCTAATCCTAACCCGTACGCTAACACTAACCCATACCCTAACACCTACGCTCACCCTAAAATTTTGTCGTACCCTAACCTGTACCCTAAACCGTCCCCGTCCCCTTCTCCTAACCCTAACCCTAACCCTAACCCTTACCCGAAGCCTTACCCTCACCCGTCCCCTAATCCTAACCCGTACGCTAACACTAACCCATACCCTAACACCTACGCTCACCCTAAAATTTTGTCGTACCCTAAACTGTACCCTAAACCGTCCCCGTCCCCTTCTCCTAACCCTAACCCTAACCCTAACCCTTACCCGAAGCCTTACCCTCACCCGTCCCCTAATCCTAACCCGTACGCTAACACTAACCCGTACCCTAACACGTATGCTCACCCTAAACCGTTGTCGTACCCTAACCTGTACCCTAAACCGTCCCCGTCCCCTAACCCTAAACCTAACCCTAACCCTAACCCTTACCCGAAGCCTTACCCTCACCCGTCCCCTAATCCTAACCCGTACGCTAACACTAACCCGTACCCTAACACGTACGCTCACCCTAAACCGTTGTCGTACCCTAACCTGTACACTACACCGTCCCCGTCGCCGTCCCCTAACCCTAACCCTAACCCTAACGCTTACCCGAAGCCTTACCCTCACCCGTACCATAAACCTAACCCGTACGCTAACACTAACCCGTACCCTAACACGTACGCTCACCCTAAACCGTTGTCGTACCCTAACCTGTACCCTAAACCGTCCCCGTCCCAGTCCCCTAACCCTAACCCTAACCCTAACTCTTACCCGAAACCTTACCCTCACCCTTCCCCTATTCCTAACACGTACGCTAACACTAAACCATACCCTAACACGTACGCTCACCCTAAAACATTGTCGTACCCTAACCTGTACCCTAAACCGTCCCCGTTCCCTAACCCTAACCCTAACCCTAACCCTAACCCTAACCCTTACCCGAAGCCGTACCCTCACCCGTTCACTAATCCTAACCCGTACGCTAACACTAACCCATACCCTAACACGTACGCTCACCGTAAACCGTTGTCGTACCCTAACCTGTACCCTAAACCGTCCCCATCCCCGTCCCCTAACCCTAACCGTAACCCTAACCCTTACCCGAAGCCTTACCCTCACCCGTCCCCTAATCCTAACCCGTACGCTAACACTAACCCATACCCTAACAGGTACGCTCACCCTAAACCGTTGTCATACCCTAACCTGTACTTTAAACTGTCCCCATCCCCTAACCCTAACCCTAAACCTAACCCTAACCCTTACCCGAAGCCTTACCCACACCCGTCCCTTAATCCTAACCCGTACACAAACACTGACCCGTACCCTAACACGTACGCTCACCCTAAACAGTTATCGTACACTAAGATGTACCCTAAACCGTCCCCGTCCCCGTCCCCTAAACCTAACCCTAACCCTAACCCTTACTCTAAGCCTTACCATCACCCGTCCCCTAAACCTAACACGTACGCTAACACTCACACGTACCCTAAAACGTACGCTCACCCTAAACCGTTGTCGTACCCTACCCTGTACCCTAAACCGTCCCCGTCCCCATCCCCTAACCCTAACCCTAACCATAACCCTAACCCATACCAGAAGCCTTACCCTCACGCCTCCCCTAATCCTAACCCGTACGCTAACACTAACCCGTACACTAACACGTATGTTCACCCTAAACCGGTGCCGTACCCTAACCTGTAACCTAAACCGTCCCCGTCCCCGTCCCTTCACCCTAACCCTAACCCTAACCCTAACCCGTACCGGAAGCCTTACCCTCACCCGTCCCCTAATCCTAACCCGTATGCTAACACTAACCCGTACCCTAACACCGACGCTCACCCTAAACCGTTGTCGTACCCTAGACTGAACCCTAAACCGTCCCGGTCCCCTAACCCTAACCCTAACCCTAATCCTAACCCTAACCCTTACCCGAAGCCTTACCCTCACCCATCCGCTATTCCTAACACGTACGCTAACACTAACCCATACCCTAACACGTACGCTCACCCTAAAGCGTTGTCGTACCCTAACCTGTACCCTAAACCGTCCCCGTCCCAGTCCCCTAACCCTAACCCTAACCCTAACCCTAACCCTTACCCGAAGCCTTACACCCACCCGTCCCCTAATCCTAACAAGTACACTAACACTAATCCGTATCCTAAAACGTACGCTCACCCTAAACCGTTGTCGTACCCTTACCTGTACCCTAAACCGTCCCCGTCCCCTAACCCTAACCCTAACCCTAATGCTAACCCTAACCCTTACCTGAAGCCTTACACTCACCCGTCGCCTAATCCTAAACCGTACGCTAACACTAACCCGTACCGTAACACGTACGCTCACCCTAATCCGTTGTCGTACCCTAAGCTGTACCCTAAACCGTCCCCGTCCCCGTCCCCGTCCCCTAACCCTAACCCTAACCCTTACCCGAAGCCTTACCCTCACCCGTCCCCTAATCCTAACCCGTACGCTAACACTAACCCGTACCCTAACACGTACGCTCACCCTAAACCGTTGTGGTACCCTAACCTGTACCCTAAACCGTCCCCGTCCCCGTCCCCTAACCCTATCCCTAACCCTAACCCTAAACCTTACCCGAAGCCTTACCCTCAACCGTCCCCTAATCCTAACCCGTACGCTAACACTAACCCGTACCCTAACACGTACGCTCACCCTAAACCGTTGTCGTACCCAAACCTGTAACCTAAATCGTCCCCGTCCCCGTCCCCGTCCCCTAACCCTAACCCTTACCCGAAGCGTTACCCTCATCCATCCCCTAATACTAACCCGTACGCTAACACTAACCCATACCCTAACAGGTATGCTCACCCTAAACAGTTGTCGTAACCTAACCTGTACCCTAAACCGTCCCCGTCCCCGTCCCCTAACCCTAAACCTAAACCTTACCCGAAGCCTTACCCTCACCCGTCCCCTAATCCTAACCCATACGCTAACACTAACCCATACCCTAACATGTACGCACACCCGAAAACGTTGTCGTACCCTAACATGTACCCTAAACCATCCCCGTCCCCTAACCCTAACCCTAACCCTACCCCTAAACTTAACCCTTACCCGAAGCCTTACCCTCACCCGTTCCCTAATCCTAACCCGTACGCTAACACTCACCCGTACCCTAAAACGTACGCTCAGCCTAAACCGTTGTCGTACCCTAACCTGAACCCTAAACCGTCCCCGTCCCCGTCCCCTATCCATAACCCTAACCCTAACGCTTACCCGAAGCTTTACCCTCACCCGTCCCCTAAACCTAACCCGTACGCTAACACTAACCTGTACCCTAACACGTACGCTCACACTAAACCGTTGTCGTACACTAACCTGTACCCTAAACCGTCCCCGTCCCCGTCCCCTAACCCTAACCCTAAACCTAACCCTTACCCAAAGCCTTATCCGCTCCCGTCCCCTAATCCTAACCCGTACGCTAACACTAACACGTACCCTAACACGTACGCTCACCCTAAACCGTTGTCGTACCTAACCTGTACCCTAAACCGTCCCCGTCCCCTAACCCTAACCCTAACCCTAACCCTAACCCTAAATCTTACCTGAAGCCTTAACCTCACCCGTTCCCTAATCCTAACCCGTACGCTAACACTAACCCATACCCTAACACATACGCTCACCCTAAACCTTTGTCGTACCCTAACCTGTACCCTAAACCGTCCCCGTCCCCGTCCCCTAACCCTAACCCTAACCCTAACCCAACCCTTACCCGAAGCCTTACCCTCACCCGTCCCCTAATCCTAACCCGTACGCTAACCCTAACCCGTACCCTAACACGTACGCTCACACTAATCCGTTGTCGTACCCTAACCTGTACCCTAAACCGTCCCCGTCCCCGTCCCCGTCACCTAACCCTAACCCTAACCCTTACCCGAAGCCTTACCCTCTCCCGTCCCCTAATCCTAACCCGTACGCTAACACTAACCAGTATCCTAACACGTACGCTCACCCTAAACCGTTGTCGTACCCTAACCTGTACCCTAAACCGTCCCCATCCCCGTCCCCTAAACCTAACCCTAACCCTAACCCTAACCCTTACACGAAGCCTTACCCTCATCCGTCCCCTAATCCTAACCCGTACGCTAACACTAAACCATACCCTAACACGTACGCTCACCCTAAACCGTTGTCGTAACCTAACCTGTACCCTAAACCGTACCCGTCCCCGTCCCCTAACCCTAACCCTAACCCTAGCCCTAACCCTTACCCGAAGCCTTACCCTCACCCGTCCCCTAATCCTAACCCGTACGCTAAAATTAACCCATACCCTAACACGTACGCTCACCCAAAACCGTTGTCGTACACTAACCTGTACCCTAAACCGTACCCGTCCCCGTCCCCTAACCCTAACCCTAACCCTAGCCCTAACCCTTACCCGAAGCCTTACCCTCACCCGTCCCCTAATCCTAACCCGTACGCTAAAACTAACCCATACCCTAACACGTACGCTCACGCAAAACCGTTGTCGTACACTAACCTGTACCCTAAACCGTCCCCGTCCCCATCCCCTAACCCAACCCTATCCCGAACCCTTACCCGAAGCCTTACCCTCACCCGTCCCCTAATCCTAAACCGTATGCTAACACTAACCCATACCCTAACACGTACGCTCACCCTAAACAGTTGTCGTACCGTAACCTGTACCCTAAAACGTCCCCGTCCCCGTCCCCTAACCCTAACCCTAACCCTAACCCTAACCCTTACCCGAAGCCTTACCCTCACCCGTCCCCAAATCCTAACCCGTATGGTAACACTAACCCGTAACCTAACACGTACGCTCACCGTAAACCGTTGTCGTACCCTAACCTGTACCCTAAACCGTCCCCGTCCCCGTCCCCTAACCCTAACCCTAACCCTAACGCTTACCCAAAGCCTTACCCTCACCCGTCCCCTAATCCTAACCCGTACGCTAACAGTAATCAGTACCCTAACACGTACGCTCACCCTAAACCTTTGTCGTACCCTAACCTGTACCCTCAACCGTCCCCGTCCCCGTACCCTAACCCTTACCCTAAACCTAACCCTTATCCGAAGCCTTACCCTAACCCGTCCCTTAATCCTAACTCGTACGCTAACACTAACCCATACCCTAACATGTACGCTCACCCTAAACCATTGTCGTACAGTTACCTATACCCTAAACCGTCCCCGTCCCCGTCCCCTAACCCTAACGCTAACCCTAACCCTAACACTTACCCGAAGCCTTACCCTCACCCGTCCCCTAATCCTAACCCATAAACTAACACTAACCCGTACCCTAACACGTACGCTCACCCTAAACCTTTGTCGTACCCTAACCTGTACCCTAAACCGTCCCCGTCCCCGTCCCCTAACCCTATCCCTAACCCTAACCCTAACCCTTACCCGAAGCCTTACCCTCACCCGTCCCCTAATCCTAACCCGTACGCTAACACTAACCCGTACCCTAACACGTACGCTCACCCTAAACCGTTGTCGTACCCAAACCTGTAACCTAAATCGTCCCCGTCCCCGTCCCCGTCCCCTAACCCTAACCCTTACCCGAAGCGTTACCCTCATCCATCCCCTAATACTAACCCGTACGCTAACACTAACCCATACCCTAACAGGTATGCTCACCCTAAACAGTTGTCGTACCCTAACCTGTACCCTAAACCGTCCCCGTCCCCGTCCCCTAACCCTAACCCTAAACCTTACCCGAAGCCTTACCCTCACCCGTCCCCTAATCCTAACCCATACGCTAACACTAACCCATACCCTAACATGTACGCACACCCGAAAACGTTGTCGTACCCTAACATGTACCCTAAACCATCCCCGTCCCCTAACCCTAACCCTAACCCTACCCCTAAACTTAACCCTTACCCGAAGCCTTACCCTCACCCGTTCCCTAATCCTAACCCGTACGCTAACACTCACCCGTACCCTAACACGTACGCTCACCCTAAACCGTTGTCGTACCCTAACCTGAACCCTAAACCGTCCCCGTCCCCGTCCCCTAACCATAACCCTAACCCTAACGCTTACCCGAAGCTTTACCCTCACCCGTCCCCTAAACCTAACCCGTACGCTAACACTAACCTGTACCCTAACACGTACGCTCACACTAAACCGTTGTCGTACACTAACCTGTACGCTAAACCGTCCCCGTCCCCGTCCCCTAACCCTAACCCTAAACCTAACCCTTACCCAAAGCCTTACCCGCTCCCGTCCCCTAATCCTAACCCGTACGCTAACACTAACACGTACCCTAACACGTACGCTCACCCTAAACCGTTGTCGTACCTAACCTGTACCCTAAACCGTCCCCGTCCCCTAACCCTAACCCTAACCCTAACCCTAACCCTAAATCTTACCTGAAGCCTTACCCTCACCCGTTCCCTAATCCTAACCCGTACGCTAACACTAACCCATACCCTAACACATACGCTCACCCTAAACCTTTGTCGTACCCTAACCTGTACCCTAAACCGTCCCCGTCCCCGTCCCCGTCACCTAACCCTAACCCTAACCCTTACCCGAAGCCTTACCCTCTCCCGTCCCCTAATCCTAACCCGTACGCTAACACTAACCAGTACCCTAACACGTACGCTCACCCTAAACCGTTGTCGTACCCTAACCTGTACCCTAAACCGTCCCCGTCCCCGTCCCCTAAACCTAACCCTAACCCTAACCCTAACCCTTACCCGAAGCCTTACCCTCACCCGTCCCCTAATCCTAACAAGTACACTAACACTAAACCGTACCCTAACACGTACGCTCACCCTAAACTGTTGTCGTACCCTAACCTGTACCCTAAACCGTCCCCGTCCCCGTCCCCTAACCCTAACCCTAACCGTAACCCTAAACCTTACACGAAGCCTTACCCTCACCCGTCCCCTAATCCTAACCCGTACGCTAACACTAACCCATACCCTAACACCTACGCTCACCCTAAAATTTTGTCGTACCCTAACCTGTACCCTAAACCGTCCCCGTCCCCTTCTCCTAACCCTAACCCTAACCCTAACCCTTACCCGAAGCCTTACCCTCACCCGTCCCCTAATCCTAACCCGTACGCTAACACTAACCCATACCCTAACACCTACGCTCACCCTAAAATTTTGTCGTACCCTAAACTGTACCCTAAACCGTCCCCGTCCCCTTCTCCTAACCCTAACCCTAACCCTAACCCTTACCCGAAGCCTTACCCTCACCCGTCCCCTAATCCTAACCCGTACGCTAACACTAACCCGTACCCTAACACGTATGCTCACCCTAAACCGTTGTCGTACCCTAACCTGTACCCTAAACCGTCCCCGTCCCCTAACCCTAAACCTAACCCTAACCCTAACCCTTACCCGAAGCCTTACCCTCACCCGTCCCCTAATCCTAACCCGTACGCTAACACTAACCCGTACCCTAACACGTACGCTCACCCTAAACCGTTGTCGTACCCTAACCTGTACACTACACCGTCCCCGTCGCCGTCCCCTAACCCTAACCCTAACCCTAACGCTTACCCGAAGCCTTACCCTCACCCGTACCATAAACCTAACCCGTACGCTAACACTAACCCGTACCCTAACACGTACGCTCACCCTAAACCGTTGTCGTACCCTAACCTGTACCCTAAACCGTCCCCGTCCCAGTCCCCTAACCCTAACCCTAACCCTAACTCTTACCCGAAACCTTACCCTCACCCTTCCCCTATTCCTAACACGTACGCTAACACTAAACCATACCCTAACACGTACGCTCACCCTAAAACATTGTCGTACCCTAACCTGTACCCTAAACCGTCCCCGTTCCCTAACCCTAACCCTAACCCTAACCCTAACCCTAACCCTTACCCGAAGCCGTACCCTCACCCGTTCACTAATCCTAACCCGTACGCTAACACTAACCCATACCCTAACACGTACGCTCACCGTAAACCGTTGTCGTACCCTAACCTGTACCCTAAACCGTCCCCATCCCCGTCCCCTAACCCTAACCGTAACCCTAACCCTTACCCGAAGCCTTACCCTCACCCGTCCCCTAATCCTAACCCGTACGCTAACACTAACCCATACCCTAACAGGTACGCTCACCCTAAACCGTTGTCATACCCTAACCTGTACTTTAAACTGTCCCCATCCCCTAACCCTAACCCTAAACCTAACCCTAACCCTTACCCGAAGCCTTACCCACACCCGTCCCTTAATCCTAACCCGTACACAAACACTGACCCGTACCCTAACACGTACGCTCACCCTAAACAGTTATCGTACACTAAGATGTACCCTAAACCGTCCCCGTCCCCGTCCCCTAAACCTAACCCTAACCCTAACCCTTACTCTAAGCCTTACCATCACCCGTCCCCTAAACCTAACATGTACGCTAACACTCACACGTACCCTAAAACGTACGCTCACCCTAAACCGTTGTCGTACCCTACCCTGTACCCTAAACCGTCCCCGTCCCCATCCCCTAACCCTAACCCTAACCATAACCCTAACCCATACCAGAAGCCTTACCCTCACGCCTCCCCTAATCCTAACCCGTACGCTAACACTAACCCGTACACTAACACGTATGTTCACCCTAAACCGGTGCCGTACCCTAACCTGTAACCTAAACCGTCCCCGTCCCCGTCCCTTCACCCTAACCCTAACCCTAACCCTAACCCTTACCGGAAGCCTTACCCTCACCCGTCCCCTAATCCTAACCCGTACGCTAACACTAACCCGTACCCTAACACCTACGCTCACCCTAAACCGTTGTCGTACCCTAGACTGTACCCTAAACCGTCCCGGTCCCCTAACCCTAACCCTAACCCTAACCCTAACCCTAACCCTTACCCGAAGCCTTACCCTCACCCATCCGCTATTCCTAACACGTACGCTAACACTAACCCATACCCTAACACGTACGCTCACCCTAAAGCGTTGTCGTACCCTAACCTGTACCCTAAACCGTCCCCGTCCCAGTCCCCTAACCCTAACCCTAACCCTAACCCTAACCCTTACCCGAAGCCTTACACCCACCCGTCCCCTAATCCTAACAAGTACACTAACACTAATCCGTATCCTAAAACGTACGCTCACCCTAAACCGTTGTCGTACCCTTACCTGTACCCTAAACCATCCCCGTCCCCTAACCCTAACCCTAACCCTAATGCTAACCCTAACCCTTACCTGAAGCCTTACACTCACCCGTCGCCTAATCCTAAACCGTACGCTAACACTAACCCGTACCGTAACACGTACGCTCACCCTAATCCGTTGTCGTACCCTAAGCTGTACCCTAAACCGTCCCCGTCCCCGTCCCCGTACCCTAACCCTTACCCTAAACCTAACCCTTATCCGAAGCCTTACCCTAACCCGTCCCTTAATCCTAACTCGTACGCTAACACTAACCCATACCCTAACATGTACGCTCACCCTAAACCATTGTCGTACAGTTACCTATACCCTAAACCGTCCCCGTCCCCGTCCCCTAACCCTAAAGCTAACCCTAACCCTAACACTTACCCGAAGCCTTACCCTCACCCGTCCCCTAATCCAAACCCGTACGCTAACACTAACCCGTACCCTAACACCTACGCTCACCCTAAACCTTTGTCGTATCCTAACCTGTACCCTAAACCATCCCCGTCCCCGTCCCCTAACCCTAACCCTAACGCTTACCCGAAGCCTTACCCTCACCCGTCCCATAAACCTAACCCATACGCTAACACTAACCCGTACCCTAACACGTAAGCTCAACCTCAACCGTTGTCGTACCCTAACCTGTACCCTAAACCGTCCCCGTCCCCGTCCCCTAACCCTAACCCTAACACTAACCCTAACCCATACCCGAAGCCTTACCCTCACGCGTCCCCTAATCCTAACCCGTACGCTAACACTAACCCATACCCTAACAGGTACGCTCACCCTAAACCGTTGTCATACCCTAACCTGTACTTTAAACTGTCCCCATCCCCTAACCCTAACCCTAAACCTAACCCTAACCCTAACCCTTACCCGAAGCCTTACCCACACCCGTCCCTTAATCCTAACCCGTACACAAACACTGACCCGTACCCTAACACGTACGCTCACCCTAAACAGTTATCGTACACTAAGATGTACCCTAAACCGTCCCCGTCCCCGTCCCCTAAACCTAACCCTAACCCTAACCCTTACTCTAAGCCTTACCATCACCCGTCCCCTAAACCTAACACGTACGCTAACACTCACACGTACCCTAAAACGTACGCTCACCCTAAACCGTTGTCGTACCCTACCCTGTACCCTAAACCGTCCCCGTCCCCATCCCCTAACCCTAACCCTAACCATAACCCTAACCCATACCAGAAGCCTTACCCTCACGCCTCCCCTAATCCTAACCCGTACGCTAACACTAACCCGTACACTAACACGTATGTTCACCCTAAACCGGTGCCGTACCCTAACCTGTAACCTAAACCGTCCCCGTCCCCGTCCCTTCACCCTAACCCTAACCCTAACCCTAACCCTTACCGGAAGCCTTACCCTCACCCGTCCCCTAATCCTAACCCGTATGCTAACACTAACCCGTACCCTAACACCGACGCTCACCCTAAACCGTTGTCGTACCCTAGACTGAACCCTAAACCGTCCCGGTCCCCTAACCCTAACCCTAACCCTAATCCTAACCCTAACCCTTACCCGAAGCCTTACCCTCACCCATCCGCTATTCCTAACACGTACGCTAACACTAACCCATACCCTAACACGTACGCTCACCCTAAAGCGTTGTCGTACCCTAACCTGTACCCTAAACCGTCCCCGTCCCAGTCCCCTAACCCTAACCCTAACCCTAACCCTAACCCTTACCCGAAGCCTTACACCCACCCGTCCCCTAATCCTAACAAGTACACTAACACTAATCCGTATCCTAAAACGTACGCTCACCCTAAACCGTTGTCGTACCCTTACCTGTACCCTAAACCGTCCCCGTCCCCTAACCCTAACCCTAACCCTAATGCTAACCCTAACCCTTACCTGAAGCCTTACACTCACCCGTCGCCTAATCCTAAACCGTACGCTAACACTAACCCGTACCGTAACACGTACGCTCACCCTAATCCGTTGTCGTACCCTAAGCTGTACCCTAAACCGTCCCCGTCCCCGTCCCCGTCCCCTAACCCTAACCCTAACCCTTACCCGAAGCCTTACCCTCACCCGTCCCCTAATCCTAACCCGTACGCTAACACTAACCCGTACCCTAACACGTACGCTCACCCTAAACCGTTGTGGTACCCTAACCTGTACCCTAAACCGTCCCCGTCCCCGTCCCCTAACCCTATCCCTAACCCTAACCCTAAACCTTACCCGAAGCCTTACCCTCAACCGTCCCCTAATCCTAACCCGTACGCTAACACTAACCCGTACCCTAACACGTACGCTCACCCTAAACCGTTGTCGTACCCAAACCTGTAACCTAAATCGTCCCCGTCCCCGTCCCCGTCCCCTAACCCTAACCCTTACCCGAAGCGTTACCCTCATCCATCCCCTAATACTAACCCGTACGCTAACACTAACCCATACCCTAACAGGTATGCTCACCCTAAACAGTTGTCGTAACCTAACCTGTACCCTAAACCGTCCCCGTCCCCGTCCCCTAACCCTAAACCTAAACCTTACCCGAAGCCTTACCCTCACCCGTCCCCTAATCCTAACCCATACGCTAACACTAACCCATACCCTAACATGTACGCACACCCGAAAACGTTGTCGTACCCTAACATGTACCCTAAACCATCCCCGTCCCCTAACCCTAACCCTAACCCTACCCCTAAACTTAACCCTTACCCGAAGCCTTACCCTCACCCGTTCCCTAATCCTAACCCGTACGCTAACACTCACCCGTACCCTAAAACGTACGCTCAGCCTAAACCGTTGTCGTACCCTAACCTGAACCCTAAACCGTCCCCGTCCCCGTCCCCTATCCATAACCCTAACCCTAACGCTTACCCGAAGCTTTACCCTCACCCGTCCCCTAAACCTAACCCGTACGCTAACACTAACCTGTACCCTAACACGTACGCTCACACTAAACCGTTGTCGTACACTAACCTGTACCCTAAACCGTCCCCGTCCCCGTCCCCTAACCCTAACCCTAAACCTAACCCTTACCCAAAGCCTTATCCGCTCCCGTCCCCTAATCCTAACCCGTACGCTAACACTAACACGTACCCTAACACGTACGCTCACCCTAAACCGTTGTCGTACCTAACCTGTACCCTAAACCGTCCCCGTCCCCTAACCCTAACCCTAACCCTAACCCTAACCCTAAATCTTACCTGAAGCCTTAACCTCACCCGTTCCCTAATCCTAACCCGTACGCTAACACTAACCCATACCCTAACACATACGCTCACCCTAAACCTTTGTCGTACCCTAACCTGTACCCTAACCGTCCCCGTCCCCGTCCCCGTCACCTAACCCTAACCCTAACCCTTACCCGAAGCCTTACCCTCTCCCGTCCCCTAATCCTAACCCGTACGCTAACACTAACCAGTACCCTAACACGTACGCTCACCCTAAACCGTTGTCGTACCCTAACCTGTACCCTAAACCGTCCCCGTCCCCGTCCCCTAAACCTAACCCTAACCCTAACCCTAACCCTTACCCGAAGCCTTACCCTCACCCGTCCCCTAATCCTAACAAGTACACTAACACTAAACCGTACCCTAACACGTACGCTCACCCTAAACTGTTGTCGTACCCTAACCTGTACCCTAAACCGTCCCCGTCCCCGTCCCCTAACCCTAACCCTAACCGTAACCCTAAACCTTACACGAAGCCTTACCCTCACCCGTCCCCTAATCCTAACCCGTACGCTAACACTAACCCATACCCTAACACCTACGCTCACCCTAAAATTTTGTCGTACCCTAACCTGTACCCTAAACCGTCCCCGTCCCCTTCTCCTAACCCTAACCCTAACCCTTACCCGAAGCCTTACCCTCACCCGTCCCCTAATCCTAACCCGTACGCTAACACTAACCCATACCCTAACACCTACGCTCACCCTAAAATTTTGTCGTACCCTAAACTGTACCCTAAACCGTCCCCGTCCCCTTCTCCTAACCCTAACCCTAACCCTAACCCTTACCCGAAGCCTTACCCTCACCCGTCCCCTAATCCTAACCCATACGCTAACACTAACCCGTACCCTAACACGTATGCTCACCCTAAAACATTGTCGTACCCTAACCTGTACCCTAAACCGTCCCCGTTCCCTAACCCTAACCCTAACCCTAACCCTAACCCTAACCCTTACCCGAAGCCGTACCCTCACCCGTTCACTAATCCTAACCCGTACGCTAACACTAACCCATACCCTAACACGTACGCTCACCGTAAACCGTTGTCGTACCCTAACCTGTACCCTAAACCGTCCCCATCCCCGTCCCCTAACCCTAACCGTAACCCTAACCCTTACCCGAAGCCTTACCCTCACCCGTCCCCTAATCCTAACCCGTACGCTAACACTAACCCATACCCTAACAGGTACGCTCACCCTAAACCGTTGTCATACCCTAACCTGTACTTTAAACTGTCCCCATCCCCTAACCCTAACCCTAAACCTAACCCTAACCCTTACCCGAAGCCTTACCCACACCCGTCCCTTAATCCTAACCCGTACACAAACACTGACCCGTACCCTAACACGTACGCTCACCCTAAACAGTTATCGTACACTAAGATGTACCCTAAACCGTCCCCGTCCCCGTCCCCTAAACCTAACCCTAACCCTAACCCTTACTCTAAGCCTTACCATCACCCGTCCCCTAAACCTAACACGTACGCTAACACTCACACGTACCCTAAAACGTACGCTCACCCTAAACCGTTGTCGTACCCTACCCTGTACCCTAAACCGTCCCCGTCCCCATCCCCTAACCCTAACCCTAACCATAACCCTAACCCATACCAGAAGCCTTACCCTCACGCCTCCCCTAATCCTAACCCGTACGCTAACACTAACCCGTACACTAACACGTATGTTCACCCTAAACCGGTGCCGTACCCTAACCTGTAACCTAAACCGTCCCCGTCCCCGTCCCTTCACCCTAACCCTAACCCTAACCCTAACCCGTACCGGAAGCCTTACCCTCACCCGTCCCCTAATCCTAACCCGTATGCTAACACTAACCCGTACCCTAACACCGACGCTCACCCTAAACCGTTGTCGTACCCTAGACTGAACCCTAAACCGTCCCGGTCCCCTAACCCTAACCCTAACCCTAATCCTAACCCTAACCCTTACCCGAAGCCTTACCCTCACCCATCCGCTATTCCTAACACGTACGCTAACACTAACCCATACCCTAACACGTACGCTCACCCTAAAGCGTTGTCGTACCCTAACCTGTACCCTAAACCGTCCCCGTCCCAGTCCCCTAACCCTAACCCTAACCCTAACCCTAACCCTTACCCGAAGCCTTACACCCACCCGTCCCCTAATCCTAACAAGTACACTAACACTAATCCGTATCCTAAAACGTACGCTCACCCTAAACCGTTGTCGTACCCTTACCTGTACCCTAAACCGTCCCCGTCCCCTAACCCTAACCCTAACCCTAATGCTAACCCTAACCCTTACCTGAAGCCTTACACTCACCCGTCGCCTAATCCTAAACCGTACGCTAACACTAACCCGTACCGTAACACGTACGCTCACCCTAATCCGTTGTCGTACCCTAAGCTGTACCCTAAACCGTCCCCGTCCCCGTCCCCGTCCCCTAACCCTAACCCTAACCCTTACCCGAAGCCTTACCCTCACCCGTCCCCTAATCCTAACCCGTACGCTAACACTAACCCGTACCCTAACACGTACGCTCACCCTAAACCGTTGTGGTACCCTAACCTGTACCCTAAACCGTCCCCGTCCCCGTCCCCTAACCCTATCCCTAACCCTAACCCTAAACCTTACCCGAAGCCTTACCCTCAACCGTCCCCTAATCCTAACCCGTACGCTAACACTAACCCGTACCCTAACACGTACGCTCACCCTAAACCGTTGTCGTACCCAAACCTGTAACCTAAATCGTCCCCGTCCCCGTCCCCGTCCCCTAACCCTAACCCTTACCCGAAGCGTTACCCTCATCCATCCCCTAATACTAACCCGTACGCTAACACTAACCCATACCCTAACAGGTATGCTCACCCTAAACAGTTGTCGTAACCTAACCTGTACCCTAAACCGTCCCCGTCCCCGTCCCCTAACCCTAAACCTAAACCTTACCCGAAGCCTTACCCTCACCCGTCCCCTAATCCTAACCCATACGCTAACACTAACCCATACCCTAACATGTACGCACACCCGAAAACGTTGTCGTACCCTAACATGTACCCTAAACCATCCCCGTCCCCTAACCCTAACCCTAACCCTACCCCTAAACTTAACCCTTACCCGAAGCCTTACCCTCACCCGTTCCCTAATCCTAACCCGTACGCTAACACTCACCCGTACCCTAAAACGTACGCTCAGCCTAAACCGTTGTCGTACCCTAACCTGAACCCTAAACCGTCCCCGTCCCCGTCCCCTATCCATAACCCTAACCCTAACGCTTACCCGAAGCTTTACCCTCACCCGTCCCCTAAACCTAACCCGTACGCTAACACTAACCTGTACCCTAACACGTACGCTCACACTAAACTGTTGTCGTACACTAACCTGTACCCTAAACCGTCCCCGTCCCCGTCCCCTAACCCTAACCCTAAACCTAACCCTTACCCGAAGCCTTATCCGCTCCCGTCCCCTAATCCTAACCCGTACGCTAACACTAACACGTACCCTAACACGTACGCTCACCCTAAACCGTTGTCGTACCTAACCTGTACCCTAAACCGTCCCCGTCCCCTAACCCTAACCCTAACCCTAACCCTAACCCTTACCTGAAGCCTTACCCTCACCCGTTCCCTAATCCTAACCCGTACGCTAACACTAACCCATACCCTAACACATACGCTCACCCTAAACCTTTGTCGTACCCTAACCTGTACCCTAAACCGTCCCCGTCCCCGTCCCCGTCACCTAACCCTAACCCTAACCCTTACCCGAAGCCTTACCCTCTCCCGTCCCCTAATCCTAACCCGTACGCTAACACTAACCAGTACCCTAACACGTACGCTCACCCTAAACCGTTGTCGTACCCTAACCTGTACCCTAAACCGTCCCCGTCCCCGTCCCCTAAACCTAACCCTAACCCTAACCCTAACCCTTACCCGAAGCCTTACCCTCACCCGTCCCCTAATCCTAACAAGTACACTAACACTAAACCGTACCCTAACACGTACGCTCACCCTAAACTGTTGTCGTACCCTAACCTGTACCCTAAACCGTCCCCGTCCCCGTCCCCTAACCCTAACCCTAACCGTAACCCTAAACCTTACACGAAGCCTTACCCTCACCCGTCCCCTAATCCTAACCCGTACGCTAACACTAACCCATACCCTAACACCTACGCTCACCCTAAAATTTTGTCGTACCCTAACCTGTACCCTAAACCGTCCCCGTCCCCTTCTCCTAACCCTAACCCTAACCCTAACCCTTACCCGAAGCCTTACCCTCACCCGTCCCCTAATCCTAACCCGTACGCTAACACTAACCCATACCCTAACACCTACGCTCACCCTAAAATTTTGTCGTACCCTAAACTGTACCCTAAACCGTCCCCGTCCCCTTCTCCTAACCCTAACCCTAACCCTAACCCTTACCCGAAGCCTTACCCTCACCCGTCCCCTAATCCTAACCCGTACGCTAACACTAACCCGTACCCTAACACGTATGCTCACCCTAAACCGTTGTCGTACCCTAACCTGTACCCTAAACCGTCCCCGTCCCCTAACCCTAAACCTAACCCTAACCCTAACCCTTACCCGAAGCCTTACCCTCACCCGTCCCCTAATCCTAACCCGTACGCTAACACTAACCCGTACCCTAACACGTACGCTCACCCTAAACCGTTGTCGTACCCTAACCTGTACACTACACCGTCCCCGTCGCCGTCCCCTAACCCTAACCCTAACCCTAACGCTTACCCGAAGCCTTACCCTCACCCGTACCATAAACCTAACCCGTACGCTAACACTAACCCGTACCCTAACACGTACGCTCACCCTAAACCGTTGTCGTACCCTAACCTGTACCCTAAACCGTCCCCGTCCCAGTCCCCTAACCCTAACCCTAACCCTAACTCTTACCCGAAACCTTACCCTCACCCTTCCCCTATTCCTAACACGTACGCTAACACTAAACCATACCCTAACACGTACGCTCACCCTAAAACATTGTCGTACCCTAACCTGTACCCTAAACCGTCCCCGTTCCCTAACCCTAACCCTAACCCTAACCCTAACCCTAACCCTTACCCGAAGCCGTACCCTCACCCGTTCACTAATCCTAACCCGTACGCTAACACTAACCCATACCCTAACACGTACGCTCACCGTAAACCGTTGTCGTACCCTAACCTGTACCCTAAACCGTCCCCATCCCCGTCCCCTAACCCTAACCGTAACCCTAACCCTTACCCGAAGCCTTACCCTCACCCGTCCCCTAATCCTAACCCGTACGCTAACACTAACCCATACCCTAACAGGTACGCTCACCCTAAACCGTTGTCATACCCTAACCTGTACTTTAAACTGTCCCCATCCCCTAACCCTAACCCTAAACCTAACCCTAACCCTAACCCTTACCCGAAGCCTTACCCACACCCGTCCCTTAATCCTAACCCGTACACAAACACTGACCCGTACCCTAACACGTACGCTCACCCTAAACAGTTATCGTACACTAAGATGTACCCTAAACCGTCCCCGTCCCCGTCCCCTAAACCTAACCCTAACCCTAACCCTTACTCTAAGCCTTACCATCACCCGTCCCCTAAACCTAACACGTACGCTAACACTCACACGTACCCTAAAACGTACGCTCACCCTAAACCGTTGTCGTACCCTACCCTGTACCCTAAACCGTCCCCGTCCCCATCCCCTAACCCTAACCCTAACCATAACCCTAACCCATACCAGAAGCCTTACCCTCACGCCTCCCCTAATCCTAACCCGTACGCTAACACTAACCCGTACACTAACACGTATGTTCACCCTAAACCGGTGCCGTACCCTAACCTGTAACCTAAACCGTCCCCGTCCCCGTCCCTTCACCCTAACCCTAACCCTAACCCTAACCCTTACCGGAAGCCTTACCCTCACCCGTCCCCTAATCCTAACCCGTATGCTAACACTAACCCGTACCCTAACACCGACGCTCACCCTAAACCGTTGTCGTACCCTAGACTGAACCCTAAACCGTCCCGGTCCCCTAACCCTAACCCTAACCCTAATCCTAACCCTAACCCTTACCCGAAGCCTTACCCTCACCCATCCGCTATTCCTAACACGTACGCTAACACTAACCCATACCCTAACACGTACGCTCACCCTAAAGCGTTGTCGTACCCTAACCTGTACCCTAAACCGTCCCCGTCCCAGTCCCCTAACCCTAACCCTAACCCTAACCCTAACCCTTACCCGAAGCCTTACACCCACCCGTCCCCTAATCCTAACAAGTACACTAACACTAATCCGTATCCTAAAACGTACGCTCACCCTAAACCGTTGTCGTACCCTTACCTGTACCCTAAACCGTCCCCGTCCCCTAACCCTAACCCTAACCCTAATGCTAACCCTAACCCTTACCTGAAGCCTTACACTCACCCGTCGCCTAATCCTAAACCGTACGCTAACACTAACCCGTACCGTAACACGTACGCTCACCCTAATCCGTTGTCGTACCCTAAGCTGTACCCTAAACCGTCCCCGTCCCCGTCCCCGTCCCCTAACCCTAACCCTAACCCTTACCCGAAGCCTTACCCTCACCCGTCCCCTAATCCTAACCCGTACGCTAACACTAACCCGTACCCTAACACGTACGCTCACCCTAAACCGTTGTGGTACCCTAACCTGTACCCTAAACCGTCCCCGTCCCCGTCCCCTAACCCTATCCCTAACCCTAACCCTAAACCTTACCCGAAGCCTTACCCTCAACCGTCCCCTAATCCTAACCCGTACGCTAACACTAACCCGTACCCTAACACGTACGCTCACCCTAAACCGTTGTCGTACCCAAACCTGTAACCTAAATCGTCCCCGTCCCCGTCCCCGTCCCCTAACCCTAACCCTTACCCGAAGCGTTACCCTCATCCATCCCCTAATACTAACCCGTACGCTAACACTAACCCATACCCTAACAGGTATGCTCACCCTAAACAGTTGTCGTAACCTAACCTGTACCCTAAACCGTCCCCGTCCCCGTCCCCTAACCCTAAACCTAAACCTTACCCGAAGCCTTACCCTCACCCGTCCCCTAATCCTAACCCATACGCTAACACTAACCCATACCCTAACATGTACGCACACCCGAAAACGTTGTCGTACCCTAACATGTACCCTAAACCATCCCCGTCCCCTAACCCTAACCCTAACCCTACCCCTAAACTTAACCCTTACCCGAAGCCTTACCCTCACCCGTTCCCTAATCCTAACCCGTACGCTAACACTCACCCGTACCCTAAAACGTACGCTCAGCCTAAACCGTTGTCGTACCCTAACCTGAACCCTAAACCGTCCCCGTCCCCGTCCCCTATCCATAACCCTAACCCTAACGCTTACCCGAAGCTTTACCCTCACCCGTCCCCTAAACCTAACCCGTACGCTAACACTAACCTGTACCCTAACACGTACGCTCACACTAAACTGTTGTCGTACACTAACCTGTACCCTAAACCGTCCCCGTCCCCGTCCCCTAACCCTAACCCTAAACCTAACCCTTACCCGAAGCCTTATCCGCTCCCGTCCCCTAATCCTAACCCGTACGCTAACACTAACACGTACCCTAACACGTACGCTCACCCTAAACCGTTGTCGTACCTAACCTGTACCCTAAACCGTCCCCGTCCCCTAACCCTAACCCTAACCCTAACCCTAACCCTTACCTGAAGCCTTACCCTCACCCGTTCCCTAATCCTAACCCGTACGCTAACACTAACCCATACCCTAACACATACGCTCACCCTAAACCTTTGTCGTACCCTAACCTGTACCCTAAACCGTCCCCGTCCCCGTCCCCGTCACCTAACCCTAACCCTAACCCTTACCCGAAGCCTTACCCTCTCCCGTCCCCTAATCCTAACCCGTACGCTAACACTAACCAGTACCCTAACACGTACGCTCACCCTAAACCGTTGTCGTACCCTAACCTGTACCCTAAACCGTCCCCGTCCCCGTCCCCTAAACCTAACCCTAACCCTAACCCTAACCCTTACCCGAAGCCTTACCCTCACCCGTCCCCTAATCCTAACAAGTACACTAACACTAAACCGTACCCTAACACGTACGCTCACCCTAAACTGTTGTCGTACCCTAACCTGTACCCTAAACCGTCCCCGTCCCCGTCCCCTAACCCTAACCCTAACCGTAACCCTAAACCTTACACGAAGCCTTACCCTCACCCGTCCCCTAATCCTAACCCGTACGCTAACACTAACCCATACCCTAACACCTACGCTCACCCTAAAATTTTGTCGTACCCTAACCTGTACCCTAAACCGTCCCCGTCCCCTTCTCCTAACCCTAACCCTAACCCTAACCCTTACCCGAAGCCTTACCCTCACCCGTCCCCTAATCCTAACCCGTACGCTAACACTAACCCATACCCTAACACCTACGCTCACCCTAAAATTTTGTCGTACCCTAAACTGTACCCTAAACCGTCCCCGTCCCCTTCTCCTAACCCTAACCCTAACCCTAACCCTTACCCGAAGCCTTACCCTCACCCGTCCCCTAATCCTAACCCGTACGCTAACACTAACCCGTACCCTAACACGTATGCTCACCCTAAACCGTTGTCGTACCCTAACCTGTACCCTAAACCGTCCCCGTCCCCTAACCCTAAACCTAACCCTAACCCTAACCCTTACCCGAAGCCTTACCCTCACCCGTCCCCTAATCCTAACCCGTACGCTAACACTAACCCGTACCCTAACACGTACGCTCACCCTAAACCGTTGTCGTACCCTAACCTGTACACTACACCGTCCCCGTCGCCGTCCCCTAACCCTAACCCTAACCCTAACGCTTACCCGAAGCCTTACCCTCACCCGTACCATAAACCTAACCCGTACGCTAACACTAACCCGTACCCTAACACGTACGCTCACCCTAAACCGTTGTCGTACCCTAACCTGTACCCTAAACCGTCCCCGTCCCAGTCCCCTAACCCTAACCCTAACCCTAACTCTTACCCGAAACCTTACCCTCACCCTTCCCCTATTCCTAACACGTACGCTAACACTAAACCATACCCTAACACGTACGCTCACCCTAAAACATTGTCGTACCCTAACCTGTACCCTAAACCGTCCCCGTTCCCTAACCCTAACCCTAACCCTAACCCTAACCCTAACCCTTACCCGAAGCCGTACCCTCACCCGTTCACTAATCCTAACCCGTACGCTAACACTAACCCATACCCTAACACGTACGCTCACCGTAAACCGTTGTCGTACCCTAACCTGTACCCTAAACCGTCCCCATCCCCGTCCCCTAACCCTAACCGTAACCCTAACCCTTACCCGAAGCCTTACCCTCACCCGTCCCCTAATCCTAACCCGTACGCTAACACTAACCCATACCCTAACAGGTACGCTCACCCTAAACCGTTGTCATACCCTAACCTGTACTTTAAACTGTCCCCATCCCCTAACCCTAACCCTAAACCTAACCCTAACCCTTACCCGAAGCCTTACCCACACCCGTCCCTTAATCCTAACCCGTACACAAACACTGACCCGTACCCTAACACGTACGCTCACCCTAAACAGTTATCGTACACTAAGATGTACCCTAAACCGTCCCCGTCCCCGTCCCCTAAACCTAACCCTAACCCTAACCCTTACTCTAAGCCTTACCATCACCCGTCCCCTAAACCTAACACGTACGCTAACACTCACACGTACCCTAAAACGTACGCTCACCCTAAACCGTTGTCGTACCCTACCCTGTACCCTAAACCGTCCCCGTCCCCATCCCCTAACCCTAACCCTAACCATAACCCTAACCCATACCAGAAGCCTTACCCTCACGCCTCCCCTAATCCTAACCCGTACGCTAACACTAACCCGTACACTAACACGTATGTTCACCCTAAACCGGTGCCGTACCCTAACCTGTAACCTAAACCGTCCCCGTCCCCGTCCCTTCACCCTAACCCTAACCCTAACCCTAACCCTTACCGGAAGCCTTACCCTCACCCGTCCCCTAATCCTAACCCGTATGCTAACACTAACCCGTACCCTAACACCGACGCTCACCCTAAACCGTTGTCGTACCCTAGACTGAACCCTAAACCGTCCCGGTCCCCTAACCCTAACCCTAACCCTAATCCTAACCCTAACCCTTACCCGAAGCCTTACCCTCACCCATCCGCTATTCCTAACACGTACGCTAACACTAACCCATACCCTAACACGTACGCTCACCCTAAAGCGTTGTCGTACCCTAACCTGTACCCTAAACCGTCCCCGTCCCAGTCCCCTAACCCTAACCCTAACCCTAACCCTAACCCTTACCCGAAGCCTTACACCCACCCGTCCCCTAATCCTAACAAGTACACTAACACTAATCCGTATCCTAAAACGTACGCTCACCCTAAACCGTTGTCGTACCCTTACCTGTACCCTAAACCGTCCCCGTCCCCTAACCCTAACCCTAACCCTAATGCTAACCCTAACCCTTACCTGAAGCCTTACACTCACCCGTCGCCTAATCCTAAACCGTACGCTAACACTAACCCGTACCGTAACACGTACGCTCACCCTAATCCGTTGTCGTACCCTAAGCTGTACCCTAAACCGTCCCCGTCCCCGTCCCCGTCCCCTAACCCTAACCCTAACCCTTACCCGAAGCCTTACCCTCACCCGTCCCCTAATCCTAACCCGTACGCTAACACTAACCCGTACCCTAACACGTACGCTCACCCTAAACCGTTGTGGTACCCTAACCTGTACCCTAAACCGTCCCCGTCCCCGTCCCCTAACCCTATCCCTAACCCTAACCCTAAACCTTACCCGAAGCCTTACCCTCAACCGTCCCCTAATCCTAACCCGTACGCTAACACTAACCCGTACCCTAACACGTACGCTCACCCTAAACCGTTGTCGTACCCAAACCTGTAACCTAAATCGTCCCCGTCCCCGTCCCCGTCCCCTAACCCTAACCCTTACCCGAAGCGTTACCCTCATCCATCCCCTAATACTAACCCGTACGCTAACACTAACCCATACCCTAACAGGTATGCTCACCCTAAACAGTTGTCGTAACCTAACCTGTACCCTAAACCGTCCCCGTCCCCGTCCCCTAACCCTAAACCTAAACCTTACCCGAAGCCTTACCCTCACCCGTCCCCTAATCCTAACCCATACGCTAACACTAACCCATACCCTAACATGTACGCACACCCGAAAACGTTGTCGTACCCTAACATGTACCCTAAACCATCCCCGTCCCCTAACCCTAACCCTAACCCTACCCCTAAACTTAACCCTTACCCGAAGCCTTACCCTCACCCGTTCCCTAATCCTAACCCGTACGCTAACACTCACCCGTACCCTAAAACGTACGCTCAGCCTAAACCGTTGTCGTACCCTAACCTGAACCCTAAACCGTCCCCGTCCCCGTCCCCTATCCATAACCCTAACCCTAACGCTTACCCGAAGCTTTACCCTCACCCGTCCCCTAAACCTAACCCGTACGCTAACACTAACCTGTACCCTAACACGTACGCTCACACTAAACCGTTGTCGTACACTAACCTGTACCCTAAACCGTCCCCGTCCCCGTCCCCTAACCCTAACCCTAAACCTAACCCTTACCCAAAGCCTTATCCGCTCCCGTCCCCTAATCCTAACCCGTACGCTAACACTAACACGTACCCTAACACGTACGCTCACCCTAAACCGTTGTCGTACCTAACCTGTACCCTAAACCGTCCCCGTCCCCTAACCCTAACCCTAACCCTAACCCTAACCCTAAATCTTACCTGAAGCCTTAACCTCACCCGTTCCCTAATCCTAACCCGTACGCTAACACTAACCCATACCCTAACACATACGCTCACCCTAAACCTTTGTCGTACCCTAACCTGTACCCTAAACCGTCCCCGTCCCCGTCCCCTAACCCTAACCCTAACCCTAACCCAACCCTTACCCGAAGCCTTACCCTCACCCGTCCCCTAATCCTAACCCGTACGCTAACCCTAACCCGTACCCTAACACGTACGCTCACACTAATCCGTTGTCGTACCCTAACCTGTACCCTAAACCGTCCCCGTCCCCGTCCCCGTCACCTAACCCTAACCCTAACCCTTACCCGAAGCCTTACCCTCTCCCGTCCCCTAATCCTAACCCGTACGCTAACACTAACCAGTATCCTAACACGTACGCTCACCCTAAACCGTTGTCGTACCCTAACCTGTACCCTAAACCGTCCCCATCCCCGTCCCCTAAACCTAACCCTAACCCTAACCCTAACCCTTACCCGAAGCCTTACCCTCACCCGTCCCCTAATCCTAACAAGTACACTAACACTAAACAGTACCCTAACACGTACGCTCACCCTAAACTGTTGTCGTACCCTAACCTGTAACCTAAACCGTCCCCGTCCCCGTCCCCTAACCCTAACCCTAACCCTAACCCTTACACGAAGCCTTACCCTCATCCGTCCCCTAATCCTAACCCGTACGCTAACACTAAACCATACCCTAACACGTACGCTCACCCTAAACCGTTGTCGTAACCTAACCTGTACCCTAAACCGTACCCGTCCCCGTCCCCTAACCCTAACCCTAACCCTAGCCCTAACCCTTACCCGAAGCCTTACCCTCACCCGTCCCCTAATCCTAACCCGTACGCTAAAATTAACCCATACCCTAACACGTACGCTCACCCAAAACCGTTGTCGTACACTAACCTGTACCCTAAACCGTACCCGTCCCCGTCCCCTAACCCTAACCCTAACCCTAGCCCTAACCCTTACCCGAAGCCTTACCCTCACCCGTCCCCTAATCCTAACCCGTACGCTAAAACTAACCCATACCCTAACACGTACGCTCACGCAAAACCGTTGTCGTACACTAACCTGTACCCTAAACCGTCCCCGTCCCCATCCCCTAACCCAACCCTATCCCGAACCCTTACCCGAAGCCTTACCCTCACCCGTCCCCTAATCCTAAACCGTATGCTAACACTAACCCATACCCTAACACGTACGCTCACCCTAAACAGTTGTCGTACCGTAACCTGTACCCTAAAACGTCCCCGTCCCCGTCCCCTAACCCTAACCCTAACCCTAACCCTAACCCTTACCCGAAGCCTTACCCTCACCCGTCCCCAAATCCTAACCCGTATGGTAACACTAACCCGTAACCTAACACGTACGCTCACCGTAAACCGTTGTCGTACCCTAACCTGTACCCTAAACCGTCCCCGTCCCCGTCCCCTAACCCTAACCCTAACCCTAACGCTTACCCAAAGCCTTACCCTCACCCGTCCCCTAATCCTAACCCGTACGCTAACAGTAATCAGTACCCTAACACGTACGCTCACCCTAAACCTTTGTCGTACCCTAACCTGTACCCTCAACCGTCCCCGTCCCCGTACCCTAACCCTTACCCTAAACCTAACCCTTATCCGAAGCCTTACCCTAACCCGTCCCTTAATCCTAACTCGTACGCTAACACTAACCCATACCCTAACATGTACGCTCACCCTAAACCATTGTCGTACAGTTACCTATACCCTAAACCGTCCCCGTCCCCGTCCCCTAACCCTAACGCTAACCCTAACCCTAACACTTACCCGAAGCCTTACCCTCACCCGTCCCCTAATCCAAACCCGTACGCTAACACTAACCCGTACCCTAACACCTACGCTCACCCTAAACCTTTGTCGTATCCTAACCTGTACCCTAAACCATCCCCGTCCCCGTCCCCTAACCCTAACCCTAACGCTTACCCGAAGCCTTACCCTCACCCGTCCCATAAACCTAACCCATACGCTAACACTAACCCGTACCCTAACACGTAAGCTCAACCTCAACCGTTGTCGTACCCTAACCTGTACCCTAAACCGTCCCCGTCCCCGTCCCCTAACCCTAACCCTAACACTAACCCTAACCCATACCCGAAGCCTTACCCTCACGCGTCCCCTAATCCTAACCCGTACGCTAACACTAACCCATACCCTAACAGGTACGCTCACCCTAAACCGTTGTCATACCCTAACCTGTACTTTAAACTGTCCCCATCCCCTAACCCTAACCCTAAACCTAACCCTAACCCTAACCCTTACCCGAAGCCTTACCCACACCCGTCCCTTAATCCTAACCCGTACACAAACACTGACCCGTACCCTAACACGTACGCTCACCCTAAACAGTTATCGTACACTAAGATGTACCCTAAACCGTCCCCGTCCCCGTCCCCTAAACCTAACCCTAACCCTAACCCTTACTCTAAGCCTTACCATCACCCGTCCCCTAAACCTAACACGTACGCTAACACTCACACGTACCCTAAAACGTACGCTCACCCTAAACCGTTGTCGTACCCTACCCTGTACCCTAAACCGTCCCCGTCCCCATCCCCTAACCCTAACCCTAACCATAACCCTAACCCATACCAGAAGCCTTACCCTCACGCCTCCCCTAATCCTAACCCGTACGCTAACACTAACCCGTACACTAACACGTATGTTCACCCTAAACCGGTGCCGTACCCTAACCTGTAACCTAAACCGTCCCCGTCCCCGTCCCTTCACCCTAACCCTAACCCTAACCCTAACCCTTACCGGAAGCCTTACCCTCACCCGTCCCCTAATCCTAACCCGTATGCTAACACTAACCCGTACCCTAACACCGACGCTCACCCTAAACCGTTGTCGTACCCTAGACTGAACCCTAAACCGTCCCGGTCCCCTAACCCTAACCCTAACCCTAATCCTAACCCTAACCCTTACCCGAAGCCTTACCCTCACCCATCCGCTATTCCTAACACGTACGCTAACACTAACCCATACCCTAACACGTACGCTCACCCTAAAGCGTTGTCGTACCCTAACCTGTACCCTAAACCGTCCCCGTCCCAGTCCCCTAACCCTAACCCTAACCCTAACCCTAACCCTTACCCGAAGCCTTACACCCACCCGTCCCCTAATCCTAACAAGTACACTAACACTAATCCGTATCCTAAAACGTACGCTCACCCTAAACCGTTGTCGTACCCTTACCTGTACCCTAAACCGTCCCCGTCCCCTAACCCTAACCCTAACCCTAATGCTAACCCTAACCCTTACCTGAAGCCTTACACTCACCCGTCGCCTAATCCTAAACCGTACGCTAACACTAACCCGTACCGTAACACGTACGCTCACCCTAATCCGTTGTCGTACCCTAAGCTGTACCCTAAACCGTCCCCGTCCCCGTCCCCGTCCCCTAACCCTAACCCTAACCCTTACCCGAAGCCTTACCCTCACCCGTCCCCTAATCCTAACCCGTACGCTAACACTAACCCGTACCCTAACACGTACGCTCACCCTAAACCGTTGTGGTACCCTAACCTGTACCCTAAACCGTCCCCGTCCCCGTCCCCTAACCCTATCCCTAACCCTAACCCTAAACCTTACCCGAAGCCTTACCCTCAACCGTCCCCTAATCCTAACCCGTACGCTAACACTAACCCGTACCCTAACACGTACGCTCACCCTAAACCGTTGTCGTACCCAAACCTGTAACCTAAATCGTCCCCGTCCCCGTCCCCGTCCCCTAACCCTAACCCTTACCCGAAGCGTTACCCTCATCCATCCCCTAATACTAACCCGTACGCTAACACTAACCCATACCCTAACAGGTATGCTCACCCTAAACAGTTGTCGTAACCTAACCTGTACCCTAAACCGTCCCCGTCCCCGTCCCCTAACCCTAAACCTAAACCTTACCCGAAGCCTTACCCTCACCCGTCCCCTAATCCTAACCCATACGCTAACACTAACCCATACCCTAACATGTACGCACACCCGAAAACGTTGTCGTACCCTAACATGTACCCTAAACCATCCCCGTCCCCTAACCCTAACCCTAACCCTACCCCTAAACTTAACCCTTACCCGAAGCCTTACCCTCACCCGTTCCCTAATCCTAACCCGTACGCTAACACTCACCCGTACCCTAAAACGTACGCTCAGCCTAAACCGTTGTCGTACCCTAACCTGAACCCTAAACCGTCCCCGTCCCCGTCCCCTATCCATAACCCTAACCCTAACGCTTACCCGAAGCTTTACCCTCACCCGTCCCCTAAACCTAACCCGTACGCTAACACTAACCTGTACCCTAACACGTACGCTCACACTAAACTGTTGTCGTACACTAACCTGTACCCTAAACCGTCCCCGTCCCCGTCCCCTAACCCTAACCCTAAACCTAACCCTTACCCGAAGCCTTATCCGCTCCCGTCCCCTAATCCTAACCCGTACGCTAACACTAACACGTACCCTAACACGTACGCTCACCCTAAACCGTTGTCGTACCTAACCTGTACCCTAAACCGTCCCCGTCCCCTAACCCTAACCCTAACCCTAACCCTAACCCTTACCTGAAGCCTTACCCTCACCCGTTCCCTAATCCTAACCCGTACGCTAACACTAACCCATACCCTAACACATACGCTCACCCTAAACCTTTGTCGTACCCTAACCTGTACCCTAAACCGTCCCCGTCCCCGTCCCCGTCACCTAACCCTAACCCTAACCCTTACCCGAAGCCTTACCCTCTCCCGTCCCCTAATCCTAACCCGTACGCTAACACTAACCAGTACCCTAACACGTACGCTCACCCTAAACCGTTGTCGTACCCTAACCTGTACCCTAAACCGTCCCCGTCCCCGTCCCCTAAACCTAACCCTAACCCTAACCCTAACCCTTACCCGAAGCCTTACCCTCACCCGTCCCCTAATCCTAACAAGTACACTAACACTAAACCGTACCCTAACACGTACGCTCACCCTAAACTGTTGTCGTACCCTAACCTGTACCCTAAACCGTCCCCGTCCCCTTCTCCTAACCCTAACCCTAACCCTAACTCTTGCCCGAAGCCTTACCCTCACCCGTCCCCTAATCCTAACCCGTACGCTAACACTAACCCATACCCTAACACCTACGCTCACCCTAAAATTTTGTCGTACCCTAAACTGTACCCTAAACCGTCCCCGTCCCCTTCTCCTAACCCTAAGCCTAACCCTAACCCTTACCAGAAGCCTTACCCTCACCCGTCCCCTAATCCTAACCCGTACGCTAACACTAACCCGTACCCTAACACGTATGCTCACCCTAAACCGTTGTCGTACCCTAACCTGTACCCTAAACCGTCCCCGTCCCCTAACCCTAAACCTAACCCTAACCCTAACCCTTACCCGAAGCCTTACCCTCACCCGTCCCCTAATCCTAACCCGTACGCTAACACTAACCCGTACCCTAACACGTACGCTCACCCTAAACCGTTGTCGTACCCTAACCTGTACACTACACCGTCCCCGTCGCCGTCCCCTAACCCTAACCCTAACCCTAACGCTTACCCGAAGCCTTACCCTCACCCGTACCATAAACCTAACCCGTACGCTAACACTAACCCGTACCCTAACACGTACGCTCACCCTAAACCGTTGTCGTACCCTAACCTGTACCCTAAACCGTCCCCGTCCCAGTCCCCTAACCCTAACCCTAACCCTAACTCTTACCCGAAACCTTACCCTCACCCTTCCCCTATTCCTAACACGTACGCTAACACTAAACCATACCCTAACACGTACGCTCACCCTAAAACATTGTCGTACCCTAACCTGTACCCTAAACCGTCCCCGTTCCCTAACCCTAACCCTAACCCTAACCCTAACCCTAACCCTTACCCGAAGCCGTACCCTCACCCGTTCACTAATCCTAACCCGTACGCTAACACTAACCCATACCCTAACACGTACGCTCACCGTAAACCGTTGTCGTACCCTAACCTGTACCCTAAACCGTCCCCATCCCCGTCCCCTAACCCTAACCGTAACCCTAACCCTTACCCGAAGCCTTACCCTCACCCGTCCCCTAATCCTAACCCGTACGCTAACACTAACCCATACCCTAACAGGTACGCTCACCCTAAACCGTTGTCATACCCTAACCTGTACTTTAAACTGTCCCCATCCCCTAACCCTAACCCTAAACCTAACCCTAACCCTTACCCGAAGCCTTACCCACACCCGTCCCTTAATCCTAACCCGTACACAAACACTGACCCGTACCCTAACACGTACGCTCACCCTAAACAGTTATCGTACACTAAGATGTACCCTAAACCGTCCCCGTCCCCGTCCCCTAAACCTAACCCTAACCCTAACCCTTACTCTAAGCCTTACCATCACCCGTCCCCTAAACCTAACACGTACGCTAACACTCACACGTACCCTAAAACGTACGCTCACCCTAAACCGTTGTCGTACCCTACCCTGTACCCTAAACCGTCCCCGTCCCCATCCCCTAACCCTAACCCTAACCATAACCCTAACCCATACCAGAAGCCTTACCCTCACGCCTCCCCTAATCCTAACCCGTACGCTAACACTAACCCGTACACTAACACGTATGTTCACCCTAAACCGGTGCCGTACCCTAACCTGTAACCTAAACCGTCCCCGTCCCCGTCCCTTCACCCTAACCCTAACCCTAACCCTAACCCTTACCGGAAGCCTTACCCTCACCCGTCCCCTAATCCTAACCCGTATGCTAACACTAACCCGTACCCTAACACCGACGCTCACCCTAAACCGTTGTCGTACCCTAGACTGAACCCTAAACCGTCCCGGTCCCCTAACCCTAACCCTAACCCTAATCCTAACCCTAACCCTTACCCGAAGCCTTACCCTCACCCATCCGCTATTCCTAACACGTACGCTAACACTAACCCATACCCTAACACGTACGCTCACCCTAAAGCGTTGTCGTACCCTAACCTGTACCCTAAACCGTCCCCGTCCCAGTCCCCTAACCCTAACCCTAACCCTAACCCTAACCCTTACCCGAAGCCTTACACCCACCCGTCCCCTAATCCTAACAAGTACACTAACACTAATCCGTATCCTAAAACGTACGCTCACCCTAAACCGTTGTCGTACCCTTACCTGTACCCTAAACCGTCCCCGTCCCCTAACCCTAACCCTAACCCTAATGCTAACCCTAACCCTTACCTGAAGCCTTACACTCACCCGTCGCCTAATCCTAAACCGTACGCTAACACTAACCCGTACCGTAACACGTACGCTCACCCTAATCCGTTGTCGTACCCTAAGCTGTACCCTAAACCGTCCCCGTCCCCGTCCCCGTCCCCTAACCCTAACCCTAACCCTTACCCGAAGCCTTACCCTCACCCGTCCCCTAATCCTAACCCGTACGCTAACACTAACCCGTACCCTAACACGTACGCTCACCCTAAACCGTTGTGGTACCCTAACCTGTACCCTAAACCGTCCCCGTCCCCGTCCCCTAACCCTATCCCTAACCCTAACCCTAAACCTTACCCGAAGCCTTACCCTCAACCGTCCCCTAATCCTAACCCGTACGCTAACACTAACCCGTACCCTAACACGTACGCTCACCCTAAACCGTTGTCGTACCCAAACCTGTAACCTAAATCGTCCCCGTCCCCGTCCCCGTCCCCTAACCCTAACCCTTACCCGAAGCGTTACCCTCATCCATCCCCTAATACTAACCCGTACGCTAACACTAACCCATACCCTAACAGGTATGCTCACCCTAAACAGTTGTCGTAACCTAACCTGTACCCTAAACCGTCCCCGTCCCCGTCCCCTAACCCTAAACCTAAACCTTACCCGAAGCCTTACCCTCACCCGTCCCCTAATCCTAACCCATACGCTAACACTAACCCATACCCTAACATGTACGCACACCCGAAAACGTTGTCGTACCCTAACATGTACCCTAAACCATCCCCGTCCCCTAACCCTAACCCTAACCCTACCCCTAAACTTAACCCTTACCCGAAGCCTTACCCTCACCCGTTCCCTAATCCTAACCCGTACGCTAACACTCACCCGTACCCTAAAACGTACGCTCAGCCTAAACCGTTGTCGTACCCTAACCTGAACCCTAAACCGTCCCCGTCCCCGTCCCCTATCCATAACCCTAACCCTAACGCTTACCCGAAGCTTTACCCTCACCCGTCCCCTAAACCTAACCCGTACGCTAACACTAACCTGTACCCTAACACGTACGCTCACACTAAACCGTTGTCGTACACTAACCTGTACCCTAAACCGTCCCCGTCCCCGTCCCCTAACCCTAACCCTAAACCTAACCCTTACCCAAAGCCTTATCCGCTCCCGTCCCCTAATCCTAACCCGTACGCTAACACTAACACGTACCCTAACACGTACGCTCACCCTAAACCGTTGTCGTACCTAACCTGTACCCTAAACCGTCCCCGTCCCCTAACCCTAACCCTAACCCTAACCCTAACCCTAAATCTTACCTGAAGCCTTAACCTCACCCGTTCCCTAATCCTAACCCGTACGCTAACACTAACCCATACCCTAACACATACGCTCACCCTAAACCTTTGTCGTACCCTAACCTGTACCCTAAACCGTCCCCGTCCCCGTCCCCTAACCCTAACCCTAACCCTAACCCAACCCTTACCCGAAGCCTTACCCTCACCCGTCCCCTAATCCTAACCCGTACGCTAACCCTAACCCGTACCCTAACACGTACGCTCACACTAATCCGTTGTCGTACCCTAACCTGTACCCTAAACCGTCCCCGTCCCCGTCCCCGTCACCTAACCCTAACCCTAACCCTTACCCGAAGCCTTACCCTCTCCCGTCCCCTAATCCTAACCCGTACGCTAACACTAACCAGTATCCTAACACGTACGCTCACCCTAAACCGTTGTCGTACCCTAACCTGTACCCTAAACCGTCCCCATCCCCGTCCCCTAAACCTAACCCTAACCCTAACCCTAACCCTTACCCGAAGCCTTACCCTCACCCGTCCCCTAATCCTAACAAGTACACTAACACTAAACAGTACCCTAACACGTACGCTCACCCTAAACTGTTGTCGTACCCTAACCTGTAACCTAAACCGTCCCCGTCCCCGTCCCCTAACCCTAACCCTAACCCTAACCCTTACACGAAGCCTTACCCTCATCCGTCCCCTAATCCTAACCCGTACGCTAACACTAAACCATACCCTAACACGTACGCTCACCCTAAACCGTTGTCGTAACCTAACCTGTACCCTAAACCGTACCCGTCCCCGTCCCCTAACCCTAACCCTAACCCTAGCCCTAACCCTTACCCGAAGCCTTACCCTCACCCGTCCCCTAATCCTAACCCGTACGCTAAAATTAACCCATACCCTAACACGTACGCTCACCCAAAACCGTTGTCGTACACTAACCTGTACCCTAAACCGTACCCGTCCCCGTCCCCTAACCCTAACCCTAACCCTAGCCCTAACCCTTACCCGAAGCCTTACCCTCACCCGTCCCCTAATCCTAACCCGTACGCTAAAACTAACCCATACCCTAACACGTACGCTCACGCAAAACCGTTGTCGTACACTAACCTGTACCCTAAACCGTCCCCGTCCCCATCCCCTAACCCAACCCTATCCCGAACCCTTACCCGAAGCCTTACCCTCACCCGTCCCCTAATCCTAAACCGTATGCTAACACTAACCCATACCCTAACACGTACGCTCACCCTAAACAGTTGTCGTACCGTAACCTGTACCCTAAAACGTCCCCGTCCCCGTCCCCTAACCCTAACCCTAACCCTAACCCTAACCCTTACCCGAAGCCTTACCCTCACCCGTCCCCAAATCCTAACCCGTATGGTAACACTAACCCGTAACCTAACACGTACGCTCACCGTAAACCGTTGTCGTACCCTAACCTGTACCCTAAACCGTCCCCGTCCCCGTCCCCTAACCCTAACCCTAACCCTAACGCTTACCCAAAGCCTTACCCTCACCCGTCCCCTAATCCTAACCCGTACGCTAACAGTAATCAGTACCCTAACACGTACGCTCACCCTAAACCTTTGTCGTACCCTAACCTGTACCCTCAACCGTCCCCGTCCCCGTACCCTAACCCTTACCCTAAACCTAACCCTTATCCGAAGCCTTACCCTAACCCGTCCCTTAATCCTAACTCGTACGCTAACACTAACCCATACCCTAACATGTACGCTCACCCTAAACCATTGTCGTACAGTTACCTATACCCTAAACCGTCCCCGTCCCCGTCCCCTAACCCTAACGCTAACCCTAACCCTAACACTTACCCGAAGCCTTACCCTCACCCGTCCCCTAATCCAAACCCGTACGCTAACACTAACCCGTACCCTAACACCTACGCTCACCCTAAACCTTTGTCGTATCCTAACCTGTACCCTAAACCATCCCCGTCCCCGTCCCCTAACCCTAACCCTAACGCTTACCCGAAGCCTTACCCTCACCCGTCCCATAAACCTAACCCATACGCTAACACTAACCCGTACCCTAACACGTAAGCTCAACCTCAACCGTTGTCGTACCCTAACCTGTACCCTAAACCGTCCCCGTCCCCGTCCCCTAACCCTAACCCTAACACTAACCCTAACCCATACCCGAAGCCTTACCCTCACCCATCCCCTATTCCTAACACGTACGCTAACACTAACCCGTACCCTAACACGTACGCTCACCCTAAACCGTTGTCGTACCCTAACCTGTACTTTAAACTGTCCCCATCCCCTAACCCTAACCCTAAACCTAACCCTAACCCTAACCCTTACCCGAAGCCTTACCCACACCCGTCCCTTAATCCTAACCCGTACACAAACACTGACCCGTACCCTAACACGTACGCTCACCCTAAACAGTTATCGTACACTAAGATGTACCCTAAACCGTCCCCGTCCCCGTCCCCTAAACCTAACCCTAACCCTAACCCTTACTCTAAGCCTTACCATCACCCGTCCCCTAAACCTAACACGTACGCTAACACTCACACGTACCCTAAAACGTACGCTCACCCTAAACCGTTGTCGTACCCTACCCTGTACCCTAAACCGTCCCCGTCCCCATCCCCTAACCCTAACCCTAACCATAACCCTAACCCATACCAGAAGCCTTACCCTCACGCCTCCCCTAATCCTAACCCGTACGCTAACACTAACCCGTACACTAACACGTATGTTCACCCTAAACCGGTGCCGTACCCTAACCTGTAACCTAAACCGTCCCCGTCCCCGTCCCTTCACCCTAACCCTAACCCTAACCCTAACCCGTACCGGAAGCCTTACCCTCACCCGTCCCCTAATCCTAACCCGTATGCTAACACTAACCCGTACCCTAACACCGACGCTCACCCTAAACCGTTGTCGTACCCTAGACTGAACCCTAAACCGTCCCGGTCCCCTAACCCTAACCCTAACCCTAATCCTAACCCTAACCCTTACCCGAAGCCTTACCCTCACCCATCCGCTATTCCTAACACGTACGCTAACACTAACCCATACCCTAACACGTACGCTCACCCTAAAGCGTTGTCGTACCCTAACCTGTACCCTAAACCGTCCCCGTCCCAGTCCCCTAACCCTAACCCTAACCCTAACCCTAACCCTTACCCGAAGCCTTACACCCACCCGTCCCCTAATCCTAACAAGTACACTAACACTAATCCGTATCCTAAAACGTACGCTCACCCTAAACCGTTGTCGTACCCTTACCTGTACCCTAAACCGTCCCCGTCCCCTAACCCTAACCCTAACCCTAATGCTAACCCTAACCCTTACCTGAAGCCTTACACTCACCCGTCGCCTAATCCTAAACCGTACGCTAACACTAACCCGTACCGTAACACGTACGCTCACCCTAATCCGTTGTCGTACCCTAAGCTGTACCCTAAACCGTCCCCGTCCCCGTCCCCGTCCCCTAACCCTAACCCTAACCCTTACCCGAAGCCTTACCCTCACCCGTCCCCTAATCCTAACCCGTACGCTAACACTAACCCGTACCCTAACACGTACGCTCACCCTAAACCGTTGTGGTACCCTAACCTGTACCCTAAACCGTCCCCGTCCCCGTCCCCTAACCCTATCCCTAACCCTAACCCTAAACCTTACCCGAAGCCTTACCCTCAACCGTCCCCTAATCCTAACCCGTACGCTAACACTAACCCGTACCCTAACACGTACGCTCACCCTAAACCGTTGTCGTACCCAAACCTGTAACCTAAATCGTCCCCGTCCCCGTCCCCGTCCCCTAACCCTAACCCTTACCCGAAGCGTTACCCTCATCCATCCCCTAATACTAACCCGTACGCTAACACTAACCCATACCCTAACAGGTATGCTCACCCTAAACAGTTGTCGTAACCTAACCTGTACCCTAAACCGTCCCCGTCCCCGTCCCCTAACCCTAAACCTAAACCTTACCCGAAGCCTTACCCTCACCCGTCCCCTAATCCTAACCCATACGCTAACACTAACCCATACCCTAACATGTACGCACACCCGAAAACGTTGTCGTACCCTAACATGTACCCTAAACCATCCCCGTCCCCTAACCCTAACCCTAACCCTACCCCTAAACTTAACCCTTACCCGAAGCCTTACCCTCACCCGTTCCCTAATCCTAACCCGTACGCTAACACTCACCCGTACCCTAAAACGTACGCTCAGCCTAAACCGTTGTCGTACCCTAACCTGAACCCTAAACCGTCCCCGTCCCCGTCCCCTATCCATAACCCTAACCCTAACGCTTACCCGAAGCTTTACCCTCACCCGTCCCCTAAACCTAACCCGTACGCTAACACTAACCTGTACCCTAACACGTACGCTCACACTAAACTGTTGTCGTACACTAACCTGTACCCTAAACCGTCCCCGTCCCCGTCCCCTAACCCTAACCCTAAACCTAACCCTTACCCGAAGCCTTATCCGCTCCCGTCCCCTAATCCTAACCCGTACGCTAACACTAACACGTACCCTAACACGTACGCTCACCCTAAACCGTTGTCGTACCTAACCTGTACCCTAAACCGTCCCCGTCCCCTAACCCTAACCCTAACCCTAACCCTAACCCTTACCTGAAGCCTTACCCTCACCCGTTCCCTAATCCTAACCCGTACGCTAACACTAACCCATACCCTAACACATACGCTCACCCTAAACCTTTGTCGTACCCTAACCTGTACCCTAAACCGTCCCCGTCCCCGTCCCCGTCACCTAACCCTAACCCTAACCCTTACCCGAAGCCTTACCCTCTCCCGTCCCCTAATCCTAACCCGTACGCTAACACTAACCAGTACCCTAACACGTACGCTCACCCTAAACCGTTGTCGTACCCTAACCTGTACCCTAAACCGTCCCCGTCCCCGTCCCCTAAACCTAACCCTAACCCTAACCCTAACCCTTACCCGAAGCCTTACCCTCACCCGTCCCCTAATCCTAACAAGTACACTAACACTAAACCGTACCCTAACACGTACGCTCACCCTAAACTGTTGTCGTACCCTAACCTGTACCCTAAACCGTCCCCGTCCCCGTCCCCTAACCCTAACCCTAACCGTAACCCTAAACCTTACACGAAGCCTTACCCTCACCCGTCCCCTAATCCTAACCCGTACGCTAACACTAACCCATACCCTAACACCTACGCTCACCCTAAAATTTTGTCGTACCCTAACCTGTACCCTAAACCGTCCCCGTCCCCTTCTCCTAACCCTAACCCTAACCCTAACCCTTACCCGAAGCCTTACCCTCACCCGTCCCCTAATCCTAACCCGTACGCTAACACTAACCCATACCCTAACACCTACGCTCACCCTAAAATTTTGTCGTACCCTAAACTGTACCCTAAACCGTCCCCGTCCCCTTCTCCTAACCCTAACCCTAACCCTAACCCTTACCCGAAGCCTTACCCTCACCCGTCCCCTAATCCTAACCCGTACGCTAACACTAACCCGTACCCTAACACGTATGCTCACCCTAAACCGTTGTCGTACCCTAACCTGTACCCTAAACCGTCCCCGTCCCCTAACCCTAAACCTAACCCTAACCCTAACCCTTACCCGAAGCCTTACCCTCACCCGTCCCCTAATCCTAACCCGTACGCTAACACTAACCCGTACCCTAACACGTACGCTCACCCTAAACCGTTGTCGTACCCTAACCTGTACACTACACCGTCCCCGTCGCCGTCCCCTAACCCTAACCCTAACCCTAACGCTTACCCGAAGCCTTACCCTCACCCGTACCATAAACCTAACCCGTACGCTAACACTAACCCGTACCCTAACACGTACGCTCACCCTAAACCGTTGTCGTACCCTAACCTGTACCCTAAACCGTCCCCGTCCCAGTCCCCTAACCCTAACCCTAACCCTAACTCTTACCCGAAACCTTACCCTCACCCTTCCCCTATTCCTAACACGTACGCTAACACTAAACCATACCCTAACACGTACGCTCACCCTAAAACATTGTCGTACCCTAACCTGTACCCTAAACCGTCCCCGTTCCCTAACCCTAACCCTAACCCTAACCCTAACCCTAACCCTTACCCGAAGCCGTACCCTCACCCGTTCACTAATCCTAACCCGTACGCTAACACTAACCCATACCCTAACACGTACGCTCACCGTAAACCGTTGTCGTACCCTAACCTGTACCCTAAACCGTCCCCATCCCCGTCCCCTAACCCTAACCGTAACCCTAACCCTTACCCGAAGCCTTACCCTCACCCGTCCCCTAATCCTAACCCGTACGCTAACACTAACCCATACCCTAACAGGTACGCTCACCCTAAACCGTTGTCATACCCTAACCTGTACTTTAAACTGTCCCCATCCCCTAACCCTAACCCTAAACCTAACCCTAACCCTTACCCGAAGCCTTACCCACACCCGTCCCTTAATCCTAACCCGTACACAAACACTGACCCGTACCCTAACACGTACGCTCACCCTAAACAGTTATCGTACACTAAGATGTACCCTAAACCGTCCCCGTCCCCGTCCCCTAAACCTAACCCTAACCCTAACCCTTACTCTAAGCCTTACCATCACCCGTCCCCTAAACCTAACACGTACGCTAACACTCACACGTACCCTAAAACGTACGCTCACCCTAAACCGTTGTCGTACCCTACCCTGTACCCTAAACCGTCCCCGTCCCCATCCCCTAACCCTAACCCTAACCATAACCCTAACCCATACCAGAAGCCTTACCCTCACGCCTCCCCTAATCCTAACCCGTACGCTAACACTAACCCGTACACTAACACGTATGTTCACCCTAAACCGGTGCCGTACCCTAACCTGTAACCTAAACCGTCCCCGTCCCCGTCCCTTCACCCTAACCCTAACCCTAACCCTAACCCTTACCGGAAGCCTTACCCTCACCCGTCCCCTAATCCTAACCCGTATGCTAACACTAACCCGTACCCTAACACCGACGCTCACCCTAAACCGTTGTCGTACCCTAGACTGAACCCTAAACCGTCCCGGTCCCCTAACCCTAACCCTAACCCTAATCCTAACCCTAACCCTTACCCGAAGCCTTACCCTCACCCATCCGCTATTCCTAACACGTACGCTAACACTAACCCATACCCTAACACGTACGCTCACCCTAAAGCGTTGTCGTACCCTAACCTGTACCCTAAACCGTCCCCGTCCCAGTCCCCTAACCCTAACCCTAACCCTAACCCTAACCCTTACCCGAAGCCTTACACCCACCCGTCCCCTAATCCTAACAAGTACACTAACACTAATCCGTATCCTAAAACGTACGCTCACCCTAAACCGTTGTCGTACCCTTACCTGTACCCTAAACCGTCCCCGTCCCCTAACCCTAACCCTAACCCTAATGCTAACCCTAACCCTTACCTGAAGCCTTACACTCACCCGTCGCCTAATCCTAAACCGTACGCTAACACTAACCCGTACCGTAACACGTACGCTCACCCTAATCCGTTGTCGTACCCTAAGCTGTACCCTAAACCGTCCCCGTCCCCGTCCCCGTCCCCTAACCCTAACCCTAACCCTTACCCGAAGCCTTACCCTCACCCGTCCCCTAATCCTAACCCGTACGCTAACACTAACCCGTACCCTAACACGTACGCTCACCCTAAACCGTTGTGGTACCCTAACCTGTACCCTAAACCGTCCCCGTCCCCGTCCCCTAACCCTATCCCTAACCCTAACCCTAAACCTTACCCGAAGCCTTACCCTCAACCGTCCCCTAATCCTAACCCGTACGCTAACACTAACCCGTACCCTAACACGTACGCTCACCCTAAACCGTTGTCGTACCCAAACCTGTAACCTAAATCGTCCCCGTCCCCGTCCCCGTCCCCTAACCCTAACCCTTACCCGAAGCGTTACCCTCATCCATCCCCTAATACTAACCCGTACGCTAACACTAACCCATACCCTAACAGGTATGCTCACCCTAAACAGTTGTCGTAACCTAACCTGTACCCTAAACCGTCCCCGTCCCCGTCCCCTAACCCTAAACCTAAACCTTACCCGAAGCCTTACCCTCACCCGTCCCCTAATCCTAACCCATACGCTAACACTAACCCATACCCTAACATGTACGCACACCCGAAAACGTTGTCGTACCCTAACATGTACCCTAAACCATCCCCGTCCCCTAACCCTAACCCTAACCCTACCCCTAAACTTAACCCTTACCCGAAGCCTTACCCTCACCCGTTCCCTAATCCTAACCCGTACGCTAACACTCACCCGTACCCTAAAACGTACGCTCAGCCTAAACCGTTGTCGTACCCTAACCTGAACCCTAAACCGTCCCCGTCCCCGTCCCCTATCCATAACCCTAACCCTAACGCTTACCCGAAGCTTTACCCTCACCCGTCCCCTAAACCTAACCCGTACGCTAACACTAACCTGTACCCTAACACGTACGCTCACACTAAACCGTTGTCGTACACTAACCTGTACCCTAAACCGTCCCCGTCCCCGTCCCCTAACCCTAACCCTAAACCTAACCCTTACCCAAAGCCTTATCCGCTCCCGTCCCCTAATCCTAACCCGTACGCTAACACTAACACATACCCTAACACGTACGCTCACCCTAAACCGTTGTCGTACCTAACCTGTACCCTAAACCGTCCCCGTCCCCTAACCCTAACCCTAACCCTAACCCTAACCCTAAATCTTACCTGAAGCCTTAACCTCACCCGTTCCCTAATCCTAACCCGTACGCTAACACTAACCCATACCCTAACACATACGCTCACCCTAAACCTTTGTCGTACCCTAACCTGTACCCTAAACCGTCCCCGTCCCCGTCCCCTAACCCTAACCCTAACCCTAACCCAACCCTTACCCGAAGCCTTACCCTCACCCGTCCCCTAATCCTAACCCGTACGCTAACCCTAACCCGTACCCTAACACGTACGCTCACACTAATCCGTTGTCGTACCCTAACCTGTACCCTAAACCGTCCCCGTCCCCGTCCCCGTCACCTAACCCTAACCCTAACCCTTACCCGAAGCCTTACCCTCTCCCGTCCCCTAATCCTAACCCGTACGCTAACACTAACCAGTATCCTAACACGTACGCTCACCCTAAACCGTTGTCGTACCCTAACCTGTACCCTAAACCGTCCCCATCCCCGTCCCCTAAACCTAACCCTAACCCTAACCCTAACCCTTACCCGAAGCCTTACCCTCACCCGTCCCCTAATCCTAACAAGTACACTAACACTAAACAGTACCCTAACACGTACGCTCACCCTAAACTGTTGTCGTACCCTAACCTGTAACCTAAACCGTCCCCGTCCCCGTCCCCTAACCCTAACCCTAACCCTAACCCTTACACGAAGCCTTACCCTCATCCGTCCCCTAATCCTAACCCGTACGCTAACACTAAACCATACCCTAACACGTACGCTCACCCTAAACCGTTGTCGTAACCTAACCTGTACCCTAAACCGTACCCGTCCCCGTCCCCTAACCCTAACCCTAACCCTAGCCCTAACCCTTACCCGAAGCCTTACCCTCACCCGTCCCCTAATCCTAACCCGTACGCTAAAATTAACCCATACCCTAACACGTACGCTCACCCAAAACCGTTGTCGTACACTAACCTGTACCCTAAACCGTACCCGTCCCCGTCCCCTAACCCTAACCCTAACCCTAGCCCTAACCCTTACCCGAAGCCTTACCCTCACCCGTCCCCTAATCCTAACCCGTACGCTAAAACTAACCCATACCCTAACACGTACGCTCACGCAAAACCGTTGTCGTACACTAACCTGTACCCTAAACCGTCCCCGTCCCCATCCCCTAACCCAACCCTATCCCGAACCCTTACCCGAAGCCTTACCCTCACCCGTCCCCTAATCCTAAACCGTATGCTAACACTAACCCATACCCTAACACGTACGCTCACCCTAAACAGTTGTCGTACCGTAACCTGTACCCTAAAACGTCCCCGTCCCCGTCCCCTAACCCTAACCCTAACCCTAACCCTAACCCTTACCCGAAGCCTTACCCTCACCCGTCCCCAAATCCTAACCCGTATGGTAACACTAACCCGTAACCTAACACGTACGCTCACCGTAAACCGTTGTCGTACCCTAACCTGTACCCTAAACCGTCCCCGTCCCCGTCCCCTAACCCTAACCCTAACCCTAACGCTTACCCAAAGCCTTAACCTCACCCGTCCCCTAATCCTAACCCGTACGCTAACAGTAATCAGTACCCTAACACGTACGCTCACCCTAAACCTTTGTCGTACCCTAACCTGTACCCTCAACCGTCCCCGTCCCCGTACCCTAACCCTTACCCTAAACCTAACCCTTATCCGAAGCCTTACCCTAACCCGTCCCTTAATCCTAACTCGTACGCTAACACTAACCCATACCCTAACATGTACGCTCACCCTAAACCATTGTCGTACAGTTACCTATACCCTAAACCGTCCCCGTCCCCGTCCCCTAACCCTAACGCTAACCCTAACCCTAACACTTACCCGAAGCCTTACCCTCACCCGTCCCCTAATCCAAACCCGTACGCTAACACTCACCCGTAGCCTAAAACGTACGCTCAGCCTAAACCGTTGTCGTACCCTAACCTGAACCCTAAACCGTCCCCGTCCCCGTCCCCTATCCATAACCCTAACCCTAACGCTTACCCGAAGCTTTACCCTCACCCGTCCCCTAAACCTAACCCGTACGCTAACACTAACCTGTACCCTAACACGTACGCTCACACTAAACCGTTGTCGTACACTAACCTGTACCCTAAACCGTCCCCGTCCCCGTCCCCTAACCCTAACCCTAAACCTAACCCTTACCCAAAGCCTTATCCGCTCCCGTCCCCTAATCCTAACCCGTACGCTAACACTAACACGTACCCTAACACGTACGCTCACCCTAAACCGTTGTCGTACCTAACCTGTACCCTAAACCGTCCCCGTCCCCTAACCCTAACCCTAACCCTAACCCTAACCCTAAATCTTACCTGAAGCCTTAACCTCACCCGTTCCCTAATCCTAACCCGTACGCTAACACTAACCCATACCCTAACACATACGCTCACCCTAAACCTTTGTCGTACCCTAACCTGTACCCTAAACCGTCCCCGTCCCCGTCCCCTAACCCTAACCCTAACCCTAACCCAACCCTTACCCGAAGCCTTACCCTCACCCGTCCCCTAATCCTAACCCGTACGCTAACCCTAACCCGTACCCTAACACGTACGCTCACACTAATCCGTTGTCGTACCCTAACCTGTACCCTAAACCGTCCCCGTCCCCGTCCCCGTCACCTAACCCTAACCCTAACCCTTACCCGAAGCCTTACCCTCTCCCGTCCCCTAATCCTAACCCGTACGCTAACACTAACCAGTATCCTAACACGTACGCTCACCCTAAACCGTTGTCGTACCCTAACCTGTACCCTAAACCGTCCCCATCCCCGTCCCCTAAACCTAACCCTAACCCTAACCCTAACCCTTACCCGAAGCCTTACCCTCACCCGTCCCCTAATCCTAACAAGTACACTAACACTAAACAGTACCCTAACACGTACGCTCACCCTAAACTGTTGTCGTACCCTAACCTGTAACCTAAACCGTCCCCGTCCCCGTCCCCTAACCCTAACCCTAACCCTAACCCTTACACGAAGCCTTACCCTCATCCGTCCCCTAATCCTAACCCGTACGCTAACACTAAACCATACCCTAACACGTACGCTCACCCTAAACCGTTGTCGTAACCTAACCTGTACCCTAAACCGTACCCGTCCCCGTCCCCTAACCCTAACCCTAACCCTAGCCCTAACCTTTACCCGAAGCCTTACCCTCACCCGTCCCCTAATCCTAACCCGTACGCTAAAATTAACCCATACCCTAACACGTACGCTCACCCAAAACCGTTGTCGTACACTAACCTGTACCCTAAACCGTACCCGTCCCCGTCCCCTAACCCTAACCCTAACCCTAGCCCTAACCCTTACCCGAAGCCTTACCCTCACCCGTCCCCTAATCCTAACCCGTACGCTAAAACTAACCCATACCCTAACACGTACGCTCACGCAAAACCGTTGTCGTACACTAACCTGTACCCTAAACCGTCCCCGTCCCCATCCCCTAACCCAACCCTATCCCGAACCCTTACCCGAAGCCTTACCCTCACCCGTCCCCTAATCCTAAACCGTATGCTAACACTAACCCATACCCTAACACGTACGCTCACCCTAAACAGTTGTCGTACCGTAACCTGTACCCTAAAACGTCCCCGTCCCCGTCCCCTAACCCTAACCCTAACCCTAACCCTAACCCTTACCCGAAGCCTTACCCTCACCCGTCCCCAAATCCTAACCCGTATGGTAACACTAACCCGTAACCTAACACGTACGCTCACCGTAAACCGTTGTCGTACCCTAACCTGTACCCTAAACCGTCCCCGTCCCCGTCCCCTAACCCTAACCCTAACCCTAACGCTTACCCAAAGCCTTACCCTCACCCGTCCCCTAATCCTAACCCGTACGCTAACAGTAATCAGTACCCTAACACGTACGCTCACCCTAAACCTTTGTCGTACCCTAACCTGTACCTTCAACCGTCCCCGTCCCCGTACCCTAACCCTTACCCTAAACCTAACCCTTATCCGAAGCCTTACCCTAACCCGTCCCTTAATCCTAACTCGTACGCTAACACTAACCCATACCCTAACATGTACGCTCACCCTAAACCATTGTCGTACAGTTACCTATACCCTAAACCGTCCCCGTCCCCGTCCCCTAACCCTAACGCTAACCCTAACCCTAACACTTACCCGAAGCCTTACCCTCACCCGTCCCCTAATCCAAACCCGTACGCTAACACTAACCCGTACCCTAACACCTACGCTCACCCTAAACCTTTGTCGTATCCTAACCTGTACCCTAAACCATCCCCGTCCCCGTCCCCTAACCCTAACCCTAACGCTTACCCGAAGCCTTACCCTCACCCGTCCCATAAACCTAACCCATACGCTAACACTAACCCGTACCCTAACACGTAAGCTCAACCTCAACCGTTGTCGTACCCTAACCTGTACCCTAAACCGTCCCCGTCCCCGTCCCCTAACCCTAACCCTAACACTAACCCTAACCCATACCCGAAGCCTTACCCTCACGCGTCCCCTAATCCTAATCCGTACGCTAACACTAACTCGTACCCTAACACGTATGTTCACCCTAAACCGTTGCCGTACCCTAACCTGTACCCTAAACCGTTCCCGTCCCCGTCCCTTCACCCTAACCCTAACCCTAACCCTAACCCTTACCCGAAGCCTTACCCTCACCCGTCCCCTAATCCTAACCCGTACGCTAACAATAACCCGTACCCTAACACGTACGCTCACCCTAAACCGTTGTCGTACACTAGCCTGTACCGTAAACCGTCCCGGTCCCCTAACACTAACCCTAACCCTAACCCTAACACTAACCCTTTCCCGAAGCCTTACCCTCACCCATCCCCTATTCCTAACACGTACGCTAACACTAACCCGTACCCTAACACGTACGCTCACCCTAAACCGTTGTCGTACCCTAACCTGTACCCTAAACCGTCCCCGTCCCCGTCCCCTAACCCTAACCCTAACCCTAACCCTAACCCTAAACCTTACCCGAAGCCTTACCCTCACCCGTCCCCTAATCCTAACCCGTACACTAACACTAACCCATACCCTAACACGTACGCTCACCCTAAACCGTTGTCGTACACTCACCTGTACCCTAATCCGTCCCCGTCCCCTAACCCTAACCCTAACCCTAACCCTAACCTTAACCCTTACCCAAAGCCTCACCCACACCCGTCCCCTAATCGTAACCTGTACGCTAACACTAACCCGTACCCTAACACGTACGCTCACCCTAAACCGTTGTCGTACCCTAACCAGTACCCTAAACCATCCCCGTCCCCTTCCCCTAACACTAACCCTAACCCTATCCCTAACCCTTACCCAAAGCCTTACCCTCACCCGTCCTATAATCCTAACCCGTACGCTATCACTAACCAGTACCCTAACACTTACGCTCACCCTAAACCGTTATCGTACACTTACCTGTATCCTAAACCGTCCCCATCCCCGTCCCCTAACACTAACCCTAACCCTAACCCTAAACCTTACCCGAAGCGTTAACCTCACCCGTCCCCTAATCCTAACCCGTACGCTAACACTAACCCGTACCCTAACACGTATGCTCACCCTAAACCATTGTCGTACCCTAACCTGTACCCTAAACCGTCCCCGTCCCCTAACCCTAAACCTAACCCTAACCCTAACCCTAACCATTCCCCGAAGCCTTACCCTAACCGTCCCCTAATCCTAACCCGTACGCTCACACTAACCCGTGCCCTAACACGTACGCTCACCCTGAACCGTTGTCGTACCCTAACCTGTACCCTAAACCGTCCCCGTCCCCTAAACCTAACCCTAACCTCACCCTAATCCTAACCCTTACCCAAAGCCTTACCCTAACCCGTCCCCTAATCCTAACCCGTACACTAACACTAACCCGTGCCCTAAAACATACGCTCAACCTAAACCGTTGTCGTACCCTAACCTGTACCCTAAACCGTCCCCGTGCCCTAACCCTAACCCTAACCCTAAATCTAACCCTTACCCGAAGCCTTACCCTAACCCGTCCCCTAATCCTAACCCGTACGCTAACAATAACACATACCCTAAAACGTACGGTCACCCTGAACCATTGTCGTACCCTAAACTCTACCCTAAACCTTCCCCGTCCCTTAACCCTAACCCTAACCCTAACCCTAACCCTAACCCTAATCCTTTCCCGAAGCCTTAACATAACCCGTCTCCTAATCCTAACCCGTACGCTAATATTAAATCGTAACCTAACACGTATGCTCACACTAAACCATTGTCGTACCCTAACCTGTACCCTAAACCGTCCCTGTCCCCTAACCCTAACCGTAACCCTAACCCTAACACTAACCCTTACCCGGAGCCTAACACTAAACCGTCCCCTAATCCTAACCCGTACACTAACACTAAACCGTGCCCTAAAACATACGCTCAACCTAAACCGTTGTCGTACCCTAACCTGTACCCTAAACCGTCCCCGTGCCCTAACCCTAACCCTAAGCCTAACCCTACCACTAAACCTTACCCGAAGCCTTACACTAAACCGTCCCCTAATCCTAAACCATACGCTGACACTAACACATAGCCTAACACGTACGCTCACCCTAAACCGTTGTCGTACCCTAAACTGTACCGTAAACCCTGTCCATCCCCTAACCCTAACCCTAACCCTAACCCTAACCCTAACCCTTACCCGAAGCCTTACCCTAACCCGTCCCCTAATCCTAACCCGTACGCTAACACTAACCCGTACCCTAACACGTACGCTCACCCTAAACTGTTGTCGTACCCTAACCTGTTCTCTAAATCTTCCCCATCCCCTAACCCTAAACCTAACCCTAACACTTACCCTTACCCTAACCTTTACCCGAAGCCTTACACTATCCCGTCCCCAATCCGAACCCGTAGGCTAACACTAACCCGTGCCCTAAAACGTACGCTCACCTAAACCGTTGTCGTACCCTAACCTGTACCCTAAAACGTCCCCTAACTGTAACCCTAACCCTAACCCTAACCCTTACCCGAAACATTACCCTAACCCGTCCCCTAATCCGATTCCGTACGCTAACACTAACCCGTACCCTAACACGTACACCCACCCTAAAACGTTGTCGTCCCCTAACCTGTACCCTAAACCATCCCCGTCCCCTACCCTAACCCTAACACTAACCCTAACCCTAACCCTTACCCAAAGCCTTACCCTAACATGTCACCTAATCCTAACCCGTACGCTAACACTAACCCGTGCCCTAACACGTACGGTCACCCTAAACCTTTGTCGTACCCTAACCTATACCCTAAACCGTCCCTGTCCCCATCCCCTAACCCTAAACCTAAACCTAACACTAACCCTTACCCAAGGCCTTACCCTAACCCATCCCCTAATCCTAACCCGTATGCTAACACTAACCCGTACCCTAACACGTACACTCACCCTAAACCGTTGTCCTACCCTAACCTGTACCGTAAACCGTCCCCGTCCCCTAACCGTAACACTAACCCTAAACCTTACCCTTACCCAAAGCCTTACCCTAACCCATCACCTAATCCTAACCCGTACGCTAACACTAACACGTGCCCTAACATGTACGCTCACCCTAAACCGTTGTTGTACCCTAACCTGTACCCTAAACCGCCCCATCCCCTAACCCTAACCCTAAACCTAACCCTAATCCTAACCCTTACCCGAAGCCTTACCCTAACCCGTCCCATAATCATAACCCGTACGCTAACACTAACCCGTGCCCTAACACGTAGGCTCACCATAAATCATTGTCGTACCCTAACCTGTACCCTAAACCATCCCCATCCCCGTCCCCGTCTCCTAACCCTAACCCGAACCCTAACCCTAACCCTTACCCGAAGACTTACCCTAACCTGTCCCCTAATCCTAACACTTACGCTAACACTAACCCTTGCCCTAACATGTACACTCACCCTAAACCGTTGTCTTACCCTAACCTGTACCCTAAACCGTCCCTGTACCCTAACCCTAACCCTAACACTAACCCTAAACCGAACCCTTACCCGAAGCCTTCCCCTAACCCGTCCCCTAATCCTAAACCTTACGCTAACCCTAACCCGTGCCCTAGCACGTACGCTCACCCTAAACCGCTGTCGTACCCTAAACTGTACCCTAAACCGTCCCCGTCCCCTAACCCTAACCCTAACCCTAAACCTTACCCGAAGCCTTCCCCTAACCCGTCCCCTAATCCTAACCCGTACGCTAACTCTAAGCCATACCCTAACACGTACGCTCACCCTAAACCGTTCTCGTACACTAACCTGTAACCTAAACTGTCCCTGTCCCCTAACCCTAACCCTAACCCTTACCCGAAGCCTTACCTTAACCCGTCCTCTAATCCTAACCCTTACGCTAACAGTAAACTGTGCCCTAACATGTACGCTGAACCTAAACCATTGTCCTACACTAACCTGTACCCTAAACCGTCCCCCTCCCCTAACCCTAACCCTAACCCTAACCCTAAACCTAACCCTTACCCGAAGCCTTACCATAACCCGTCCTCTACTCCTAACCCGTACGCTAACAGTAAACTGTGCCCTAACATGTACGCTGAACCTAAACCATTGTCCTACCTTAACCTGTACCCTAAACCGTCCCCCTCCCCTAACCCTAACCCTAGCCCTAACCCTAACCCTTACACCAAGCCTTACCCTAACCCGTGCCCTAATCCTAACCCGTATGCTAACACTAACCCATACCCTAACACGTACGCTCACCCTAAACCGCTGTCATACACTAACCTGCACCCTAAACCGTCCCCGTCCCCGTCCCCGTCCCCTAACCCTAACCCTAAACCTAACCCTTACCCGAAGCCTTACCCTAACCCGTCCCCTAATCCTAACCCGTACGCTAACACTAACCCGTGCCCTAACACGTACGCTCACCCTAAAGTGTGGTTGTACCCTAACCAGTACACTAAACCGTCCCCGTCCCCGTTCCCTAACCCTAACCCTAACCCAAACCCTAAGCCTTACCCGAAGCCTTACCCTAACCCGTCTCATAATCCTAACCGATACGCTAAAACTAACCCATGCCCTAACACATACGCTCACCCTAAACCGTTGTCGTACCCTAACCTGTACCCTAAACCGTCCCCGTCCCCTAACCCTAACCCTAATCCTTACCCGAAGCCTTACACTAACCCGTCCCCTAATCCTAACCCATACGCTAACTCTAACCCGTATCCTAACACGTACGCTCACCCTAAACCATTCTCATACACTAACCTGTACCCTAAACCATCCCCGTCAACTAACCTTAACCCTAACCCTTACCCGAAGCCTTACCATAACCCGTCCTCTAATCCTAACCCGTACGCTAACAGTAAACTGTGCCCTAAAATGTACGCTCAACCTAAACCATTGTCCTACCCTAACTTGTACCCTAAACCGTCCCCGTCCCCTAACCCTAACCCTAAACCTAGCTCTAAACCTAAACCTTACCCCAAGCCTTACCCTAACCCGACCCTTAATCCTAACCCGTACGCTAACACTAACCCATACCCTAACACTCACGCTCACCCTAAATCTTTGTCGTACCCTAACATGTACCCTAAACCGTCCCCGTCCCCTAACCCTAACCCTAACCCTAACACTTACCCGAAGCATTACACTAACCCGTCCCCTAATCCTAATCCGTACGCTAACACTAACCCGTGTCCTAACACGTACCCTCACCCTAAACCGTTGTCGTACCCTAACCTGTACCCTAAACCGTCACCGTCCCCTAGCCCTAACCCTAACCCTAACCCTTACGCGAAGCCTTACCCTAACCCGTCCCCAATCCTAACCCGTACGCTAACACTAACAAGTACCCTAACACATACGCTCACCCTAAACTGTTGTCGTACACTAACCTGTAACCTAAACCGTCCCCGTCCCCTAACCTTAACCCTAACCCTAACCCTAACCCTAACCCTTACCCGAAGCCTTACCCTAATCTGTCCCCTAATCATAACCCGTATGCTAACACTAACCCTTGCCCTAACACGTACACTCACCCTAAACCATTGTCGTACCCTAACCTGTACCCTGAACCGTCCCTGTACCCTAACCCTAACCCTAACTCTAACCCTAACCCTAACCCTAACACTTACCCGAAGCCTTACCCTAACCCGTCCCATAATCCTAACCCGTACGCTAACACTAACCCGTACCCTAACACGTACGCTCACCCTAAACCGTTGACGTACCCTAACCTGTACCCTAAACCGTCCCTGTCCCCTAACCCTAACCCTAACCCTAACCCTTACCAGAAGCCTTACCCTAACCCGTCCCGTAATCCTAACCCGTACGCTAACACTAACCCGTACCCTAACACGTACGCTCACCCTAAAACCTTGTCGTACCCTAACCTGTACCCTAAATCGTCCCTGTCCCCTAACCCTAACCCTAACCTTAAACCTTACCCGAAGCCTTACCCTAAACGGTTCCCTAAACCTAACCCGCACGCTAACACTAAACCGTGCCCTAACACGTACGCTCACCCGAAACATTTGTCGTACACTAAGCTGTACCCTAAACCGTCCCCATTACCTAACCCTAACCCGAACCCTAACCATAACCCTAAACCTTACCCGAAGCCTTACCCTAACCCGTCCCCTAATCCTAACCGTACGCTAACACTAATCCGTGCCCTAACACGTACGCTCACCCTAAAGCATTGTCGTACCCTAACCTGTACCCTAAACCGTTCCTGTCCCTGTACCCTAACCCTAACCCTAACCCAAACCCTAACCCTTACCCGAAGCCTTACACTAACCCATCCCATAATCCTAAACTCTACGCTAACACTAACCCGTGCCCTAACACGTATGCTCACCCTAAACCGTTGTCGTACATTAACCTGTACCCTAAATCGTCCCTGTCCCCTAACCCTAACCCTAACCCTAATCCTTACCCGAAGCCTTACCCTAACTCGTCCCCTAATTCTAACCCGTATGCTAACCCTAACCTGTATCCTAACAGATACGCTCACCCTAAAACTTTGTCGTACACTAAGCTGTACCCAAAATCGTCCCCGTCCCCTAACCCTAAACCTAACCCTTACACAAAGCCTTACCCTAACCCGTCCCCTAATCCTAACCCGTACGCTAACACTAACCCGTAACCTAACCCGTATGCTCAACCTAAACCGTTCTCGTACACTAACCTGTACCCTAAACCGTCCCGTCCCGGTCCCCTAACCCTAGCCCTTACCCGAAACCTTACCCTAACATGTCCCCTATTCCTAACCCGTACGCTAACACTATCCCGTACCCTTACACGTACGCTCACCTTAAAACGTTGTCGTACACTAACCTGTAACCTAAACCGTCTCCGTCCCCTAACCCTAACCCTAAACCTAGCCCTAAACCTAAACCTTACCCCAAGCCTTACCCTAACCCGACCCTTAATCCTAACCCGTACGCTAACACTAACCCATACCCTAACATGCACGCTCACCCTAAAACTTTGTCGTACCCTAACATGTACCCTAAACCGTCCCCGTCCCCTAACCCTAACCCTAACCCTATCCCTAACACTTACCCGAAGCATTACACTAACCCGTCCCCTAATCCTAATCCGTACGCTAACACTAACCCGTGTCCTAACACGTACCCTCACCCTAAACCGTTGTCGTACCCTAACCTGTACCCTAAACCGTCACCGTCCCCTAGCCCTAACCCTAACCCTAACCCTTACGCGAAGCCTTACCCTAACCCGTCCCCAATCCTAACCCGTACGCTAACACTAACAAGTACCCTAACACATACGCTCACCCTAAACTGTTGTCGTACACTAACCTGTAACCTAAACCGTCCCCGTCACCTAACCCTAAACCTAACCCTAACCCTAACCCTAACCCTTACCCGAAGCCTTACCCTAATCTGTCCCCTAATCCTAACCCGTATGCTAACACTAACCCTTGCCCTAACACGTACACTCACCCTAAACCATTGTCGTACCCTAACCTGTACCCTGAACCGTCCCTGTACCCTAACCCTAACTCTAACCCTAACCCTAACCCTAACACTTACCCGAAGCCTTACCCTAACCCGTCCCATAATCCTAACCCGTACGCTAACACTAACCCGTACCCTAACACGTACGCTCACCCTAAATCGTTTTCGTACCCTAACCTGTACCCTAAACCATCCCCGTCCCCTAAACCTAACCCTAACACTATCCCTAACCCTTACCCGAAGCCTTACCCTAACTCGGCCCCCAATTCTAAACCATACGCTAACACTAACCCGTACCCTAACACGTACGCTCACCCTAAAACTTTGTCATAGCCTAACCTGTACCCTAAGTCGTCCCCTTCCCCTAAGCCTAACCCTAACCCTAATACTTACCCGAAGCCTTACCCTAAACCGTCCCCTAATCCTAACTCATACGCTAACACTAAACCGTGCCCTAAAACGAATGCTCACCCTAAACTGCTGTCGTACACTAACCTGTACCCTAAACCGTCCCCGTCCCCGTCCCCTAACCCTAACCCTAAACCTAACCCTTACCCGAAGCCTTACCCTAACCCGTCCCCTAATCCTAACCCGTACGCTAACACTAACCCGTGCCCTAACAGGTACGCTCACCCTAAAGCGTGGTCGTACCCTAACCTGTACACTAAACCGTCCCCGTCCCCGTTCCCTAACCCTAACCCTATCCCAAACCCTACCCCTTACCCGAAGCCTTACCCTAACCCGTCCCATAATCCTAAATAATATGCTAAATCTACCCCATGCCCTAACACATACGCTCACCATAAACCGTTGTCGTACCCTAACCTGTACCCTAAACCATCCCTGTAGCCTAACCCTAACCCTAACCCTAACCCTAACCCTTACCCGACGCCTTACCCTAACCCGTCCCATAATCCTAACCCGTACGCTAACACTATCCCGTACCCTTACACGTACGCTCACCTTAAAACGTTGTCCTACACTAACCTGTAACCTAAACCGTCTCCGTCCCCTAACCCTAACCCTAACCCTAACCCTAACCCTAACCCTAACCCTAAACCTTACCCGAAGCCTTACACTAACCCGTCTCCTAATCCTAAACCGTACGCTGACACTAACACGTAGCCTAACATGTACGCTCACCCTAAACCGTTTTCGTACACTAACCTGTACCCTAAACCGTGTCCGTCCCCTATACCTAACCCTAACCCTAACCCTAAACCTAACCCTTACCCGAAGCCTTACCCTTACCCGTCCCCTAATCCTAACCCGTACGCTAACAATAACACGTACCCTAAAACGTACTGTCACCCTGAACCATTGTCGTACCCTAAACTGTACCCTAAACCGTCCCCGTCCCTTAACCCTAACCCTAACTCTAACCCTAACCCTAATCCTTACCCGAAGCCTTAACATAACCTGTCCCCTAATCCTAACCCGTACACTAACATTAAATTGTAACCTAACACGTACGCTCACACTAAACCGTTGTCGTACCCTAACCTGTACCCTAAACCGTCCCCGTCCCCTAACCCTAACCGTAACCCTAACCCTATCACTAACGCTTACCCGAAGCCTAACACTAACCCGTCCCCTAATCCTAAGCCGTGCACTAACAGTAACCCATACCCCAACATGTACGCTCAACCTAAACCGTTGTTGTACCCTAAACTGTCCCCATCCCCTAACCCTAACCCTAACCCTAACCCCAACCCTAACCCTTACCCGAAGCCTTACCCTAACCCGTCCCCTAATCCTAACCCGTACGCTAACACTAACCCGTACCCTAACACGTACGCTCACCCTAAAACGTTGTCGTACACTAACCTGTACCCTAAACCGTCCCTGTCCCCTAACCCTAACCCTAAACCTTACCTGAAGCCTTACCCTAACCCGTCCCCTAATGCTAACCCGTACGCTAACACTAACCCGTACTCTAACACGTTCGCTCACCCTAAACCGTAGTTGTACCCTTACCTGTACCCTAAACCATCGCCGTCCCCTAGCCCTCACCCTAACCCTTACCCGAAGCCTTAACCTAAACCGTCCCCTAATCCTAACCCGTACGCTAACACTAAACAGTACCCTAACACTTACGCTCACCCTAAACCGTGGACGTACCCTAACCTGTACCTTAAACCGTCCCCGTCCCCTAACCCTAACCCGAACCCTAACACTAACCCTTACCCGAATACTTAACCTAACCTGTCCCCTACTCCTAACCCGTACGCTAACACTAACCCGTACCCTAACACGTACGCTCACCTTAAACCACTGTCATACCCTAACCTGTACCCTAAACAGTCCCCGTCCCCTAACCCTAACCCTAAACCTAACCCTTACCTGAAGCCTTACACTAAACCGTACCCTAATCCTAACCCGTACGCTATCACTAAACCATACCCTGAGACGTACGCTCACCCTAAAAGGTTGTCGTACTCTAACTTGTACCCTACACCGTCCCCTAACCCTAACCCTAACCCTTACCCGAAGCCTTACCCTAACCCGTCCCCTAATCCTAAACCGTACGCTAACACTAACCCGTGCCCTAACACATACACTCACCCTAAAGCGTTGTCGTACCCTAACCTGTACCCTAAACCGTCCCTGTCCCCGTCCCCTAACCCTAAACCTAACCCTAACCGTAACACTTACCCGAAGCCTTACCCTAACACGTCCCCTAATCCTAACCCGTATGCTAACACTAACCCGTACCCTAACACGTACGCTCACCCTAAACCATTGTCCTAACCTAACCTGTACCCTAAACCGTCCCCGTCCCCGTCCCCTAAACCTAACCCTAACCCTAACCCTAACCATTCCCCGAAGCCTTACCCTAACCGTCCCCTAATCCTAACCCGTACGCTCACACTAACCCGTGCCCTAACACGTACGCTCACCCTGAACCGTTGTCGTACCCTAACCTGTACCCTAAACCGTCCCCATCCCCTAAACCTAACCCTAACCTCACCCTAATCCTAACCCTTACCCAAAGCCTTACCCTAACCCGTCCCCTAATCCTAACCCGTACACTAACACTAACCCGTGCCCTAAAACATACGCTCAACCTAAACCGTTGTCGTACCCTAACCTGTACCCTAAACCGTCCCCGTGCCCTAACCCTAACCCTAACCCTAAATCTAACCCTTACCCGAAGCCTTACCCTAACCCGTCCCCTAATCCTAACCCGTACGCTAAAAATAACACATACCCTAAAACGTACGGTCACCCTGAACCATTGTCGTACCCTAAACTCTACCCTAAACCTTCCCCGTCCCTTAACCCTAACCCTAACCCTAACCCTAATCCTTTCCCGAAGCCTTAACATAACCCGTCTCCTAATCCTAACCCGTACGCTAATATTAAATCGTAACCTAACACGTACGCTCACACTAAACCGTTGTCGTACCCTAACCTGTACCCTAAACCGTCCCCGTCCCCTAACCCTAACCGTAACCCTAACCCTAACACTAACCCTTACCCGGAGCCTAACACTAAACCGTCCCCTAATCCTAACCCGTACACTAACACTAAACCGTGCCCTAAAACATACGCTCAACCTAAACCGTTGTCGTACCCTAACCTGTACCCTAAACCGTCCCCGTCCCCATCCCCTAACCCTAACCCTAACCCTAAACCTAACCCTTACCTGAAACCTTACCCTCCCCCGTCCCCTAATCCTAACCCGTACTCTAACACTAACTTGTACCCTAACATGTACGCTCACCCTAAACTATTGTCGTACCCTAAACTGTACCCTAAACCGTCCCCGTCCCCGTCCCCGTCCCCTAACCCTAACCCTAACACTAATCCTTACCCAAAGCCTTACCCTCACCCATCCCCTAATCCTAACCCGTAGGTTTACACTAACCCGTACCCTAACACGTACGCTCAACCTAAACCGTAGTCGTAAACTAACCTGTACCCTAAACCGTCCCCATCCCCGTCCCCTAACCCTAACCTTAACCCTAACCCATACCCGAAGCCTTACCCTCACCCGTCCCCTAATCTTAAACCGTACGCTAACACTAACCCATACCCTAACACGTACGCTCACCAAAACCGTTGTCATACACTCAACTGTACCATAAACCGTCCCCGTCCCTGTCCCCTAACCCTAACCCTTACCCGAAGCCTTACCCTCACCCGTCCCCTAATCCTAACCCGTACGTTAACACTAACCCATACCCTAACACTTACGCTCACCCTAAACTGTTGTCGTACCCTAACCTGTACCCTAAACCGTCCCCGTCCCCTATCCCTAACCCTAACCCTAACCATAAACCTAACCCTTACCTGAAGCCTTACCCTCACTCGTCCCCTAATCCTAACCCGTACGCTAACACTAACCCGTACCCTAACACGTACGCTCACCCTAAACCGTTGTCGTACCCTAACCTGAACCCTAAACCGTCCCCGTCCCCTAAACCTAACCCTAACCCTAGCCCTAAACCTAACCCTTACCCGAAGCCTTACCCTCACCCGTCCCCTAATCCTAACCCGTACGCTAACACTAACCCGTACCCTAACACGTACGCTCACCCTAAACCATTTTCGTACACTAACCTGTACCCTAAACCGTCCCCGTCCCCTAACCCTAACCCTAACCCTAACCCTAAAGCTTACCCGAAGCCTTACCCTCACCTGTACCCTAATCCTAACCCGTACGCTAACACTAACCCATACCCTAACACCTACGCTCACCCTAAACCGTTGTCGCACCCTAACCTGTACCCTAAACTGTCCCCGTCCCTGTCCCCTAACCCTAACCCTAACCCTAACCCAACCCTTACCCGAAGCCTTACCCTCACCCGACCCATAATCCTAACCCGTACGTTAACACTAACCCGTACCCTAACACGTACGCTCAACCTAAACCGTTGTCGTACCCTAACCTGTACCCTAAACCGTCCCCGTCCCCATCCCCGTCCCCGAACCATAACCCTAACCCTAACCCTTACCCGAAGCCTTATCCTCACCCGTCACCTAATCCTAACCCGTACGCTAACACTAACCCATACCCTAACACCTACGCTCACCCTAAACCGTTGTCGTACACTAACGTGTACCCTAAACCGTCCCTGTCCCCTAACCCTAACCCTAAACCTAACCCTTACCCGAAGCCTTACCCTCACCCGTCTCGTAATCCTAACCCGTACGCTAACACTAACCCGTACCCTAACACATACGCTCTCCCTAAACCGTTGTTGTACCTTAACCTGTACCCTAAACCGTCCCCGTCCCCGTCCCCTAACCCTAACCCTAACCCTAACCCTAACCCTTACCCGAAGCTTTACCCTCGCCCGTCCCCAAATCCTAACCCGTACGCTAACACTAACACGTACGCTAACACGTACGCTCACCCTAAACCGTTGTCGTACCCTAAACTGTACCCTAAACCGTCCCCGTCCCCTAACCCTAACCCTAACCCTTACCCGAAGCCTTACACTCACCCGTCCCCTAATTCTAACCCGTAGGCTAACACAAAACCGTACCCTAACACGTACGCTCACCCTAATCCGTTGTCGTACCCTAACCTGTACCCTAAACCGTCTCCGTCCCCGTCACCTAACCCAAACCCTAAACCTAACCCTAACCCTTACCCGAAGCCTTGCGCTCACCCGTCCCCTAATCCTAACCCGTAGGCTAACACTAATCCGTAACCTAACACGTACGCTCACACTAAACCGTTGTTGTACCCTAACCTGTACCCTAAACCGTCCCCGTCCCCTAACCCTAACCCTAACCCTAAACCTAACCCTTACCTGAACCCTTACCCTCACCCGTCCCCTAATCCTAACCCGTACTCTAACACTAACTTGTACCCTAACATGTACGCTCACCCTAAACTGTTGTCGTACCCTAAACTGTACCCTAAACCGTCCCCGTCCCCGTCCCCGTCCCCTAACCCTAACCCTAACACTAATCCTTACCCAAAGCCTTACCCTCACCCATCGCCTAATCCTAACCCGTAGGTTAACACTAACCCGTACCCTAACACGTACGCTCAACCTAAACCGTAGTCGTAAACTAACCTGTACCCTAAACCGTCCCCATCCCCGCCCCCTAACCCTAACCTTAACCCTAACCCATACCCGAAGCCTTACCCTCACCCGTCCCCTAATCTTAAACCGTACGCTAACACTAACCCATACCCTAACACGTACGCTCACCAAAACCGTTGTCATACACTCAACTGTACCATAAACCGTCCCCGTCCCCGTCCCCTAACCCTAACCCTTACCCGAAGCCTTACCCTCACCCGTCCCCTAATCCTAACCCGTACGCTAACACTAACCCATACCCTAACACGTACGCTCACCCTAAACCGTTGTCGTACCCTAACCTGAACCCTAAACCGTCCCCGTCCCCTAAACCTAACCCTAACCCTAGCCCTAAACCTAACCCTTACCCGAAGCCTTACCCTCACCCGTCCCCTAATCCTAACCCGTACGCTAACACTA